>NW_026606118.1:26890000-27490000 GCF_029834395.1 Sorex fumeus
CAAAAGGTGAGCACCAGCCGAAACACCTGGTTGTTAGATTGCCCAAAATCTGCCCCAGACACTCCATCTATTCCCACTTATATTCTGTTAGCCAGAATTATGTCACTTGGCCCTATTGGTAAGGAAGGAAAGAAAAGTAGTTATGGTGGGCCATGACCTCCAGAAACACAAGGGGCAGGGATTGGCACCTCTAGCCCCTCTACCTTCAGAAATAAGGTTCCAGCAGGGAAGCGACCCCTGACCCCGCATAGCCTAGGCCAGAATGTCTTCTTAACACTGAGTATTTTGTCCGGAAGGGCACTGGTTTTCAGCAGAAGAGCCTGCAGGCAGCCTCCAGCATAGTTTTTGACTATACTATATAGTTTTTATTATGACTATAAGATACAGTTTTTATTATGACTATATGGCACATTATAAGACACTTCCTACCCATTTATGCCTCTTGAGCCCGCAAGCTACCGAGAATATCCCGCCCGCACGGGCTGAGCCTGGCAAGCTCCCCGTGACGTATTCGATATGCCAATTCGATATGCCAAATACAGTAACAACAATAGGTCTCATTCCACTGACCCTGAAAGAGCCTCCAGTCGTTGGGAAAAGACGAGTAAGAAGAGGCTGCTAAAATCTCAGGGCTGGGAGGAAGAGAGACGTTACTGGCACCCACTTGAGTAAATCGAAGATCAACAGGATGACAGTGATACAGTGATATGATACAGTTTTTAGTATACTTTTTACTTGCATAGTTTTAATGTAGTCTTGTATGACATGTTTTGGGCGTGCATCTACACACTAGGAATACTTTTAATTTAAATGGCAGGAAATCTTAAATCACTGTTTTTCCTCATGGAAGCAGCAGAAATGGCTGTCACTGTCACTGTCCTCCCATTTTTCATTGATTTGCTTGAGCGGGCCCAATGACATCTCCACTGTGAGACTTGTTACTGTGTTTGGCATATCGAATATGTCACGGGTAACTTGCCAGGCTTTGCCGTGCAGGTGAGATACTCTCGGTAGCTTGCCGGGCTCTCTGAGAGGGGCGGAGGAATCGAACCTGGGTCGGCTGGGTAGGCCTCATGCAAGGCAAATGCCCTACATCACCTTTATCTCTTCTTGGAAAGGGGTTGGAGTGATAGCACAGCGGGGAGAGCATTTACCTTGCATGCAGCAAACCTGGGTTTGATCCCCGGCATCCCAGATGGTCCCCTGAGCACCGTCAGGAGTAATTCCTGAGTGCAGAGCCAGGAGTAACCCCTGAGCATCGCTTGGTGTGATCCCCCCCCCCCCCAAAAAAAAACACATCTTCTTGGATGATGTTTTCAAGTAGGAAACATTGTTATTATTATTTAGCTTTATTTGGGGAAAAGTTTGGGGATTATACTCACAAGGGTATCTCCTGGTGGAGCTCTGGGGATCATGTGATGTTAGCGATGGAATCGGGGTCCGTTATATGCAAACCAAGCTCCCTAACCACTCTGCTATCTCTTCGGCCCCTGGAAAAATATTATCAAGAGGCCACTGGTTGATTGCTATGTATTGTTGGCATTGTGAGTTGCCTCCCAGCATATGTTATCTGCATGGACAGTTCTTAATCCTTTTAGCTTGTAGATTCCCTAAGTGAGCTTTACTTTCCATACCTCCAAATGCATAGATATACATTGCTTCGCCTATGGTTTCATAGCCTTATAAGTGGGGTGGAAAAAACCCAGTTTCTCTTTACATGCTCAGCATCTAAGACTCATCCTCAGGTAGGTCGATGCTGCTCAGGACGTGGAAATAAGCAAGGTGCGCCTGTCCTTCCTATCTCTGGTTCCAGGATTCTTCCATATCCCCTGAGAGGACAAGATGGTCTCACTTATTTGCATATTATGATTGTTAATGGGCTGGAGAGATAGCACAGTGGGTAGGGCGTTTGCCTTGTGCGCAGCCAGCCCGGCTGAGCCGGGTTCGATTCCTTCGCCCCTCTCGAGAGCCTGGCAAGCTACCGAGAGTATCTCGCCCGCACGGCAGAGCCTGGCAAGCTACCCATGATGTATTCAATATGCCAAACACAGCAACAAAAATAGTCTCACGATGGAGATGTTACTGGGCCCGCTCGAGCAAATCAATGAACTACGGGAGGACTGTGACTGTGACTATGATTGTTAATAATTATTTGCATAGGATGATGTAACTAGCACAGTCATTTTTCATATCAATATAGTGTTTTGTTTTTAGTGGCCGTGAAGGAGACATCCCCATGGCCCCCATCACCCCCTTGTATTTTGCTAAATCATCCTTGTTTTATAAACAGTCGGTGGCAGTCCATTTCTCGTAATGGAGCAGGAGTTTTCTTTAAGGAAAGTGAGCGGAAATCAAATAAAAAGTGAGTAGAAATAAGACCTGCAGTGTGGGTAACTACATTTATCAAACCTAATAGGCTCAAGAAATGAGTTTGGGCTACAGACCGATCACTTTATAAAAATGCCCCTTTTATAGAGGAAGCAGGAACTCTGGGGTGTATATTACACTGAAACTTGTTTTAAATGTTTGACTTGACTTGCACATATGGAACCTGCAAATGAGCTCAATTTTTTTTTTTTTTAAAAAAACCCCAACTGTTAAAATGCTGCTGCATGAAGGAATTAAAGCTTTTGTGTGTGCATTGTTGGTGCTAAGATTTCAAATCTGGAGGCTGGTTTTGTTGTAGAAAAGTGACACCTTTTTTCTCACAAATGACTCAGCCTGAAAAACATGTCACTCAGCGTAGCTTGTATGATTTTCTGACAGGCAGACATGCCAGTGCCTTTCAAACAAATGAACGCCTTCATTCAGTATGATTTCTGCTTTTGTGGGCTAAAATATGCGCTTGGACAAAGCCCTGTCTTAGTCTAGATGCCTTTGCTTGGCATCAGCTGTGGTAGGAGTGTCCTTCTCGGTATGACTGCACAGTGGGAGGCTGTCAGAGTTGGGGTTCAGCACCCTGGGGATGGGTGGGGGTGTATGTGTGTGTCGGGGGGTAGGGGATGGCACAGCAACTCTGCGGCAAAGCCACACACGGTATCTGCTCTGCAGAGGGGCTTAGAAGTTGCCCTCATTGGAAAGCAGAACGTCTTTGTGTGGGGTGGGTGTTGTTTTCACCACACCTGGTGGGGCTCAGGGGACTAGGTGGAACTGGGGACCTGACCAGTATTCTGTGTACAGTGCAAGTGTCGTACCCAAGGGCAATAATTAGATGCTTGAGATCTTACTATCTCATTCTTACTTTGGACAACCTGGCAGGCTATTGAATGTAACCTGCCTGCACGGTAGAGTCTGGCAAACTCCCCGTGGTGTACCCAATATGCCAAATACCAGTAACAATGATGGGTCTCATTCTCCTAACCCTAAAAGGCACTTTTTAAAATCTCAGGGCTAGGGCCTGAGACATTACTGAGTAAGGAGACATTACTGGTGCCTGCTTGAGGCAATCGACGAACAACAGGATGATCGTGATCGTGATCGAGGCCTGGGTTCAGTCCCTGGCATTGTGTCCTTGTCTTCATCATCATCATCATCATCAACAACAACAACAATTTTGTGGCTTGTGCTACGGGATATTAGTGCTGGAGGCAGCTTCTGGGGTGGTTGGTGGCAGAGTCTTTCGAGAGGTGGATCCGCTCTGGTGGAATCCTGTTGTAGGGCATATAAAGGAGATTTGGTTTGTGCTTCTGGAGGTGACCTGAGCTGTGGAATTAGCAGGTGACTGTGTGAACTTATTAAAGGAATGTTTGTTTGTTTGTTTTCTTTGAGGGGAAAGGGTGTTGGGTCACACCTTCACACCTGGTTGTGCTCAGGGCTTACTCCTGGCTCTGCACTCAGGCATCAGGCCTGCAGGCTCGGGGAACCATGTGGGGTGCTGGGGTTGGAACCAGGGTTGGCCACGTGCAAACCAAATGCTGTACCTGCTGTACTATCGCTCCAAAACAATAAACTTTGAAAACACCTAGCAGAGTAGACTCTGTGACTCAGCATCATTTCATTGTTTGAAATTTCATGGTGATGGTTAACTAGTGAGCATGGGAGGCTGATGGGAGAGAGACAGTGTGTGTGTGTGGGTCCACAATTCCCTTTGTGGGATTAAGGGCAGTATTTAGGAGGGCTGGAGTGATAGCACAGCGGTAGGGCGTTTGCCTTGCGCGCAGCCAGCCTGGCTGAGCCTGGTTCGATTCTTCCACCTCTCTCGGAGAGCCTGGCAAGCTACCGAGAGTATTCAATATGCCAAACACAGTAACAAGAAGTCTCACAATGGAGACGTTACTGGGCCCGCTTGAGCAAATCGATGAACAACGGGAGGACAGTGACATTTAAGAGGAGGGGTGGTGGCATAGCCCAGGATTTGCAGAGCACAGGAAGGATTTGCATGCATGAAGTCAGGGTCTTTGTGAAATCCCTTCACCTGTGTGTTTTTAATTTTTGGTCACACCTGGCAGTATTCAGGGGTTCCTCCTGGCTCTGCACTCAGGAATTACTCCTGACAGTGCTCCATATGGGATGCCAGGAACCGAACCTCGGTTGGCTAAGTGCAAGGTAAGCACCCTACCCGCTGTACTATTGCTCTGGCTCCACCTTCACCCATTTTATTCCATTCGAGCTCATTGTCCCCCGGTTTAAAAAGCAGAGCAAGAATTCTCTGCACGGTGCAGCAAGGTGCCTGAGAAGTGAGGTGAGATGTTCAAGAACAAGGTGCAGTCAGGAATGGAGAGAACCGCTGGGAGCCACTGGTTTCGGGGAATAGGATGCTGGTGCTTTGTATCTCTGTATGCTTGTACGTCATTCAGGAATCCCTGTTGGGTTCCTCAGCATGCTCTTGCTCAATGTGGAGAGGCTTTGGGTGGAGTCTTCATCGGGGTGCACATGCACCCCAGTCTCATAAGAGGCTGCGGGGAGCAGAATCATTCTTGTAGTTGTGTGATGTGTCACTTGATGGAAATGATGCCTTCATTTTGTTTTCTGTTTGGGGATCACCTCTGGCTGTGCTCAGGGCCTTTTCCTGGCTCAGTGCTTAGGAGTCTGTCCAAAGACTATCCTGTCCTGTCCTGTCCTCCCGTTGTTCATCCTTTTACTCGAGTGGGCCCAGTAACGTCTCCATTGTGAGACTTGTTACTGTGTTTGGCATATCGAATATGTCACGGGGAGCTTGCCAGGCTTTGCCGTGTGGGCGAGACACTCTCAGTAGCTTGCTGGGCTCTTCCAGAGGGGCAGAGGAATTGAACTCGGGTCATCGGCCTGGTTGACCACGTGCAAGGCAAACGCCCTACCCACTGTGCTATCGCTCCAAAGACCATAAAAGCACTAATCTGAAAAGATGGTTCTGTTCACCGCAACATATTCATAACAGCCACCTTGTATGTAGGAGTGACCGTGTGTGATGCGGGGACTGGCCACATGCAAGGCAAATGAATGCTTTTAACCCTGTGCTGTTTCTTTTCTTTTCTTCTCCTTTTTTTTTCTTTTTGGGTCACACCTGGCAGTGCGCAGGGGTTACTCCTGGCTTTGCACTCAGGAATTACTCCTGGCGGTGCTTGGGGTGACCATATGGGATGCTGGGAATCGAACCCGGGTCGGCTGAGTGCAAGGCAAATGCCCTACCCTCTGTGCTATCACTCCAGCCTCCGTGTGCTGTTTCTTTAGCCCTAGAAATTTCGCTGTTAGGGTTGTGCCTCATGTCTTAGAAATATCCTCAGTTCAAATAAACAGGGTGTCCTGGAAGGGAGAAAAAACTAGCACCTTTGTTTTTTCCTGCTCAGTCATTCCTTGCTGCATCCTTAGCGCTGATAAAATTCAGTTCCATTTTTGACTGCTGTGCTATTTTAATTATGGAAACATGGGGTGGGGGAGTGTTGAGGTGACAGTTCGAGGCTTTCTATTTTTATTTGTCTACATAGAGGGTCATTAGATGCCCACATGCAAAAAAGACGCACCATCTCCCCTGTACCCTGTCCTTCAGTGTCTGCCTGTCTACACCTGGGCACTGTCACTTGGGTGAGTGGGGGAGGAGACACACTGGTCTCTGTTCCGTTTTTTTTATTTTGTTTGTTTGTTTGTTTGTTTTGTTTTGTGGCCACACCCAGCAGCTTGCAGGCACTACTCCTGACTAAGTGCTTGTGAGTCTCTCCTGGCAGTGCTCTGGGGATGTTGTAGTAGTACGGATGGGCCCCGGGTCCCTGGTATGAGACCACACACTCTCCAGCCCTTGGTACTCCCTCCCTAGACCCTAAACACTCCCCATTTCAGTGCTTCTCGGGACATTTACACAAGAACGTTGTATGTTCACACAGATCTGCCTTTGGGGTGCTGAACATCACATACTCTATTGGCAGCTGAACTGCTGGGACCCTGTTCAGTGCATGGGGTGGCATTGGGGATCAAACTCCAGACCTCATACTTGCAAGAAGCTGCCTTTGCTCCACTGTTTTTTTCTTTCTTTTTTTTTAATATCCAAAGTCTTCAAGTGGTTGGTTTTCCCCAAGAGGTATGCCAAAATGGTATCCTTCTCTCAGCCAAGGGTTTTATTTTAAAAGCTTAAAGAGTTATGTTGGGGCCAATTGCTTAAGTAGTGAATCTGGGGCATGTGAAGCCCCTCCCTTTTCCATAAAAGGGACACATGCTCACAGCCACTCTCCACATGCTCGGGCCGAACCCCACCCATGAGTGAACCCATTCCTGGACCACGCTGTGTGACATCTTATACCTCACACCAAGAGTTGCACATCGCATTTGATGAGGAGGGAGATATAATTTTACAGATATATATAACAGATATATATCTGTAAAATTATATATATAACAGATATATATATAACAGATATATATATATCTGTAAAATTATACACACACACACACACGGCTCAACCGTTAAAACATGTTAGTAATCTCTTATAGAAGAGCTTACTTGCCCCTGGGTGGAATATAACAATCTTCACACACTTTCTTTTGGAGCATTTTCAGTGGTTTATTCATACCAAACAATGCAAAATTATTTTGGTTGTACTTTGGGGCAGGGGATGGGGTCGGGATGGAAACATCCCAAATATGGTGGTGGGAAGGTGTAATGGTGGTGGGATTAGTGTTTGAGTATTAAATGTAATCAAATATTGTGAACTACTTTATAAAAATAAAATAAAATTCACAGTCACGGTCCTCCTGATTTTCTCGAGCGGGCCCAGTAATGTCTCCATCATGAGACTTGTTGTTACTGTGTTTGGCAGTAGTGAGTGGTCGCAAGGTCAACCTAAAGTCAACCTGCAGCAAACTATAAAATAAAATTAAAAAAACAAATTAAAAAAAAAGGGAACAGACCAGCAGATGGCAACATGAGCTGATTGAGCTTCACTCTGGTCCTTGGGAGGTGGGGTTCTCAGCTCTCTGTGGGGAATCAGGTACTTAACTGTGATGATGCTGATTGTCGATTACCGAGCTGCCAGGGAAGAAGTTCTGTCTTAATTCTTCACACCACAGCAGGGTCTATAATGTGTGGATTCTTAATGCAGGTGAGGATGAGAACCTCATTCTAAACAACTTAGGCATTGGAGTGACAGCAAAGAACAAAATAACATGCCATTTCCCAGTGCCAAGTGGTTCTTCTTGATTACTGTAATCTTTACAGGAAATGAGAAGTGCCCCAAACTGGGAAAAATAGAACATTAGATTGAATAAATTCTACCAATATGCAACATCATTTGCACTTCTATGAAAATGAAATAAAATGGAAATTAAAATGCAGTGCCATCACTGTGCTCTGAAGAAATGAAATAATATATATATCTGAGTGGGAACTGCTGAAAATTCTGAAGTGCTGAAGAAAGCAAGCAAGGAAGTTCTAAATAATTACCTAGAGAACCCATACCATGTCTAGGGATTGGAAGATTGGCCGTAGTAAAGATTTCAGTGTTCCCCAAGTTGATCTGCAAAGTCTGCTTAGTGATTTTTGTAGAAATAGACACCTTCATTTTATAATTCATATTAAAAGGGGGAGACTTTGGGACATTTTATTTGGTGGGAGGGGATTTGGGCCACGACTGGTGGTACTCAGAGCTGACTTCTGACTCTCATCTCGGAGAGATGCCCAGGAACCATCTGTGGTGCTGGGGATCGAACTGGGTAGCTGTATGCAAGGCAAGCACCTAACTCAGATACTATCTCTTCAGCCCTGGCAAAATCAGCTTTGTAAGAGAAAACGAGAGACTTCACTGTTTGTGATGCTAAGGTTTATTATATAGCTACAACTATCTATGGTGTGGTACAGATATACATTATGTTGTGGTGGGAGAGATAGGAAACAGATTCATAGAACAGGACAGAGAACTCAGGGGTACATCCACACTGATAGGGTCAATTGTTGATAAGGGAGAAAGGCTATTTTTAACAAATGATGTCAGAGGAATGAAGCATTCACAGAACCCCCAAATAAATAAATAATAGAACCTGAGTTTTACTTCACACAAGAGATTAACTTTATGGAACCATAGGATGAGAGAGAGAGAGAGAGAGAGAGAGAGAGAGAGAGAGAGAGAGAGAGAGAGAGAGAGAGAGATGCATTTGGCCAGCCCTTGCTTGATCCCTGGTACTGAATAGAGTTTTCCTTGCACTTAAGTAAGAGCCTTGAGAATGGCCTAGTGTGGCCCAAACAAAGCAAAAACTCTATGGAATATGCAAAATATCAGAATATTAACCTCAAAGAATATTAGGGGGGGAATCTTCTGGGCCCAGCGCTGAGTAAAGATGTGCAAACATTTCACTTATAGGACATATCACGATCACGATCATCCTGTTGTTCGTCGATTGCCTCGAGCAGGCCCCAGTAACGTCTCCTTCGTCCTAGCCCTGACGAAGTGCCTATAAAGTGCCATATTCAAGGGTCTTTCAGGGTTAGGAGAATGAGACCCATCATTGTTACTGGTATTTGGCATATTGGGTACACCACGGGGAGTTTTCCAGGCTCTGCCATGTGGGCAGGTTACATTTGGTAGACTGCCATGTTGTCCAAAGTAAGAATGAGATAATAAGATGTCGCGCGGCCGCATTTGCAGCCGCGTGCTTCCGGGAGTTGGGTTTTGTAGGACATATACAAGTACCAAATATGCATGAGATGCCCAGTATCATTGCATTATTAGAGATAAACAGATCGAAATCATATGGATACCATCACCTACCATTCTGGGTTGTTGAGATATTTTTTGTTGTTCTTTGTTTCTTTGGCTTTCTGGGTCACACTCAGTGATACTCAGGGGTTACTCTGGCTCTACACTCAGCAGTTACTCCTGGTGGTGCTCAGGGGACCGTATGAGATGCCGGGGAGTGAACCCTGATGGGACACGTGCCAAACCCCCTGCCCAGAGTCCTATTGCTCTGAGCCCCACCTACCCTTTGGATAGGCTAAAATGAGGAAACAGAAGCCAGCACTAAATGCTAATAAGAATATGGAGGAACTTGATCATCCTGCATAGCACATGGAGCCACTCTGGTAAATAGCACGTCCATTTAAGAATAAAGTGAGGCCCAGGAGATAGTTCAGAGGGCGGATCACATTCCTTGCATGTGCAGTCAAACTGGTGGCTGGGGGTGGCCCCCACTCCACAGCAGCTCTGCATTGCCAGACCGGTGCCTCCAGCCCCTGGGCACTGCCAGGGAAGGCTCTAAAATCAAAACAACAAAACCCCAAAACAAAGAGCTAAGAGGAAAATGGATGTGTCCGATGACTTAATCATGTACCCTTCATTCTGTACCCCAGAGACGAGATATCCTGTGCATGGATAGTAATAGAGTTTTTGCTATGTTAGTCAAGAACAGTGAGAGACCCTAGTGTCCTTCAGAGGCCAAGCTAATGGAATTTCATGTGGTATTAGCAGTAAGTGGTTAAGAAGACGAAGAACCTCTGGCACTGGGCACATTTCTTCGACTTCACCGTTCTTCCTGCACTAACATATGCCTCAGAGACATGGACCCTACAAAAACTAGATGAGAACGCTATGCGGGTTTCCCAAAAGATGAATTGAAAGAGCTATGCTTGGAATATCACGGTTCACTCAAGTGAGAGAAGGAATCTGGAGTTCCGACCTCCATTGATGATCAAGAATCAGGGATGCTGTCTCGTTTGTCAAGACGTCGAAAATCAGATGGACTGGACATGTAATGCGATTTGGAGACTACTGCTGGGCTAGAGCCGTTAGATTCCATGGGATGTCAAAAGATTGTGTGATTGCTCACCTACGAGATGGTCAGATTTCGTCAAAACCCTGAATGAATGGTTTGAGGCTCTTTGTGTTCTTGGAGTGCGAGCAGACATCATTGGGCTACACTAGCACACGATAGGGATGGATGGAGACGTTACTGGCACCCGCTCTAGCAAATCTATGAGCAATGGGGTGATAAGTGATACAAGTGATTAGCAATAAGAAGCAGTAAAGTTTGATACACAAAACTAAACTTGGATGATCGTCAAAGAAATTTTATATTAATTTTAAAAAAGGAACCAATCACGCATACACCCCCCACCCCACCAAAAAAAAAAAATGGCTTCATGATTCCCTGCATGTAATGCTCATGGAATAGCAATTGTGTTTAGAGGTGGCAGCTGTTGGTGGTCATGAGGGGCGAGGAACAGGTGGGGCGTGAGTGTCAGTGAGTGGGTGCACAAAGGTGTCTTCTGGTGATGCTCTGGAAAGTGCCACCTAGTGAGATAGCACATAGCCACACACACGTGCTCATGTCAAACAGATGAACTCTGAATGGGACCAGGTGTTTCCCTGCAGGTGGTTTTGCTTCCTTGGGGGCTGGCGGGACAATGGGGCCTGGAGGTTGCATTTGGGCCAATGAGTGGCTGCTTTCTGTTGATTTGCTTAGAGAAGCTGGATTTCCAGAGGGCACGGGTTGATTTTCTTTCTTTCTGTTTTCCGAAGAGGGAACCCTAGGCTAATCCTTACCTTCCTGGTTTTGAAAATATAGTATAGGTATCTTATGTTAATACTGAAAAGGGCTGGATAAAAGATCGAATGGCAGATCTAGATTTCTTTGTACGTTCTTGCCAATTGGTAACAATTTTAAAATCACATGTTTTAAAACATAAACCTGATGCTTCATTTTCTCATCTTAAAAGAAGGTTGCTGCTTTTTTTTGGGGGGGGGTCACACTCGGTGATGCACAGGAGTTACTCCTGGCTCTGCACTCAGGAATTACTCTTGGCGGTGCTCAGGGGACCATATAGGTTGCTGGGAATAGAACCCTGGTCGACTGTGTGCAAGGCAAATGCCCTACCTGCTGTGCTATCTCCAGCCCTGAAAGTTGCAGCTTTTTTTTTTTTTAAGTTGCAGCTTTTAAAAAGTATTTTTCACATGGGCATGATGTTGATCTTGTCTGAAGAAATAATCACATGGCACTTACCGTGCTTTGGGAGTTTCTAAACTGATAGATCTTGTTATTGGTGTTATTGTTATTCTTTATTTGTTTTCCCACACCTGGTGGCTTTTAGGTCTTGCTCCTGGCACTGCACTTAGCAATCACTCTTGGCAGGACTTAAGGGGGCCAGATGAGGTGCTAGGGATTGAACCCAGGTTGACCGAATGCAAGGCAGGTATCCTGCTTGCTGTAAACTGTCTCTCTAGTCTCACTGTTCTCTTTTCTGTTTCGTTTTTGGGAGTTACACCCGATGATGCTCAGGTTTAAGACCTGGTTCTGCACTCGGGAGTTACTCCTGATGGTGCTCAGGGAACCATTTGAGATGTGGGGATCGAACCTGGGTCAGCTGTATGCAAGGCAAATACCCTACCCATTGTACTATCTCTCTAGCCCCCAACCTGTGATGTTAAATGAAAAACATTCAAGTCTATCCATGCCCCTTTTAAACTTTACTGTTTAGTTTTGTGAAGTGGTTTCTGTGGTAGTGCTCCCTGATTTCAGAGGGAGAGTATGGAGGAAATTGTCTGCCATAGAGGCAGGAGGACAGTTGGGATTGGGGAGGGTGGATACTGGGGACATTGGTGGTAGAAAATGTGCACTGGTGAAGGAATGGTTGTTTGATCATTGTATGACTGAAACTCAAACAGGAAAGCTTTGTAACTGTATTTCGCAGTGAGTCAATAAAAATAAAATGAAATAAAAATAAAACAAAATTAGCGATTCCTCCGCCCCTCTTGGAGAACCCGGCAAGCTACCGAGAGTATTCGATATGCCAGACACAGTAACAACAAAGTCTCCAATGGAGATGTTACTGGGCCCGCTCGAGCAATAGTAAAAAAGAAAAAAAAAAAAGAATTCAGTCTTAACTAATCATTGTGACTCTACCGAGGAGTCATTCTCTTTGTCCTGTTTGTTGGATGCTTTTGAACCATGACAACACATGTTTAGGGATGAACCTGAACATGGAACAAACAAAGGTCAAAAGATCTTCCAGAAGATCACTAAGAACGCTTTGCATATTCTTAATGACCTTGGTGTTGATTGGGCCTGTGGTTGGCTAGACAGAAAGGCAGGGTATGAACTGTGTCAACTGGGAGGAAGACTGTGGGTTCGTGGTTCCTGTGCCAGACTGTAGGAGTTCAAGCCTGCGCTGGTGAGAGTTAAAATCAGGCCAAGAGATATCATCAAAAAGTGCTAATAGGGACCAGGGAGATGACTCAAAGGACCGGAGCATAATCTTTGCATGTGAGAGGCCTAACTTTGGGTCTTGGCACTGTGTGCTTCCCCAGGCGCCACTGGGAATAGCCCCTTCCCCCCACCCCACCCCCTGCAATGAGCTGGGAGTGGCCTCTGAACACTGCTGGTCATGGCCCCAACACCAAATAAAATAAAATAAAATAAAAGACACCAACAGTCCTAATAATTTTAGATTTCGATCAACTGTTGCTTTAGATCAAAGTTTCAGAGTGATTGATTTAAATTTATAGTGGAACCAGATTTTATAGTTTTTCCTTCCCAGACTTGTCTAAATTCTATCACATGTATTTAATCATTTATCAAGATAAATGATGGGCCGATAATGTTGGAATAGAACCCTTCTATTGAATTTCATAACTATTATGACAACTTAATTTTGACCACTTTTGTGAGATGGCTTTTTTTAAAATGCTTTCAAATATTGGAGGTTAGGACTTTCATAAAACCTAATTTTCCTTCTCACAAATGAAAGCTTTTGATCCCTCTACTTGCCAGACGTACACATTTAAACAAGGATATCAAGATCTAAGTGTCTGGACTCTCTATTTACTAAAAATATTAAGAGAAAAAAACTTTAAAATTCTGGATTTTCAAAAGTACCCCTAAATCCTTTTTTTGATTTAAGCTGAAGCAATTTAATAAGGAAAATGGTCTAAATGCAATGAAGCATGAATGACAATTGATTTTTTTTTGTTTAGCAATGTTCTTTTATGTTTCAAAGGTAAAGCAGATGTTTCAAACCATTTAAAAGAGGGTCCAGAGGGGCTGGAGAGATAGCACAGCGGGTAGGGCATTTGCCTTGCGCGTGGCCAACTCAAGTTTGATTCCCAGCCTCCCATATGGTCCTCCTCCAAGCACTGCCAGGAGTGATTCCTGAGTGCAGAGCCAGGAGTAACCCCTGTGCATTGCTGGTTGTGACCCAAAAAGCAAAATAAACAAATAAATAAAAATAAAAGAGAACCCAGGGTAATAGTCCAACGGGTGAAGCTTTTGCCTTGCACACAGCTGACTTGATTCTATCCCTGGCACCACATATGGTCCCCTGAGCTTGCCAGGAGTGAATGAACCCTGAGTGCAGAACCAGGAGAAAGCCCTGAACATTGCTAGGTGTGTTCCCACAGCAAACAAAAATAACCAAAACAACAAACAGAAAACCACGAATAAATTAGAAGGAATGTTCTTAGGCTTTTCTCACTCAACAACATAGAGTTTGACCCTTTTTGGGGGCAGGTAAGTTTTTATTTTTATTTATTTATTTATTATTATTTATTATTTATTTTTGTAGCAGGCATTGCAATTCATGTTGAAAGAAGGCAGGAGAAGAACACTGTTGCTTCTTTTGAAATTCACTGCTGTCTTCTGAGCATCCAGTATTGTGTTGTATTTGATAGACCGAATTCCTCAGCATCAGTCCATGAAAGGGACACAGAGGCGACACTGGACAGTCCCTTTCTGGTCCCTTCCACGGGTGCTAACCTAACCTGAGAACTTTCCTTGCGATCAGATTGGACCACCTGAACACCTGTCATTTGAGAATCTCAAGGTATCTCCCAGCCTCAGTGGGAAGCGGGGTTTCTAGAGTATCTGGATGACACACTTGGTTAGATAAACGAATTCTAATTGCATTAGAACGTTTTATTTTTCCCTCTGCCTTTAGTATGCTAGCATCCAAAGAGTTTTTTTTTTTTAATTCAGAGTATTTGATAGGATAGATTACCATCCAATGTGAGTTTTGGGGGTGGAATTTATTTGGGGGAATATATGTATATCAGAATTCAAAACAGTCCAGTGGCTGAGGGTGTTCGGCTCGGTGAGAACCTGTCTTCTGTGTTGAGAGGTCAACAGATTTTATCCTCATTTGACAGCTGGCTGGACTCGAATGTACCAGGTGCTCTGACAGGCCATTTGTCGAAAGCTCTGAGCTCTGAACTTTGACTCTGATCCCTTTCGCAAAGGGCTGATTGAAAACTCAGGAGTGACCTGAATTCAAAAGCGACGTGCAGCAGGCCACTGGGTGTAATTCCATCTGGATTTTCTGTGCCGGGGTGTGAGCGTGCTGTCATCTTAGGAGGAGGAGGCCGGCTTGGGCAATGGATGGATCCCTCCCCCGCTCTCTTCCAGAGGAAGCTGCTTCTTGCCTTTTCCTCTGTTCCCACACACGCAGGACAAAACTGTAAGGACCTGGAGATCCCCACTCCGGGAGTGCGGGGTCAGCCGGGCCGCATTTCCCAGCGGGGAGCAGGGCTTGGTGCACTGCCAAACCAAGCAAACGCGCTTTCCACTCCAGCAGTGTATTCCTGGAAAAGTTAATGCACTAGAAAGTCGAGAACAAATTGTGGGGTGTGGGAGTGTGTACATGGGCTTGTGGGGGAGTGCCTGTGTGTGTGTGGTGTGCGTATGGGGGTGTGGAGGTTCATGTAGGAGTAGGTGGGGGGTTGTGGGGGTGTGCGTGGGGGTGTGTGGGAGTTCATGTGAGTGTGTGTGTGGGTGTGTATGGGTGTGTGGAGGTGCACGTAAGGGTGTGTGAGGATGTGGGAGGAGGTGCATGTAGGGGTAGGGGTATGGGTGTGTGTACAGGGTGTGTCTGTGTAGGTGCATGTATTGGGGTGTGTGTGGGAGTGCGGGTGTGTGTATGTGTGGAGGTGCATGTAAGGGTGTGTGAGGATGTGGGAGGAGGTGCATGTAGGGGTAGGGGTATGGGTGTGTGTACAGGGTGTGTCTGTGTAGGTGCATGTATTGGGGTGTGTGTGGGAGTGCGGGTGTGTGTATGTGTGGAGGTGCATGTAAGGGTGTGTGAGGATGTGTATGTGTGTGTGATTTTTCGTTCATTCATCAGGAAAGCCGGTCTCTACCCCAAACAGTGCTTCCGCCCAGAAAAAAAAAATCATTTGCCTGATCCGTTTTGTCCAAGATGAAATGGAGATTTTTTTCTTTTCTTTTCTTTTTTTTTTTTAATTTTTTTAAATTTTTTTTTTAAATTTTTAAAAATTTTAAAAATTTGTATTAGTGAAACACCATGAGGTACAGGTACAGGTACAGGTACACATGACTTACAAATTTTTGTGCTTGGGTTTCAATTATACAATGATCAAGTACCCATCCCTCTACCAGTGCCCATTTTCTACCACCACTGATCCCAGCATCCCTCCCACCCCCCATCCCCCCCATCCCCCCCTGCCTCTGTGGCAGGGCATTCCCCTCTGTTCTCTCTCTCTCCTATTGGGTGTTGTTGTTTGCAAAAGAGGCAATGGGTGGCAATCATGTTTGGTCTATAGTCCACTTTCAGCATGCTTCTCCCATCCTGGGAGGATCCTCCCAACACCCTTTATTTGACGGTCCCTTCTCTATCTGAGCTCCCTTTTCCCCTAGCATGTGTGGCTGGCCTCCAAGCCATGGAGTAAAATTCCTAGTACTAGTCTCGGCCATTCTTGGGTGTTAGTCTCCTATTTTGTTACTTTATGTTCCCCAGATGAATGCAATCTTTCTATGTTTGTCCCTCTCTTTCTGAGTCATTTTGCTTATTAACATGATACTTTCCATGTAGTACCACTTGTATGTAAATTCCATGACTTCATCTTTTCTGACAGCTGCACAGTACTCCATTGTGTAGATATACCAAGAGATGGTTTTTCTTAGGAGTCTGTTGAGTGATGCTACCCACATCACAGTGCCTGGCCACCGTGTCCCATTGTTCCTCTCGGGTGAACCCGTCACCCACTCTGGAACCTCTCAGATGCGCGGTTGGTGATGCTCAGAGGCTCCTCCTGGCCCTGTGCTGGGGACTGAACCAGGGTCAGCGGCACACCAGGCAGGAATCCGGCCTCCTGCCGTGCCCTCTCCAGCCCCTGCCCACTATGTTGTCGCTCCGTGCCCTTCAGCGCCGTGGTTCTGTCCGTTGGTTTCACACCCTTGCTCTGATCACCTTTTGGCCTGTGGATTATTTCATGCTGAGATCCATTGAGGCTGTGCAGGCTCACAAGAAACTTTTTTTTTTTTTGAGAGCAGGGGGGTGCTGGAGTTATAGCACAGAGGGTGGGGCATTTGCCTTGCACGCGGTTGACCCTGGTTCGATTCCCAGCATCCCATATGGTCCCCCGAGCACCGCCAGGAGTAATTCCTGAGTGCGTGAGCCAGGAGTAACCCCTGTGCATCATTGGGTGTGACCCAAAACGCAAAAAAAAAAAAAAAAAAAAAAAACCAAAACCAAAAAACTTTTTTTTTTTGCGGGGGTAGGAGTGGAGAGGTTGGGGCCACACCTGATGGTGCTTAGGGATTACTCCTGGCTCTGTGCTCAGGGATTACTCCTGGCTCTGTGCTCGGGGATTACTCCCTGTGCTCGGGGATTACTCCTGGCTCTGTGCTAGGGAATTACTCCTGGCTCTGTGCTCGGGGATTACTCCTGGCTCTGTGCTCAGGGATTACTCCTGATTCTGTGCTCGGGGATTACTCATAGCTCTGTGCACAGGGATTACTCGTAGCTCTGTGCTCGGGAATTACTCCTGATTCTGTGCTCAGAGATTACTCCTGACAGGTCTTGGGGGACCATATGGGGTGTCAGAGATCAAACTTCAGCCCGGTGCTTGTCAAGCAAGCTCCCTGCCCTCTCTACTGCCTCAGTGGCCCCGCAAGGAGAACTGGAGTGTTCCATAGCCACCTAGAATGAACATTACCATTACCTAGACCTGGATTTTTTTCTTTTTCTTTTTTTTTTCCAACCAGAAGAAAAGCCTTTCTCTCAGAGAAACTTCTCTCCAGGTAAAATGTGTGATCAACTACAGAGCCTCTGGCCTTTGAACCCCAGCCCCTGTCCTCTCCACATCCCTCCCCTGTCCTGGAAACCCCCTCCCGCTCCTGTTCCTTTTATTTATCAGTTCAGCCTCTCCCCCCACCTCCCCACCTAATTTTGCACACCCCCCCCCCCCCCCCGTAATTGCCTTTGGAATCCACATCTCTGTGAATTCCCCCTCTAGGTAATTAAATTTGTTTCTTTTCTTTCTGCCTGATATTCATTTGATTGCTGGGATGCAGGCTAGGGGAAGTTTCCTGTCCTCCCGGCAAGCTTCCATCAGCCTGACCCGCAGACGAACTTTTACATGTCTGCCAAAGAACTGCCCCTTGGCACCGCTCGGCCTGAGAGCCTCAGAGGGACCCCGAGAGGCTTCCGGGGCTGCAGCTTTCTGCGGGAGCTCTGGGACGTGTTCCCATCTCTTCTCCAGCGCTTGGGGACGAAGGAGGGAGGGAGGGTAGAGGCGGGGGCAGGGAGGCAGCGGATATGCTGTCCTGGGTCCTAGGAGAACAGTGACCCCAGCACCCTCATGGAGGTGTGTCTGCAGAGATGGGGTGACCCTTGGGGTCCCAAGAAGCTCCCACCACCCCTTTCTTGCTCTTTGTATCATCTCTGCCAGGACTCACTGGCCTCTTTCCTCACTATTTCTTCTTCTTCTTCTTCTTCTTTTTTCTTTTTGAGTCACACCCGGCGATGCTCAGAGCTGACTCCTGGCTCTGCACTCAGGAATTACCCTGGCGGTGCTCAGGGGACCATAGGGGATGCTGGGAATCGATCCCGGGTCGGCCGTGTCGTGCAAGCAAACGCCCTACCTGCTGTGCTATCGCTCCACCCCCTCCTCATTATTTCTTACCTCTTCTTTATGCTCAGCTGTTTTGTTTTGTTTGGGGGGGGGGTCACACCTGCGGTGCTCAGGGCTTACTCCCGGCTCCGTGCTCAGGGATCACTCCTGGTGTGGTGGGACTTGGGGAGCCATATGGGATGCTGGGGGTCGAACCTGGGTCGGCTGTGAGTAAGGCAGACGCCCCCTCCCTCCCCAACTGCACTGTTGCTCTGACCCCCTCAGCTGTTCTTACCATGTGCAGCCTTTAAGCAGATCAAAGGGAACGAGAGAACGTGTCTTAGAATCCACCGCCGAGCCTCCTGGACACACCAGTTAGTTCTTTGGAGACAAAACAGAACTTGATTTGATGAATTTTCGTTGTTCTTTTTTTTGGGGGGGGGGGCACACCCAGCAATGCTAAGGGCGATTCCTGGTTATTCTGCACTCAGAAATTATTCCTGGCAGTGCTCCAGGAACCCGAGGGGCTGCCAGGGATGGAATCTGGGTCAGCCCCGTGCCAGGCAAGCGCTCCACCCCTTGCACTGTCTCTCCAGCCCCTCTGTTTGATGTTTTTATACCCCCTTCCTTTTTTGGCCAGTGGAGGTGTTCCCAAGGGGGCTCAGGTGGGCCAGTCTTGGCCAGGCAGGCTTTCAGTGCCAGGTGAGGGCTGAGGATGCGATGCTCCGGACACTCAGACCCAGGGGACATCCAGAGCCACCCCTTCCCCCTCCCCCCACCACCCCAGGGACCATGTGGTGTCACCTGTTTCTGTTTTTTCATTTTGTTTTTGGAAAAAAAAAATCTATTTTAGTCCTGTGCCCAGAGTGGTATGTGAATGCCGCAGCTTCCTGGTTCTGGGCATCCCTGGCTCAGAAGTGCCCCCTCGAGCCTGCCTGCTCTCCACCCTCCTTACGTCCTGGAGAATCTGGAGCAGCTCTGGGGTGGGGGGCAGGATGGTTCTGTTAACAGGCAGAGGCTCGGTTCCGCCAGTGCAGTTTGGGGGTGCGGGTGGAGGGGCGGCTTTCAGAGTTGGATGCTGGCTCCTGTCTGCGGGGGGCTGCACCGGAAACGCCCCAGGAGCCTCCCGCTGGCTGGTTGGCCTCTCTCGAGGACACTTGGCTTGAGCACAGTGGACAGTTTGGGTTTGCGTGGGCACACCAGGGCTCAAGATCCGAGTGAGGGGCTGGAGCGATAGCACAGCGGGTAGGGCGTTTGCCTTGCACGCAGCCGACCCTTTGATTCCCAGCATCCCATATGATCCCCGAGCACTGCCAGGAGTGATTCCTGACTGCATGAGCCAGAAGTAACCCCTGAGCATCGCTGGGTGTGACCCAAAAAGAAGAAGAAGAAGAAGAAAAAAAAGATACGAGTGAAATGTTGAGTCCCCAAGTGGAGTTCTGTGTGCCGTGGATGGGAATGGGGTTCTCAGCCACATGGAAGCCCATGGACATCCTAGCCACAGCCATCTGACCCCACCTCTGCCCCCCAGCAAGCTTTGTAGAGACCCCAAGATCTCTGCACCCCCCCTCCCCCAAGTAATCCTCTGAAAGCGGTACCTCTCTGGTTCTTTGTGAAAACATTCCAGAAAAGAAAAAGGGCCCTGGCAAAGGGGCACACACGTGGGCGACTCATTAAAATCTTGCTCAGCTTCCTGAGTGCGGAGCCAGGAGTCACCCCTGAGCACCACCGGGTGTGACCCAAAAAGCCAGAAAAAAAAATCGGGGCTGGAGTGATAGTACAGCGGGTAGGGTGTTTGCCTTGCACGCGACCCACCCAGGTTCGATTCCTAGCATCCCATGTGGTCCCCCGAGCACTGCCAGGAGGAAATTATGAGTACAGAGCCAGGAGTAACCCCTGTGCATTGCCGGGTGTGACCCAAAAAGCAAAAAAAAAAATTTTTTTTTTTTCTTTTCTTGCTTAGCGGGCTTGAGCTATAGCATAGTGGTAGGGTGTTTGCCTCCTTGTGCTCAGCCAGCCGGCCGAGCCGGGTTCGATTTCTCCGCCCCTCTCGGAGAGCCCGGCAAGCTACCGAGAGTATCTCACCCACACGGCAAAGCCTGGCAAGCTACCGGTGACGTATTCAATATGCCAAACACAGTAACAACAAGTCCTCAAAAAATGGAGACGTTACTGGGCCCACTTGAGCAAATCGATGAACAACGGGAGGACAGTTTGTTTATGCTTATCAGCTGTTCAAATGTCAAAGTGCTGAATTCACGGCACACACACCCTGGATTATTCATCTCCACTCGGGCTCTTCCTGAGAAGCAGAGCCATAGCTTTGGGCTCTGACTTATGGGTCTTTGGGAGCCTGGCAGGAGCCTGCAAGGTTGGCACCCCGCACTCCCCTCCCCTCCCCCCGCCATCACCAGCATTCAAAGCACCCCGGGTGCTTCTGATGATCACATGAGGCTGAAAACCATGGAAACCCACTGGAGCAGGTAGATCAGAGGTCCATGGAAACCGGCCCCTTGATCTACTTCATTCTGCAACAGCAGGACCCAGAGGCTTTTTTTCTGTGGCAAACCCCGAGTGAAGATTGGGGGGAGTTTGGGGGAGAGGGGATTGGCCGTCCTGTTTGCAGGGAGAGGTGAAAGATTGACGTTCTGCTTAATCTCCTTCTCCAACTGGCATTTGAGTGCATCGAGTCCCCCACCCTCTGGGTCTGCTGCTCACGGTAACTGCAGTTGCAGAGATGCAGAATACAGAAGCAGAGATGCACACAGAACGGCATCGTCCCCCGAAGTTGCTTGAAAGCGTCGGAACTGGGAGAGTATATTTATGCTCTATAAATAGAAGGTCCCCAAACCCTCTCCAGGATAATACATGTGATCAAATACACTGACATGCCTCCCTCCGCACTACCTTTGGGAGATTCACGGCATCACTAACCTCTGACAGGCTGGGAAAGTGCCCTAACCTTTGCTTTTCAGACTCTGGGTGATAGTTATTCCCATAGGAGACTCCGCTTCTATTCCTCCGACAGGGTTGCTTTTCCCTTTGTAGGACGGGTTCGGGAAAGACCGTCCAAGTCACCTTTTGATTTAGCCGTTTTGTGGAGGGGTTAATTTCTCACAGCTGAACCTCTTTATAAATTTCCCCTTTGAACTGGGACTGAATTAACAAGTGGAAGCCTTGGCAAGCAGCTGACTAATTCATAACTCTTATCCCTCAGCTTTCTTTGTGTTGCTAAGTATTATAATCTTTGACCTGAAAGGAAGGATACTGCTAACAAGTAAATATTTAAAAGGCCCCGTGAAGCTTAATGTGCCGGAGTGGTGCCTTGGGGAGCCCGTCTGCTGGATGAAAGAAATGACTCACTTTTCATCTCCTAAATAGGCTGTTGTTTTACAGTAGGTTGAAAGGAAGTATTTTAAGTGCGAAGGGTTAGATTTCTTTTTTTTATTTTTAGATGTCGCTAGCCGCTGCCACGTCTGAGTTGAAGGTGGTGCGGCAAAGTCATAATTCCTGAAGGGTGTTCGTACTCTGCAAAAGTGAGTGAGTGTTTTAGTGGAATCCGCGGATTCCGGACGTGCATCCTGAAGTTGTCTTTCTTAGAACAGTGCGAGCGAACAGAAGTCTGGCTCAGTGGTGCACTTGAAGAGAATCTAGTGAGACTCTCACTTGGGAGCTGGTCTGGAAGCGTAGTAGAGCAGGCACAGTGGGTGGGGGGTGTGCGCGGGACCCCAGGATGCTGATTCTAGTTGATGCCAGTACTCTTCAGCATAGTGAAGGTGTGATTGGTTGTTTGGTAGTCTTCCTTGCTTGCAATTTGTGCTTTTCTTTTTCTTTTCTTTTCTTTTTTTTTTTTTTGCCTTTTGTGGGTCAAACCCGGTTACTCAGGGTTACTCCTGGCTCTGCACTCAGGAATTACTCTTGGCAGTGCTCGGGAGGGGTGGGGTAGGGGGACCATATTGGATGCTGGGAATCGAACCTGGGTTGGCCGCGTGCTAGGCAAACACCCTACCCACCGTGCTATCACTCTAGACCCTCAGCTCGTAGCTTTAGTGAGTCTAAGAACCAGGCACTCTTCATTTTGTTTGTTTTGTTTTGTTTGGGTTACACTTGGCAGTGCTCAGGGCTTACTCTTGGCCCTGCACTCCTGGTAGGACTTGGGGGGGCCTTCAGGAGTGTCGGGTGTGGAACCCGGGTTACCCACATGTGCAAGACAAGCACCCTAGCCCCTGCACTGTTGCTCCAGTTCCCAGAATCCCGGGATTTCCGGATTGCTGTGGAAATGCGTGTGGCTGCGTTGACCTTCTGATGGGATTCATCAGGGTTCCACAAAAATGAACATCTGGTTTTTAAATTTGAAAAGAAACGGCCCTGGAAAAATTTTGGCCAGGGTGCTCATCACAGGAAATAAGACAGGAAATAAACTTTGATTCTTGGTGGTTTTTTTTGGGGGGGGGGGGGGGTAGGGGGGTCACACGCAGTGATGCTCAGAGGTTGATTATTCCTGGCTCTGCACTCAGGAATTACTCCTGGTGGTGCTTGGGGGACCGATCATATGGGATGCCAGGGATTGAACCTGGGTCAGCTGCATGCAAGGCAAAATCCATACCCGCTATACTATGGCTCCGGTCCCTAAACTTTGATTCTTAAGGCTGTTGGCCACTAATTTCTGTGATTGTGGTGTCTGGTTTCTCAAGTGATGTCTGTATGATATTATTGTGGGACCCAGAGAGATGGCACAAGGGCTCAGGACCTTGCCTGGCCTGTAGCTAGGCCCAGTTCTATCCCCACCACCGTGTACGGTCCCTTGAGCACTGCCAAGAGTGATGCCCTTGAACCCATAGCCAGATGGAATCCCTGAGCACCTCTGGATGTGGCTGCCAAACCTAAAACAAAACCAAGCCCAACGGGGAATGGTTCATTACTGTCTGTGGGCAAAAATCTTGCTCCTTCAGAATTACCTCTCTAAATCTGAAGTAGCTTTTTGGGACTTCACCTGGTGGTGCTCAGGGCCTATTTCTGGCTCTACGTTCAGGACCAGACAGCTGAGTTCCAGGGACCATATAGGGTGCTGGGATGGGCCCTGGATTGGCCATGTGCAAGGCAAGCACCCTGCCCACTGTACTATCTCTTTTGCTCCTCCGTACTATGTTTTCAGAAAATATTTTTATCACCCTACTGAAATATATCCAGACATTTCCCCTTAAAGTACAGCAGCTGACACTTCAATTTTCAGTTCTTGTGTATAGGTTTGGCGGTTCCTGTTTTATAAAAATGAATTCAGTTTCCATCATGATTTTCTGTCCTATAGCCTAGATTGATCAATCCCTGTGGAACTCCGTCTATTGGAAATGACCTACAAGTACTTTCAGAGTTGGCATTATTTTGTTTTGTTTTTGGAATGGGAAAAACATTATTTTCTGAAGGGCCATGATTAATTCTTCAAGTTTGATTAGCCACTAGAACATATTGTCACAGGATAATTGTACAGTAAAGTCTGACTTACAGACTGGAGAGATAAAACTGCAGGTAAGTCTCTTGCCTTGCTGACTGACCTGGGTTTGATCCCCAGCATCTCAGCTGGTCCTCCAAGACTTGTGAAGAATAATCCCTGAGCACCACCAGGTGTGGTCCAAAAACCTCCCAAAAGAGAAAAAAAAAAAGAAACAAAGAAAAAGGAAAGTCCAAGCTGTTTTACTTATTCTGGTGTGGGGACCTTGCCTGGCGGTGCTCAGGGGCTCATTCTGGCTCTGTGCTCAGGAGTAACTCCTTGCAAAGCTGGACCTCGGATAATGATGCGGCTTGGGCCTCCAGAACCACCAGGGCAATGCCCCGAGGAGCTGTAGAGCCATTCCCAGAAGCGGATCTGGGGATTGAACTCATGGCCTTTTCTTGACAGGGCAGGGGTGCTGCCACTGAACTAGCCCCTGCCACACCCAAATAGCAGGCTCAGGGGTTCTTTGTATGTGCTGGGGTCACACCCTGTGGCCCAGTCCTGCTCCGTGTGTGGTGCAGACACCGGCAAGGCCACACCAGGTGGCACTGGGAGGGCTCAGTGATGTGGTGGCTTGTGTGCTCAGTTGTTTCACATGCATGTGTTCAAAAGTCCACCGTTAGAAAGTTTCTCTAACCTGTCCCCACCCTTTTTTTTAACTTCCTGCAGCTTAAACCAAGGTATAATATTCTTACTTGTAGGGGGGGGTCCCCCATTTTTTTTGCTTTTGGGGTCACACCTGGCAATGCACAGGGGTTACTCCTGGCTCACGCACTCAGGAATTACTCCTGGTGGTGCTTGGGGATGTTGGGAATCGAACCCGGGTCAGCCGCGTGCAAGGCAAATAAATGCCCTACCCGTTGTACTATCACTCCAGCAGCCAACCTGGGGTGGCTCTTTCTTTCCCCACAGGAAACTAGTACCAAGAGTTCCTCACCGATTCGATTCCTTTCTCTAATTATCCTTTTGAATTTGCCCAGTGGAATGAGGCTCCCGGAATCCAGCGTCTCCTGCGGTGCTGTACCACCTGCCCCCGCTAGGTGGCAGGATTGCCCTTCTTGTTGGCTTCTGGTCTGCAGGCCAGCCTCGGAGATGCAGTTGTGTTTGTGTACCAAAGTCTCGTTAGGATCCACCCCTGCTCCTTTCACAAACACTCTCTAGGTTGTGTTGTTTCCAGCAGGGCTTTCGGGAGTGTGGGGGTGAAGAAAGTGGTAAAATGTTGCTTCGTACATGATCTCTTAAGTGGTTTTGAGCTTGGGTTTGAGTCACTCAGCAGCTACTCCTGGTTTGGTGCTCACGGTCCTCTCAGTGATGCCCCTGGTGGTGCGCTAGATGGTGCTCCCCGAGGTGCTCCCGGTAATGGTGGGGGTTCAGCCCAGGGTCTATCACATGCAGAGCATGTGCTACAGGGATTAAACTAGCTTTTTTGCCCTATTAAGTTTATTTTTGTGAAATCCTCTGAAGAGTTACTTTTCTGTTGTTTTCTATAAGGAATTTATCTTCACTGGCAGATAGGGGAAGGGATAACGTTGTGGGAGGCCCATTAGCAGTTAGTTAAGGCAAGTGAAGGAAAGCTATACAACCAGGGTTAATTGCAGTCATTCCCAGGTCTGCAGGGGAGAAATAATGGGTACATAGGCGGGAGAGGGTCAGAAGTAATTCTGTGGAGTCAGGGACCCCAAGATGAGTCTTGAGGGCAGGTCGGGCTCTCTCGTGGGGCTTTCACTGGCAGTGCTGGCCGGTGACACTTGGTAGGGTCAGGGCTGCAGCTTGAGGTCAATCCAGAAGGAGGCGCAGCTCAGGTTGAAACCCAGAGATGCACCCAGCTAGCCCGGGTGCTGGTGCGGCTCTCTTTGAGGGGTGAGGTGGGGTGGGAAGGACAAGGGGCCTCTCGACTGTTGTCTGTTCAAAGGGGGTTTTCTCTGCATTTGGGTGTGAAGGTGGGAGGAGGGTGTAAGGGAAACCTAGTAGTCTGGAACAACCGACGGACCATGTTAAAGAAAGTGCAGAGAGCCGGAGAGATAGCAGGGAGGACGCTTCCCTTGCATGCAGCTGACCTCTGTTTTATCCCTGGTACCCTCTGTGATTCCCTGAGCACCGCTGGAGGGATCCCTGATGCAGAGCCGGGGTAAGCCCGGAGCATGTCCAGGTGAACCCCCGGTGAGCCCTCCCCCCAAACCAAAACAACAAAAAAATAAAATTAAGGAAAAGCAAAGTGTGATCTAGTCTTTGGGTCCTGGTTGCTTTTTAGCAGATGGTCAGGGGCCAACCCAGGGGGTGGTCAGTGATGGTGCTGCTGCCAGCTGGACTGTCTCGGCTTCAGGCTGGACACGCAGAGATCAGGGAGACAGGGTGGGAGGGAGAGAGACCCTGGAGCCAGAGAGACGAGACTGAATACACAGGCAGCGTCTCTGCCAAGCTGCAGACGGAGTCAGGCAGGGCTGGAAGGAATTGGAGGGGGTATAGGGTGTGCAGAACACTTGGGGATGAAAAAGAGGCTTGAGGTGGGGTACCCCTCCACCCCCCACATCTCCTGAAGACTTGTGGAGCTTCTTCTCACCCCGCCTCCCGGTAACCCCAGGAGCCTCCTGCGTTTTCTCCTCTAGACTCTGAGTCTGAGTCCTTCCCTGCTTCTAGAGGGTGAGAGGCCCTCAAGACCCCACCACTTCCTAACCTGGCTTGGTGTGGACATAGATGGTCCTTCCTGCATCCTTCCTGCCTCTCTTGCCTGGCCCCTCGAAAGGATGGGCTGTTCGGTGCTGCCACCTGCTGGTCACCTGCAGGCAAAGCCGATGGTTATTTGAGGAAGGCGCCGTGCCTGTGACCAATTTTCAACACCATCCCGCAGGGTAGGGAAAAGGGGGCAAAAAAGCCTGTGTTTCCTAGAAATCCGCTCAAAAAACAGCCTTTTTTCTTAATTAAAAAATTTTTTTTTATAAAATTGTAGTTGTTTACTATAATTGATTGCATTTAATATTCAAACACCAATCCCACCTGGTGCACCTTCTCACCACCGTATTTTGAATGTTTCCACCCAAATCCCAAATTGTGCCTCCAAAGCTTAGTACATCAGTGGTGTAGAGTATGAGAAGTCGAGCGGCCGTGAATGCGGCTGCACACTCCAGAAGTTCTAAAATTTAGAATATGATTATAGAGCAGATTCACTCATGGGTGAGACCCCAGTGTTCTAAGAGCATCCCTTCAGTATGCATTTCCCACCACTAATGACCCAAGTTTCTCTCTTACCACCCCACGCTTGTCTGCTTTTTATAGCAGACACCTTTCCTCCTCCTCCTCCTCCTCCTTCTCCTCTCCTCCTCCTCCTCCTCCTGTACCTCCTCGTCCTCCTCTTCTTCCTCCTCCTCCTCCTCCTCCTCCTCTTCCTCCTCCTCCTCCTTTTCTCTCTCTCTCTCTCTCTCTCTCTCTCTCTCTCTCTCCCTCCCTCTCGATATATGCTGGTAATATCTTCAGTAAATCACTCATCTATTTTTTACTCATTTGGTAAAAAAGGTAAAGGTAAAGGCCCTCCCATTGATCGTTGATTTGCTCGAGCGGGCCCAGTAACGTCTCCATTGGAGACTTTGTTGTTACTGTGTCTGGCATATCGAATACTCTCGGTAGCTTGCCGGGCTCTCCAAGAGGGGTGGAGGAATCGAACTCGGGTCGGCCATGTTGGCCGCTTGTAAGGCGAACGCCCTACCCGCTGTGCTATGGTATTCTGTCTGTATTTGTGATATAAGATTTATACATTTTCACTGAAACTGTGAGTAGAGGTTGGAACTCAGCCTGTTTTCTTGACATTCTAGTTGTCATTTTTTTGAAATCAGTGATTTTTAAAATGTTAATATGCAAAAAAACTCAACTGGAGTTTGAGTTTAGTTCAGAGTGATAGTACAGTATAACGGGTTGGGCATTTTGGGGCATTGACCTTGCACATGGCTGACCAGGACTGACCCCTGACATCCCACATAGTCCCCCAAGCACCACCAGGAAAAAATTCCTGAGTGTGGAGCCAGTAGTAACCCCTGAGCATCACCGAGTTCCCAAAACAAAAGCATAATAATTCAACTGGGTGCATGTTAAAAAAAATAAATGGATTCACAGGTTCCTCCCTGGAACTGTCTGCTAAATAGGATCCAGGTATGTGCATTTTCAAAAGAGTAAATTAATGAACTTTTTGGAGGTTACTCCTGGCAATGCTCAGGGCCTACTCCTAACACGGTGCTCAGAGTTTACTCCTGACAGTGTTCAGGGATGCATGTGGTGCTGGCCATAGGACCTGGGCCTCCTACATGCACAGAGCATGCTCAGTTCATTGGACTATCTCTTCACACCTATCCCTTCACATCTTTTAGGTCCCCCACATCCATCCAAGGAGATTCATGCAGGTGTCCTAAGGAGCAGCGTGTGGCTGTGTGGTCCACACAACTCTGACACCATTTATTTTTAAAAATTTTAAAAAATTTTATAAAGTGGTTCACAATACTTGATTACATTTAATATTCAATCCCACCACCATTACACCTTTCCACCACCATATTTCGAGTGTTTCCATCCCAAACCCCAATCCCTGCCCCAAAGCAGAACTGAAATAATACAATATTTCTCTCTGAGGTTGGTTGCCTCCTACTTTGAATCCCATCAAATGTGGTGCGGTGCTTTTGGAGTGTGGGTAGGGTGTGTCTTATGAAATGTTGTCGGCCGCAAATGTGGCCGTGTGTCTGAAACCATTTATGCAGTTATTTCTAACCCAAGGCCTTTGGTCAGAAGTCTGTGGACCAGACGTAGCCCATACATCTGTTGTGTAAATAAAGTTTTGGTGAAACCCCACGTTAATTTGTTTGCCATTATCTCCCCCCCCCCCCCCCAAATTTTAAAATCAGGCACAGATACATAGTGGCACACTGAGTAATTGCAAGAAACCCAAGAGCTGGCAAAGGTTGCCATGTACTATCTGAATCTTTTAAAAAGAAATAAGTAAGAGCTATGTGGACGTTTAAAGTGTATGCCTTGCTTGCTGACATCTCTGGTTTGATCCCCAGAGTCCCTTAGCATCACTGGCTGTGGTCTAGACCATCACTTACAGTGTGGTCTAGGTAATCTTTGTATCCACATAGTGAACCCCTGGCCCAGTTGGCTGAGACTTAAGGACTCCCCCCAACCCCTCAGCCCTTCTGTGAGGCTCCGTCCAGTTTCACTAGGGTATTTAACTGTGCTTGTTTTTTTTCCACCATCCCTTTGTAGCTGTTTTTTTGGGATAACCTGGGGCCACATAGATGAGAAAACTGAGATTAAGGAAATGAACTAATTCAGAGGGATTCACTACCTATGTGATTAACTGGGGTTATTCTGTGTGATGGGCTGGAGCAATAGCATAGCGGGTAGGGAATTTGCCTTGCATGCGTCTGACTGGGTTTGATTCCTCTGCCCCTCTCGGAGAGCCCGACAAGCTACCAAGAGTATCTCGCCCGCATGGCAGAGCCTGGCAAGCTCCCCGTGGCGTATTCGATATGCCAAAAACAGTAACAACAAGTCTCACAATGGAGACGCTACTGGTGCCCGCCCGAGCAAATCGATGAACAGCGGAAGGACAGTGTTACAGTGCTACAGTGCGTTCTGTGTGATTGGACTGATGTGAACAAAATCGGACCCACTGGGCATAGGCTGGAGTGAAATGAAGCACTGCATAATGGGAAGTTGAGAGAAGTGACTGTATATGGAAGGTTACTTCAATTAAGAAAAAAAGTGATGGGTCCAGCAAGATGAGTTCGTTACTTGGCCACATCATCAGAGTAGGGGCAAGAGTGTTTGGGGGAAAAGAGTTGAGGCCAAGAGGGGAGGGAGGGACTGTTACGTGACAAGCGTGGTACTTAGAGCTGTGTTAATCCAGAGACATCGTCCTGTGCTGACTTAAAACAGGAAAAGCAAACCCACATCGAGGTGATTAAAACTGTGTTTCTATTTGAGGCAGGCTGTATTTGATTTTCACGCATAATTAAGTCCTGAGCTCTGAGTTACCCTGGGAGAGAGAAAGAGTGTGATTTCTTCATGCTCCCTCTAAACTTACCTGTCAAGATGGCAGAGCTCTTGGCTGTCCTGTGAGGGCCTTAGGTGACTCACTAGTTTCAGAATCTGTCACAGTTTTCTTCCCCCACTGATTTGGGGGTGGGGAGCGGAGAGGCACACCGGGAATTGTGTTGGGGACCACCACTCTGCCCTTCGAGGTATCTCCCCAGCCTCCATTTTTTACCTTTTGTTTTGTTTTATTTCAGTTTTTTGAGGTTACACCCGGTGATGCTCAGGGGTTACTCCTGACTCTGCACTCATGAATTACTCCTGGCGGTGCAGAAGGGACCATATGGGATGCTGGGGATTGAATCCGGGTCGGCCAAGTACAAGGCAAACACCCTACCCGCTGTGCTATCGCTCCAACCTCCCCCCTCCACTATTTAAAGCATATTTACACTCCATCTACTGGGCTGGGGTGTGGTTCCGCCTTGGGCTCTTGCCTTGTCCGTGTGAGGCCCTAGGACAGCAACAAGCAAATATATGGTCCATTTCTCACACATTGTTCACATAGGTGTGCCCCAGGGGAAACACAGTTTGTATGTGAGAAGATGGGCTATTTGGAAATGGCTAAAGGTGATTTTTTTTTGCATTCACTTGTTTATTTAATTAATTAATTAATTAATTATTTGCTTTTTGGGTCATACCTGGCAATGCACAGGGGTTACTCCTGGCTCTGCACTCAGGAATTACTCCTGGCGGTGCTCAGGGGACCATATAGGATGCTGGGGATCGAACCCAGGTCGACCACGTGCAAGGCAAACACCCTCCCCGCTGTGCTATTGCTCCAGCCCCTCACTTGTTTATTTTAAATAATTAAAATGTACCCTTGAAGTTGATGCCACTTTGGCAAGAATCAGTGGCACTTTTTAAAACACCATGACTGACCTCACCTCACCTATGAGCAATCTCAGCACCTTCTCAGTTTTGATGGCAACCTAAGAACACTCAAAAATTAGTCTATTAAAGAGAGGGAAGGAGAGGGAGGGGGAGAGAGAGAGAGAGAGAGAGAGAGAGAGAGAGAGAGAGAGAGGAGAGAGACAGACAGACAGACAGACAGACAGAGACAGAGGCACAGAGAGAGACAGACAGACAGAACTAAAAGTCATTTCAAATAAAACTTTTTCAGACCATCAAAGCAAGCATTATGGTGTAACCTCAATGCTTTTAAAGACTTACAGTGGAAGTCTTTAAAAGTTGGGCCCTGAAACTTAAACTATTTAAAGCTTCTTGATTATGAGCCACAAATTCGTCTATGACAGATACTAGAAGAGTCAAAGTTAAAAGCCTGTGAAGTCAGAGTCAACTACTCAGCACGGTGTATGTGCTTCTTCACTCCATCGCCTTTTTGTCTTTGAGAATGTCTATGAATTGCCAGTTGTTGGTATGTTAGGTTACTCCAACCGATCCTCAACTCACTCAAGGTTTCCTCAACTTTTGCTTTTGCAAGCGACATAGAACAGATGACTGAAAAGGAATGAGAAAGCTTGAAAGTACAAGATTGCCAAAAGAAAGCTTAAAAAAATTTTTTCCCCATCTTTTGGTCACATCCAGTGATACTCAGGGGTTACTTCTAGTGGTGCTCCATGAACCATATGGGATGTCAGGGATTGAACCCGGGTTGGCTGCATGTGAGGCCAACGCCCTACCCACTGTGCTATTATTTCTCCAGCCCAGAAGAATTCTTGCAGAGTTGAACAGAAATACTTAAAGATTTGAATTGATTGACAGGTTGCCCCCTTGGTCCTACCCCAAACTAGTTTCTTCTGACTACCACAAACTTGGAGGTGAACATGTAGGGGGCTGGAGTTCAGGTACTCAGCTGGCCACACAGTGGCTATGGCCACACCTTGATCTGAATCCAGGCACCACCTATGGTTCCCCAAGCGCTGCCAGTCTTGGCCCTGAGCAGTGCTGAGTGAGGCCCATCCACATCCCAACCCCAACCCCAACAAAAATACAAATCAGGACATCCCACTTCCGCTCCTCAGCAGAGCTGAAACCAGGTACCACTGATTGACCTAATCTCTCCGATTCCCAGGAAATTCATCTCAAACGAATTTCTCTCTCTCTCTCTCTCTCTCTCTCTCTGGCCTTTTGGGTCACACCAGCAATGATCAGGGGTTTCTCCTGGCTCTGCACTCAGGAATTACTCCTGGCGGTGCTTGAGGGACACTGTGGGATGCTGGGGATCAAACCCATGTTGGAAGTGTGCAAGGCAAAGGCTTGGCTCAAAGGTGCCTCCATGAGTCTTTTCCCTTTCTTGCATTATGAAAAAAATTGCTGTGTGTGCATATATCTGTCTTCTACTGTGAGCTTTATTTATTTATTTAGTTTGTTTTGGGACCACACCTGGCAGTGTTCAGCGATTACTCTCAGTGGTGCTCACGGGACCATCAGGGATGCTGGGGCTCAAACCCACGTGTAAAGCAAGGCTCCTGCTACTATTGTTTTGACCTCTCCCATGGTGAATTTTCAACTCCTTTAGGACAGGGCTTTATGTCCAGTGCTTTAGAATCAGCTTTAGAATCTGGCTAATATAACAACTGATACATATTTATGGGGGAGGGGGTGTTTGTTTTGATGCCATCCCTGGGCAGTCCTCAGGGGCTATTCCTGGCAGTATCCCAGGTTCCATATGGCTGGAGGGAGGCTTTGAATCAGGACTTCCTTATACAAAGCATGTGCACTAGTCCTTTGGACTATCTCCCTGACCATCCAATGAATATTTGAGCTAATCCATTTATCTGGACCTTTCTTCATCTCTGGAGATGACCCATAAAGGGCTACTAATAAGAACTAAATACATTTAGAATTGCAACGTCTGCCTCTAACTCTGTAGATATATGTGTGATTAGCATTTCCCTCTCTCGCCTGCTTTAGAAACAAATTCAAACTTTTGTACAAGTTACCTCTCACCAATGAATTTAAAGATTTAAAGTTATGTTATACCTTATTCTGTTTACTCATGGCTAGAAGTCATGTTTGTCTAGTGCAGTGGGATTTCTGCTGATATTAGCAATATTTTACACGTGACGAGCTTGGGATGGTGGTATGGAAAGGGTGATTGCGTTTGTGAAATATTTGCAGGGTCTGGAGTGATAGTAGAGTGGGTAGGGCATTTACATTGTACATGGTCCATCCAGGTATAGTCCCTGGCGTCCCATAGGGTCCCCTGGGCATTTCCAAGGAATGATTCCTGAGTGTGGAGCCAGGAGGTCAGGAATTAAAAAAAAAAAAAAAAGCCAAAAAGCCAAAAATAGAAAAAAAATTGCAAAGGAGGCTCAGGAGATAACCCAGAAGACTGTTTCATGCATTGGAGGTCTGGTTTAATCCCTCCAGTTAGTAGAACCCCAAGCTCCCCCGGGTGTGGCTTCTCTACCTCCCCCTAGGAAAATTGTATACACACAAAAACATATTTAGTGTGTTCCACATTGCCCCAGTAAAGATAGTTTTAAAAACAGAGCTAAAAAAAAAAAAGCCACTGGAAAACCACTTAAGGTTGAAAAATTCTTTACCTTAAATAGGTGGATAGAATACCCCCTCCCCAACACACACACACACACACACACACACACACACACACACACACACACAGAGCAGCTAACTCATGGTTGAGCCCAAGAACCTGCAGCTGTGTGTGAGGGGCCCCAAGCCGGGTGGGGGTGGGGGGAGGGGGCCCCCTCATTGCAGTCATGTTGTCGCCTTTGTTCTGAGCTGGCTCCTCCAGTTCTGGTGCGCGGGCAATCTAACAGGTTAAGAAAAGCAGAACCCTGAGCTCTCGGTGACCCGCTCACTTCTCAAAGGGAGGAGTGGAATTTCATCCTCGGCCCGTTATTTCGTTTTCATTTGGAATATATTATTTTTATTTTTTAAAATCTTACTCAGAGGTTTGCAGGATTTGCAGGATTTCTGTTTGTTTGTTTATTTGTTCTCGGTCTTTGGGTAGTGCTCAGGGAGGGCTTACTCCTGGCTCTGTGCTCAGGGATCACTCCTGGCAGGGCTTTGGGCACTGTATAATCTGGATTGATTGCATCCGAGGCAGGTACCACCTCTCACTGCACTCTTGCTCTGGCCCTACAGTGTTTTTCATGGTCAGTTTCGTGGCCACAGTGTTCCACCGTCACACCCACCACCAGTGTCCTTTCCCTTCATTATCACATTGCCACCCTCTCCCCACCCCCGCCTGTCTCCCTGTCTCACCTGTTGACACACTCTGTCCTTTCTCTGTGCTAAATTCAGTTCTCTAGACCTGGTTCAGATTCTCTAGACTTGTGATTCAGATTTTTATATCTAAATAGACAGTTTACCAATTTCACTTTGGCTTTTTGGAATTTAGTGTCCTAGTAATAATGGCTATTATTGAGGGTCTCATTTAGCTCCTTATCCAGCTGGAGCGATAGCACAGTGGGTAGGGCATTTGCCTTGCACACAGTCAATCTGGGTTCGATTCCTCTGTCCCTCTTGGAGAGCCAGGCAAGCTACCAAGAGTATCCCACCTGCACGGCAGAGCCTGGCAAGCTCCACGTGGCATATTTATTATGCCAAAAACAATAACAAAAAGTCTCACAATGGAAACGTTACTGGTGCCCGCTCGAGCAAATCCATGCACAACGGGAGGACAGTGCTACAGTGCTACAATCCTGAAACACATTAAGATCAGAACAAGGGGTCAGGGAGAATGTGCAGAGGAAGCACCTGGGGTTCACTCCCTTCACTGCGCGGTTCCCTGAGCACTCTGTAAAGGAGCACCACTCAGTGAGCCAGATGTAGACCCTAAGCATTGTCAGGCTGGAAAAAAAGTGAAAACAAAACCCAGCGGTGCACAGAACAGCGGCTCAGGCCCTTAGCTTGCATGCAGTAGACCCAGGTTCGATCCCCGGCTCCCCGTAGGCGATAAGACTTGGCAGGATCAGGTCAAAGTAATTCACGTGGCCCACAGGGGTGTCCCCTGTCCCCACTTTTCCCTTCCTCTGTTGTTGCCACGGCCCTGAGGACCAGGTAGGGAATGGAGTCATGCATTTTAGTGAGCACAGCCTGAGTTCCTTAGCCTGAGTGCAGGGGGGCCAGGCGTGCTCTCTGTCTTCGCTGGAACTCTGTACTGTCTGAGAAGGGGCCTGAGGTGAACAGAACAGACTCCGCTGTCCAGGAGAGACAGGCTGGCACTGTGCTTACTCAGAGTTGGCCCAGTTACTGGTACAATATGGGCCCCTGTAGGTTCAGAATTTCGGGACCCACCCAGACCAGCCTCAGACAGTGCATTTTAATAAGATGTATGATTTTTCTGCTCTGCAAAGTGCAAAAACCGGTTGGGTGGGTAGAAGGAAAAAAAAAAGAATAAACTAGAAGGGTCATTGGCCAGACCATGAGGAAAACATCAGGTACAAATGAGGTCATGATTTTTGGCACTTGCTTTGATTTGGAATCCTATCTCAGTTGCAGGGGAGATGCACCCTTGGTCTTATTTCAAAAGAAGTGTGTCATCAGTTGGAGTGAATCTTCTCTTCTGAACTCCCTGAGCCTTCCTTGATAAGGGTCTGGGCAGGGCTTGCTCTCTTGGCTCTGGACTTAACTGTCTAGCACATGGTACCCATCAAGGAAGGGAATTCCCCTCCCCCAGACCCCAGGAGGCTGAGCCCCAATGCTCTGCTAAATCACTCCTCGTATCAATCCCGGTGGCTGTGCAGCTCCATCTGAAACATCGCATTGTTCGGGGGTCTTTTTCCGGCGTGGAGACATTGCAGGGTGTGGACCCGAGCTTGTGACGGTCCATAAATACATGGGCACATTTCTGGGCACGCTCTTCACTGCCTTCTCCATGCAGAGAGCCCCGCTCTGAGAGTTAATGTGAATGAGAGTGGCCAGGTAGGTGAGGGGAACCCTGGAAACAGCCATCACTGGAGGGACAACGTGGCAGGGTTTCTGCATGCCCAGTTGCAGCCTAGAGTAAATCATTGGTTTTCATTCCTTTGGAAGGCGACCGGGGAAGGAAGATTTAATGTTCCCTGGAGCCTTTAAGATATTCTTTATTTTTTCCTTTTTGGGTCACACCCTGGGCCGGAGCGATAGCGTAGTGGGTAGGGCATTTGCCTTGCATGAGGCCAACCTGGGTTCGATTCCTCTGCCCCTCTCAGAGAGTCTGGCAAGCTACCAAGAGTATCCCGTCCGCACGGCAGAGCCTCGCAAGCTCCCCGTGACGTATTCGATATGCCAAACACAGTAACAACAAGTCTCATAATGGAGATGTTACTGGTTCCCACTCAAGCAAATTGATGAACAACGGGAGGTCAGTGACAGTGACAGGGTCACACTCAGCACTACTCAGGGGTTCCTCCTGGCTCTGCACTCAGGAATCACTCCTGGCAGTGCTCAGGGGACTATATGGGATGCTGGGAACCGAACCCGGGTTGGCCATGTGAAAGGCAAACACCCTACCCACTGTGCTATTGCTCCAACCCTGGTAATCTTTTTTTTTTTCTTCCTTTTTTCCCCCCTTCAGTTGTAAAAGTCTGAAGCTGTTTACTTTTCAGATGTCCAGCTAAGTTTTCCTGATGAGTGTGCGGACAGGTGAGCTCAGGAGAGTGCCCGTTTCCATCTACTCTTAAATTATTCACAAGCCAGGACAGTTGGGAGCCCGGCTGTGCCGTGCCTGTCCCGAAGCGGAAGGTCGATGAGGGCCATGGGGTGATTTGTGTGGAAACCTGAGAGCCCACTGCATACTCCTCCCTTGATGCTGTCTGTCCTTGCCGCTCCGTGTTTTTTCCTTTGTTTGTTTTGTTTCCAGCTTTCCCAAGTGTTTCTAGCTGCAGCCCCTTAGCAAGACACCTGGTTTTACCCCAGCGCTCCGACGCCTGACCGCCTGACTGGTGACCGCGTCCCCGCTCGCCCCAGCAGAAGGCCCCACCTTCGCCCCTCTTTCTGCTGCTCACACCCTCGAGTTGGCCCGGCCAGGCACTTCCCAGGAGAGGTGCAAAGCGTTTTATTATTTTGTCAGCACCTCACTCACTCCCTTCTCAGGACTGGCCTGGGACTTTTGATAGATGGTTCACCGTGGCTTCCTTCCCAGAACAACAGGCCCCATGCGCCTCCCGCCCCTCACGTCCTGGGATGAGCTGGTCTCTAGAAAGCAACAACTGGCCACCCCAGCACCCGGAGACACAGGGAAAGGCTCCCCAGAACCGGGCCAAGTGGGTCCCACTCTATGCGTCTCTCTGACCGTGCACACACTTTCTGTTGTTTACTTTCGCTCTCACCTAAATCTCACTCTCCTGATAAATTCCTTTCATTTGTTTATTTTTTTTTGGGTGGGGGGCACGCAGAGATGGATATTGGGTAGTACTCAGGGCTCACTCCTGGCTCTGTGCTCAGGGATCCTCCCGGTGGAGTTCAAGGGACCAGAGAGGGTGCTGGGAACCGAACCCGGGTTGGCTACCTGCAACACACTCTACTATCACCTCGTCCTCAGGCTCCTGGTAGTCTTTCACCACCCCACGGTGTGGACCCAGCGGGCTTGGGTTTGAGCTTCTCTCCCGTCACTGTCTCTGCGTTCCGTCCTAGGCAGGCCAGTCCCCCAGCCCTTTTATTTCACTGCATTGACCAGCCCTGATGCCTGCCCTCTGGCCTCTCCTTGCCCTTCCTACCCGGCCTTGCCAGCTGGGTTTGAAGGTCAAGGTTGGGGCGGGAAGGGCACACAGGGAAATGCCAAGCGCGGCTGAGCGGCGGCCGTGGCTGTGAAGCGGATGGAGAGGCCAGCCAGGAGCGCAAGTGAGAATCGTTCTCCTGGCTCACCTCTCCCACAGACTGAGCAGTGACCAGGCCAGCGGCTGGGGGAGCTGTCTGATCCCATATCCTGTCACGCTTAGCTGTTGTTTATTTTGGTTTTGAAGTCACACCTCTCGCTGTGCTCAGAGCTTACTCCTGGATTCTGTGCTCAGGGATTCCTCTTGACAGTGCTCGGGGGACCTTATGTGGTGCTGGGGATTGAACCCAGGTTGGCTGTGTGCAAGGCAAGTGCGCTAACCACTACGCTATCTCTCTCTCTCTCTCTCTTTTTATTAAAACCAAAGTTAGCTCCACTTGAAAGAATGTCAGTCTCTATTGGAACATGGAATATTGTATACCTTGGCAAGTACCTTCCAAACGTTTTATCCATCTCTTTGACACAATGGAGAAAGATACGTGTATCTTAGTAAATGCATGAGCGTTTGACTCAGGAATCCTTCAAAGTGGATGGTTCTAGAACTTTTGTTGGAATATTTTCTAGTGCATCTCATATGGTCCCCCTCTTCCCCCAGTTTTTATGGCTGTTTTTCTTTTTACTGTGTTTCTGAAATAATTTTTTGTCTGTTAGTAGTGATGGGTAACTTTTTGCTTTTGGGGATGATGGTGGAGCTGGCACTTTGAGACAGACCTGTTAGTTCTCAGGGACTCTTGACTCTGTGCTCAGGGATCACTCCTGATGGTGCTTGGGAGTCCTCTGTGCTGCTACAGGGGGCTGAACTGGAGTTGGTCTCATGGCGCTCTTTGCTCCTGGGTAAAATTTCTTTTTTTTTCCTTTTTGTAAATTTCTTTTCATATTTTTTTTATTTTGGGGTCACACCCAGTGGCACTGTGCTTAGGCATCACATTGGGGAGCCCATGGGATTCAGGGGATTAAACCCAGGTCAGGCCACATGTGAGACAAGCACTACCACTGTACTATCTTTCTGGCCCCTAAGAAATTTCTTGGTCTGGAGCTATACCAGAGCGGGTAGGGCATTTGCCTTGTATGCAGCTGACCTGGGTTCAACTCCTCTGCCCCTCTCGGAGAGCCTGGCAAACTACCGAGAATATCTCGCCCACACGGCAAAGCCTGGCAAGCTACCTGTGACATATTTGATATGCCAAAAACAGTAACAAAAGTCTCACAATTTGTTGTGAGATGTTACTGGTGCCCACTTGAGCAAATCCATGAACAACCGGAGGACAGTGCTACAGTGCTAAGAAATTTCTTAATATCCTAAAATGCTTAGATCTCATTACAAAAGAGACAGCAAGTCATAGATCTGAAACTGATTCATTGGGGGCCGTGAGCTGTTTGAACTCGGGAGTCCATCCACTCATCTGGTCAGGAAGCAGCTGTGAGCAAGCCTTTGCACTAAAGCTCTGTGTTTCCATGTGTGTGTCCTTGTCCACTCCACCCAGCGAGATGGTCCTGTGATTTCCCGGTGTCTGAAGTGTAATGCTACAACATGGCAGGAAGGGAACAGTTTGTTCTGGGGCCCCACCTGGCTGTGCCCAGGGTTTACTCCTGGCTTTGCACTCGGGGATCATTCCTGGTGGGCTCGTGAGATGCTGGAAGTTGAACCCCGGTCAGCTGCGTGCAGGGCAAACGCCCTACCCACTGTACTATCCAGCCCCAAGAAGGGAGCAGTGATTGGCACAGCTAGTGACATCAGACGCAGCAAGACAGGGAGTGAGAGAGGAGAAAGCAGGGAGGTCCCAGAGAAAAAGCTTGTCCGTTTAGTGCCCTGGGAGGTGCACCCGAGTGGGGTTTTTTACAGAGTGAAATGGAAGATTCCAGCTCTAGATATTTGAAGAAACAATTTTACTCCAAAAGTAGGGAATTTCCACTGCCGGTGTTGTGGGGCAGATTTGTAGTAATGATATAGATGAAGTCATGCATGCAGGGTGGAGTCACCATGCCTGTGTGGCCGGGGACAGAGAACTTCCCCGGTTCTTAGGCTGCTGGTCCCAGTAATTAAAATGTGCAGTTCATTGCAGCCACCAGATGCATAGATGTGTATGTATAATTGTGAAAGCTTTTTAAGCAGCCCGCTTAAAATTTTCTAACTAATTGGAGTAAAAAACCTCACATAAATATTTGAAATCTAACCATTTCCTCCAAAACCCATTTGAAACAATATATCCCATCTTGGCAATAATATAGAACTCTGACCCAGTGGTAAAAGTTGTTGATTCACTTGGCTTTTTCGAAGTGGCTTATTTAGGGGGTGGTCCTGGAATTGAAATTCAGGGTCTCATATATGCAAGGGCAGCACTGTGCCAGTGAAATACACCCCTGGCCCTTGACCTTTTTATTTATTTATTTATTAATGAATCACTGTGAGATATAGTTACAGACTTATAAACTTTCGTGATTACGTTTCAGTCATACAATGATCAAGTACCCATCCCTCCTATTCTCCACCACCAATGTTCCCAGTATTCCTCCCACCATCCCTTATCCCTGACTCTTCCCCCCACCCCCCCACCCCCCCCTCTGTGGCAGGCACTCTCTCTCTCTCTCTCTCTCTCTCTCTCTCTCTCTCTCTCTCTCTCTCTCTCCTTTTGGGTGTTATGGTTTGCAATACAGGTACTAAGCAGCCATCATGTTGGGTCCATCGTCTACTTTCAGCATGCATCTCCCATCCCGAGTGAGCCCTCCAACCATCATTTACTTTGGTACATCTACACAATGGAATACTATGCAGCGGTTAGAAAAAGATGAAATCATGAAATTTGCATATAAGTGGATTGACATGAAGAGTATCATGTTGAGTGAAATGAGTCAGAGAGAAGGACAGACACAGAATGACTGCACTCATTTGTGGAATATAAAGTAACATAATGGGAGGCTAATACCCAAGGATAGTAGAGATAATGGCTCAGGGGGAATGTTCCATGGCTTGGAAGTCGGCCTCACATGCTGGGGGGAAAAGGCAGCTGGGATAGAGAAGGGACCACTAAGCTCTTGACCTTTTTTCAAAAAAGGTAAATAAATAAATGAAAGAAGAAAGTGGATGAGAAGGGGCTGGAGCAATAGCACAGTGGGTAGGGCGTTTGCCTTGCATGTAGCCGACCCGAGTTCGATTCCCAGCATTCCATATAGTCCCCCAAACACCACCAGGAGTAATTCCTGAGCCCAGAGCCAGGAGTAACCCCTGTGCATCGCCAGGTATGACCCAAAAAAAGCAAAAAAAAAAAAAAGTGGATGAGGTGGTATAAGGGTGAAGGCACTCGCTTTGCTTGAGTCTGACCTTGGTTGGGTCTCCATACTGCATAGGGTTCTCACACTGCCAGGAGTGACCCCTGGGCAAAGCTGAGTGTGACCCAGAATTCACCACTCCCACTACCACCAAAACATAAAAAGAGATCGTAATAATGAGCCCCCAAACACAAACAAACACTGTCCTCCTGTTGTTCATCGATTTGCTCAAGCGGGCCCAGTAACGTCTCCATGTTTTGAGACTTGCTATTACTGTGTTTGGCATATTGAATATGTCACAGGTAGTTTGCCAGGCTTTGCTGTGCAGGCAAGATACACTCAGTAGCGTGCTGGGCTCTCCGAGAGGGGCGGAGGAATCGAACCCGGCTCAGCCAGGCTGGCTGCATGCAAGGCAAACACCCTACCACTTGTGCTATCTCTCCAGCCCATAATGAGTCCCCAACATCCCAGACACATAGAATAGCTGAGTCTAGATGAAGCCTTGATTTGGGGCACACATATCGACAGATCTCGTGACTAAAGGGAGGTCTCGTAAATTTCTGGAGACTCAGAAGAAGCGTGTTGCTTCTGCGGGAGGGTGATGGAACACCTGCTCTCCTTCTTGGTTGCTTGGTAGAGAATATTCCCTACTCCCGTCTATCAGTTCTTTCCCAGGAGTGTGTAGGGCCTGGCAGCTCCTGATGTTGGTACGTGTGTGGTGAGGGGGACACGCCCTCAGCAGCACTTTCGGTAGAGAAAGACCAGCCCAAAGTTTATGTGGGAGCTTGTGTATTTTTAAATTAAAAATGTAGCTGCAATTGTATGACCGAAACCCAATCATGAACAGCTTTGTCATGGTCTATGTCATGGTGATTTAGTTAAAAACAATTTTTTTTTTTAAATGTAACTGCAGAAGATAGACTTTGGGGGAGGAGAGACTTTTGTTGCTTGCTTGGGTTTCTTGGGTCCTTTGAGAATGCCTTCGTAGATGTTGGGGTCCCATGACTCCGAAAGAGTAAACCTCATTTGGGATGTTGTGTATTTGGGGACATAATGGACTTAAAAACCTTTTTTTTTTTTTTTTTTAGTTTAGACTTTCAAAAGGATCTTTGATTCAAAAGAATATTGGGTGTTTAAACTTTGATGTTATCTGTTGGTATCATATATGATTGTATCATTGCTCCTGGTATGTAATCATGATACAATTTTGTCTCTATATAATTTTGTTTGTTTGTTTTGGGGGCAATATCTTCATGTTCCAGGGACTACCCTTGGTGATGCTCAGGGGACCATGTGGTGCTGGGGCTCAGGCCCAGGGCTCTTGCATGCAGTGAGCTTTTTCCAGGGCCCATTGTAGGAGAGAGAGAGAGAGAGAGAGAGAGAGAGAGAGAGAGAGAGAGAGAGAGAGAGAGAGGTTTGCAGTTTGATAGTGGAAGCAGGCCCAGAGTGCATTCTTGGTTAGGGGTGGTGGAGTGGTATTTGGCAAGACCTGGTCTCCTCCTACCTGCCTGCTGTGTGATGCTACGTTTCTCACGTGTGTTCTTCCGGCCTGTTTCCGTATCTTTTCATTGAGAGCTTTAAGCTGCATCATCTCTGAACATATCCGTGCCACCCGGACCACCGGGAGGCTGTGCTAGTCTTCCGGTTCCAATACCCACTGTCTGTCGTAATCTCCACAGCCTTGTGAACTGCCCATGCAAAGAACATCATAGCAATTGTTTTTTCTTCCACAAACGCTCCAGCCCTACAAGGCAGCAGCGCCTTTTCCTTTAACTTTCAGTGAACTTGGACGAGTTGGGTGAGGCGGAATCCTGCTTTTAGACTTATTTTTGGTTGTGTGTGTGTGTGTAATCTTTTAGCTATTTCGATCTTGGTTTGTTTTCTATGACAATTAGTTTTACTCTTTGTTGCTTGATGCCTGGGAGAGTGAGATGCATCCGTCTTGGCTCTTTATTAGCCTGAAAATCCCTGCAGGGGAGGAAAGGCAGATCCTAGACTCCATGATGAAAAGGTGCGGAAGACCTTTAACATCCCGGGACCTTGGAATTACGTTAGCCTTGGGCTGGCTGAGAAACCTTCCCACCTGTTGCTCTGGGCAATTTGTACATCGTGATTAAGGCTTTGCTAGGAAGTGAGTGCTCCTACCTGAAGCTAATTGCTGTTCCTTGCATAGTTTTCTGATGATGGTTCTCCAGTGATGGAATGAAATTAGAGAGGACTGACCTCCCAGGGTGGCTGGCCGGGCAAACGGAGGAGGGTCCTGGCTCCCTAATCTGGATGCTGCTGGCCATAGACCAGGCGGCCGTGAACAGGTGTCCTCATGGCTGAGAGCCCAGAGGTCAGTACTTGGGCTTAGCTGTCTTGGCTCTGGAAACGCAATCCAGCACCCACCATGGATTAGAGAGGTGATGTGTTTATAGCTCCCAGCTCTTATAACGCCCCCTTCTCGAGATGCCCTTTGGGGGAATACTAGCTGATTTTGCATCCTCATTAATTGCATTTTTTTTCCTCCCCCACCAGCTCCCAATCTGTATGTTTGCTTGCTTTGGCCCCAAATGGTTTGCACCGGGCAGTTGGCACCGGGAGTTGCGAAGTTTGAGCTGCACCGAGGGCTCGCCCGCGAGGGCGGGGTTTCCTGTCGCCAATGGGGTGCGGGCAGCTCGGGGCCAGCCTATCGCCTTCCGGGGAGCCTGGCCGTGTCATGCGAGCAGGAGCCACGCAGCCCGTTTATTGTTTGTGGAGGGCTGCGGGTCCCTGGGTCCCCGGGCAGTCAGTTCAGAGCAGCAGCGGGGTGCAGGGTGCAAAGTGGGGCGCTGCAAGACCCGCCAGCCGGGACGTCGCTGGGACCAGGGAGCTCCAACTTGGGAGTTTCTCCCGGGACACCTGTGCGGGTGCACTGGCCGCCCGGGCGCCTGCGTGGACGCTGACCTGCGTGGACCTGCAGCCCCGCGGAGCCGCTGCCGCTCTCTGCACGCTGCTGCCGCTGCGCTTGGCGGCGGGGCTCGGTCCCCGGGTCCGTGGAGGCGGGGTGGGGAGGGTGGGGGGTGGAGGGAGAAAGATGCCCGGGAGAGGGGCATTGCCGTGGGCCCTGCTGGGTCCACACCCAAGCGTGCCGTGCGTGGCTCGCTTCTTGGCAAAGTTGCCACAAAGTGATCCTGAAATGCCAGCCCCACCTCGTTTTACAAATGGTCCTTGGGTTTCTATTTTGATTGTTGTTTGGGTTTGATAGGGGAGGGGTGCATGAGCTGCGGCTGATCTACAAGCCAAACCCCACAACGTGGCTAGAAGGGGGTAAAAAAAAAATCTGTTTCTTACCCCTTCATTTTCCTTTTCTTGCAATTGGGTGACACAGAAGTGATCTCTTTTTTTTGCACAGTTCCCCGCCCGCCTGACTCTCTCCAGTCAGTGAGTGAGTGAGTGGGATGGAGCAGCCTGCTTGAAAGGACCTGGAACAATTGGGGGAGAAAAAAAATCCCCGCTTTTTTTTTTTTTTTTTTTTTGGTGGTTGTTGATCGGGCAGCCCTTTGTCTCTCGTGGATTTCGAGGTGGGAGAAGATGCGAAAGGAAGGCTCCTCGGCTTCGTTCCGACTCAAGCCCGGTCCCGGTTCTCTCTCACGTGCTGTGAGTTGGATCCATTTCTCCTCGTTATCCAGGCAGACAAAGAGGCTGTTTCGGAGCGATGGAGAACTCTCGGTCTGTGGGCGGCAGGTGGAGGCCGATGATGAGAGCTGGACCTACAGAGCTCAGCCCAGAAAAGGTGACTTTTTGTTTTGTTTGCTGTTTGTTTGTTTTTTAAAAATGTGAACATTGGTAGAAGTTGGCTGTGTCAAATTCTATATCTGTGACTGGTCTCGCTCCACGGTTCTTGGCCCTCCCAGAGGGTGTTTTTGTTTTGTCGCTGTACAGGAATTTAGTGTCATTCATTCTTTTCTGCGCCTGATGTCAAAAGTGTCCGACTGGACATTCAGCTGGACACAGTCTCCTAAGAAGAAGGAAGGGGCATATATCCGTCCTCTTGCCTGCTCTTGCCTCTCTCCAGACTCACACCCTCACTCTGGTGACATGTGACAAGTTCCATGATGGGCCACCATTGCGGATGGCATCTCGGAGTGGTGACATATGTGGCTGAAGCAGAACACTGAGGAAACTTTGGGGGTGGGGTGGGGGTGTGGACTGCTGTCTTGAATGTTCTGGGATGCTGATGCAGTCCGTGAAAGCTTGCGGTAGTTCATAGGTCTTGGGGTGTGTGTGTGGGGGGGGGGAGGAGGGGGGGGGGTTGACCTTTCAGGAATAGGACCGCTCAGAGGACCTGAGCTCTTGGTTGCGTGACCCTAAGGAGTTTCTGGATTCCTGTCAAGTTCTTTTTGCGGATCAGTGCGGGTCTCCGTTCTTAGCTGGCATGGGTACCTCCTTCTTCCAGGTGAAGGGGTGTAACTGCATCTGGGAGAGAGGGCAGGATTCCTGGACCTCTTAGCCCAGGAATGCTTTTAGAGTTCTTCCTCTTAGAATGTTGACTGGGAGTGTTGGGCTCTGAAATGGTTGTGGCGTGGCACAGCGAGGGGGTGAGGGTGAGGGGGTGCTGTTTAAGTGATACAAAGGAACCATGCAGACATCCCCAGGGGTTATGCACCCCCCCCCCCCACCTTTAGCACAATTTCTCCCTGCTCTAAGAAGCTTTTCAGACACCCACTCTTGGCCTTCTCTGGGGAAACAAACCTGCTGCCGTGTTAGAAAACAAACTAAGTTACACGTGTGCTTTGGGGTGCAGTGATGACCTTCTCGCCCTTCCTCCTGATTGCATGAAAGTGTTAACCCTTTCATCTAAGCCTTGACCCAACCTGAGAGGGACTAGACTATGCTCTTTGAAGATGTTGATTCTGTCAGGAGGGGTCTCTGCTGCAGAACTTACAATCATTGTCAGATGCCGCCAGGGAGGCCTGCTGGCTTGAGTGGTGTAGTTTTTGCAAAGTCCGTGAACTTTGCTTTTTCTAAATCAGGAATAAGCTGTGGTTTGGGTAAATGGGGGAGTTTGAAGCCCAGTGTTTGAAGCCAAGAGGCTGGCAGGGTGGATGCTGTGGTCACAGTAGGGTGTAGTTTTGAGTCTCTTGGCCTTTGCCAGAGTGGCTTTTTCTGATTTGTTTTGTTCCAAATCAACTGCTGTCAAGTTGAATGTTGAACAAGGCATACATGGGAGCACGTGGCTTGGGGATTTTTCTACCACAGATGCTTCGTCTCAGTGAACATGAATGGAAAGACACCAACGTTACCTGTGTCAGTTGTAGTTGGGAAGCACAGCAAATAAGGTGCACATGACTAGGGCAAGAAAAGGTGAAAGGAGCACTTGTTTGTGTAAGAGTACAAAAGGATGGTGTCCTTTATCCTTTAATATTGTCCCTGAGACTGTGGATTCAGAAGATAAATAGGGGCTTAATGCAGGGTATAAATTTTTAGAAATACTTGGACCTGGATAATAATGTCATTTTTGACATACAAAGTCAGGGAAAACCCATACAAAGCCGCTTCTCGATAAACATAACTGGTGTTATAGCCTGTTTCCGTATTTGACACATAGAAGAGCATTGGCTCCCAACCTTGACATTGTCTCAGGGATGAGTTCCAAGGGTACCTCTTTATGTCACGTCATGTTCCCTCCTACTCCCCCTTCCCCCCACACACACACCTTAGCACCATGACATTTGGTTACACTTGTAGATCCAGAAAGAAAAAGTCTTTAAGAAAAATTCTGCGGGATGGGAGTCGTGTGTTCAGAGTGTCAAGCACGCCAGCCCTGGCGCCAGGATTATCTATCGGTCAGAACTAAGCAGGCCCAGTGGCCGTATTAAGATTCGATAACAAATAAATGGGAGACATATTGGCCTAATGGGAGTTGGAGAGCGTCTTGCTTTTCTTTCTGGCTCCAGATCACGTGCCTCCTCATTCTCTGCAGCCTCCTTCCTCCCTGGCTGCTATCAAGTTTTCCTGTCGTACCCAAGTTTCTAAACACCAGCTGTCCCCTCTCCCCACCCCAGCCATTAGAGAGGCAGGGCAGTGTAGCCTGACAAGTGCACCTCACTTGAGTGTGGGGGTGGGGATGGGATGGGGGTGGGGTTTGCTTGTGTAGCCTCCTTCTCTTCCTCCCACTCTCCCGCATCCCCTGCTGTGCAAGGCCATCATGCGTATCCCCAGGTCATGCTGCTTTGCACAATCAGCACCCTCAGTCTCTCCTGTTAATATACTGTGTAAGACAACACACACATTTTAGAATTGTTTCCTCTCTCATGTAACAGTATCACCAAGTTGTTTCTTTTCTTTTTGAGCTTCTTGGGTCGTACCCAATGCTATTCAGGATATACTCCTGGTTCTGTGCTCAACGATCACTCCTGATGGGACTTGGGGGACCATATGGGGTACGGGGGATTGAACCTGGGTCTGCCACATGCAACGCGAACAACTTACTTGCTGTATTATCTCTCTGGCCCCCAGTATCATCAGGTTTTGAAGTGGTTACCTTTTTTTTTCCCACTAGGATAAATTATTATTTTATTTTATTATTTTATTTTTTATTATCTTTTTTTTTTATTAGTGAGACATCATGAGGTACAGTTGTAGACTTACAAATTTTTGTGCCTGGGTTTCAATTATACAATGATCAAATACCCATCCCTCCACCAGTACCCATTTCCCACCACCACGGATCCCAGTATCCCTCCCACCCTCCATCCCCCCATCCCACCCTGCCTCAGATCTCTGCCTAACTCCATGTACAAAAGTAAGATCAAAGTGGATTAAGGACCTCAACATCAGACCAGAATCCATATGGTACATTGAGGAAAAAGTTGGCAAAACCTTTTTTTTTTAAAATTGAATCACCATGAGATACAGTTACAAGTTTCCATGTTTGAGTTTTTGTCATACAATGATCAAACACCCATCCCTCCACTAGTGCACATTATCCACCACCAATGTCCCCAGTATACACCCCCTTTCCAATCCTCCCCCTCCCTCCATGGCAGACAATTCCCCCATACTCTCTACTTTGGGGCATTATGGTTTGCAGTACAGATACTGAGAGTTTATCATGTTTGGTCCTTTATCTACTTTCAGCACCCACTCCGAACGACTCCTCCAACCATCATTGTCTTATTGATTCCTTCTCTATTCCAGCCGCCTTCTCCCCCCGCTCATGAGACAGGTTTCCAACTATGGGGCAGTTTTCCTGGCCCTTGTGTCTACTGTCCTTGGGTGTCAGTCTCATATTATGTTACTTTATATTTGAAGTGGTTCCCTTATGGATATCCATCTGCTCATAAACCCATACTTTACAATTTCATGTGTCACATATACTCAGGAAAATCAGGATAAAATCTGCAGTGCTTTTATTATTTTTTTTGGAGGGGTATATTGGGGGTGTGTGCTAAACAGTGCTCAGCCCCGGGGCCCTCAATGGTGATTTTCAGCCAGCTGAGCTGTTGGGTCAATACAAGGGTCCCAGGATGCAATGCTACTCTGGACCTGAGGTGCCAGGGAAACCATCCTGGGGTGCTGGGGGTCTCCTCCTAGCCCCAGCCCCCACCTAGTGGTACTTGGGAGCCTCCTGGTCTACAGCCAGTGATGCTCAGGGACCTTGTGGTGCTGGGAATCAAACCCAGGTTGAGTGCAAGTGAGGCATATCCCCTAACCAACTTACTATCTCCGGCTCCTGGAGAAACTTCTTATACAAATCGGTGCTGCTAACAGGCATCTTTCCAATCGAGTACAGTTTCTGAGTCTAAAGAGTAACTCAAAAGATGCATGTTGGTAAGTTCAAAGTAATTGCACGTAAGCCCCTGTATGTTTTCAAAACTCTTGGCATCTTTAACTTCTTGCTCAAGATGTCAAAAATGCATTGGATAACAGCAATGACCAATTCTTATCTTTTATTTTTGGGTATGACCCAAGAACCTCAAAAAGAAAAGAAATAACTTGGTGATACCGTTACATGATATAGCAAGGAGAGGAAATAATTCTAAAATGTGTGAGGTTTTTGGAAGGTGGAGGAGAGAGGAGAGAGAGAGAGAGAGAGAGAGAGAGAGAGAGAGAGAGAGAGAGAGAGAGAGACTCACGAAAGAACACGGACTTCTCCAAAGGTGGGGAGAGCCCCTACACACGCCCCAGCATTAGATATGGAAGCATGAAAGTACACATCTCAAGAGAGGAGATGGGAGATGCGGGCAACACATGTGATGCCCCGATCACATGTGCTCGACCATGTGGGCGCAGGTAGCAAATGGGCTTGGGCAGCATATGCACCAATTCTTGTCTTTTTCAGTGTGATAGGGCCATAATAACAAATGGTATTTCCACTTAATTCAAGGGCACGGTTCAGTACCATCTTGAGTATTCACTTCAGTGAATCACAAACTGTTTCATGAGATGCCTCTGAAGTTTTTTTTTTTTTAAGGTGGAAGTTGATTATAGGTGAAATGATCTGTAGCTTTCCACATAGTAGTTGTTGAAGGAACCATCTGAGCCCCGTGTGCAGGTTCTAAGGGAATATTGCACCCAGCATGTCTTAGAACTAAGAGAAGCAGATAAGACAATCCAGGAGAAAGCGAAAAGAAAATGCAAGGTAGTTGTGAACAGTTTGTAAGTCAGTGATTCAGAGGAAAAGGTTCAGGGAAAGATGCTTTATCTGGATCATTCTCATATTTTGCATGATTTTCTGGCTTGGGATTGATTTCGACAGAATCCAGTGAGTCCCAACTCTGTTCCTAGCTGTGTGGAAGATTCTCGAGGGAACTCGATCATTGGTATCTATTCTGTGCTTCCCCTTCTTGCTCACTTACCCGTCTCTTGTCAAGCCAAACCAAAAGAGGTGGAATAATAATGGGCATCATCTCGTCGAGTAGAATGTGTTTTTGTTGGCTCTCCAGCTCCCTGTCCAGCTGGGCAGAGCAAGATTGATGATTCTAGTATTGGCAGGTTCAGCGGAAAGAGAGTAAGTGACAGGCAAAACTCAGATTCGGACAATCTTTTTATTCTCTTCTCCTGGATTTTCTCTCATGCTCTAGTAACACGACCAGATTTGAGCCACGTGGGTTTCCATTTTTTTCTATTCCTAAAATGGCCTTCTGGAGATATTGAGTAATGAATAATCCATACACTAGACAGTTGTGGAGCGCTGGGATTGGCCGTCTTTAAACTAATTTCATCCTAATGCCCTCCCTAATAAAATAGCTGCAGAAAACAAGACCTTTGTGCATAACTAGATTAGCAGTGACTTCAGAGCATACAATGGAGAAAAATGGCATGCAAAGACCATAAGCAGTAAGGTCAGGACCCCGTTTGCATGTAAGTAGCGGAGATTTATTTTTAACCATAAAAATCTTTTAAAATGATGGACCTCAAGAATGGTTTCTTTGTGGCATAAAAGAATCATGAAATATTGACAGAGTAGCACTCCCAGTGTGTGTGTGGGGGGGGGGGGTGGGGGGAACTAGCTAAAGAAATAGTTGAGTGCCACTACTAATATTTATTTTGAGAGTCACTTTGTGTCCTCGAATATTTAGAAAAATTGCTAACTGGACTTTATATTTGTGCCAAAAGAGAGATATGGGGGGGGGGGGGGCGGTGGCGGGGAGGATTCTCAGTGTAGTGATTGTGATACTTTTTTCTCTTACTTTCGAGCGAGGCCACCGTTCTGGGAAGGAGACTCCGTGTATGCCACTTAATATTTTATCTGATGCCCCGAGATTGCCCTGCTTTGACCTTCCATTATGTTTTCCCTCTCACGGGGAGTCTCTGGTTTCCCTGCCTTGATTCAGTACAAAAATAATCTTCTTATTGAAATGCTTTATTGAATACGCTTCTGTCGTGTATGTGTTTAAAACCATGTGGATGGAGATTGTTTTGAGAATTAGACCCTTACTTAGATGACTCGAAATGGAATGATTAAAAAAAAAAAAGACCAACAAAACCAGCTTATTGCCAGAGAGGTATTAGAGAGGTATTTGAAAGTAACTCTTCTTCTTCATTGAGACATGTTTTACTAGGGCATAAAACATTTTTCAAAATTATGTTCAGAGGGGTTGTTTTCAATGTAATTTTAAAAGATTTATGTTTAGTTTGGGCTGGAGCGATAGCACAGCGGGTAGGGCATTTGCCTTGCACGTGGCCGACCTGGGTTCAATTCCTTCGTCCCTCTCAGAGAGCCCAGCAAGCTACCAAGAGTATCCTGCCCTCACGGCAGAGCCTGGCAAGCTCCCTGTGGCATATTCGATATGCCAAGCACAGCAAAAAGTCTCACAATGGAGATGTTACTGGTGCCTGCTCGAGCAAATTGATGAACGGGAGGACAGAGCTACAGTGCTATGTTTGTTGGTGTGTGTGTGTGTGTGGGGGGGGGGGTTCTTTTATAATTCTTGCAGAATGTGGTGTGATGCTTTAGTAATTTTAAAGGGGTTGGGCTTATGCTTTCTCTTCCAAGTTTTCTTAACTACAGAATTTTCCCCTCAGATGCTTCAGAGAACTCCGCCGGATCAGTTTTCTTTCCTAAAGTTCTTGTCCCATTCTGTGTGTGCCCTCTCGTCTGACCTTTGTCTTTTGTCTGTCTGTATGTCTCTCTGTCCCTCCCCAGCTCTGAGCTGGTTCCTCCAATGCGCTTGCCACTCTTGTTCTGTGATTTCCACTCTCATCCTCTTTGGAAATCTGTGAGTGTGCTGTATCACAGAGATCGCCCTCAAACCCAGAGATAAGGGGGTCCTTCTTGGGCTCCCCAAGGACCAGGGGCAAGATGCAGCTCAGATGCAGAGGGAGCCTGTGGGTGCCCCTGCGCCTTCACCCCTTCAGAACTGTGCAACAGCCCTCCCCTCCCCGGCCCTTCCCTATCCCTCTCCTCCCTGGTTGTGGCTTAACCGTCTAGACTTCCTCCCCAGCTCCACGCCTGCCCGCCGTCTCCCTGCAGGGCACAGCTGATGATGACTCCCGTCTCTCTGCTCTTTCTCCACCTTCCGCATACCTCCGTAATTGCGTTTATCACACCCCGAGTGAGACTGATTTAGTTGCTTGTCTGTGTCCTCAGTCCAGACTGTGAACTCTTTCGGGACAGAGACCCAAACGCTTTGTTTTGTTTTCCCTTTCCCCCTCTCTCTCTTCTCCCCAAGGCTACAGGAATGGCTGTTGACGGGGTGAACCTAAATCCCTTAAGAGTGTGTTTGCACAGGTCAGGGTGCCACGTAAACACTCTGCTGCGTTTGCCTAACGCCGGGTAGGAGATAGGTAGCATGGAGCGTTTCCTGGGGCCCTGATACCTATGAATGTTATCTTAAACGCCACCCCGCCCCTACCCCAGCTCTTTTTTCCAGGGTGTGTTTGGTGGAGACCTGAATTTGCCGGCCTCCTGCTGTGCTCCCCACGCGTTGCATGTAACCCAGAAGTTGTGGAAAAGTTTCATGGAGACTGTTTTGACTCTTAGAACAAGTCTCAAGGTCTGACGCGGTGCCAGTTTGGAGGAGGAGGGGCCGCAGGTGCTAGAACAATCTTTCCTCCATCCAACTTCCTGCTTTCACCCATGCACTCCCCTCACCGCAAGGACTCAGTGATCTGTCAACCATCAGACCTAAGCCATGTAACATTGCTGCTCCCTTGGGTGATTTTCCTCCTCAAAGACTTAAAGTCTTTGCAGTTTCCTCTGAGGCCCCAGGTGATCTCTGTCCCTCTGTCCCTAACCTCATTTCCTCCCTGTTCCCGCCCCCCCCCCCCCCCCCCAGCACTGTCAGGGCTGGAGCAATAGCACAGCGGGTAGGGCATTTGCCTTGCACGCAGCCGACCTGGGTTCAATTCCTCTGTCCCTCTCAGAGAGCCTGGCAAGCTACCGAGAGTATCCCGCCCACATGGCAGAGCCTGGCAAGCTCTGTGTGGCATATTTGATATGCCAAAAACTGTAACAACAAGTCTCACAATGGAGGCGTTACTGGTGCCCGCTCGAGCAAATCCTTGAACAACGGGATGACAGTGCTATAGTCCCAAATCTGAGTCATGTTAAACTGCTTCAACAACCTGTTTGCAACTTGGCCCTTCCCTTGACTTAGAATCCCATCTGTGCACGGGCTGCCCCGCCCCCATTCTTTCTGATTTTTACTCAGACATCAGCTTCATGGCTCAAAGGGCTGGAGTGCATGATTGGCACGCCTGAGGTCTGGAGTTTGACCTCTGGCACCACTTGAATTCCCAGGAACTGCCTGACTGGGCTTCCAAAAGAGTCGTCTCAGTTGCTCTGCCTTAAAATGGTCTTGTCTCTCCCAGATCCCTGTCTAAAGGCACTTACTATATTCATGTATTTTATGTATTAACTTTATTTATTTATTATTGTTATTTTTTAGTTGATTTACTGTGAGGTACAATAAGAAAACTTTCATGTTTGAGCTTCGATCATATAGTCATCAAGCACCCATCCCTTCACCAGTGCACGTTTTCCACCACCAAAATCCCCAGTATCCTCCCCACCCCATTCCACACCTCCCCCTGCCTGTGTGGCAAATAATTTGCACAATACTCTCTGTCTTTAGTTAATTTACCGTCGATATTTCGAGGCCAGTCCCACCACCACTCATACCTGCCAAAAACGCAATGCTAGGCAATGTGTTTTGTATTGCTTGTTATGAATACAATATGATGTCACGTGGCCACAAGAGGAATTCTAAAATGTTAATAATTAGGGTCTGAAGAGATCCTTGCAGCAAGTTGCTCGGGTCCGAGATTCATTTGTGTGTCTCTGGATTATGGCTGTGTGGGAGCTTAAGTAGACAGTGGCCAGATGTGGCATCATCTCGGAGTCCCATTGGGGTGGGGGGAAGGAAAAGGGCACGCTCCTCTCCTGTCTTGTGAGGCTTGGCATGTGGGACTACCGCCACTCATACCTGGAGCTTGTCGCTGACTTCTAGATAATGGCCACTGCCGGGGCTCTTAGAGGGCAGGCGGAGGGACAGCACCTGCCCCCGTCTGGAGCAGCCCAGCGGAAATGGCCTGTTGCAAAGTCTAGGGCCATCTCTGCAGCAAGTTGCTTGGGTTCGAGTTTCGTTTGTGTGTCTCCGTATTAACTTTTTTAAAAAAATAAATGAATCGCTTACAAATTTTTGTGCTTGGGTTTCAGTTATACCTCATGGTGTTTCACTAATAAAAATTTTAAAAAAATGCAGATAAGGAAATGAAAAAAAAATGAATCGCCACAAGAAACACAGTTTCCAAGTTGTTCATAATTGGTTTCAGTCATTCATTCTTCCTATTATGTATTCATCTTTGGTCTTCTGTCTCCTTTAAACTAGAATTTAACTTTTTGGACAGGATCTGTGTTTTTGTATGTTTTGGTCAAGAATGGTTCCTACACGGTGGATGTTCAGTAGAGTTGAGTTGAAAGAAAATAAAAGCCAGAAACCTGGAAGGTTCTCTTCCATGACTGTGAGACCTGGACTGAGTCACATACTCTCGCCAAGTCTAGTTTTCGTGTCACCGAGAGGGTTAATGACCAGCCCGTCAGCAGAGAGCAGGTGCAGCTTATCTACGGTCTGGGTAAGGGTTGTTTTCGAGCTGCTCCGTCTGCCTCCACATGGGATGGGATCCAGTTGTCTTTGATGGTATTGTCTGTGGGGTTTGGCAGAGCCTTCACAGGCAGTGATCGACTAAGAGATGTCTTTACCCGAGTCAAGAATATACTATTTGGTAGGATTTGACAGAGAGTGTTTTTAGAGGACTTGGATAACCCAGGAAACCCAAGTTGAAACTCTTGCTTCCTTTCCATAATCCCTCAGAATATTCATGCCTCCCATTTCCATCTCAGGGCCTGAAATGATCCAAATACTAGATTGAAAGCAGGGTCTAAATGAGCCACCTCACAGTAGGTAACTGCTAATGAGTGCTTGCTGTGGCCAGACACATTAATAACACATTACTCGAGTGAACTCATTTACTAAATATTGTCTGATACCATAAGTAGCCAATAAAAGAAAATAGTTGGTTAGAGATATGAGGACAGTTTGGGTCATTAGCAAGAACTCAGCGAGGGATGCATAGATGCTGTGAGGTGACGAGCCCCACGTCATGCTTCAGGGTGAGCGAGGACAAGAAAACCACTCAAGGCTTTGGGGGGCTTGGACTCACCGATGCCTAGTTTAAGAGCAAACGTTACACCTTCAGATGGTGGCCCTGAACTGCTGCCTTTCCTGATTCAATACTCATTGACCCCTTGCCTATGTCTTACTCTGTTTCTTGTGCTTTGCAAACGTGAAGTTAGGGGTTTGGTTTGTTTTTGTTATAGTTTTTGGGTCACACCCAGCAGTGCTCAGGCTTTACTCCTGGCAGTGCTCCAGGGGACCATATCGGGTGTCAGTGAGAATTTCCAAGAAAAAGTGTGTGGCACGCATGGGACTTGAGCATTGGGTGGTCAAGAGCCGCCTCAGACCAGTCAACGGTGATGGATGGACGAAGGACCAGGGAAACAGAGAAGCAGGGCTCTAGGCTAGTCCAGTAGTTGGTTTATTTCTCTCCCCTCCCCAGTGTAGTCCGATCTCTCCCCTTACAGCACAATTGTAGTCCCAGTCATCAGAGTTCCATCATCCTAGTCACCTTGTATTTATAGGTGGGGTTGAACAACAGAGGTAAAGCCACTCCTTCAGGGGAAGTTTAGGGGATTAACTCAAGGACAAAATCTCATCTGAGCATTCATCACTCCAGATTACTAGGAGTAATCCCTCAAGGATGGGATTCCATCCAGGGTATTGCTTTCTTCTCTCCTCTCCTCAGCTAGTAATCTATTTAAACAATCATAGTAAATTTACTTCTTATAATGTTTCTTGTTATTTTATATGAACACAGTGAAAGATATATTAAGCTTAAAGGTTGGTTCTTCCTGGGGCCATCTCCCTACATATGTATCCCAGATATATAGTCCTCAAGCCAGGTTAGTCTTTCCTAACCCCAGCAGGGTCCTTATTCAGTTACTTCATTTTGGGTCATCACAGAATTTGTCCCATGTCCATGCTCTTAATTTATTATACTTTTGGTGCTTAGCCTTAGATGGCTGGAGCGATAGCACAGCGGTAGGGCGTTTGCCTTGCACGCAGCCAACATGGCCGACCCAAGTTCAATTCCTCTGCCCCTCTCGGAGAGCCCGGCAAGCTACCGAGAGTATCTCGCCCGCACGGCAGAGCCTGGCAAGCTCCCCGTGACGTATTCGATATGCCAGACACAGTAACAACAAAGTCTCCAATGGAGACATTACTGGGCCCGCTCGAGCAAACCTTGGTGCTTAGCTTGTTTCTTTTGATGCCAGGGTAGCTCACGGCTTGTCCTGCGTCCATCCAGTCCCCTCGTTGGGACCCTGCTTTTGGAGTGCTAGGAAGTAAGGGCAACTGAGGCTTAAGTAAATATGGATGCCCAGGAGTAAATATTATTTTGAAGTCAATTAACTCCCATGTCACAAAAGTATAGCATCAACTGTCTTCCTGTGTTTATACAAAAAGAACATTGGTAAACCATGTCAGTGACATAAAGGAAAGAGAAAAGCAATATAGGATTATTAGTGCTTTATGGAATTGGGTATGCCTCGGGGGCACTGTTGTGGGAGTAACTCAGTAAACCTAAGTTCCCTGGGGCAGGCGCAAGGACAACCCAAATGTTATCCAACATGTCAGGTTTTGAACCCAGGCTGATAGAGCAAACAGCCTACCTGCTGGACTACCATTATGACTCCTGCATCAGTATTTGTGTCTGAACAAATGGCAAGGCAATTGTTATCAGATCAGATCACAGATCACAGATCATCCTGTTATTCGTCGATTGCCTTGAGCAGGCCCCAGTAATGTCTCCTTCATCCTAGCCCTGAGGTTATATTCAAGGCTCTTTAGGAGAATGAGACCCATCATTGTTACTGGTATTTGGCATATTGGGTACGCCACGGGGAGTTTGCCAGACTCTGCCGTGTGGGCAGGCTACATTCGGTAGCCTGCCAGTTTGTCAAAGTAGGAATGAGATGTCATAATAAGATGTCGTGCGGCCGCGAATGCGGCCGTGCGGTTCCGGGAGCTAGTTTTTATAGTCTCACAGTCTTGGCCACTGATGGGATTACATGGCGCCAGGGGGCCAGTTGGTGGGTGTGACCCCCGCCTACTGGAATTTGGAGGATCTGGGTGGAGGATGCTCGACTCCAATCCGGGTAGGCTTTTTTGGCAAGGCAATTGCTGAAGAAAAATTGCTCAAGTTCCAGTTTAGAGGCAGGATGGCAGCATTTTAGGGAGCAGACCCTGGCCATATCAGGGCCAAGGAGGTTGGGAAGAGAAAAAAGCACAAGTTGGAATGCTTCAGGAGGCACCAGGCAGAAGCAGTTCTTGGCCTCCGGATCTCCCTGGGAGGCTGGTGTCGCTATGGGAAACCACAGATCCTACTTGTTTGTAGAGCAACAACATCTGTGATTTTGAAAGTGCAGGTACGTTTTAGTGTTTCTAAGCTTTAGGAAATGTGAGTAACCCTCATCTTGTGCATCTCATCCTCCCGGTCACAGATGCTCTTGTTTAGTGACCGTTTGTTCCATGAATGGGATTGACAAGCCTACATGAACTCGAAGTCCGTGTCACACCCATGCAGAGGTTGTGTGAGGCAAGGTGGGAAGCTGATTGTGGTGGTATCCTATGGTCTGTCATCTCCAGTCTCCACAGAACCTCCTGTTTAAGCCTGTAGCATCTTGGAGTGTTCTCTGTCATCTGTGTGCTGCCACTTAATGCCATTGAATGTCATCAGAGACATTTAGACCAACAATTACTTATTTAGTTCATGCTGGATAGATATCGTTGCTGTGTATCAGATGCATTTGAAGGTGTGTGTATGTGTGCGGTTTGTGTGTTTACATAGTGAGTGTGTACCTAGCCACGCCTCAGCCTCCTTAATCCCAACCTGCAGTATATTTGCCGGGGTCTCCACCTGTTGCTCCCTCTGCCATTATCCTCCGGCACTAGATCCTTCCTAGGAAACGGGCATGTCTTACAGATCCTCACTGCTGGATGGCCCCAGCTGCTTAGTAGACTGTACAGAAATCCCTACCAAGAAACCCACCATGGGCCCTTCCCAGATTCAAATGAAAATAGTTTTTTGTTTGTTTGTTTTTCTTTTTGGCTCACACCCAACGATGCTCTGCTCAGGGGTTACTTCTGGCTCTGCACTCAGGAATCACTCCTAGTGGTGCTCGGGGGACCATATGGGATGCTGGGAATTGAACGCGGGTCAGCTGTGTGCAAGACAAACGCCCTCCCTGCTGTGCTATTGCTCCAGTCCCTCAAGTGAAAATAGTTTAAACCTGGGGCACCAGACCCAGAGAAGCAGGTATCTGGGCTGGTGGAAGCAAGAGTTCTTTCTCCTCTGCCATTGTCGTGCCCACCTTTTCACAGGGATGGCAGCTGGGGAAAGCGATGCATAGGAGAAGGTGGCAGTTACTGGAGGAAGAGGGCCGGAGTGACAGGGAGCAAGAGGTGAGAGCCTCTACAGTACTGCAGTTGGCTTTCCTCTCACCGGAAATTCTCCCACCTCCTAAGAGGATAAAGTAATCATCCCCTGAGACTCAGGTACATTTCTGAATATGCAGCCTGTACAAATGATTGTGTTTATAGTTTTTTAAGATATATATATGTATCTTATACAAAAAATTTATATATATTTATATATATAAATTATTTATTTTGGGGTTTGTGACCAAACCAGTGGTGCTTAGGGCTTACTTCTGGCTCTGCACTCAGGGTTTACTCTTGGTGGACTCTGAGGACCATTATGGATTCCCTGGGAACGAATCCAGGTCACTTGCACACAGGGCAAACTGCTGTCCTGTCTCTTCTGCCCCAAGTTGATTTTTTAAAGGGAATTTTAGTTTTAGGCAGTGTACAATGATAGGGTATCGTGAATCTGGTGTTCCAACTCCACACCCTTTAGGTTGTTTTTTTAAGATGGAGCTTAATAAAGTTTCTGTAACATGTCTGGAACAGAAGCGAGTTAAGAATAAAGATGCACTTGTTTGCTGGTTAAAATCATTTTATTTCATATATTCTATTTGGGATTAGTGGTCATACCCATGGTGTGGGCCATATTTAGGGCTTAATCCTGGATCTGTGCTCAGGGGTCCTCCTGGTGGAGACTCAGGGGACCATGTGGTGCTGGGGATCAAACTGGGGTTGGCTGCATGCAAGGCAAGAGCCTTAGTTCCGGTATTATTTCTCTGGCTTTTGTTAAAGATTTATTTTCAGGTTTTGTTGGTTTGGTTTTGGTTTTGAGGTGGGGCATGCTCTGATGCTCAGGGCTTACTCCTGGCTCTGTGTGCAGGAATTACCCCTGGCTGGACTTGGGCGGGGGACTGTTTATGATGCTTGGGATCAAACCTAGGTTGGCTATATGCAAGGCAAATGCCTTATCTGCTGTACTATCACTTTGGTACCTAATGTCATTGTAATGGTAAAAGTAAGCTTGTATTTGGGTTTGATACATATTTTTCTTTTTCTTTTCTTTTCTTTTTGGATGCATATTTTTCTTTAATAAAGGTAAAGGTAAAGGCCCTCCCGTTGATCATCGATTTGCTCGAGCGGGCCCAGTAACGTCTCCATTGGAGACTTTGTTGTTACTGTGTTTGGCATAAAAGGTAAAGGCCCTCCTGTTGATTGTCGATTTGCTCGAGCGGGCCCAGTAACGTTTCCATTGGAGACTTTGTTGTTACTGTGTCTGGCATATCGAATACGTCACGGGGAGCTTGCCAGGCTCTGCCGTGCGGGCGAGATACTCTCGGTAGCTTGCCGGGCTCTCCAAGAGGGGCAGAGGAATCGAACTCGGGTTGGCCATGTTGGCTGCATGCAAGGCAAACGCCCTACCGCTGTGCTATCGCTCCCCATATATAAGTTAAAGTTATAAGTCATCACTTCATCACTTGATTTTTGTTTTTGTTTTTTGTTTTTTTTTTTAAGTTTTGAGGCTGCATCTGGTGGTACTCCTGGCTTTGCACTCAGGAATCCCGCCTGGTGGACTTGGGAACCATATGGGATGCTAGGGATTGAACCTGGGTCAACCATATGCAAGAGAAACCCAGACATCCTGCCCACTGTACTGTTGCTCTAGCCCAATTTTTGTCTTTTCAGTAAAATTCAGGAGAAACCAGACGAAGTGTGTCTGATTGTTGGTCCAATGCCCTGAGGGTTAGCTTTCACTTTGTAATCGGAAACACCTCCACAAAGGGAGAAACTGGGTGTCTGGTGTTTCTGGATTACAGTTGGTGATAAACCAGGATTGCTGCCTGAACACAGGTGTGTGCTGCTTCCTGCTGACAGGTTGAGAGGCAGGATTCTTTCACAAAGCACACAAAGGTGATTTGTGAATTTGCCTTGGACTGGTTGTGGCAGTTTGGTAACTGTGGTCATCTTGACTGGTCATTAGTCATGTACATAATGTTTTTCACCAAAAGGAAAGTATTTTGACTTCCTGGGAAAAGAACCTTGCTTTTTTCCTTTTAAGTCATTCTATTACAGAGTTAATCAACACACCTTTTCTACTAGGAAAAGTTCTTTTTTTTTTTTTAATAAAAAGGGGCCAGAGAGATGCACAATCCATCTTAAGAGGCTTCTATAACACAGAAGTGACAGTAGACTTGCCACAGAAAATTTCACTGTCATTCTTCCTATAGAAAAAAAAAAATCACCTTTTTATAAAAAGGGGCCAGAGAGAGAGTACATAGGGTAAGGCTCTTGCTTTGCACATGACTGACCCAGGTTTGAGCCCTGACAGGAGTGACCCTGGGCGCAGAGCCAGGAGTAAGCCCTGAGCACCACCAGGTGTGGTCCCCAAACAAAACAAAAACTTCTTTTAAGTAAATATTTTCCCACCCGAGCTTTCTAAGTTTAATTCTTTGTCCTTCGCTTTGAATGCCCAAATGTTGTTCAGGTCTGAGGATCCCACTTGTGTTTGCTTTGCAAGTCATTCTGGTGACATGTGTTGCATTGGTGACATTCTTGTTTGCTCTTCATTGATGCTTTCTGAAGCCAGAAAGGTTAAGGATCCCTCCTTCAACATTCTTCAGCTCATCAGACCTGCTTAGATCCCCTACTTGGTTTTGTGCTGGGACAACCTATTGGTCTGTGTTCTCTTGTCACCCACAAGAGGGAAAAGGAGTTTCACTGACTGCAGAAATCTTGAACATTATAAGAGATTTCCAAGTCTTTTGCTTGAAAGGTCTAAACAAAAATCTAAGTAGTAGGGCTCTACCGTAAGAGATAGCTCAGAGGACCGGAATATAGGCTTTGCATTTGGGTCACAGGGTTGATTCTCAGCAGCATATGGTCCCCTGAGCACTGAACCAGGAGTAGCTCCCAGCACCACTGAGTGTGTCCATGAAACAAGAAGAACAAATGAAATACAAATGGTACATTTTCTGCTAGTCTCTGGTCAAGTTGATTTCTCTGAGAGAGCTAGGTTTCCCTGTAGGGGTGCTTGTTTGGAATGAATGAGAGAGGTTCAACAGTGGATCAATGGTATATATCTATATATATTTTTTTCAGTTTACGAGAAATGCAATTAGAGTTTTTTTCCCCCTCAGTTCGCATAAAGTGTAATTGGAGTTTTTTCTTTTTAATTTTTTGTAATGGATTCCTGTGAGGTGCAGTTACAGACTTACAAACTTTCGTGGTTACGTTTCAGTCATACAGTGCTCAGTACCCATCCCTCCACCAGTGCCCATTCTCCACCACCAATGATCCCAGTGTGCCTCCCCTCACCCCCGCCCAGCCCCCTCCAGCCTACCCTACCTCTGTGGCAGGGCATTCCCTTTTGTGCTCTCTCGCTCTCATTTTGGGTGTTGTGGTTTGCAATAGAGGTACTGAGTGGCCATCGTGTTCGATCTATAGTCTGTTTTTAGAATGCATCTCCCATCCTGAGCAGGCCTTCCAAGCACATTTTGCTTGGTGGTCCCTTATCTATCTGAACTGCCTTTTCTCCCAGTGAGGCCAGCTTCCAAGCCGTGGAGCAAGCCTCCTGGTGCTTATCTCTACTATTCTAGGGTATTAGTCTCCCTTTCTGTTACTTTATATTCCACAAATGGGTGCAATCTTTCTATGTCTGTTCATTTCACTTAACATGATACTTTCCATGTTGATCCACTTATATGTAAATTTCATGACTTCATCTTTTCTAACAGCTGCATAGTATTCCATTGTGTAGACGTACCAAAGTTCCTTTAACCAGTCATTTGTTTTCAGGTACTTGGGTTTTTTCCAGATTCTAGCTATTATAAACAGTGCTGCAATGAACATACAAGTGCAAATGTCATTTCGACTATGCTTCTTTGCCTGTCCGGGATATATTCCCAGGAGTGGTATTGCTGGGTCTTGAGTTGTTTATTTTAAGTCCATGGCTTTCAGAAGTTTTGCTTCTGTCCAGAGTTATAAGGACCCTTTACAATTGTTCCTAGGACACACACACACACACACACACACACAATCACACACAATCACACGAAACAAACCTTTCTAAAATCCTTTGGAGCCACTCTTTGTCTGTACTCCTTGCCTCTTCTGTTTTGTAATAAGCAGCAAATGTCAGGCCTGCCTTCTGCATGCATGACATGATGTAGGGCATCGCCTGCAATTCGCCAAATGATGCTTTCAGGAAACTTGGCTTCTTGCAGTGGAACTTGATTCTGCTGGTGGCCAGAGAGCCCCTTCACGCCACAAGTTACAATGACGATGACTTTGTCTGTGGTGAGTCCACTGTCATTTTTGTGTTATGGAAGCCTCTTGACATGAATTGTGCTTCTTGGGAAACTGTTTGGTCTAAGAGCTAATTAATATGTGAGCACCTAAGAATCTGTTCACCACATGAAGCCCCCTGCTAAGCCTTGCTGCATGCCCAGAGCCCAGGACCGTGCTGGTATATGAGAGCTTCCCTTGGTTTGCTTAAAAGTCAGCAGGCCGAGGCTGGAGAGGGGATGCAGGCATTAAGGCCTTGCATGTAGCTGACCCTGTTTCAATTCCTGATCCCACATATGGTCTCCTGAGCCCTGCCAGGGGTGATCCCTAAGCACAGAGCCTGGAGTAAGCTCCACCTGAGCACTGCTGGGTGTGGGCCCCAAGTCCCCTCCCTCCTACCCCACCCCCCCCACTCCCAAGTAGCAGGCCTATGATAACTGCATCAAAGGCAGAAACATTAATACTACTGTATTCTTGCTACCTGTAGCAATGTAGCACTGTCCTCCCGTTGTTCATCGATTTGCTGGAGCGGGCACCAATAACATCTCCATTGTGAGATTTGTTGTTACTGTTTTTGGCCTATCGAATATCCCACAGGGAGCTTGCCAGGCTCTGTCATGCGGGCGGGATACTCTCGTCAGCTTGCCAGGCTCTCCGAGAGGGACAGAGGAATTGAACCCGGGTCAGCCATATGCAAGACAAATGCCTTACCTGCTGTGCTATCACTCCGGCACTCTTGCTACCTAAATTATAATAATAGAAAATAAATATATTTAAAAAACAAAGAAATTATCAGGCAGGGTGGATTGGACACACACACACACACACACACACACACACACACCACGAGCAGGCAGGACTGAGCCATTTCTAGGGCTCCCCAGGGCCAGCTGATGCTGTCAGTAGCTTGCTTGCACCTGCTCACTCACCCCAGGGAAAGCTGTGCCTGATGAATTCCTGCCTTCTGGAGAGTTTGGCGCTTCCTGGCCTCCCCCAGGGAGAATTTGTGGAGACATTCATTCAACTCTCGCTTTACTTGGGAATTGTATGTATGGATCTGAGATTCTTTTGAGGACTGGAAAGAAAAACTACCTTGCCTTTGGAGCATGGAGTATACTCCAGAAGACCACTGCATGCTTAGGGCCACTTTCTTGAATCGTCATCCTGTGTTCTCCCTGTTAGCCTATCCCAAATGTTAGCAGAGCTGGCCTTGGATGTATGTGTCTGTTATGGAATAGCTGTGGGCTTTATTCAGCAGAATCACTGTATCACTGTCATCCCATTGTTCATCGATTTACTTGAGAGGGTGCCTGTAACGTCTCCATTCGTCCCAACCTTGAGATTTTAGCAGTCTCTCCTTAATCGTCCTTCCCAACGCTGCCATATTGGAGGCTCTTTCAGGGTCAGCGGAATGAGACCTGTTATTGTTACTGTTTTTGGCATATCAAATACACCACTGGTAGCTTGCCAGGTTCTGCCGTACATTCAGCAGAATACAAAATATTTTTAGGAACCTGCTTTCACACCTGACTCTGCTGACTTACCCTGTGTGCAGGTTACAGTTTGCCTTTCTGCTGGACATGGATATGATGGCTGATGTGCTCTCCGTGGGAGTGGTTGGTGCCCTTACCCTCTTTTGTGGTGAGAAAACAGGCCCTAAGAGATTTGGTGGCTTGCCTGAGGCCATGTGGCTAAGCTTGGTGTCCTCTATATACCACTGGGTTTGAATCCATTTCTGTTACTTGGCCCTGCCCTCTTTGGGGGCCAGGGTGGGGGGGAGGGGAGGTACTGAGGAGAGAGAGGGAAGGGGTCTGGGCTGCACCCAGCAGTGTTTAGGGGCTATTCCTTACTGTCTAGGAGTGACCCTTGGTGGTGCTCTGGGGTCATCTGCAGGGCTCTGGGATCTTATGCTGTGCCTGGGATTCGAACTAGGGATGGCAGGATGCAAGGCAAGTACCCAAACCCCAGTGCTATCTCTCTAGCTCCCTCCTAGCTTCTTTTTCTTTTTCTTTTCTTCTTTTTTTTTTTTTCTTTTTGGGTCACACCTGGTGTTGCACAGGGGTCACTCCTGGCTCTACACTCAGAATTACTCCTGGTGGTGCTCGGGGGACCATATGGGATGCTGGGAATCGAACCTGGGTCAGCCATGTGCAAGGCAAACACCCTACCTGCTGTGCTATCTCTCCTGCTGTCTCCTAGCTTTTTTTTCTGTTTCGTTTTTCTGCTCAGTCCTTAAGGTTGAACTTACAGTTGAACCTGGTTTGTGTGTCTTGGTGTCACTGGGCTTGTCACCTACCCCTGGAAGACTGACACCCTGAGGATTGTTGTAAGCATCTTTGCATGGGGTGGGTCTGTGCTTCATCCACGTTGGCTGCGAGGCTGCTAAACCCTCTCTCTAGTGGAGTCTGGTGGCCCCATCTAGTTTCCTGCATTTCTGGTTTGGCCTTTCTAACATTTCCCCTTGTCTAGAGGGTCTGGGCTATTCTTTTTTATTATTATGGAATGGGCCAGATTATTCTCTCTGACCCTGAACCTTGGTCATATGGGTGATGTCATCTGGCCAGAGGGCATCTCGGCTTTGGGCTTCTTGGCTGTATTTTGCAGGAGAGAGCTTGTCAGGAAAGGGATCTCGGGTGAGTGCAGTGTTACTCTCGCACGTCACTGTGACTTTCGCATGCTTCGGTTCTCTTGGCTCTTTCGTACATTGAATAATGAACATGTTTGCATGAACGTTATGGAATTGTAACTATATTTGGGCATTGCTGTTCTTTTGTGAACGTTCAGCTTTAAACCCTGTCTATAAAATCACTTCGGAGTATTCGAATAGGATAACTGAACTGTGATATTTAAAAAGTGAGTGGAAGGGCCTGGGCTGTGACTCAGGAGCGCATGGCTTGTTTGGGCAAGACCCTGGACTCATAACCAGGCAGTGTGTTGTGTGCTGCATCTTGAGTGTGTCGCTGGTGGACCCTGATCACTGGTGCTGAGTGAGACACCCCCCCACACACACACACCACCACCACCACAACAACAACAAATAAGCAAATGTAGCTTTCAAGCTCTCACCACTAACCACTTTTTTTCCTAATAACATGTTGAAGTTTCTTAATATGTTGAAGTTTCTTAGGCCAAAGAGAGTACATGCTTTTCATGCAGGAGGCCTGAGTTTGATCTCTGGGACTACAGAGTCCCCCAAGCACTGCCGGAGCAGTTGACAGGGAGTAATGCTACTCCCCCAATACCCCAGAACTATCCCAAACAAAAAAAAATTTTTTTAATCAATCAGTGTGAGTTACAGTTACAGACTTACAAACTTTTGTGCTTATGTTTCAGCCATACAGTGATACCCCAAACAAAATTTAAGGAAACAACAAAACGTGGAATCCTTCTTCCTTGTTTTTCTCCTCCCTTTTCTTTTTTCCATATGATATTTGGATGCCAGGTGTATATTTTTTGTTTTTATGTGACCAGACTTGCTACCTGTATCTTTAATTTCAAGTCTTTCTCACACCGTCTGCTTATGAAGAAGTCTTAAAAATAGGACCAGAGACACAGTGTAAGAGTTAAAGCAGTTGTCTTGCATGCAGCTGACCCAGGTTCGATTCCTGGCATCATATATGGTCATCTGAGCCTTGCCAGGAGTGATCCCTGAATACAGATCCAGGAGTAAGCCCTGAGCATCACCGGATACAACCTCCTCCCACACCCTGCAACTCACAAAATTGATAGCAAGGAGACTTATTTCTATTATTCGAAAGAAACTGGTTCTTTTTCTTAACACTTGTGGCCCCTTTAAAGGATATTTGATCCTCCTCGTGAGTGGTAATTACATAAAATGCGATGTGAAAAGCTGATCTGATGTGAAAAGCAATTCTGTGAATTTCTTAAGAAACCACTCAGGTCCCCACGCGTATCATTAACAGGACTTTGTGATGGTCTGTGTTGAAATGTGACAGTTCACAGTTTGCATCCTATAGGTCCACAATCCTTGTTCTGTGAGACTTTGATTTATATATAGAAGAGCTGTGAAAATGTTTGCATGAAATCTGAATAATTTTAAAGTGGAGACTTTTTTTTTCTTTTCTTTATTTTTTTTTTTTTAACTAAACCTATTTTCCTGTGACGCAAGAAATGAGACTTCACAAGCATTGTTACTTTTCATTCCCTAAACTGGAACATTGATAAAAGAATTCTTCTGATAGCCAAAGCTCTTAACAGCAGTGGACTTACTCTCTGTTTCAGCTGTAGAACCTCAGAGATGATGGTTGTAAAGATGTCTTTCTTTGGGGATAAAGTGAAATTTTAAAGAATCCTGACTGGTGTAGACCTAGGTAGAGAAGCCACCTTCAGCAATTATCGATCGCGGAAGCTTAGTGAATCAGTGACTTACACATTTTTCTCTCTCTGGACCGTTTGAGAGCTCTTTAGTAAATATTTGTGGATGGCCCCTAAATTGAATGGAGGAAGGGATCCGAGTAGAGTAGCCTTCGTAAAACAAGACTGACTTGTAGGAACTAGAAAGGACTTCAGAGATAAGCTTGTCTGTGCCCTTGTTTGACAAATGAGAAAGGTCGGGCCAGGGAGGTGAGCTACCTTGCTTAAGACCTCACAATCAACAGTGACCCAGTTCTCCTGTGTCCTTAAATTCCTTTCTCCTCTCTTAATGGCCTGGAGACTGTCTGAGCTTTTTTTTATTAGTTTCTTTAGTTTGGACACACCTGATGGCGCAGCAAAGGTCAACTGACAGATTCCTCAGCCGACCTCCCAGAGCAGGGCTGGGAAATTTCTCATCGATTCTTTGAGGTGCAGAAAGTTTTTCTTAATTAAAGGTGCTGAAGAGAAGTAACTTAGAAATGAGAGCAGAGGCTTACGAGGGACAGATACCCTGAAAAGCAGCTTTCTGGTGTTCCTTTCATTCCACTCGCTAAAGCAAAATGCATCCAACTCTCGGAGAATTGGAGGAAAAGACAGAAACTTAACACACACACACACACACACACACACACACACACACACACACACACACACACAGAGCTAACTCCAGGGCCCCCAGGCTAAGCCTTTCTTTTGTATGAACTGAAGTCCTTAAAGAATGCCAGAAAACTTAATAACTTAATAGAACTGTCAGAGGTACCCCGCCTTTAAAACAACAGTGACCGAAAAAAAAAAAGTACATTAAAAAAAAAACTTTAAACTGTTTTAGACTTACAACTGTATATCTCTTGAGAAGCTGTAGATTTATTATTGTTAATAGCTGGAGTTGCAGAGGAGCATTAAATAAAAATAGAACATAGAGTACCTGGCAGCCGTTCCCCCCGACAGTATGTTAGAACTTCACTGGTGTTAAGTACAGGAGAAGGGTGGGTGGAGTGAAGGAGAGAGGAAAGGAATCAGGCAAAACTAAAAAAGGAAAAAGCTCAGAGGATGGGCAAGATCAAAGAGATGGGTCAGAAAAGAGCTGTTTTTGTGGGGTGCTCTCGTCTCTGGGGACCTTGTAAGCCACTCTGTGATTATCGTGCATTGTGGCCTGACACCGCCCTAAAATTGGTCTGCCAGTTCCAAAGTCGTTTTCTTGCTTATTTTTAAACTCTCGAGGACAGGGGAAATGACTGAAGGAACCTAAAGGCTGTGGTTTCCCCAAACCCTGATTGTAAATCCTACAGGTCCTGAAATAACTCGCTATTCCTAACGTTTCTAACTGCCTGGCTGCACCAAGGCCTTGGCAGTTGAACGGGAAGTGATTAGCTCCTTCCTCTCGTCTGCAACCCGCGTATCAGTGGGTCAAAAGTTGGAGAGTGTTCTCTACCACCAATGATCCTAGTAGCCCTCCCATCCCCACCCTCATCCCCCTCCACCCCACCCCGCCTCTGTGGCAGGGCATTCCCTTTTGCTCACTCTTTCCTTCAGGGTCTTGCAGTTTGCAATAGAGGTATTGAGTGGCCATCATGTTCAGTCTAAAGTCTGCTTTCAGCACGCATCTCGCATCCTGAGCGAGTCCTCCAAACATCCTTTACTTGGTGTTCCCTTCTCTAGCTGAGCTGCCTTTTCCCCCAGCATGTAACTGAAACCCAAGCATGAAAGTTTGTAAGTCTACAACTGTACCTCAGGGTGTTTTACTAATAAAAAAATATTTTCAACATTTGTAAATTGTACAGATGATTTCCGTTTGTTTACCTCTCAATATTTGTGTATGTCCGAAGAACAAGGTCACTCTTTCATATAGTCACTGAATAGTTATCAAGATCTGGACATTAATACTGCTACATTTTTTTTATTGTAATCTACAGGTCTTATTCAAATCTTACTGTTTCTCTAATGTGCTTTATAAAATTCTTTCTTAAAAAATAGTTGGAGAGTGTGATAATTTGAGAAGACGAGCTATCTTTGAATGGGACTGTGCTGGCTCTACAGAGAGCTTGGGGTTTCTGAAATGCATAGGTGACTTCAAAAGTAAGCTATTTCAAACAACTTAGAAGGGGGCAAGAGAGAGAGAATAAGGGGTGTGGGGCGGGGGACGGCTAGGGTACTCTCCTTGCAACCTGTCCACTCTGGCTTGATCCCCAGCACGGAATATAGTGCCACTAGGGGTCACTCCTGAGCACCACTAGTGAGTCCCTCCCTCCCCCCATCAAAAAAATCATAAGTAAAATAAATGTGGAGACCTGTGGTAACTTAAATGTTAGAATAAAGTATTCTCTGCAGAAATTATTAGAAGCTTGGGCATTTGGGTATGTTTTCCTTTTAAAGTAAGTAAAGTAAAGGCCCTCCCGTTGATCGTCGATTTGCTCGAGCGAGCCCAGTAACGTCTCCATTGGAGACTTTGTTGTTACTGTGTTTGGCATATCGAATACTCTCGGTAGCTTGCCGGGCTCTCCGAGAGGGGCGGAAGAATCGAACTCGGGTCGGCCAACATGGCCGCGTGTAAGGCAAACGCCCTACCCGCTGTGCTATCGCTTTTTGCTTGTTGATGACACATGATTGTAGTTCACTTACACTTTCCTTTTTCAGGGGCTGAGTCACATCCCGAGGTGCTCAGGGTAGTGCTCAGGGGTCGAATTTGGGAGTCCTGCGTGCAAAACATGTACTCCAGCCTTCTGAGACGTCTCCCCAGATGCCTCTTTCTACCTCTGTACTTATGTTTTATTGACATTTAAATGGTCATCAAACTTGTGTTCCTCCTGGTTGGCTGTTCCATAATGTAGCGTTAATTAATCCTCTTTTGTAGATTGACTTTATAATGATTTAGGTTGGTGAATTTGAGGGTGGGAGGGTTATACCTGCTTCTTTGCTTGTGGGTTGTTGTTTAAACTAATTAAGATAACTCCGATACTCAGATAGGTAAAAGGTAAAGGTAAAGGCCCTCCCGTTGATCGTCGATTTGCTCGAGCGGGCCCAGTAATGTCTCCATTGGAGACTTTGTTGTTACTGTGTTTGGCATATCGAATACTCTCGGTAGCTTGCCGGGCTCTCCGAGAGGGGCGGAGGAATCGAACTCGGGTTGGCCCTGTTGGATACTCAGATACTTAGAAGAAAATGACCCAAGTGCCCCTTTTCTCTTGGGCTAGTTTTCTCTCTGTGGGGGGAGGTTGTCATTGATATATGCATTTTGGGAGTCAGTGCCGGGAGGAGCTCAGAACTATAGCAAGAGAATTGAGGGAATTTTTATGTGCTTTAACTTAGATTTTCTAAAATATTTTATACACACACACACACACACACAAACTTATTAGGCGTATTGACAGCGGCAAAACTCTAAGAGAATGCACTTTGGAATCGAATGGGCTTTTTCCCTCTTCTCCTATAATGCATTTCATTGTAAGTTTACTAAGAAAGGGGATTTCGGGTCATTATTATGACATCTTTTGGACTCCTCCCTCCAGTTGGACACAGTGACCTCAGCATTCTTGCATGGACACGTTTCCAGAAGAAGCCTCCCTCCTACCCCCCTGCACCCTCCCCACTTTTCCGTTTCTATCAGCCTTTAAACATTCAATTTAGGCTGAATGAGAGCAGGATAAACTGTATCCAAGTTTGCTCAGCTGCACTTACCGTGAGAGAAAATGCTGTCATGTTAGTTTGAAATGAGGCCTGTCTGCACTATTGATCTTTAAGGCTAATCATGATTTCTGTAGCTGGGGAGATACTACAGGGATTAAGGTCCTTGGGCCTTGCATGCAGCTGATCTGGCTTTAAATCTGAGCAGTGCCCTGAGCCTCCACCAAGGGCTGATCACTGAGCACAGAGCCAGGAGGAAACCCTGAATATACCCAGGTGGGGTCCAAATCCCATCGAAATATAATTTAAGAAAATCCTAAACATTCCATTCTTAAGTTTCACTGTTTGTGATCAGCAATGAATTTTTAAAAATTGATTTGAGTAGTCGTATGCTGGGGAAATCATGTTTCATTTTAAGGACTATGTTGATCTTTTTTTTAAACAGGATTTTTCCTAGGAATCATGCAGCTGGCTAGGTTTTCCATCCAACTTTTACTCACATCTCATTCTTGGCTTTTGGATGAAATAGTGAAGCAGTGATATAGGGCAGTGGGTAGGGCGTTTGCCTTGCCTGCAGCCGACACGGGTTCGATTCCTCCGCCTCTCTCGGAGAGCTCAGCAAGCTACCAAGAGTATCCGACCGCACGGCAAATCCTGGCAAGCTGTCCGTGAAGTATTTGATATGCCAAACACAGTAACAACAAGTCTCACAATGGAGACGTTATTGGTGCCCGCTCGAGCAAATCAATGAACAACGGGAGGACAGTGGGACAGTGCTACAGTGCTATAAATGTTGGCCATCCAGGACATTCTGGACTTGCCATAGGGCCCAGGGAAGTCAAGTGTGAATAAGTAGGTCCCTCCTCGGAGGAGCAGTCCCTGGGGAAAGTGCAGAGAGAACCTTCTGGGTGGCCCAGTGTGGCAGAGATGGCTGTTTCCGGAGGTTCCTGTGTCAGTATCGGGGGTGTGGGGCTAGAGGTTGCAGAGGAGCTGAAGGATAAAGTTCCCATCCAGGTAGTGAAGTTACAGGGTTCTCTTTCAGGGAGTGAGGCCTGGAGCACATGGCCCAGAGCTCGGCGCCTGACAGTGGGGCTGTTTCAAGGGTCATGTTCAGAAAACTGTGGGGGACAGAGCTGAGTCCTTTCCCAGAAGGGCCTTGATTGCCAGAAGGGCTTGAGATTTTACCCTACATTTTCCACAAAATTGGCAGCGATAGCACAGCAGGTAGGGCTTTTGCTTGCACGTAGCTGACACCGCCGACCCGAGTTCGATTCCTCTGCCTCTCTCGGAGAGCCCGGCAAGCTACCGAGAGTATCTTGCCCACATGGCAAAGCCTGGCAAGCTACCCGTGACATATTGGATATGCCAAACACAGTAACAACAAGTCTCACGATGGAGATGTTACTGGGCCCGCTCGAGTAAATTGATGAACAATGGGAGGACAGTGACAGTGAATGTTTTCTTTGCCCCCCTGAGGCAGAGAATGGATCAAGGGTTGCATTTGTATATAGATGTGACAGGCTGTGAAGGTGGATTAAGTACTCAGCTTTATCTTATTTTATTTTTTATTTTGTTTTTGGGGCCACACCCGGCAGTACTCAGGGGTTCCTCCTGGCTCTGCATTCAGAAATTATTCCTGGCAGTGCTCAGGGGACCACATGGGGTGCCAGGGATTGAACCCGGGTCAGCAGCCTGCAAGGCAAGTGTCTCTACCCACTATATTATCTCTCTAGCCCGTGCTTTATTTTATTTTTAATTTGTTTCATTATTTGTTTTCTTGGGGGGGGGGGTGGGGGAGGTCACACCTGACAGTGCTCAGGGGCTGCTTCCAGGTTAGTGCTAATGACGGTCGGGGTTGTTGCTTGGGGGATCATGTGGTTCTGGGGATGGGACCCAGACCACTGGCATGTCAAGCACAGGCTCTACCACTTTCAGCTGTCTCTCCAGCCCAGATTTAGAAGGAAGGAAAGTGTTCCGAAGGCAGAATGGGTGTTAGAGCACCAGGAAACCTCTCAGCCTTAGATGCTTCATGGGTGAAACCCCTGCAGGCTGGTGAGTGGAACCTGGTTACAGGGGCCCCCGTCTGCCACTTGCCATGAACTGTTGTGTCTGCTTGATGAGGTGGCCAGAGTACAGTCGGGGCCCATGGTCAGCAGTGAAGCCAGGGCCGCTGGGAGAACTCAGGAGGGGCAGGAACATGATGATGGTCAGTGTTTTTATTTATTTATTTACTTTAAAGCACTGTGTTTTACAAAGTTATTGATAGCTGAGTCTTAGGCATATAATATTTCAACACCAATTCTACCTCCAGTATCTCCTCCCCTCCACCAGTGTTCCCATATTCCCTCCCCACCACAAGCCCCAGCCCCCGTCCCCACTGTCAACTGGACAGGCACATTACAAAAGTTCAGTGGTTGCAGCTTAGAGCTCTTGTTTTCAGTGTTGCTGCATCTGTGTTTCAGGTATATGACCCATGTGGTCAATTTGGAGGTTCATTATTCCAACTTCTGGGGAGGTGGAACCAGGATGTCATGGGGCTCTTCTTTTTTCTTTTCCTTTTGTTTATTTTTGGCCATCCTTGGTACTGCACAGGGGTTTCACCTGGTTTTGTGCTCAGGGCCTTACTGGGCAGTGCTCAGGGGACCGTATGCAGTGCTGGGTTTTGAACTGGTTTGATGGCTACAGCCATTGGCTAGGCAGACATCATGATAACACTGTCTGGTCCTTTTTTTCTTTTTGGTTTTGGGGCCACTCTCATAGTATTCTGGGCTCATTCCTAGGTCACTTCTGGTAGGGCTTGAGGGACCATATGGGGTGGCAGGCATCGAACTTTGGTCAGCTTCATGCAAGGCAAGTGCCCTGCCTGCTGTACCATTGTTTTGATGCCATAGTCCCTTCTCCTCCTTCTCCTTCTCCTTCTCTTTCTCCTTCTTCTTTTCTTCCTCTTCTTCTTCCTCCTTCCTCCTTCCTCCTTCCTCCTTCTTCCTTCTTCTTTCTTCTTTATTTTTTCCTTTATTAAGTTCTTTGGGTATGGAGAGAGTGATGGAGCCAGGAATGAGAGTAGCAGGGGACCAGAGAAGGGCTGCTTTCTCAGTTGTGATGTCAAGAAGTCCAGGGTTGGCTGTGAAGGGGAAATAAAATGGAAATCACCCCGGGAACGGGCTGGCACAAGCATATTTACAGATGGCCAATCAGAGCAGAACTTCCCACGATTCTGGAAGGAAGGCGCCCGAAGAGAAGGAGATTCCCTGAGGTTAGAGCCATGAGAGAGCCCTAGTGAAGGTGGTTGGCTGGTGTCCAGTCATGGGGAACCTGCCTCAGAGGAACCAGTTGCCTCTGTGAGAGAGAAGCAGCTACCCAGAGGTCCAAGTGGTCCAGAGGAACCAGTTGCCTCTGTGAGAGAGAAGCAACTACCCAGAGGTCCAAGTGGTCCAAGCAGATCAGCCCTGGCTCCAGAGTGCAGAAAAAATCAAGCAGAATGTAAGGGCACATGGTGTCAGGAGGAAGAAGTCTCTAGAACAAAGACCCAAGTTCCAGATTTCCCCAGGGTGAACTCGCCCTGCTGCTGTTGAGGTGGCCTGTGGCAGGCATTAGAACTGGGACTTGTTTTCCATGCCCAGGAAGATGCTGAAATTGGCCAAATATAATGTTACATTCTGTAATTCCTCCCTCCTACCCCACTCCCCTTCTCTCTCCTGGGATGTGGTCAGTCATCAATTCAGGCTGAGAAATTCTCTCTTCTCTGAGAAATTTATAGCCATGGTGAAGGAGTGTAGAAGCGTGGGAATGACTCAGACTGAGGTAAGATGCTCGTGGCTGTCTTAGCCCTGGGCCCCGGAGGAGAGTTTCAGGGCTTCCAGCTCTTGCTCTCCACAGCCAGGGGGAAGTTCTGGGGATGCAAAAGTTTGGCTTCTGTGCAGTCTGGCTTTGCAAGCTGGTGCCAGGAGACACGGTGAACAGCAGGCTTTGCTCCACGAACACTCTTCGAGTTGGTACCAAACAGGTCCTCAAGTCTGGATGAAGAGGGAGTTTTTATCTCTGAATTTGGGAGTTAGAAGCAGTGAGAGGTACAGAAGAGAAGATACCATTTTGCCTGTGGTTTGTTTGCTGTTGTTTTGGGGCCACACCAAAGGCACAGGGCTTATTGCTGGTTTCTGCTCAGGAATCACTGCTAGTGGTACTCAAGGGGCCGTATGCCATGCTGGGGATCAAACCCTGGTCGGCCAAGTGCAAGGCAAGTATCTTACCTGCCGCACTGTCTTTCCCACTTCTGCCTATGTTTTCTTTTCTTATTTATAATTGTATCATTTTTGTTTTTTTCTCTCAGACATTGTAATTACCTTTATTTATTTATTTTATTTTTTAATTTTTATTAGTGAAACACCATGAGGTACAGTTGTAGACTTACAAATTTTTGTGCTTGGGTTTCAGTTATACAGTGGTCAAGTACCCATTCCTCCACCAGTGACTATGGTTTTTTTTTTTTAATTTGTTTGGTTTTTGGTTTTTGAGCCACCATATTTGGTGGTCAGGATTCTCCTGGTTCTGCACTCAGGGGTCATTCCTGGTGATACCCCAGAGACTATATGAGATGCCAGGGATTGAACCTAGGTGGGCTGCATGCAAGGCAAGCACCCTACCCACTGTACCATCATTTTGGCCCCTGCCTCTTGTCTTTTGGGGTAGAATTTTGCCTGGTGTTTTACCAATGACACAGTAGAATGTAGAGCCCTTCTCAATGCACTCATTCTATGCTTGAAGCAAATTCCTCATTTACCTCTATTCTCACTATCTTATCAAAATCCCACGAATTTCTTTTCTGGAGAAACATAATTATCATTTAGGCAACATGGCTACATTAGTGCTAAGTGAATCGTGTTGTCATACAAAGTAAATGCCCCTCAGCACCAGCAAAGGGCCGAGGACCCTCCACCAATGACTTTAGGAGCTTGTGGTTTCAAAACTCCTCTTCATTGAAACCTTCCCCCCCCCACACACACTTTTTTAAATTTTTGCTTTTTGGGTCACACCCGGCGATGCACAAGGGTTACTCCTGGCTCTTCACTCAGGAATTACTCCTGGCGTTGCTCGGGGGACCATATGGGATGCTGGGAATTGAACCCAGGTCGGCCGCGTGCAAGACAAATGCCTACCCAGTAGTGTACTATCGCTCCAGCCGTCAGCAGATTTCTTGAGCACACACACTTCCTACACCAGCGTGGCTCAGAAGACATCAGTGTCTGAAAATTTTTGGCCGTGTGCACAGCTCCCACTCCCTCTGGCTGAGATAATAAAGTTAAACTTTAACATGATGCTGGATGTCGTAACCCCACCGGGGGGGAGAGTGGTTGCTGTGTAAGGTCAGGCTTGGCCATGACAGAGAGTTTTCATACCCAGAAGGCCGCACATTGTGGCAGCGGGCGTGCCTGCTGCTTACGCAGACTTCCTGGGCATTGTTTTTCAGTCTCAGTAGCAATAATCAGAGTGGCAGACCCCACTGTGTTGGGGGTGAGGAGGGGGGCCACATTGGCAGTGCTCAGGGCTTACTCCTGTCTCTGTGCTCACGGATCACCCCTGGTAGTGCTCAGGGAACTGTGTGTGGTTCTGAGTATGGAGTGCAAGTATGTACCTGAATCCTGCACTCTCTCTCTCTCTGACCCTGAACTGTCATTTTGTTTATTTATTTTTATATGAAATACTTTTTATTTATTTATTGAATCACCGTGAGATACACAGTTACAAAGCTATTTATGGTTGGGCTTCAGACAATGTTCTAACACCCATCCCTTCACCAGTGTACATTTCCCATCACCAGGGACCCCGGTTTCCCTCCCCACCCTCCCCCGATACTGTCTCTATGGCAGGCACTTTTCTTCTTTCTTTCTTTCTTTCTTTCTTTCTTTCTTTCTTTCTTTCTTTCTTTCTTTCTTTCTTTCTCTCTCTCTCTCTCTCTCTCTCTCTCCTTTTGATTATTATATGGTTTGTAATACATATATTGAGAAGTTACTGTGTTTGAGAACTGTAATTTCAATGCACAACTCTTGCTTCCCCTCACCACTGTAGTTTGAAAAGTAGGGATTTTCATGTTTTGTTTCTCAGACATACCCCAAGATGTTTGATGGTAGAAATGAGGATTTTTTTGGAAAAGCATCATATTTGATATTCATAAAAGCCGATTCCATTTTCACTGCAGTTTAGTGTCAAGAAATTAAACGTAAACCTTTCAGATGGCAATGCCTGTAATTTTACTAAGTAAATAGAATATAATGTTTGTTCTTTGCTGAAGTGTTAGAGGAAGGTTTTGTTTGGGTAAAAGTTTAGCCACAGTTAAGTGCACAGTATGTTTGGGGGAAGAAAACAATCTTTAAGACCATGTAATCATTAAGTGAAGTTAGTCAAAAGAAAACAAGAGGCTGGAGAGATGGTCCAGTGGGCAGAGGGCAAGGCTAGAGCACTGCATTGCCCACTGGGGGTCCAGACTCCATCCCAGGCAACACAAGTTCCCCCAACACCCTAGATGTGGCCTAGTCTCTCCTCAAGTCCCCCAAAGACGAAGAAAACAAAATCATGCTCCTTCTTTCACAGTTCTAATATTACAAATTTGTTGGTTTCCTAGACTGCTTCTGTAACAAATGCCCACAGATGGACAATGTTTAAATAATGGAAACTGGGGGTGGGCGGAACACATGCCTGTCATGTTTAAGGCCCTGAGTTTGGTCTGTGGTACCATATGGGTTCCTTCACCAGGTGTGACCCCATGACTGTCCAACTCCCTGCCCCCAGAGCACTTCTGAGTGTGACCCCTAAAATTAACTAGTCAGTTCATTAATTAGTGGGTTTGGGGGCCACACCCAGTGGTACCCAGGGCCAATTCCTGGCACTGTGCTTCATGGATCACATGTAGTCTTAGGGATTCAAACCAGGCTTGACTAATAGTAAGGCAAGTGTCTTAACCCCTTGACTATCTTTCTCGCTCTGAAATTAAGAAGATAAACAAAAACACTTTTTTGTTTTGGGGGCCACACCCAGCGGGAAGCCAGGACTTCCACCTGACCCTGCCATCAGGAATTACTCCTGGTGGTGTTCAGGCAACCATAGGGGATGCTAAGGGTCAAACCCGGGTTGGCCACGAGCAAGACAAATGTCCTACCCTCTCTACTGTCTCTCTGGCCCCTGGATTTTTTTTTTTAATAGCAGGAATTTTTTCCACAGTTCAGGAATCCAGATATGTAAAATCCAGGCGTCTTGCAGGGCCACATTCATCCACAGCTCTGAAAGAATCTTCTTGCCTCTTCCTGTGTCTGAGGGCTCTAGAACTTTCTCCTGTGGGTATCGCACTCCCCCCTCTGTCTCTGCCCTCTTGGGGGCTATTCCGTGTCTTGTCCTTTTGAAATTTCTTCTAAGGACACTCATATTGTTCACACCACCTTCTTAATCCACTGTCACCTCGGCCTGATGTTCCCCATGAGCACATCTGCAAAGCTCCTCTTTCCAAGGAAGAGATTGTGGGCAGGCAGGAATTTTGAAGGATGCTATTCAACCCATTACAGTATATTACAGAACTGTTTTAACCTGATTGCCAAGAGTAGTTTAATAAAACAGTAACAGAGAACACGCTGCTGCGGGTGGTGAATCATTTTGTGTATCCTTCTTATGTAGCTTGCCACATTCTATTATCATATTAGTTTGCCCTCCTACCCCTAGTACTACTCTGGGAGCAGGCAAAGATTGTCTTTCTTTAAATGTAATATACGTGACAACTTTTATATCTATATGTTAGTAAACATATCTGTATCTGTGTATATTGGAGAAAAAATTGTGGTTTAAGATTAATGGAGTACTGTGTAGCTGTTAGAAAAATTGAAGTCATGAAATTTACATACAAGTGGTACTACATGGAAAGTATCATGCTCAGCGAAATGAGTCAGAAAGAGAGGGACAGACATAGAAAGATTGCATTCATCTGGGGAACATAAAGTAACAAAATAGGAGACTGATACCCAAGAATAGCCGAGATAAGTACCAGGTGGTTCACTCTATGGCTTGGAGGCCAGCCGCACATGCTAGGGGAAAAGGCAGCTCAGATAGAGAAGGGAGCACCAAATAAAGGGTGTTGGGAGGATTCTCCCAGGATGGGAGATATATGCTGAAAGTATACTATAGACCAAACATGGTTGCCAGTCAATGCCTCTTTTGCAAACCACAGCACCCAAAAGGAGAGAGAGAACAAAAGGGAATGCCCTGCCACAAAGGCAGGGTGGGATGGGGGGTGGGAGGGATACTGGAGTCAGTGGTGGTGGAGAATGGGCACTGGTGGAGGGATGGGTGTTTGATCATTGTATAACTGAAACCCAAGCAAAAAATTTGTAAGTCTACAACTGTACCTCATGGTGTTTCACTAATAAAAATGAAAAAAGAAAACAAAATTGAGGGGTGTCAACAGCTACTGCCATGCCTCCAGCCGGACTGCCCAGTTTAATATTCTTTTTTTTTTTTTTCTGGAACTACGCCTCCAAGCTCGGCCATACTCACCTATCAGGAGGAGCATACCAGATCGGATGGGAATGTAATGTAGAAGGTCAACTAATTTTGACTAACAAAAATCTTAACCCAGAAGGCTTAACTTGCCATAACAGCTTAGTAAACCCTCAGACGAGGACTTAATGTCCCCATGGTGAGATAAATAATTTTCACAAATTTCCTTTTACTGAAGTATTTTTTGATCATGCCATCAGCCACTTAGTGGAAACAAGCAACATAAAAATAAATGATCACGGGCCTGCTACAGGGGCAGACTTGAGAGATGGTTGGAGAGACAGTGGTGGAGGGAAGATGACAGTAATGGTGGGATTGGTGTTGAAATATTGAATGCCTATAACAAATCATCATGAACAACTCTGTAAACTACAGTGTCTAAAGTGGGGCAAAAAAACCAAACAAACAAGAAAAAGATTGAGGGGTGGAATCTCTGGGCTACTTGTTTCCCCCAGTTATCCTCATTTTGACAAACCATGATGGCGATGAAAACCAGCTAGATAATGCTGCAAAGGTGATAGCAATCGGGTCCTCATTAATCTCCAATTCAGTGCTTTCTGACACATAAAGGTGTCTCTATATTAAACCGTTTAACGGTGGGTATTTATAGCATGCTATTAAAAGCACACAACCACTCCAAACCCTGTGTTCTCACCTACGTTCGAAATTCTTAAACCTTCCAGGTATAGAAATCCCCCCTCTGGGTCCCATTTGAAAACCAAAGCAAGCCTGTATACAAGCACACTTTTATTTATTTATTTATTTATTTATTTATTTTTGAGGGGGTTCGTTCTGGGGCCACACCGGACCATGCTCAGGACTTACTCATGGCTCTGTGCTCAGGGATCACTCTTAGTGGTATGGGAGGAAACCATATGTGGTGCTGGGGATTGACCCTGGGTTAGCTGTATGCAAGCAAGTGTCTTACCCATGGTATATCTCTTCAGGCCCATAAGAACAGTTTAAAGAACATTTTGCAGTTAAGAACATTTTTTTATTAAAGCATCGTTGTGCTTTAAATTATTCATAGCAGGGTCTTAGACATACAGTGTTCCGGTACCAATCCCATCACCAGTGTTCCCAGGTTCCTTCTACTGCTGTCCCGCCCCCAGCCAGCCAGCTTGATGGTCACCTTGTTAAGTTTGCTCTGGAAGCCGATGAAGATAGGACCAGCCAGAGCTGTTGGTGGCTTATGGAAGTGGGAGAGACCAGGGAGATAGAAAAGGATGACTTGGCTGGCTTGGCTCTGATCCGAATGTCGCCGCTGGGTGGCCAAACAAACCACCTCAGCTGTGAACTGGTCTCCCAAATGAGATGTGCTCTGAGCACATCTAGGAGTTCCTTCGTTCTTAACTCGGAATTTTTCATGGTGAGGAGAGGTAGTTCAGTGACCTGGAGCATATTAAATACTGTTGGGTAGCTTTAAAAAAATACCCCAAAAGTGGGCTGAAGCGATAGCACAGCTGATATGGTGTTTGCCTTGCACATGGCTGACCTGGGTTAGATTCTCAGCATCACATATGGTCCCCCGAGCACTGCCAGGAGTAATTTCTGAGTGCAGAGCCAGGAGTAACCCCTGAGCATTGCCAGGTGTGACCCAAGAAGCCAAACAAACAACAACAACAATAACAAAAAGCACCCCGAAAGTTAGTTAATATCTTGTGGTGGTTCTATCTGCTTGCTGGCTTTGGGTTTGGGTTTGGTTTTTGCTCAACCAGCTGCTGGCGAGGCTCTCTTCAGTTTCTTGATGATCGGACCAACCAGGCTAATTATGATTTCCTCCCACTGGGCAGCTGATAATCTGTGAGTCTGGAAGAGAAGGAGCAGGTTTCTGCTCTAGTATGAGTGATAGCGCAGTGGGTAGGGTGTTTGCCTTGCACGCGGCCGACCCAAGTTCGATTCCTCTGCCCCTCTCCGAGAGCCCGGCAAGCTACCGAGAGTATCTCACCCGCACGGCAAAGGCTGGCAAGCTACCCATGATGTATTCAATATGCCAAACACAGTTAACAACAAGTCTCACAATGGAGACATTACTGGGCCCGCTCGAGCAAATTGATGAGCAACGGGAGGACAGTACAGTACAGTGCAATGCTGAGAGCCCAGAGGCACCCAGCATCCCAGCAGGGTGCTGAGCCAGCCAGCACCGCCTCAGTGCACCAGGACCCCCCCACCCCCACCCCAGACAGAGGGAGGGGGCGGTGAGTCAGTTTCCGGCATCCTCCGGAGTCTGGAGGAAGACCTGCACACAGCCACGGGCCTGCTGAACAATGGGCCACTTCCCGTGGCCCATGACTCCTAGGGCCGCGGGCCGCTCACCATGCAGGTGACCCTTGCCAGCACGCTGCTCTCCCGGCCACCTTTGTGGGCTCTGCAGATGTGCAGTCCCCTTCCGCTGAACTCGCAGCCCGCATTAGAGAGTCGGCAGGTCAGGTAACCCTGAGTTTTCCAGAGTGAGATTCACAGAGGGAGAAAACAGAAATCAGCGTGTTTTGGCTGGAGAATCATAAAGCCACATACTCCTGTCCATTGATTGATTGATTCATTGGTTGGTTGGTTGGGGCCACGCCCAGAGGGTCTCAGGAGACTGGACAGCTCCCAGAATCAAACTGGAGGCTCCTGTCTGCAGAGCCTGCACTCCAGTCCTTTGAGTCATCCTCCCTCCCCCCGGCTCCAGACATATGCACAGTGAAGACTTTTCATCTTTTGTTTCCTCCTCTGAAGAATGGCAGTACCCTCTGTCCCATTTTAGCCTAGCCCTGAGAGCTTTTCCTTGTACTTATCATGTTAATTAATATTAATAATGAGAAGAATCATCAGCAGTCTCATCATGCGTTGTTGGGAGCACGCCGCATCTCTCTATTTAAACCTGTTCTGGCCGCTGATGTGACTGTGTGCAGTTACACACCGTCACTCTCCATGCCAAACGACGTAGCCATATATGGGTTGTTCCACAGCCAGGGAAAAGAAAAAACTGATAAAAGTGAACACGAGTTGCAAAGAAACAGTGACGTCAAAGTACAAGGAGTCCCACGTTCATAGCGCACCATCCCGCCGAGTTAAGGGATTTCTTTTGTGTGTGTGTGTGGCTGATTACACCGAGACGGAGAGAGGGACACCCGCTCCAGGGGCGATAAGACAGCAAAATGGGCTTTCCCTGGTGCAGTTGCGCCTTGAACTCTGAGCAGGGACGGCTCTCGGCTGCCGCCTCTCACTCCCAGACAGTCCTGGCTGCTGCTCGGGTGTGAAGCCATGGAGGAGAGAGATAGGGAGGTGTCAGCAGCTCAGCCCAGAAAGCTGGGGATTGGGCAGTGGCTTCCTGTGATCACAGGCGCTGGCCGGCTGGGGAGGTGGGCTGGGAGACAGCTGTGCCTAGCACTGCCCGCCCGCATCGCCCTGCAGAGCTGCAGCCGGTCCAGGGAACAGCGGCAGAAATGTTCTGCCTGAAAGGTGAGGAGGCTGGGGGCGCCCTGTGGGGGTGGTGAAGTTACGGTTAGCAAAAGGGTCCCAACTCCCTGCGCTAATGCAGTTCCCAAGTTTAAGGGAGTTTTTTTTTTCCCTGCCAGGAGAGTGAGAAAGTCATTGTTCTTTTTCGGTTGCAAACAGGAAGAAAAACCTCCTGCTGGGGAGATGGAATTTTTTTGTTTGTTTTCTTCTTGTAGACAGAAAAGTTATTTCTCTTCCTCCATGGGATGTGTTCTGTGTGTGTGTTTAGGAATAGAGCAAAGTAGTGAAAAGTTTGGAGTGAAAGGAAACTTCATACATGTAGGAACAGTTTTTTCCCTGGCAGTTGTGAGTAATAGTGGAGCGGCTTTCCTGTGATGCTTGGCTCCCGGGAAGGATTAAAGTGAGAAGAGGAGAAAGGGTCCTGTTGCTTTAAGCTTTCACATGTGAATTCAGGGATGAAATTAATTTGACTGCAAAACACAACTTCTTGTTCTAGCTCCATCTGGATTATAGAACTTTCCAAGGGTAGGAAGCAGCTCAGTATGTGGGGTTTTGAGGGGATTCCCTGATTCGTGGAGGGAGCTTTTTTTTTTCTTCTATTTTTAGGCAGTCATTTTTTTTTCTCCTTCAACTTTAGTTTTCTCTGGAATTTTGGCATACTATAGTTAATGGAGGCATCTGAGATTGTGTGGGTCTATGAGATTTGGAGTTGAAATTGTTTTCCTGGGAACTGGAAGAGACTATTTTGTTCATATCTTTCAGTATATGTCATTCTGTTGATGTGAAATTCTTGACAGCTTTTCAATTTTGGGAAATAAAGTGGTTCTGGTTTGCTTGTTTTGCTGATTGCTTCTTTGTCCTCAAAATCTATTAATGAGTCATAGATAAGGATTCTCCAGTCTCTGCCTTTACAGCTTTAACCCTAATTTCACACCTTAAAAACTGCTCATGTCTTTAGCATCAAACTTCTAAGCCTGGGATAAATATATATATGCATATCTATGTACAAATTACATATTGTGATGGCAACCCAGAAAAGAACATCGTAGATTTTTTTTTCTCTTCCAAAGCATGACAATTTTTATTATAGAGAGTATTTGGGTGCAAAAGACAGAAATGAATTTGAAGATTTCTGAAAAGTCATTTGAGATGAAATGAGATGTGCGTTCTTTTTTTTTTTAATGTAGGAAGGAGTACTGCTATTTATTGAGATGTGCGTTCTTATGGCCTTGTTTCTCCAAACAGAACAAAATAAAAATTCTCTCCTGAAGAGAAACTCTAATGATCAAAATTCAGATTTTTTAATTTGCTTTTTGTGTCACACCCGGCGATGCTCAGGGGTTCCTCCTGGCTTTGCACTCAGGAGTTACTCCTGGTGGTGCTCAGGGGACCATATGGGATGCTGGGAATCGAACCCGGGCCGGCCGCATGCAAGGCAAACGCCCTACCCGCTGTGCTATCGCTCCAGCCCCCAAAATTCAGATTATTAGGTGAGGGTTTGGGCTGGCCACATGTGGGATTTCTGCAGTGAAGTTGCAAGCATCGGGGAACCTAAATGAGAGCATCAGATTTGGGATTTTTAACTGAATGCAGGTGTTAAGTGGCTGTAGGGTGTGACTAACATTGCTCCAGCAAAGCAGTTCCCACCTATTCCCATAAGAGCACTTCCTTCTTATTCCACAATCCACCGATTTCATGGATTCTTTGTTTCCCTGGTAACTTAGGAAAATGTTAGGAAGTCAAGTGAATGGCACGTGACAACAACTGACTACTTTTATGCTGAATTGTGTGTGTGTTCGAATCGGGAATCTACAACGTTGCCCTTTGAAAGCCTGGTTCTGATCTCCCAGTGGCGTGGACAAACAGCTGACAGTTTGCTCTCTTCCTGTGATGTCTCACCTCCTGATTGCCAGGAGCTATTGTGGAGTTGCCCTTTGTACAAGGTGTGAGAAGTGGGGGAGTCCAGTGGCAGGTCAGGGGGAGCGAGATTAGACACAGGGATTCTCTGGACTCGGGTGTTCTGTGTCGGCCTGTGTCCAAGGCTCTGTCGGAGGTTTGGCGCATAGTCCTGGCTCTGTGGACCATTGAGATTTTTAGGAGCTAGTGGGTTTGTGGTTATGATTAGGATTGATGTTAAAGGAAACATGAGGTTCAAGCATGCTCCTGCGTGTTCCTTTATTTTTATTTTACTGGAGGTGGAGGGTGGTCACACCCAGTGGTTCTCAGGGGCTACTCCTAGCCCTGTGCTCGGGAGTCACTCCTGGCAGGGCCTGGGGGACTCTGGACTCTGTGCAGTCCTCTGTGCAGGGGATTGAACTGGGGTCGGCCACATGCAAGACCAGCGCCTTCCTGCCCTCCTGCCTCCCCGTGAGTTTCCCTTAATTGCTGCAAGATAGCATCGACAGCAGACTGCTTCCCCCAAGCATGCAAGCTTTCCTTTCTTCCTTGATTTTTTTTCCTTGAAATTGTGTCTTTTTTGCCAACTGGTGTTAGAAAGAGTGCCATCTTGGAAGCTGGAGGTTCTCAACTGTCACTGTCCTCAGCTCTCATAGTTGAGCCCGTTACCACCCCACCCCACCCTCTCAAGTTCTGTTTAAACAATATCTGAGTTCCTAGGCCCTGGAAAGTTCTGCTCAAAGTCCCTTGGTTAATAAAGCCACCAAGTGGCATTCTTTCACTGTAGTCACAGCGACCCACTGTGATCAGGGACACAGGTGCTAGCTAATCAAGTACTAGCATTAATGACAATTGATCATACATAAATACATGTATATGTACGTATATGACATTCATGAGCTATTTGAATTTTTTTTTTTAAATGTTGGAGAGCCCGGCAAGCTACTGAGAATATCTTGCCTGCATGGCAAAGCCTGACAAGCTGCCTGTGACGTATTCGATATGCCAAACACAGTAACAAGTCTCACAATGTTACTGGGCCTGCTCGAGAAAATTGATGAACAACGGGAGGACAGTGACAGTGACAGAATGTTTGAGGAGTGTTGGGTGTGTCCCTAGTGGTCCCCAAGTCTTACTCCTGGTTATGTGCTGAGTAGTAGCTCCTGGTGGTGCTTGGGGGATTATATCCAGTACCAGGGATCGAACCAGGGTCAACTAAGAGTAACACAAGTACCTTAGCCTCTGCACTCCCTCTCAGACCCAGTATCCTTTCCTGTTTCCCTTCCCTTCATTGTTGTTCTAAAGACCAGGGATTACACATGCGTCTGTGTGTGATGCTTGCAGAGGGCCTTGCTCTCTTAGCTGTGGGGTTCACATGGTGCTTGCAGGGGTTCAGCACTTGCTCTGCAGTGAGTTGAGGTGCTCAGACTCACCTGTCTGCAGTATTCTTGGGCTCGCCCTGGCCGTGCCAGGATCCCGACAGCAGCAGCTGTGCCATCTGGCACAGCACACGTGACCGGTAGCAGGGCTCGTACCCTCCTGCTTGCCTTCCAGGCCCTTGGTGTCACGGAACTAACCCAGGACACCCCCCCCCCCCCCACCCCCCAAGCACAAGATACTGTTCTATTGAGAAGACTGTACGGAATCTGATTGGCTATTCTGAGATGATTCCGGATGTACCTTTCTTAATCACTGTGTACCAGCTTCATCTTTATACATAGCAATTACTTTCATGGTGTTTCTCTGGCAAGATTTGGATTCTCTTCATTTCTACTCCATCACAAGTAAAAATACATGAACTCCCGGGCTCTGGGATACAGCCACAAAGTCAAGCTGCTATGGAAAGCCCTTAAGATCCGCTTCCTGACTGTAATGCTGTAGGGGAAGAGAATGGTAGCAGAGCCCTGGGTGACAGCCCGGACCAGTACCTATATCTCTGTTAGTGGGCTCTGACCTCTAGTATGAATTAGAATGAAGTGAATGGCTGGAAACAAATGGGCTTTCAGAAGTCTGGAGGCTGGAGCTCACATCAAGCTGTTGGCCAGGTCATGCTCTTCTGAAGTCTTAGAGGAGAATGTTTCCGTGCCTTTTCGGGTTGTTGGTAGCCCTGGGCTTGGGGCTGCAGAATTTGAGTTTCTGCCTCTGTTTCACAGAACACACTTCTGTGTGACTGGGAGTTTTTTTGTCATGTGATTTTCTTGTCTGAAACAGTCTGGATACAGAGTCTGGTATCCTTCAGTTGAGATCTTTCAACTGATCTCAATGGCAAATTCTCTATTTTCAAGTGCCTGTGGGCATGCGGAGTGGGGAGATACTCCCCAGAGGAGTAGACCCCATGCATAAAGTCACACCGAGGCCAGCGTTGTTGTTGGAGTGGGGTTGCATGGACAGTGATGCCCAACAGAGCTGTTCTGGGATGTGTTTGGAACACACAGCCCTGTCAGTTCACGGCAAGTTTGTCTGTGTTGGTAGAAGGGTCGGGAATGTGTCTACTGTGTTTTCTCAGGCAAAAGAAACAGGTGCCTTTAAAATTTCCCATGAACAATCCAGTTTGCTTCACAAACTCTTAATCCGGCTGCAAAGGGGAGGGGGGGGGCGGGCGGGGAACCCAAAATTCAACTTAGCTCACTGCAGTTGAGCCAGACATTTAAACAGTCGTGGGCCATGGTTCGGCCCCGGGGATGAGTCAGTCTTTCAGCATTCTCCCGTTCCCCTCGTTCCCTTCCAAGTGGACTCTGTTGCTAGGTCTCTCATTCACATAACAAGACAAAACAACTGTTCTGTGCTCAGTTAGGGATTTTAGAGTTATGGACTTGATCGTTACCTAATTTTATTATTTCAAAGCCGGCAGACACCTGTTTGTATTTGCATTTTTAGAAGGAGGGGTTATATATTTTTGTTAAAGTGTTACTGCTCTTTTTAAGATGAGGAGGATTCACACACATGGCCTCTTATGCTCTAAGAATAATATCTCTATTTTTATGGGCTTCTTAGAGCTGGAGTCCTCAAATCGAGTACTGGATCTGACCGCTTTGTTTTCTTCCCAGGACTTTCTGTGTGGTTTTGAAGTCAGTCTAGATTTTTTTCCTTCTCCACCCCAGCTCTTAGGTGTCATCTCTCCGGGATCTAGGAACCTGGTTTCAGGAATCAGAAAAGTGGTGATTTCGATGGAGTGGGTGTATCCCAGCTGTCTGCATACCCGGCATGCTCGCTTCGACTCTGTGGACCCATTTTTGCTTCACAAGTTACAGATTTAGGAAAGCCTTTACGTTGTCCTAATAATAGCCAGGAGTTATGTTGAAGATTACAGCTGTGAACTATCTCAGGCATGCGTCTCTGCTCCCGCGAGGGCGGCTCGTACTCGAAACGCAACTCCTTCCGCCCCGTCCCTACCCGGGAACAGACCAGAGGCCTCTTTCCAGTTGTCTCATGTATGCTGTGTATGCGAAAGAATTCCTTAGATTCTTTTCTTGGCAGCCTTTGGAAAATAGTGTTCGGAATCAGAAACAGATTTGTTATTTTTGTGTTGAAACAAGTGCAATCTTCAAGTGAGCTGGCAAGGAACCATTTGCTCTGGACGGTTCCTTCTCTACCTTTCCTTCAATCCAGTCAGAAGCTGCCCAAGTGAGCAGTGAATGAAGTTTAGGCTATTTGACACTTTGATTCTACCATCATCTTAAAAAAAATTAAAGTGAAATGGGCAATGAACCCACGAGTCCCACATCTGTGTGAATTTGGACGTTTTACTATCACCCATTCACATTTTGAGACTCCAGTTGGCAGCTGCTTTTAGAACCAGAGTCCTGGAAGTCTTTGGGCTTCTCCTCCCTCCTGTCATTTCAAAGATGCATATAATTGTTAGTCAATAACCTCCAGCAACCAAGGGGCATTCACATTCGCTCAATCTGCAATTTAAAGTAGCACATTTAATAAACGCACTGGCGATATCAAGCATTTTTCAATCTGGCAGGCAAAGCCCTTGAAATTTAATAAAGCAAACAAAGCTAGCTCTTTGATTTCCTTTGTCTCTCCCTTGAAAACTTTATCATGCCTTCGACTTCCCTTTCTTCCTTCCACCAGGAATCAGAATCTTGCTTTTCAGCCGGTGGCAGTCAAAGCCTAGCTCCCCACGCTGCGTGGATGACATAATATAGATGGGAAGATGCATCCTATCCTCAAGGAACGAGAGCAGCTGACAGCTTTCCTGCCGCAAGTGCCCAGAGCGGAGGGGCTGCCCCTTTCCTGAGCATGCTCTGTGCGGGGATATGCTCTGGGTAATTTGGTGGAACTGAATCAAATGAGTGAATTAGTAAGAGCACTCCCTGGTAAAGGTTCCGCTGGAAGTCTCCATTTTTACCAGCTCCTGTTCCATTCGTACCTATTCTTTACCAAGTCCCTTTTTTGCCTTGTTTTCAGTCTTTCCTAGTTTCTTTCTTTCATCCCCTCCCCCCGTTTTCCCCCTCTTTTAACCCTCTAATTGCCCATTGGAGGAGCTAGATTCTACCTAAACTAGATTGAACTGCCTCCAGGGATGAAGGTGTGTGTGATGAGTAGAGCTCTCATGCATTGGCAGAGGTGCTAGTTAATAGGCGAACAGATGGATCACTATGATCGAGGCAGTTCTCCACTCAGGACGTCATGTCCCCACCAACAGCCAGGCACAAAGGTATGCAGGGGTATGTATTTTTCTACTTTAAAAATCAGAGGAAAAGGCTGCTAGAAGCAACCTAAGGGTCTTTGAACAATTAATACCTTTTGTATGATTAAACAGCTTGGCACGGTTTCCTATCGGGGGGCGCGGGGTGGGAAGATGGATATTCTTAAAGTGGAAAATGTCAATTATTTTATGAAATCGTACATCATCATCATCGACTGTGAAATGAAACCGGCTTAATTCGATAGGCGATACACTCTTTGGAATAACATTAACCGCGTTCGTTCCCCCATCTGCTGCCTATGTGGCATTTATCCAGTTTTGTGAACTTCGATGGGATTTAGGGTCTTTATTGTCGTTTTTGTCATCATGTGGCGAATTGTGGGAGCTGTTGAGACAAAAGACTGTGCTGACCTGAACTTGGGTTTTGTCGGACGAGGGAGGGGGTGTGCCCAGTGAGATGAATGTGAGCACTGGCCGCCACTCTCTTTGGAATGTGTTCGAAGAACAAAAGATGTAACATCTAAGTGAGCCCTAGGACCCGCAAGTGAAAAGTGAATGGAAGTGGGTCCAAATTTAAGTGGGGATGGAGTGGAACTGGAATGAATGGGAGCATGTTCAAATTTAAGGGGGGATTGTTTTTTTGCCAAGGTCAGAGCTTGGATCCTGCATTTGTGCCTTTGAGAAATTTTGCAAGACATCATCTGAACACAAAAGAGAGCATCACTCCTTTGATGGCCAGAGAGGACGGATGCATTCTTTTATTGTATTCTACCAAGGAAACTTTTAGAAAGTTGTGACCAAGGTCTTTACTCTTCTGCGGATGTTGGGGGAGGAGAAGATGGATGTCTCCCAACTTCAGGGCCCTGGCTGGCAGAGGGTAGCTTGGGAGGCAGGGGGAGGAGAGGCAAGAGTAGGTAGGAAGACTAACTGGCGAAGGAGAATGGTACTGAAACAGAAGAGGGACTTGTCTAAACAGAAAAGGTTCCTCTGCAAACGAAAGAGGGGACCTCAACAGTGCCTTATGATTAGCTCCAGGGCTAGCAAAGTGAAACCTGGAAGAACCCTTGACTCCAAGAGGTATGTCCTCTCTTCTTTAGGCTTAGCTTCATACACACCCTTTCCCAATTTTGAGGACATAGGGAGCTCTGGTTCTTTCATTTTTCTTGGAAAGCTGTCACTGGAATCTTAATGTTGTGCAAATACTACTACTACTACTACTACTACTACAACGACTACTGCTATTAGTACTAGTACTACTGAGAGGCCCGTAGGATCCCAGGTGACTAGAAACCGTGCATCTAGAGCCATCCAGTGTCTGTTGATGCTCTCTGTCGTCATGCAATGGAAGTTCATCAAATCTACCAAGATGTTCTGATTAACTGTGGGCACAGCTTGTACTTGTCAGTGGCAAGTGCTTCCGGGGTGCCGGGCACCTCCCTATTCTGCTGGCAGGGAGCACCTCTGACTCGGATGTCCCTGCCTGTCTGGGGGCCTGGGGTATCTGCCCCATATTCCTCCTGCTGCTTTCCTAGACACCCAGAGGGACCCACTGTTGTGCACTTGGACCCATTTGGGGGTGCTCACTTTCCCCAGACTGACTTTGAGAACAAAGTAAGGCCACAGACATACACACACACACACACACACACACACACACGTAGCACTGTAGCATTGTCCTCCCATTGTTCTCGATTTGCTCGAGCGAGCACCAGTAACATCTCACAACAAATAGTGAGACTTGTCATTACTGTGTTTGGCATATGGAATATGTCACAGGTAGCTTGCCAGGCTTTGCTGTACTGGCGAGATATTCTCTGTAGCTTGCTGGGCTTTCCAAGAGGGGCGGAGGAATCGAACTCGGTCATCCATGTTGACTGCATGCAAAGCAAATGCCCTACCCACTGTGCTATGCTATTGCTTCAGCCCATATATACGCGTGTGTGTGTGTGTTTGTGTGTGTGTGTATCACTGTATCACTGTCATCCTGTTGTTCATCAGTTTACTCGAGTGGGTGCCAGCAACGTTTTCATATATATAAAATTTATATATATATGTTTCTTATTTTTAGATGTTTTTTGTTTATTCTTTTTCTCAGGGGAGGGGCATGAGGGTTACACACAGCTGTGTTCAAGGCTCCCTCCTGGCTCTTTGTTTTGGGATCACTCCTGGTGGGATTTGGGAGGCTCTATGGGGTGCCAGTGACTAAACCCTGAGCAGCCACGTGCAAGGCAAGCACCTTATCCCTGTACTCACTCTGACCCAAAGCAGAAACTCTAAAAAAGAAAAAACCCAAACTCAACAATTCAAGGTGTGTTTATTTAAGAAAAACTACCAAACCTTAATAAGAAAATGGATTTTTTTTAAAACATGTAACTCTATATATTACCTACTGTAAATTGTACCCATTTTAATTCCACAAGTGATGGTTTCTTTGGAAGTTTCTTTTTCCCCACTTTACGAGCATTGCTTTCGTTTTCTTTTCTGGTTTTGGGGCCATACCTGTGGTGCTCCGATGCTGCTTCTGGCTCTGTGCTGGGGTGGTTCCCAGAGGCACTTGGAGATCCAGGCACTCAGAGATCCACCTGGAGCTGGGGGTCACACACACACACACACACACACACACACACACACACACACACACATTCCCTCGGCCTGCTGAGCTGTCTCCCTGGCATTGTTTTGCTTTTTCTGTTTAAATGGATTTTTGCTGAATTGCTGAAGCATTATAGCATTTGTATTTTGCAAGTACCTATCTTTGAAAAGTGACCTGTGGGTACCCTTCTGGGAACCACTCATTTGCCTTATAGTCCCCAAATTCACTGTTTTTTTAAAATTAATTGATTTATTTTATTAGTGAAACACCATAAGGTACAGTTGTAGACTTATAAATTTTTGTGCTTGGGTTTCAGTCATACAATGATCGAGTACCCATCCCTCCACCAGTGCCCATTCTCTACCACCATTGATCCCAGTATCCCTCCCTCATCCTTTTTTTTTTTTTTTTTGCTTTTTGGGTCACACCCAGCGATGCTCAGGGGTTACTCCTGGCTCATGCACTCAGGAATTGCTCCTGGCGGTGCTCGGGGGACCATATGGATTGCTGGGAATCGAACCTGTGTTGGCCTTGTTGGCTGCGTGCAAGGCAAACGCCCTACCCGCTGTGCTATCGCTCCAGCCCCCCTCACTGTTGTTTTTACTAAGTTCATTGGGTTGCCTGGATTCTGGAGACTTGGGATGGGGGGTTCTCCTAAACAGTGTTCAGGGAGCCCAGAGGCTAGTCCGAACTGTACTTAGCCCAGTGCTGCTCTAGCCCAGCAGTGCTGAGGGACCATGTGGGGCAGGGAATTGAACCTGGGGTCTCAGCATGTATAGTATAGCCTGCCCTCATTAGAGATTTTAAAAGAGATATTTTTCTAGTCCAGGGAGATGGCCCACAGAGCTAGTGCACATGCTTTGCACTCAGGAGGTTTCCGTTCTATCCCTGATACCTGGGGCATGACTGGGTGTGACCCACAAACAAAAATAAATGTTTTTTTCTCCTAGCCATCACCCAAATAGTTAAGACAACAGCTTGGTGAAGAGGACTGAGGAAATCTGAACTCTGTGCTTGAATTAGAGAAACTTGAGGAAAGAGCCTTTCAGATGGAATCTACCCTGATACACATGTTGAGGATTAATTAATAATGCACAGACAGTGCTGGGTACTTTCTCACCAGGATGGAGTCAGGGCATTCAAATTGGAGCTCTCTTTGCACTTGCGAAAGTTAAAGCTAGATCCTTTCTCGGCTTGTGAAAATAAAGCCCGCTTTCCCCGTAATTTCCAAGTGTGGTGTCACTTGTTAGTGAGAAACCCAGATACACTTCTGGTTTTTTCATTGTAGCATATTTGCACATCTTTTGGAAGGTTCTCTGGAAGCACAGTTGTATAAATAGACTCAGCATCCTGTAAAGCCTTATGAGTCCCATATTCTGGCAAATGAGCGTTGTAGCAACACAAATATTTTGAAAGCCATTTAAGAGGATCCTGATACTTTTCTAACTCCTCCAAGGGATGTGTGTGCTGCCAGAGGAATGGAGACAAAAACCTTTCCTCTATGTTTGCCACTCAATGCCTCTTTTGCAGACCACAACACCCAAAAGGAGAGAGAGAACAAAAGGGAATGCCCTGCCGCAGAGGCAGGGTAGGATGGGGGGGATGGGGGTGGGAGGGATATTATCCATGGTGGTGGAAAATGGGCACTGGTGGAGGGATGGGTATTTGATCATTGTATAATCAAAACCCAAGCACAAAAATTGTAAATCTACAACTGTACCTCATGGTGTTTCACTAATAAAAATTAAAAATAAAAACAAACAAACAAAAACCTTTCCTCTGGGAGGTGTTTGCTGGCAGAATAAATACTTGATTAAAAAAGTCAAACACAATGTGGACCATTCGTATAGTGTCTTACAAAGTTGTGAGATCTTTGCAAAATGAGAGGAAGGGGTGATCTTGTTCTTGCTCGGGAGTGGCCTTTCTTGAGGCTGACAGAGGAGGACTTGGTGACGTGTCCCCTCCTTCTCTGCTCTCTGCCTGTCAGGAGTTGGCAGCTTTCGTATTCAGCTTCATGAGAACCGGTCAGTGTTGTCCAACCGAGCTGTCAGTGAGTTACAATGGGGGTTGCAAAGTCACAGAACAGGAGAGAGGACCATGTATTTCGTGTTCTTCCAAATACACAGACCTCTTCAGTACTGGAAGGAATGAAAGCAGGCGAGCACTGTACTGACAATTCAGAGCTTAGCCTCAGTAAAAAAAAAAAAAAATCCAAGCTTTGGGTTTGAGTCGGCACAGCCACTCCTGCAGAGAAGGTGTCTGTCCCTTTGTGTGTTGAAGATAATGGAGAGTTTAAGTGCTGGAGCCTCCTTGATTCCCACGCACGGTTCCACCCAAGGGGGTGGGAGAGAGGCTCCTTCAGGAGGATTATGCCTGTTGGCCTGTCATGACAAATTGGGATGAAGGTGACGTTCTTGGTAGCCCCTGCGCTTGGCTCACCTCCAGGAAGACATTGTATGGCTTGGCTGCCACTGTTGGCATGTTATCTGCAGAAGATAAAGTGCCCGGGGAGCTGAGGGCCAAAGAGGGGCCCCTAAAATAGATGGGATTCCTTTGGCACCTGACATGCCAGCAGCTTCTCCAGCCTGGCTCTTGGTTTGCCTCTGTACTCATTGTAGCTCTGGAACCTGACCTTCCCGCTCTGAGCTTAAGAGCAGCTGCCATTGTGTCACTGTCTCCTGCTGGGTACCATCCTCCTGTCAACTGTGGGGACTATGTATGGAGGCCCAGAAAGAAGAAAGTAGACTGTGGACTGAACATGATGGCCACTTAGTACCCGTATTGTGAACCGTAACACCCAAAGGGAGAGAGAGAGTAAAAGGGAATGCTCCTGCCACAGAGGCGGGTCAGGGGCTGGGGAGATGGAGGGGTGGTGGGAGGGACACTGGGAACATTGGTGGTAGAGAATGGGCACTGGTGCAGGGATGGGCACTCGATTATTGTATGACTGAAACATAATCATGGAAGTTTGTATATCTGTAACTGTATCTCCTGGTGATTCATTAAAAAATTTTTTAAAATAACAAAAACAAAAAAAAAGAGCTTCTCCTGGTCAGAGCAGTGAACCCCTCAACAAAGCCCCCTCTCCTCTACCCTAGTCTAGCACTCAGATCATGTCTGCACCCACTGTCCAGTTCGGTGCTAATTGACAGGGAGCTGATGTGGTGTTTGTGGGACACGACAGCCCCTGCCTGCATCCCCTCCTGATGGGGACAGTCAGCGCTTCCCATTTCCAGCTGGACATTCGCACCCTTGCTGGACGCTCCAAGATCAACATGCTTTCACCCTGCCCAGCCTGTCCTCTGTCCCCACATCCCTTCCCCACACTACTGCCTTCAGCAACCCTTCTTTCCTCTTACTATCTGCTCCCACTATCTGCTCACACTGTACCTCTAATGTGTCAGGAAATTCCTCTTTATTTTTAGGTGGAGGGGGTCCTTTCACTGGGGGCCATACCTGGTGATTCTCAAGGTTTATTCCTGGCTCTGCACTCAGGGATCACTCCCGGAGTGCTTGGGGGACCATGTGGGTGCTGGGGGATCGAACCGAGTTGGATGCAAGGCAAGTGCCCAATCTGCTCTCTCCTCTCCTCTCCTCTCCTCTCCTCTCCTCTCCTCTCCTCTCCTCTCCTCTCCTCTCCTCTCCTCTCCTCTCCTCTCCTCTCCTCTCCTCTCCTCTCCTCTCCTCCCCTCCCCTCCCCTCCCCTCTTCCTCTTCCTCTTCCTCTTCCCTCCCCCCCTCTCTGCCCCCCAATGCTCGTTATGCTTTTAAAACCCTTTTCTGTAGGTGGAGAAGTGGTTTATGGTGGAGCTCAGACCTCTTCTGTGTGAAGCTCAGAATCTGACGCTTCTTTGTTCTTCCCACTGGTTCCTCCTGGGCCGTGTCTCCCCGGGGCTACTAAAGTACATCCTACTTTCATGCCAGAGAGAACCTCTAAAAGGGCAGGTGAGGCCAAGCCCCTCTTTTGGTCAAAATTCCATTCCCAGCAATTGCTCCAGTGTTACCGATGCCAGTGAGAGTACAGTGGGTTGGCCATTTCCTGTACATGCACCTAACCAGGGTTCAACCCCCCAAATCCCATATAGTTCCCCAAGCCCTGCCAGGGCAGGACTCTGAGGACAGAGCCAGGCATGGCCTCAAATTAAAAAAAAAATTATAAAAGGGAAAGAAAATGCTGATAGAGGTGACCGGCATCCCAGAGGAGAGGGCATTCTTTTCTAAGCGACAGAACTTGCAGTGGTGACGGACCTTTCAGGCTGGCAGAAGTGCAGAAGGAGTCTCAGGTGAGCTGTGTTCTTGCTCTGTGCGTGCACAAGGAGTGACCTTTCATAAGACTCCTCCACCTCTTCCCCCGTGGAAGTGAAGAAGATTCTTCCACCCAGCCTCATTTATCAGTGGGCAGAAGCGCTGTGTGCGTGTTATTGCAGCTAGAGCAACCTACTTCAAGTCTTTCCTAAATAAGTGTGATAAGGCTGATTGAGAACTACTGAAATGGAAACCCAGGGCTTTCCGGAGGAGGGGATAGTGGGTACTAAGTTAGAACAAAATGGTGGGAGCCTGGCAGAATCAGAAAGCTCTTTGACAAATGCTTCCTAAGCAGTTTGGTTCTTACGTTTATGTTGCTGAGCTTTGGCATGCTTTAGGGAATAGGAGGGATGCCTTCTCGGGATCAACACCGGGTCTTTTGCTCTTTTCTAGCATCCTACTTTCTTCTTCACATGTGGTTCAAATGGAAGATGGGGACCAGAGATTGTACAGTTCAGGTCTGCAGCACCGCACATGTCCCCGAGCACCGCCAGGGGTCACTGCTGAGCACAGAGCAGGGAATAGAGCTCAAATACCCATGACTGTGGCCCCAAATAAAAGAAAGCAACAAAATAAATGAAATAATGGGAGGTGGCCTGTTCTGTGCATGGGGTTTGCATGGATTTTTTTTGGGGGGTGGGGCACGTGTTTGGGTTGCGATCAGTCCTCAGACTTGACTTTTTTAGATTCTAAGCTCCTTGAGGGCTTTAACCTGTCAATTTGGCCAGGAAGGAATTAGAATTGTTATATGTGGGTTAAAGGAATGATAGTGTGCCGTGTCGCCTACGACTGATAAAAAGTCAGTATCAAAGAGATCACACAGGGAGAAATGCAGTACGTGTGGTCCCCTAAGCACTGTCAGGAGTGAGCCCTGAGCACAGAGCCAGGCATAGACTCTGAGCATCATCAGGCATGACCCTATAGCCCAGGAAAAGGAAAAGGACTAAGCCAAATAAACGGACCTTTTCTTGAGGAGAGCTTGAAAAGTGGAGTTTTTTCTTTTCTACATGCAGTGAGTAAAATAAGAAAAGTCTTTAAATTTTTATTTTTATTGAATCATCATGAGATAGAGCATTACAGAGATGTTCATGATTGGGTTTCAGTCACACAATGTTCCAACACCCATTCCTGCACCAGTTTCCCCAGTTTTCCACCCACTAACCCCCAAATATTCCCCACCCCAGAGTCCCAGACTGCCTTTATAGCAGGCACCTCTCTCTCTCTCTCTCTCTCTCTCTCTCTCCCTCCCTCCCTCCCTCTCTCCCTCTCTCCCTCTCTCCCTCTCTCTCCCTCTCTCATTTTAGGCATTACAGTTTGCCTACAGAGACTGAAAGGTTATTATGTATATCCCTTTACCTACTTTCAACACTCATTCTGTCTGTAGCACTGTCCTCCCGTTGTTCATCGATTTGCTCAAGCGGGCCCAGTAACGTCTCCATTGTGACAATTGTTACTGTGGTGTTTGGCATATCGAATATGTCATGAGGAGCTTGCCAGGCTTTGCCGTGCAGGCAAGATACTCTCGATAGCTTGCCGGGCTCTCAGAGGGGCGGAGGAATCAAACTCCAGTCGGCCGCATGCAAGGCAAACACCCTACCCATTGTGCTGTCACTCCAGCCCTCAACACTCATTAACACTCATTAAGAAAGATTTTTCTTTTTTAACTTCTGGAATGTTATTTTCTCCAGCAGCCTGAGAGAAAAATCCAATGCAATGAGTTTCAATCATTACTGGTTTCTAAAAAGAAAGAAACTGGGGCTGGCGTGATAGTACAGTAGGTAGGACGTTTGCCTTGCATGTAGCCGAACCGGCTTCGATTCCCAGCATCCCATATGGTCCCCTGAGCACCGCCAGGAGTAATTCCGGAGTGCATGAGCCAGGAGTAACCCCTGTGCATCGCCAGGTGTGACCCAAAAAGCAAATAAATAAATAAATAAATAAATAAAAAGAAAGAAAGAAACTGGCATAGACAAGGAGAAAGGTGGTGTGGTTTGAGAAATGAGAACATGTAGAACAAGTGTGTGGTGGCTTTATGGTTCAGGCAGAGGAGGTGGGACGCCTGTTCCCCTGGTACCTCCTGGCCTTGGGAGTAGCTAGTCTCACTGTGCAGGGAGATGGTCAGTGGGCTCATTGCTGGCTCCTCTTCCCTTCCCTTCTGGAATGGCTGCACATCTCTGATTCAAGGATTGGGGATTGACTCTCCCACTGGGGTTTTACTGAAACTTGCTGTTCAGCGGAGCACTTCCTTCCACTTGAAATTTCATTCAGAGCAACCAAAAAGATGAAGCACTCCAGTTCATAGTCTGGCAAATCTGCAGTTGACCCTGTGACAAATAAAACAAGCTGTCTCTGCAAATAAAGGATTTCTTTTTTCCCTTAGCAGATCATTATTTAAATATGTGATGGGAGGAAGTGGGGAGCTGCTCCTGAGCAGTGCTCAGAGCCCTAGGCCATTCCCGGAGGTACAAGGCCAGCTGGTCTTGACAGTTCAGTACTGGGGCCTGGGGCTGTGGTGCCAAGGCCACACCTGGCACCACATTTCTTCAGGTCTGGGTCCCAGGGCTCTACCTGGTGATGGTCCAGATCGTGCAATGCGAGGGGATTAAACTCGGGGCTTTCCTATGCAAGGCAAGAGCTTCCGCCCTTTGAGTTTTTCTCCTCAGTCCCTAAATATATGACATTTTCTGTTTGCTATCTTCTTACAGGTTTCTGTCAAATACGAACTTCATTCCGTCTTCCCTGCCTTTTTTCTATTCTCCGCAAGCCTCGGGACTGTTCTCAAGGCATGCCCTCTCTGTCTTTCATTCTATTTCCTCTACAGCCTTTGTTTCGCATTATTTCTGCAAACAAGCTGATGACTTGCTTGCAGGGTTTTTCTGTCTCTTTGGGGCCCCACGAGGCCAGCTGCCTATTATCCACGACTGTTATGTCAGCAAGCACCTAGGGTGTCTATTAATAGCTGTTGAGTGACAGGAGGCTTTGCTTGGGGTCCCTTTATCTCGTGAACTCTCAGAAGTTAAAGGAGCATCGACCTATGGGTTCTTTTCAACTCAAGGGGAAGGGGACGGGATGGCAAGAAGAACCATCGTTTTCATGGCCATCATTTTCGTGGCCAGTTGAACTCTTTCAGACGTGCACGGTCATGAGGATTAGGCTGACATGTTTAGCCGTGAGTGAAAGGCTGGTGTGGCTCAGAGGCCAGTCTCTCCTGCACTGAGTCTGGGAAGCCTTTGGCCTGCTCTGGGCCACTCGCCCGTACCCCCACTCTACCCAAAATAGAACTGTTCTCTCTCCTTGAATGTGGGGAGCTTTTTTCATGGGCTTACACCTGGTGGTGCTCCCGGCTCTGTGCTGACAGGGCTCAGGGAACCATAACGGGGTGCTGGGGATCGAACCCAGGTCAGACGCATGAAGGGCAAGCACCTTACCCACTGTTCTATCTCTCCGGCCCCTCAATGGATGATTTTTTTGGGAATCAAATGAACTAGATGCCCGGAAGTTCACCAGAAACTGGAGGTCCTCTTTATCTCTTTCTCTCCCCCTTTTCTATACTTTCTATACAGTCCCACCTCATATTATATTCCAGAAACACCTCTTCTTTCCCCTAGACCAAAGGTTTTCAGACTAATTTGGCCAGCTTCCCTCTTTTCAGGAATAAAAATAATTGCTTAGTACCCACCCCTCTGGGGGCACTGTCATCCACTTTGAGAAATACTCACCTCATCCTTTACCCCAGTAATGCAGTGATTATTAGTGTCTCATAACTTTCGGTCTAAGTGACAGTTGGGACCATACATCCGGGATCAGGGATTGATCCCAGGACTGAATGCAGGAAAGCATGTGCTCCAGCCCTTGAGTTCCCCCAGACGTCTCTCGATTGCCTTATCAAGCTCCCAGCCACCTGATTATAGTCCAGTCCTAGCCAAAAGGTGACTAGTAGGAAGGAAACAAGGTCGGAACAAAGTCCTTTCCGGAGGAAGGAAGCTTGGTTGGAAGGCAGCCCTGCTGGAGAATGGGTTGAGAAACCCCGCTCCGAGCCACAGAGCTGTCCCCCGGGCCCCTCTAAGTCATTTCTGAGGAGTTTTGAAATGCACAAAGAATTTCCATTCAGAGTATTTGTCTTGCAAGGAAAAGTAACTCAGCCAAGAAATCCGAAGACAATTCAGATTTACCCAGACTGTGTTGGAGATGCAGTAGCACGGTGGTCTGTGGGAATAATTGGCCTGGATGCTGTTGGCCGGAGCTAGTATCGAGAATGGCAGACATGGTGTGTGTTTTTCCTGGTAGTGCAAATTACAAGTATTAATCCGCTGAAGAAAGATACGGGTAGTTAATGAGGTGATTCGAATCTTCTGGAATTAAAGTGTCAATATGGAATGGAAATATTGAATGGAGATGGGGGTGTAGATAGCTCAAGGGACAGAGCTCTTGTTAAGCCTGTGTAGAAACGCCCTGAGTTTGGTCCCCAGAATTACAAGCACTGCTAAGGTATGGCCCTGGTAGGCCCTAGCACCTCATTGTGCCCCAGTTGGATCAAGTTGTGGTGCTCAAGTATCAAATTCTCCGACCTGGGATCTAGACTGAGCATCACAGGTAGTGCCTCCCCCATCCCTCCCAGATCCTAGGGGAGGCCCCCTAAAACAAAACAAAACAAAACAAAACAAAACAAAAACAATTAAAAAGTTTTCAGGCCAGAGACTTAGTATGGGGGTTAAGGCATTGCCTGGCATCCCACTGACCTGATATTAAAACCCCAACACACACACACACACACACACACACACACATATCAATTAGACACCCTGACATCAAATATATATATATATATATATATATATATATATATATATTTTAAGACAGTGTAAGGCATTTGTGTTCCCAGATAAAGGAAAAATGAAAAACTGCTTTTCCATGGTACCATCTGTGACTGGCTAACTTTTGACCTCTGAGACTTTCATCCCATGACACCTGTCACTGTGTTCACTAACTGGCAAGAAAGGATTTGGAAACACTGATAAAGTTACAGTCCAATGACTGCCAGAAAAGCAGGCTAACCTGCGTTATCCTTATATCGTCATCGTGGTCACTACAGAGCAGGCCTCACTTGACCGGTGGTGAAGTGAAGGTCAGAGAGAGTCAAGAGAGGGATTCGGGGTACTGGGAGGGATGATTCTCCAGGCCAAGCACATGTAGGAGGCCAGGGTTTGACCCCCCATGTGGTCTCCTGAGCCCTGCCAGGAATTTCCTCGAAGCACAGAGCTGGACATAGCTCCCAACCCCAGAGGGTATAACCCAAAATTAGGGGGAAGGGGAGGAACAGGGAGGGGGAGAGGGAGAGCGAGAACTACTTTGTGTCGTTGCTGGCCGGAGGGTGGCTGGAAGCACAGAGAGACTGAGAAGGATCGTGAATGATCTTGGAAGTAGGTTTTCCTCCACAGGCTCTGGACAAGAGCCCAGGCCAGCTGAACCATGTGACTCTCTCAGCAGAGAACTGAGCCTTCGGGACTCTGAGCTCCAGAAGAATGCTATCAGAAATGGGTATTTTCCTGATTTTTTTCCCCACTCTCTTTTTCTTTTCTTTCTTTTCTTTTTCTTTTTTTCTTTCTTTTTTTTTTTTTTTTTTGGTGTGATGGGAGAAGTGTGACTTTTTGCTTTTTGTTTTGTTTTGTTTTGGGGCTGCACCCAGCGATGCTCAGGTGACCCTATTTCATTTCATTTCATTTCATCATCCTGTTAATCGTCGATTGCCTCGAGCAGGCCCCAGTAACATCTCTTTCATCCTAGCCCTGAGATTATAGTCACGGCTCTTTAGGAGAATGAGACCCATCATTGTTACTGGTATTTGGCATATTTGGTAGGCCACGGGGAGTTTGCCAGACTCTGCCCTGTGGGCAGGCTACATTCGATAGGTGACCCTATGAGGTGCCGAATATCAAACCTGACTTGCCCACGTGTAAGTCAAGCACCCTACCTGCTGTACTTTCTCTCTGGCCCTTGAAAATGGGTATTTTTCGGGTTTGTTTGTTTGTTTGTTTGTCTTTTGGGTCACACCTACTGGTGCTCAGGGGACCATATGGGATGCCCCGGATCACACCTGAGTCAGCCACGTGCAAGGCAAACACCTTCCCTACTATACTCGGAGAAAATATCTGATGAAAAATAATAAATATTTTATTACAAAGTGCAGCATTTATAGCTCCAGCCCCTGAAAACAGGTATTTTTCAAAGGTGCCAACTTCCAGGTGATTTTGTTCTAACAGCAATAGAAGAAAAACAACTGTACTCCACAAAGCAGAACAGAAAGGGGGCTTTAGTATGGGCACGTCTTGGCTTGTGAGCTTTCCTGGTAGAAGAATTTGACATAATACTTTTCATTCACAATAATAACTTCCTTTCTATTGAGTGGATGATACACAAGCAAGCCTAGAGTTGAAGGCTCTTGCCGACTGTGCTAAGGCGGCTTTGTCTGACCTCTGGAACATCACAGTTGACCCGAGCCCTGGTGTCTCATGCTCAGCCCCAAGTGTGTGTGTGTGTGTGTGTGTGTGTGTGTGTGTGTGTGTGTGTATGACTTCTAAAGGCTTCAGTGGAATTTCAGTCAAGGGGATGTCACAGTATTCATATGTGCTTACTTCCTGCAGGAAAGGCTAACCATAATAAATCAGAGGAATTAAGCTTGTTTTTGGTGGTAGAATATCAAAGACTCATTCTTAGTTTCACTAAGGGTTGTCTAAAAGTAAGGCTTTGAGATGTTGCCTTCTTTTAGCACAGTGCTGTAAATTTGCCTCTGAGAGAGACATTCTTGTTGCCAAAGGCTTCCCTAATGCCTGCAATGTATTAAATCAGTCTTTTGTTAATGGAAAGTAAGGATTTGATTTTGACTTTGAGAAATACTGTGCTTGTTCTCTCTCTCTCTCTCTCTCTCTCTCTCTCTCTCTCTCTCTCTCTCTCTCTTTCTCTTTCTCTCTTGGGGTGGGATAGGGCCACTCTCAGCAGTGCTCAGGGCTTTCTTCTGACTCTGAGCTCAGGGGTCACTCCTGGCAGGGCTTGGGGATTGAACCAGGGTCAGCCGCATGTAAGGCAGGTCTCCTACCCGCTCTGCTGTCACTCTCTGGCCCTCATATTAAAATTCTTAAAGCTATTAATTATTTGAGTTGTGATGTAGAGGACAAAGACTGGACTCTAGCTATGCTTTGTTAATATAAATGTATCCATTAAATAAATTTTGATATCAAGTTAACTTGAGAAGTAGAGAAGCGTAGTGTCTGCAAAGGAGAATAGTCAGAATTTAACAGTATAGCTGTACTACATCACAATAGTCCAGCTGGTAGGGCGTTTGCCTTGCATGCAGTTACTCGGCTGAACCCCAGCATCCCATATTGGTCCCCCGTGCACTGCCAGGATGATTCCTGAGAGCCTAGCCAGGAGTAACCCTTGAGTATTGCTGGCTGTGACCCCAAATGCCAAATACATAAATACATACATTTTAAAAATTAAGTAACTATTGCTTACATCTTTTTGAGGACAGATTATAAATTATGTATTTACCTTTCTCCAGACAGGGAATAACTCATAGATAAACAAGCTCACACACACAGAGAGAGAGAGAGAGAGAGAGAGAGAGAGAGAGAACAACACAAAACCCAAAAATGAAAAAAAAAAAACCCCAACAAGCTCATATATGATTCTCCTGATGACCTGTCCCTGGATAAAGATGAAAAGGACAGGCTACTGATTCGTAGGGTCAGTACCACCAATCGAGTTCAAAAGCATGTCAGAGACTCTGCTTGCTTGTTTATATAGGATGTGATTTGATCCTTACTTTGGAAATGAGAGTTGTGTTTGTTCTACTGCATACTAATTTCACTTTTCAGATATTGTTCACACTTTTCCCCTTTTTTTCTGAACCAGCCTCTTTTTCATTGTTTCAGTGTATCTATCAGTTTTCAAAAGAAACATTTACTTAGTGTGAGAGCAATGGTGTTTGAAAGCCAGGCTCTGGACTGAAATGTCACTCTTTACTTCCTTTCCTTTGGATTCTAATTCTTGGCCCAAGTGTTATTCTGAATCTGCATAGTTTTCCCTTCCACCCCCGGCCCCCATTCCCCAATATAAATGTATCTTTCCTTCCAAATGGAGACCTTTGGCTCTTTTCTACCATTCTTCCATGCTCTTTTCCCCTCCATCTTTCTCCAGTTATTCTAAGGGTTATGAATGATTTGATAAAACAGATCTTGATCTTTAAAAAAAATTATCCTGTAGCATCTGAAATGATAGTTACTGTAAACCATTATGATTACATTAAGTGACTGACTTTTCCCTCCATCATCCTCTCATCTGGGTCATTTCCCAGTTCCTGGTGGGTTGCGGGCTGTGGCGCCTGTGCTTTAGAGTGGACCAGGCAGAGAGAGGACACAGGTTCTGCTTTGGGGTTTTCTAATCACTGGTGACTTTGCCAGTGAACTCCGTGTCCGTGAGGCAAGTCACAGCTCTTTCTTTTCAAATCTTTTAAATTTTATTTTAATTCACAGGGTATAATACCCGGCAATGCTGAGGGCTTACTCCTGACTCTGTGCTCTGTTCCCTCCTGGTGGGGCTCAGGAAATCATTTGTGAGACAGGGATGGCCCTTTGTCAGCTGCAGGCAAAGCAAGCACCTTATTCCTATGCTATCCCTCCGGCCTCCTGGGTCACTGCTCTTCCATTGCTATCATGCAGCTGGTGATTCCCAAACTCATAGGATTTGTGGGAACCTTAGTTCGGATCTTGCCTGCAAAATGTGCTTTGGATCCACTCATGCCATTGCTTGTGAACTGACATCTTTCCTGCTATGGGATGTGATTCCGTGTACACAGCCACTGCACGCCTATTGGTACTCCGCACTCTGCAGCATGAAAGAGATCTTTCTGGGGCTGGAGCGATAGCACAGTAGGTAGGGCGTTTGCTTTGCACGTGGCCAACCCAGGTTCAATCCCCAGCATCCCATATGGTCCCCTGAGCACCACCAGGAGTAATTCCTGAGTGCAGAGCCAGGAGTAAGCCCTGAGCATCGCTGGGTGTGACCCAAGTAGGGAAAAAATGAGAGAGAGAGAGAGAGAGAGAGAGAGAGAGAGAGAGAGAGAGAGAGAGAGATCTTTTCACGGGGTTTTCAGTGTCCTAAGTGGATCCATGAGCATTCTAATATGTTCCTTCTCCTTTCTACTGTTCGTCTGTGATTGTACCCTGGACAGTGGTGATCCACCCCACGGCCTCCTGGCTTGTCATTTCACGTCAACTCTAAATTCATCATCTCTTCACTGATGTAAAGGACAGGATTTGTTTTCATGGCTAGTCTTGTCAACCTTACTGCTCCTTTGTCACTTCAGATATATTTTTTTCTTTTTTAATAAAGAGAACTCACCCCTCCCACGTAGGTGGACATTTCCTGCTTTGATGCATCCTGTGGGCCTGATCTCCCGGAACAGAGTCAGAATAGCCAACTCAGCATCCAAGTCACTCTCAGTGTTTCAGTGTTCCTCTGCGCTGCACTCCAAATCCCCGACTGTGTAACTCGAAAGTTCTGTGGTATACCCAATTCAGTACAGCCTTCCCGCCCTAGTCCCGTCCCTGTATGTCAATAGGCTAACGGGGAGGAGACCAAGAAGACATGACATAGATTTATGTCCTGCTTATACAGCTGGCTCCGTTTGTATCCCTGTTTAAACACTGCTGCACAAAAGCAGAGAGGCTCATAGAACATCCACGACAGGAGGCATTGCCTTTTCACCCCTATCTGTAAGTGCAGAGAAGGAGGCTAGAGTTTGGGAAGGTTCCAAAAAGATTTAGCTTAAGACCCCTTGGCAGGTTATTTTAAAATTCATTAGTGTTGCAACTAAACAATGGAAAGAAACGAGTGTTTAAATATAAAAGCAGACTCTTTTTAGAAAGTCCTGAGGCAGAGAAAGTTACACTTTAAAACGGATGGCACTTAGCCCAATCTGCCATAGGAAGTTGTACACTTACTTACACGGTTACTGTTTTTTCAAACCAAAAGAAGTACAAACCATGCATCTACAGGAAAATGAAAGAAAGCTGGTGTTAAAGATTTTGAAACCTCTAAAAGGGAAAATAAGAGAAATGGGATGTCTGTTGGAATCTGTTTCCTGTATTACAGATGTTCTGGGTAAAATGAATGTTCTGGTGTATGTGATAAAGTATGATGCTTTGACATTATGGCCCAAGAGCACATTCAACATTTACTTTTAATATTTGGATTATTTTCGCCAAATATTTTCAAGCATCTCTCCCCCCAAAGTCTTCCTTATCAGAGAACAAGATATTTCTCCAACCTTCAAGTTGCTTTGAGAACTCCCCTAGATTCCCTTATGCTCAGCTAACTGAAATTTTTATTATTTTTTTAATTTTTGCAGCAAAGGTATATGCATGGTTTTTATACCTTTTGGCTTTGGGGCACATTATAGAATGAGTGCATAGGACAGAATCCTTGCTGTTTCTTATGGAGCAGAAACTTTTTTTTTTAATATCTCACACTTAGTTTTTGTGCCCAAATAGAATTTAGAACCCAGTGTGATACTTTCATACAGATAGAGGGTGTGGACTGGATATGCTTTGCACGTGTGAGGTTCTAGATTCAATACTCAGCATCGTGAGCCCCCCACCCACCTTTCCGCGCACACATGCGTGCGCGCTCACACACACACACACACACACATGCACACGCGCACACACACAACATCCCCAACCTCTTCTGGGAGTGGTCCTGGGGGCCCCCTGAGCACCACAGTAGATGCTCCCTCACTCCCTCCCCCTACCCCCACTCCCAGCTAACAACCCTAGAACTAATCTTTTTCAACCAAGGAAAGAAAAAAAGCAAAACAAATCTCAAACTAAAACAGCAAAGCTCAGAGACTATTAAGGTATTGGATCTCCTATGTTTCATCCCTGCTAGAGTGGGATGATGATGTTTCACTCTTGTCAAGGCTTTGAAATAATAATCTGTACCTCTAGGAGCCTGTATGACAGCCTTCAGCATCTCCCTTCAGAGAACCTGGGGATTGTTCTCTCTCATTCACCCATAACTGACTCCTGGTTTAACATTAAACACAGGATGTATGTTTAAGAAACAAGGCAAGGACTGAGGGAACTGAAGGTTGCAAGAGGTATGTACACAGAAACAAGATGGCCTCTCTAATGCCTCTAGTTAAACGCAGGCAAGCAGGGCTTCCATCATTCAGGTGGGTTTCAAAGGAAAATCCTCTCTTGTGTTTGTTTCTGATGTTTATTTATTTTTTATTTTTTATTTTTTCTTTTTGGGTCACACCCAGCGATGCTCAGGGGTTACTCCTGGCTCTGCACTTAGGAATTACTCCTAGCTGTGCTTGGGGGACCATATGGGATACTGGGAATCGAATCCGGGCCAGCTGTATGCAAGGCAAGTGCCCTACCCGCTGTGCTATCACTCCAGCCCGTTTCAGATATTTAAGAATGGTCCTCTGATAAGTTTTATACTGCTCACTGAAAACTCTTGCTCATTTGCTATGAATACAAGCCTTGACATTGCACCTTTCTGTCTCTCGACTCTTCTATTCCTCAACTGTTTTTCTCTTCAGAAAAGGATTATTTTCAGATGTGTGTGTGTGTGTGTATGTGTATGAGTGTGTGAGTGTGTGTGCGTGTGCACACATGCACGCACGCAATACCCACCTATCTTGTGAACTGGCATCTTTTCCTTCTGGGAATCTACCCAGCATCAAAGGACAAATTTGTTCACTATGTGACATTTATGAGTTTGTTTATTATGTGCTAATCACAAAAGCTCTAAACAAGGACTGGCAAACCCTAACAGATGCATGGATGAACTCCTGATTGATTTTCATACAAGAATTGGAGCAAAGAGACCAGGGCGCTAAGCAGTCACGGAGACCAGCTCACAAACTGTATTGAGTGAAATAAGTCAAGGATTTGGAGCTTAATGTCACTCTGAAACACACCCAATAAAGCTCGGCTAATGGTGGTTCTCTCGGAGGCTGGGGGCAGTTCTGGAAACTGGTAACAACCTCTGTCTGCCTCTGGATTCTGGTTATCTGGGCTTCCCCCCATGGCATTTCACTGCGCACACACTTAGAATTTCTGGGTAGCCAGTAAGATTTTACTTAACATTCAGGCTCATGTTGGCCTTTAGTTCTCCTGCTTCATGCAAGTGTGTGTGGAGCTCGGATCTGTCTGCTGAGCTAAGGCCCATTCCTGTCTGCTGGAAGTATCCCTTGGGTCCCAGGAAAGGAGGATGATTAGCGGGAAGCCTCCAGTAGCCCAGGCCTGCTTGGATCCTTGCTCCACCATGGGAAAGGCTTATAGCCTTGGAAAATTACTTTGCTTCTTACTGAGTCTTCATTTCTTCTGCTTGAAAAATGGGTATAATAACCTCTCAGGGCTCTGATGTGAGTTAAATGAGATAGTGCAGAGAAACACTAAGCTCAGAGGAAGTACCATTAACCTCTAGCTATTATTTATTTTTTGTACTCCCTAAACACTGTTCTGTGCTTATAAAAAAAAAAAAACAGAACTTCTTGCCATTTGGCACCACTGTAGAGGTAGGTTTGAACTTCCCATTCTTAAATCCTTCCAGGAGATTTCATATTTCCAGTTAGTTATTGGTTCCACCTCAGTAAACCAGTCAGGAATTCCCTATGTCAGTCTATAATCTTCTGTTTCTGAAGCTATTTGCTGGGAATTTTTTTTGTCTGAAATGTTCTCATTGGATAGCTCAAAAGGAGTGGAGCAAATGCCTCACATTGGGAGGCCCTGAATTCCATCCCTGGCACCATATTGGCACCTGATGGTACTACCTGATGATTCCCATTACTATACTGCCAAACCGAGCACTGAACCATCAGATCCTTACCACTTGGATGAACAGTCATGGTATGGTGGGGCTGAGAAGAAGCATTGGTTACCCCTAAAAAAATTGCTGGGTCATCTCAAGACTCTATGGGCCTAACTTTACTCAATGTCTTTGGTGAACCCAAATTGGGGGAATGTTCTAGAATCTGAATTCAACCATTATTAGTTTCGTAACATGATAACTGCAAACACTGTACAAAGAGATGGTGAAAGGGTGAAGATGGGGTCAGGGATGCAACCTGTTATTTTCAATAATGAAACTCACTAATTCAGGGGTAATTCGTAGTCTTCCTGCCTAATGATTGTTAATCACTTGTTAACCCGGATTTCGAGTGTTTTGTGATGTGAATTTGGGAAAAGGCTTGTCAGTGGCTCTTGGATCCTTGAACCACTGAAGCAAATTAAGAGAACTCAAAGAGAGACAAAGTAAAAGCTAAGGAAGTAAGCGACCAGTTTCAGTTTTCAAAATTATTGTCTTGGCCTCACTTACCCTCAGTACCCACCAATTTTTGTCTTTATTCTCAGAACGGGCTGGAGCGATAGCACAGCAGTAGGGTGTTTGCCTTACAAGCGGCCAACATGGCTGACTCGAGTTCTATTCCTCCCCACTCTCGGAGAGCCTGGCAAGCTACCGACAGTATCTCACCCACACGGCAAAGCCTGGCAAGCTCCTCGTGACGTATTCGATATGCCAAACACAGTAACAAGTGTCACGATGGAGACGTTACTGGGCCTGCTCGAGCAAATCGATGAACAACGGGAGGACAGTGACAGTGATTCTCAAAACATCACTGACTTAAAACAAGTGGTCTCTGTCTGCTCTCCTTCCTCCTGCCTACCTCCCTTCAGTTTTCTTCATAGTCTTGCTCTGGATTTCCAGTTCATCCGTGCTCTGTGCATTCTGCTGGGGGATGCTGAAAACTTGCACTTCGCCACGTTAATGCTTGCGCCTCTGTCTTTGCCTGAATTATCTGCATATTTTGTGAAGGAGACCCTTGCCTGCTACCCTATCTCCACATCTGCCCTCTAATTTCTCCAGAATTTCAAGAAACTACTTCATTGGCCCTTCTTTTCTTCTTCCGTATCTCCTCCCCTTCCTCTTGCAGGTTCTGAAGATTCAAACCTCTGCTCTCATCTTTCCTTAATGCTAAATTCAGTGTTTTTTGAGTAGTACCCTATATATTCATATGCTCATTCCCAATTTTATTTTTACTTTCCAGCCCTGATCTCTCCTTTGAGCTTTCAACTCACATCAGGTGCTCAGTGAAAGTATCCCCTGAGTGTATAATACACCATTCCCAGGCGTCCTCCAGTCTGGACTCTTACCCCACCAACCATTCCTTTTCCCGGGTTCTTTTACCTAATAAATGGCATCACCACTTCCATCCAAAACTTAGTCACTTAAGTCACTTAACTTCCCATTAGTCGTCGATCTGCTCGAGTGGGTGCCAGTAACGTCTCCATTTGTCCCTGTCACGTGCTAGTGTAGCCCAATGGCATCTGTTCGCTCCAGGAACATGAAGGGCCTCAAACCGATCGTTCATGATCTTGACGAAGAAGTCTGACCATCTGGTAGGTGGGCGGCCATGCGGTCTTTTGACATCCCGTGGAATCCAGTCGGTAACAGCTCTAGTCCAGCGGTCGTCTTTAAATCTCATTATATGACCAGCCCATCTGATTTTCGACACCTTGGCAAATGAGACAGCGTCCCTGATTCTTGATCGTAGACGGATGTCAGAACTCCGGATTCTTTCTCTCATTTGAGTGAAACGTGATATTCCAAGCATAGCTCTTTCTATTCTTCTTTGGGAGACCTGAATAGTGTTCTCATCTTGTTTGTGTAGGGCCCAGGTCTCTGAGGCATATGTTAATGCAGGAAGAACAGTGGAATCAAAGAGATGTGCCCAGAGCCGGAGGTTCTTCGTCCTCTTAGCTATTTCTTCGACGTTCTTGAAGGCGTTCCAAGCCGCTCTCTTCCTCCTGCGAAGCTCGGGTGCCAGGTCATTTGTCATGTTGACCTGTCGACCTAGGTACACATAGCTGTTGCATTCAGAGATGGTCGTTCCGTTGAGAGCGAATGGGGCGTCAGGAACGAGGCTGTTTCTCATAAACATTGTCTTCGTAAGATTCAGCTGTAGGCCTACCTTTCCACACTCACGGTCAAAGTCGGCCATCATTTGGCCATCCAAAACACATCCATGAAATACTCAAGTATCTTTTATTTCTTCCATCTTTTTTGGGTTCTTCATGTATAATCTTTCTATTCTCGTTATATATATATATATATATATATATATATAACACATATATCATATATATGACATATATATAACAGATTTTATTTGGAAGCTTTGAGGAGGTTGTGTGTAGCGGGGAGAGAGAATCCAAGAGAAACAGAGATAGAGAAACAGAGAAACAGTCAGAGAGAGATAGAGAGGCAGAGACAGACAGACATACTCATCAGAGAATACAGGCTTCTCCTGAATGGAGAGGGAGACTCAGCACACATCCCAGATTAGGTATGAAAGTCCACATCTCAAGAAGGGAGATGCTGGTGATGCATGTGCTCGGGCATCACATGTGCTCAGCTGCAACGCAATACTAGTTAAAACTCCGATCTTTTCTTGGCTAGTTAGGCCCTTGGTCCTTTGTTGCTCCTTTGCTCTGCATCTTTTAATTCCATATGTGAGAGAGGTGGTTCTGTATCTGTCTTTTTCCTTCTGACTTCACTCAGCATGATATTCCTCTAGTTTCGTTCGTGTCACAGCAAATTGCATGATTTTGTTCTTTTTTAAAGATAGGACATTTCAAAAAGATGAAATCTTACAGTTCGCCGCAACTTGAAATGGAAGGTATCATGCTAAGCAAAATAAGTCAGAGGAAGAAAAGCAAATGCCAAGGTGATCTCATTCATTGGTGGCATAGAGAGAAATTAAGGGAATAGACAGTATCTAACAATGACAAGCCCTTGAGCATGACTCATAACTTTGATATTATCAAATGGGGTGAGCAGAAGGAAGAAAAAGACGGATGTTACTAGAAATAGCATAAGGCGAGTGAGTGGTGGAGGATTTGGAGAATTTTGGTGATGTGAGGTGTGATCATGCTACATCAAAGCCATAAATGTTAATACTATTGTAAACATACTACCTACTTACGCAGTGCAATGTACAATACAACATGATACAAAAATAGATCAAGAATTATGAAAGTGGAGCAATGGTTTCGATTCAGCTCTTATTGGGATCTTTAAACAGAGAGAATAGGAAATCCTTCCAGCATCACGTGTTCTGGATCTTCCTCTCGCTGTCCTGCTGGAACCCTCTAGCTGTGTGATGCCATGCTTGTTATCAGAGATGTTTGCCGAATATCCGCCAGCTCCCCTGCTGACTTTCTAATGGGATCAATGTATCATGGACAATTGCAAAAAACACCCGATACAAATGTCGTATCAGCCTTGCACAATTAAATTATTCATGTATTTTGATGGCAGCAAATTAATTTTTTAATCCAAGACTGTAACTCTCTGATTTTTTTTTTAAAAAAACTGGATAGGAACATTAATTTTTCAGGCTTTTATTAGAACATCTGTGTGGTTATGAAGAAATAAATACTTTTGAGTTATGAGTTACATAGGAATTCTATTTGATTGCCGGGGAAAACTTTTTTAAGGTCATCACTTTACCAAAAGAAAAATGAACTACTAGAGCCATAGTGCACTTGCCTTGCATGCAGCCGACCTGGGTTTATTAGATAGTGGAATAAGTTTTAGTTTTGTTTTTAGGCAATACCCAGCAGTGCTCAGGGCTGACTTCTGCTTCAGTGCTCAGGAATCAATCCTAGCAGTGATCATGGAGTCATGTAGAGTGCTGGGGATCAGATCTGGGTTGGCCATATGTGAGGCAAGTGCCCTACCCACTGTACTATCTCTATGGCCCCTGGAATAAATGTTCTTATAGGGGCCTCGTGCCCGCAGATTCTCAGTCCTGGGGCCATTTCTGGTGACCCTGGGCTGCAGAGTGCCTGCAGGGGTCTACCAGTCATGTACTCAGTCGTTTATTCATGACAAATTACATTAAATCATGCCTTAAGACATTATGGAAGATTTTCCTTTACCTAAATTTGGTTTTATTATGAATTATTAAGTTCTTTTTATTAAAGAAGGATTGTTTGTGTAATGATGCTTAGAAAATTTTATTTTCTCAATAGGGGCTTACCCTATGGACTGTTTTGTGACTTGCAGCCATTCTAGTCAATGCAAGTGAGGAAACAGAAGTTCCCAATTTATTTGACTTATACATCCTTTTCAAAAAAAAATCCTCCGCCCTAATTACTCCCTAATCTTTCACCACCTCTTGCGTTGTTCTAGCACCTTCTTCCCTATCATGACTGCTGTGGGAAACTCTGGAATACAGGAAATATTTTAGAGAAAATGTTAGGGTACAACCAAAAATTAAACCGTTATTCTCTCTTCTTTCTTTCAGTGACCCAGCTTAGGTTTATAGTATCTTACCTACTTTTTAAATTCCATTTTCGATGTCTCTAAAATGTTTCTAAAACACAGACCACTGTCATGGGCAAAACTTCCTGCTGTTGCACTGTTGCTCACTGAATGAGGTGTCACTCTTTTCTGACATGCCTCACAAATCCCAGCCTGATCTCCCATTACACCCTCTGAACCCCACCCTGCCGCCTCTGCGGGTCCCCAGATTGTTCCCAGTGGGCTCAAGTGGCAGCCTGAGCCAAAAAGGGACTTAAACCTACGATTCATGGGTGAAAAGCAGGACACCGATACGCTTGTCTATGTTGAATGCCCATCACCAATTTCCCATTCCTGGAGTAAAGCTAAATTCTCTAGAGCTCGTTTGGTCTCAACTGTTCCTTAATGAAATGATACCAAATGCTTACTCACTGTCTATCAGTCCCAGGGCCGTATCCCAGGAGCCTGGGCATCTAGCCTGGCCTGGCCTCTGTTCTCTGGTCCAGATGAAGTTTCTACTGGGATCTAGGGTCACCCCAAACAAAACACAAGTAGAAGTGGCATGAAAGACAAGCTCGGGAGCCTGAGAGAGTGATGAGCAGTGGGTGTGTGAAGCCAGAGGCTTGCTGTCCTGAGGAGATGGCCATGCACAGAGAGCCACGGGGGGGTGGGGGGGTGGAGAGGACTCCATGTCCCTCTGTTTATAGAACCCTTGAGAGAACTTCTCCCCTCCAAGACCACTTCTCCCTCCTTCCACAACCCCTATCAGAAGTGGGCCAATACACCTGCTTTTCCAGGAAAGAGATTCCAGCCACCCCCATGGAAGCTTTTCCAAAGTGACACCCCTTCACCAAATGCAAACTGCGAAAGTCCTAGGATTCTGCAAGCTCTTCCCGAAATGCAAAGTTCTCATAGGATCCGCACTCGCGTTTACAGTATGTGTGTTTCTCCAAGTGGCTCCCTTTCCTTTCCTCGCCTGTCCCATCAAGCCAGGCGAGTGCCCCTGGATGTTTCCCGGGGTCACGTTGTCTTGAAGTCCTTTCCTGACTTTTTTGCCCACCTTGCAAAGAGAAATCGCATGCCTTTGGCTCTGGTTCTCCAGGAACTGACAGAAATGTCAGAGGCAGCTGCTGAGTTGTCGAATAATAACACAAAGTCTTTAGCCCAACACGGGGAAGAAATTTTACGTGAACCTCAACATGGAGAATCGATGCTGGAGCATGAAGGGAAATGTGTGCCTTACCAGGAGGAGCGCAGGCTGCCAGGCAGCTAGACGGGGCAGTTCCAGGGGACGCCCCTGCCACCCGCCTTTGATCACTGTGGGAATCTTCGGAAACCCTTCTCCCGCCATTTGCATAGGCCTGAGAGGAATTTGCAGGCGGCTGGTGAAAGCCTCAAACTGCACCCCCTGCCCACCCCCCTACCCAAGACTTCCAAAAGCTGCCCTTTGCCACAGTGATGGTTTAGGACACTCCGCCTGTTTTTGTTCTCTCTGAATGAAGCGTTCACAGGGCCATTCAGCATGTCTAGTTTGGGGCGCATTCTAAATCAAACTATACAAGAAGCTATTTGTGGCATTCAGCAGCTGCGGAAAGAAGAGGCCTTCCTGGGGGGTGGGGTGCGAGGGGGTGGGATCTGGGGGGGAGATGACTGGGTGGTGTTCACTGCAGTTTAAGTGTAGCTGGGGAATTGGGAAGAGAGTTGGTGGCGCTGTGGCTGGGCTGTGGTAACCATCCTCAAGAGAGCGGGTGCTGAGTGGAGACGTGAATTCTCTCCCTGGACACCCCCGTCTTGCTGGCCAGAGCTGCCCACAGAGGCTCTGGAACTTGTGCCCATGATGAATGTGCTGTGTTGCCCCGAGTCTGTGGCCGAGGCTGCAGTCCAGTGGTGTGCGGTGGGTGAGTATTTCTCTTCAGAAAGCAGGTAGAGCAATGGTTAAATTCCAGCTAGACTAAAATGGATGATGCTGGAATGGATGGGTACCACAGGGTGGCAAAGCCCAGGCTTGACAAGACTGTGTTCATCACAGCCATAGTTTCAGCGGCAGTGGGTTAATGGATATTGGTGGTGGGACCTCCTTGGCTTGGCCGTGCTTGGTTAGATGGTGGTTCCATGGATTGTTCCTTGTGTAAAGATGGGTGTTTTAGACAAGGTAACGCAAACGGATGGATCTGGCTTCAGGAAGAAGTGTGGGGGAGGTTGGGGAAACCCATTTGACCTGGTCAGAATCTGCATTGTTGTTGTGTTGTGTTTTTCCTCTCCACATATCTTACTTTCCTTTTTATTATGGCTCAGGAAAAGTACCGATGGCCTATGACTTTAAGATTTGTCAAATTCCAATAGTGACTTTTAGCGCTTCACCTTTTCGGGTTACTGTGGGGGGGGGGCAGGGGGGTGCTCCCAGTCAATGTTCAGTGGGCCCAAAGGCTACTCCCTTTGACTCAACCAACTGGGCTGGATGTTCAACTCCAGAACCCAAGGATGTGGCACTGCTCAGGCCCCGCAGTGCTGGAGGTCATCGGATCTTATATACTCCTAAGCCCTGTGAGTTCTTTTCACATTTATTTTTTATTGAAAAATCAAGCAGTGGGTCAGATTATGGAATGTCATTATATATATTCTGGAGCGATAGCACAGCAGGTAGGCATTTGCTTTGCACGCAGCCAACACGGCCAACCTGAGTTTGATTCCTCCGCCCCTCTCGAGAGCCCGGCAAGCTACCAAGAGTATCTCGCCTGCACAGTAAAGCCTGGCAAGCTCCCCGTGACATATTCAATATGCCAAACACAGTAACAAGTCTCGCAATGTTACTGGGTCCACTTGAGCAAATCTATGAACAACGGAAGAACGGTGACAGTGACAGTGACAGTGATGATCTGTGTGTATATATACACACATATAGTATGTCTGTATGTATATATAAAGGTGTGTGTGTGCATGCACACGTGTGTGTTTGTGTGTGTGTGTGTGTGTGTGTGTGTGTATTATTTGTATGTGCTGGGAATTGAACCCAGGTCTTGATACATACATTCTGCCTCTGGGCTTCATCCCTGACCCCTTCACATTTATCTTGACGACTTCAAGCTTCAGATTTGCTAAGCCCGGGGGGAATCTTTCTCTGTTGAGATGTAAGTGTTCCAATACTCTGGGCTCCTTCTCTTGCAGCCTCACGATGCTAATGGGGAAGAGCTAAGCATATCATATTTACAAAGTCAGTGGGCAGCCACTACTTGGAATTTGCATGATTTTGATTGTCACTTGATTTTTCGCTCCGACTCTTTGTGGGCCTAATTATATGAGCTTTGCAATCAACATGCCTCCCTTTCCTTCCAGCTGGGTCCTAATTGTATTGCCCCAGAGAGTCAGGGAAGCCGGCAAGCCTGGGACCAGCTCTTGGAGGATGTGGATCCTACACTGTCCATTTGAAAGCCTCACTTTTACAACAGGAAGTTATGAGAATATAGAGATACTGAACAATATATCCCCAGATGATAAACATTGAAAAATTTCCTTTTACTTGTCATTCACTTATTGTAAAAAGGTAAAGGCCCTCCCGTTGATCGTCGATTTGCTCGAGCGGGCCCAGTAACATCTCCATTGGAGACTTTGTTGTTACTGTGTCTGGCAGATCGAATACTCTCGGTAGCTTGCCGGGCTCTCCGGGAGGGGCGGAGGAATCGAACTCGGGTCGGCCATGTTGGCTGCTTGTAAGGCAAACGCCCTACCCGCTGTGCTATCGTATTCTTTTTCTTGGGGGGGGGGGTGTCATGGAGATAATACACAAGATAAGGCACTTGCTTTGCATTTGGCTAATCCTGGTTTGATCCCAGGCATTGAATAGGATCCCCTAAACATTGTCAGGAGTGATCCCTGAGCACAAAGCCACGAGTAGCCTCTGAATACCACCAGGTGTGGTCGAATCTTCTCTCCCATCCCTGAATCTTATTTTTTTTTTCTTTCTTGGAAAGAAAAATCAATGCAGGAATATGTAAGATTGAGTTTATAGTAAGGTTTCATTCATTTTTTAAGTCTTCAATTCCCAACTTTAATGACACATCTGTACTTTGTAGACTAATTTTGAATATCATTTTATGCTAGACTGACTTTTCTTTTGCCTTAACTGCAACACCCCCGGCATAATTACAAAACCTCTGTAGCAATCATGCTTAGTAAGGAGTTGTGGTTTTTCTCTTCCAAGAATTCTGCTGTTGTCTGTTCAGTAGTTTAGAAGAGTGTAAATTTTTTAAAAGAAAGTCAACACTAATCAAATACATACTTTCCTAGACCAACCCTTAACCATTCCTAAACAATAAACCAAATCCAGTTTCAGGTTTTAACTAAACTATTGCCATCATTTCCTCAGCAGACCAAAGTAGCCTATCTTGATTTGTTTGATTATTTTACATGAGAACCGGATGGTTTCTTAACAAAAGCAGTTGATCAGACTGGGTTATTAATCATAACATTCATCTTAACCATCTTTGAAAGAACATGAGAAAAAAAAGAAAGAATATGAAAAATGACAGAAAAGAGAAAAAAGAAAAAATGAACAGTTTCACTGAGATTGGTTCACTGTTTACAAAGTTATTACTACAACTCACTCTTTTCTTGAAATCTGTGTACTTATTGACTATTCATTAGGAAGAACTTATGCAATGATAAATCAGATTTTCCTTTGATTGTTTAAAGTTGGTTAGGGGTTTGTTTTGAATCTGTGAGCAATACGGTTTCAGAATCATCATCTCCTTAAATGGAAACAACCTGCCCTGGGTTCCTTTGTTGTGAGAAATTAGCCTATTGGTTGTAAATTGACATGAATATTTTTTCTTTGACCTGAATTACTCAGTTTTGTGTCCACTTACTGATTCAGAAATGCTTCCTAGAATGCAGGGAATCTTCCTTACTCTGAGCTTGCTTGCAGATAGCAGGTGGTTTATAAATATTCATACCTCTTTCTGGAGATAGCAGATCAATTTTATCTGAATTGAGGCTCACAGGGGGTGCGTAGATGATAGAGTACGATGTTTCCTTGGTGGAAGGTGAGGACCAACATTCTCTGGGGACTGAACTGAATAGAAATGTGTTAACTCTTGCGAGCTCTTCTGTCTAGAAAGAGCTGCAGAATCTCTTTCCTGTTTTTTTTTTTCTTCATGCTCTTGCACTGTCCACCGGTAGGTGGCAATCTTGCGCTTTATTTCATCCGCCCCTTCGTCAAGATGAAAATAAGACCCCTTTGATAAGCTGAGAATATAAAGCACTTTAGCTCACTACAGGTACCACTTGGACTCTTCTTCAGTGAGATTATTTTTTCCCTTCCCTCAAGATATTAAAAAAGTTTCATTCGTTATTTTCTTTGTTTCAAATTTTTAATAACTATGTCCCTTTAAATTATTTTTATTGTAAAGGGATGTAATGTTAAATTTAACATCCCAGAAATATATTTTAATTTCCAAGTGATTAAAAATGATTTGCGTCTCTAAATTGTGCTAGATCCTTCATGTTCTTCGTGTGTAATCAGAAAACACGCACACACACATTGGAATACTGTGAAATACATAGTTACAAAGTTGTTCATGATTAGGTTTCATACATATAATGACTGAAATTATATTTTAAATGATTGATTTAGGAATGGGACCATGAGTTAACTTGACAGTTAAGTTTTGCTTTGTAGCTCTTTTCATATATATTGTTTCTCTTCTGAAATGAGCTCTTAGACTGAGTTCAATGAATCCGTACTCTTTGGGTCTAGAGAGCAGGGCTATACAATCAGTGAAGAATTAATTGGTTCCGATATGAGGAGCTCCTGGTTACAAAGTTATTTGTTCTTTCTGAAGGGTGGACATAGTTTGCTGTTGAGAAAGTGGCCCTTGAAATAAATAAAACAGCATATATATTTGAAATAAAGTGGTATGAAAGCTGTTTAGGGGCTGGAGCGATAGCACAGCGGGTAGGGCATTTGCCTTGCACGCGGCTGACCCAGGTTTGATTCGCAGCATCCCATATGGTCCCCTGAGCACTGTCAGGAGTAATTCCTGAGTGTATGAGCCAGGAGTAACCCCTGTGCATCGCTGGGTTTGACCCAAAAAAGAAAAAAAAAGCTGTTTAGCATACTACATTCTGTCTGAGAGTTCTCCAAGGCCAGGTAAACATTAGAGCATTAGAGCTCTCACCTGAACAGTATATGGGCGTGTGCCAATGAGTAAGGAGGAGAGCAAGTAGCCAGGGCTGAAGAACAGCAAGTACCCAGGCACAGAGAAGGCAAGAATGTGGATCCTTGGCGTCCCCACCCATCCGCCTTCAGCAGTGACGCCAGAGGGCAGTGGCTAGCACTGCCCTGATGTCCTGAGGTCTGGGACACCAGGTGGAGATGAGGTACTGAGATGAGGCTGAGTAGCCTGTCTTCTGCAGTTGGTCCCCTGCTGTAAAAGAAAGGGAGTGAATTTGGATATTCCTCCCTATGCTTTCAGAGTCTTGCTCTCCAGGGAGCCTGTGACATCTCCCTTGCCCTGCTTGCCCTTCCTGTATCCTGCTCATTTTATTTGTAGCCTTCGGGCCCATTCTCTTCACAAAGCTCTTCCCAGGTCCAGCATCTGAGGACAAGGTCATAGCTGAGCCGCGTTAGCGGACCACGGCATCCTTCCAGCCCTGCAGACAGGGTTGACCTCGGAGCGTTGGCTGCAGGCTTCCTTGACACATTGGGCATTTGATTGGGGTCTCTTGTTGTTTTATTTCTTTTTTTAATAGAGTGGTTTTAGTCTGTCTTGCTTTTCATTTGTTTAGCATTTGTCCCAGGAATATTGTGGCTCCTCTGTTCTCGTCACGGTGCTAGCAGACGGTTTGAAATAGAGCAGATGGGAGCAAGGGTTTCGATTAAATTATTAACTAGGCTCCACGGAAGAAGCCTTTAGCTCCAACACATGCAGAGGAAAGGGTGTTTCTGAGTATCAGATTCTACTGGCAAAGTGACTGCCGGACTCACTTCCTGCTGAAAAAATGGGGTATATTATCATCCCTCAAGGTACCTCTGTCTGAAGCCATGCCCCCTCCAGATTTTGTTGGGGAGGGAGTGTGCCTTTTGTCTTAATTCCAGAATGCTGTATATTTCATCAGGGATTAATTTATTTTTCTTTTTTTAATTAATTTTGATTAAAAACACTTTGATTTACAAAGTTGTTCATTATACAGTTATTTCAAGCATTCTGACACCACCAGTGTGGCCTTCCCTCCACCAATATCTCCAGTTTCCCTCCCAGTCCCAACCTGCCCCCTTAGGTACATAAAATAATACCAGTGATTAATTTAGAAGGAGAAGAAGAAAAAAAATACCATTATCAATGAGGTTCTAAAATATTGATTATGTTTCATAGATTTCTGTGAAATATTTTGTGGGGCAGTTAAAATAATTCTTTATGGTATGGGAGGGATAGAACAGGAAGTAACGATTTGTCTATCATGTGGCTAAAGTGGGTCAAGTCTCTAGCACTGCATATGGTCCCTGAGTATGGCCAGGGGTCGGTCACTCCTGACCTCAGTGCCAGGAATAGTGCCGAGCATCACTGGGTATGGCCCAAAACACCACCACAAAAGAAATTCCTTATGAACACCTGTCATCAGACATGTTTCCATTTGGGGATGATATCTCTATAATATTAACATGTGTGTGTTTAAGCTGATTAAGTAATTATGTAAGAATAAGGAACTGAAGAGATAGCATAGAGGGGAAGGCACTAAACTTGCAGCTGGCACCTGGCCTGGTTCCTGGCACCATATATGGCTCCATAAGCCCCTCTGGGAGTGATCCTTGAGCACAGAACCAGGGAAAACCATGAGCACCACTGGGTGTGGCCTCCCAAATGGCATAAATAAGTGGAAGAATAAGATCACACTCATGTATTTATAAAAGGCCTTTAAAACTGGTTTATCAAAAACTCGTATCCTGTTCAGGAATACAAGTGATCGTGGTGGTCCTTAGATTTCACTGAAGCTGACACATGCCCTTCATCATTCTTCTTCATCATCGTTGTCATTATTTGTCTTACTGGAGAGGCCAGATCCATGTGGATTCGTTTTCAACTTCTTCCTCTATTTCAGTTTGTGTTGGCTACAAACTGGGGAAATTTCAGGACTTTAAAATCTATAAACAAATAGCTAGAATCTGGAAAAAACCTGAGTGTCCAAGAACAGATGACTGGTTAAAAAAACTTTGGTACGTCTACACAATGGAATACTATGTAGCTGTTAGAAAAGATGAAGTTATGGAATTTGCATATAAGTGGATCAACATGGAGAGTATCATGCTAAGTGAAATAAGTTAGAAAAAGACAGACATAAAAGGACTGTACTCATTTGTGGAATATAAAACAACAAAATGAGAGACTAACACCCAAAAATAGTAGAGATTAGAACCAGGAGGGGTACTCCACGGCTTGGTAGTCGGCCTCACATGCTGGAGGAAAAGGCAGCTCGGATAGAGAAGTGGCCACCAAGTAAACAGTGCTAGGAGGACCCGCTATGGAGGGGAGATGTGTGCTGAAAGTAGACTATAGACCAAACATGATGGCCACTTAGTACCTGTATTGCTAACCACAACACTCAAAAGGAGAGAGAGAGAGTAAAAGGGAATATGCCTGCCACAGAGGCGGGGATCGGGGTATAGGGAGGTGGTGGGAGTGATACTGGGAACATTGGTGGTGGAGAATGGGCACTGGTGGAGGGATGGGTTCTCAATTATTGTGTGACTGAAATGTAAGCACGAAAGTTTGTAAGTCTGTAACTATACCTCATGGTGATTCACTAAAACATAAAAATTAAAACAAAACAAAACATTGAGGACAATTGGGTGAGACACTCCAAAATAAGATTGTAACTCTGTGTGTGTGTGTGTGTGTGTGTGTGCATGTGAAATAAATAAATAATCTGTAAACAACCCAAGTGCCTGAAAACAGATGACTGGTTAAAGAAACGTTGGTACATCTACACAATGGAATACTATGCAGCCGTTAGGAAAGATGAAGTTTTGAAATTTGCTTATAAGTGAATGCCCATGGAGAATATCATGATAAGTGAAATGAGTCAGAAATAGAGGGACAGATGTAGAATGACTGCATTCATTTGTGGAATACAAAATATCATAGTAAGAGACTAATAAGACCAATACCCAAGAACAGTAGAGACAAGGGCCAGGAAGATTACTTCAGGGTTGGAAGCCTGCCTCATGAGCTGGGGGGGAGAAGGCAGCTGGAATAGAGAAGAAATCACTAAGTCAATGATGGTTGGAGGGATCACTCAGGATGGGAGATGTGTGTTGAAAGTAGATAAAGGATGAAACATGATGGCCTCTCATTATCTGTAATCTGTACAAACCATAATGCCCATAAGTAGAGAGACAGAGAGAGGGAGGCCAGTTGTCTGCCATAGAGGCACGGGGAGTATGGGACTGGGGGTGGGAATACTGGGAACATTGGTGATAGAAAATGTACCTGGTGGAGGGATGGGTGTTTAATCATTGTATGACTGAAACTCAAACATGAAAGCTTTGTAAGTGTAGCTTACAGAGATTCAATTTAAAAAAAAATTTTTTTTAAATGTTTGACTTGACCTGGCTATAGATGAAGTTCATTCTCAGCCATTGATTGCATCTGTTGTCCCATAGGGTATGCCAGATGGGCAGGTCCCAGGCGGCTTCTCCCGTGTGCACGGGCTCCTTAGAGAGCAGATCTTCTGACTCTAGCACTGCCAGAGAAATCAGGGAAGAGTAGAAGTTACTGTATACATAGATCTTGGGGGATTTGGGATCACACCTGGGGATGGTCAGGATCCACCAGGGGTACCAGGGATTGAACCTGAGCTATGAAGAGCACATGCTCTACACTCTTGTCTTTTTGACCCATGAAAGCACTGTAGTACTGTAGCACTGTCCTCCTGTTGTTCATCAAATTCCTCCAACAGGCCCAGTATCATCTCCATTGTGAGACTTGTTGTTACTGTGTTTTCATATCAAATACGTCACCGGGAGTTTGCCAGGCCCTGCTGTGCAGGTGGAAGACTCTAGGTAGCTCACCGGGCTCTCCAAGAGGGTTGGAGGAATCGGACCTGTGTCGGCCCGTGTCGGCCCGGTCGGCTGTGTGCAAGACAAATGCCCTACCCGCTATGCTGTTGCTCCAGTCTTGAAAGACTTACTTTTAATACCATACAATACACTCGGACTAACAAATTTTACTACATTTTTTTTAAGTTCCATAGTCACATGCAAGTGTAATTTTTATTCTTCCTGGATAGTGATCAGACTATTTTCTTCAAGTGCTATACAAAGATTCTTTCAGATCTGTAAAATTTATACTCCAAGTGTTGTCAGCTTCAGCGGCATACAACTGTATTTGTATTTTAGATAAAGTAATTTTACTGTAGGTATATTCTATATGGTTGATTTAGATATATTTAATTTATAAATTATTCTCCAAACTTCAGTGTAATTTAGACATCCAGTGTTTTATCTAGCAACCATAATTTCAGAGTTTACTCTTATTTACCCATTTATTGCTTATTAATTCTTCTGCTATGTTACGAGTTTGCTTGGCAACTTCAATAATGATTGTTATTTTTATCTGTAAGAGTAATAGACTGCACATAATTGCAATGTGAAAGTGTTTATAAAGTTTGAAACATAATTATTACTTCTAAAACTTAGTCATGAGAAGATTTTATTCCTTAATACATCGAGGGTAGTCATAAGCTGCTAGTAAGATCTTATTTAAATGCGTCTTAAGTAGATTATGTCTGCAGTTTTTCTTAATTTCTTAAATCTCTCACTACTAAGTATTGAATTTTGTCTTATAGGTATTGGGGGTTCATACTTAATACTTTCTTCTGTGATATTTCCAAAATGCACCAACAAGTTTGAAAAGCATAAGAACCATTTGGTGTGTCTATGGATTTAAAATAATGTATTTCAAATATTTTTACCATCCACTAAAAATAATATCTTTATGTTCTCATAAGAATGTAAAATACCTCTCTATACATTTTTACCTTGCATAAAGAGAATACAGAGTTAAATAACTTAATCCTATATTTCAGAGGTCCAGCTTAATTTTTAAAAAGTAACCGAAAATATTGGCTGGAGAGAGAGTGTAGTAGATAAGGTTTGCCTTCGACATGGCCAAACCAACTTGATTCCCCAGGACCCTGTATGTTCCCTGCGCCCCACCAGGAGTGATCCCTGAGTGCAGAGCCAGGAGAAAGCACTGAACACCATCAGGAATGGCTATAAAACCAAAAATCAAAACAAAACAAAAAGCCTAAAATACATCAGTGATCAATAAGAGCACAGTTGCCAGAAAGGAAAGGAAAAGGAAACTTGTTATTTTGAAGAGGTTTTCATTTCTTTGAGAAATGCTTAAGACGATCATTTGGAGATTATTACTGACTTGAAAGAGAGCACAGCAGATAAGGCACTTGCCTTACATAAGGACAACTCAGGTTTGGTCCATGGCACCAAATACTGTCCCCTGAACACTGTCAGGTGTGGCCCAACCTTCCCTCCCCACCCCAAAAGAAAATTCTGAATAGAAATTGTACTATCTGGTTTTTCTTTCCCTTCCTTCTCTTTCCAACTTAGAAAACCTGCAGTGAGTTTTACTTAACCATGTATCGTATTATCACTTGATTGGAGATTTGAATTTTATTCAAAATGGGTTTCTATGACATAACTGTATATCATTTCTGTATATAATTCCTTGCACAACATTTGGAATGATTGTCACTGGGGCTGGAGAGAGAGTACAGTAGATAAGTGCTTGGTCTTGCACCCAGCTGTTCCAGGTTCAATCTCTGGGACCCCGTATCCTCCTAGCTGCACCCAGTGTGACCCCTGAGCACAGAGCCAGGAGTAAACCATGAGCACTACCAAGGTTAGCACTGTAGCACTGTCCTCCCGTTGTTCATCAATTTGCTTCAGTGGGCACCAGTAACAACTCCATTGTGAGACTTGTTACTGTGTTTGGCATATCGAATATGCCACAGGGAGCTTGCCAGGCACTGCCGTGTGGGCGGGATACTCTTGGTAGCTTGTCGGGCTCTCCGAGAGGGATGAAGGAATCAGACCTGGGTCAGCCCACTGTGCTATCACTCCAACCTACCACCACCAAGGATAATAACCAAAAACCAAAATCAGACACAACCCAGTAGTTAACAATGTGAAAGTTTTTGACTCAGACAAAAGATTTCAGTGTTGTGACTTCATGTCCTGAATTGAGGAAGACCCAAAACTTTTTGTAAAGGGAGATGGGGAAAAGGAGAAGAGGTTAGAGGGAGCATGGAAGCATTATCTAAGGCACCATATCTGTGTGTTTGGTTGAGACCTGTAATTGTTTTTCCATCAGTAAAAAGTTCATATATGGCTGTACTACTGAAGATGGAAGCATGGGTGGTAATTGCACATTCATTAAGTAGCCAGGATTTAACTTTTAAACTTATAACTAAGGTAGAGGTGGTTTCAGAAACCTGCAAGCCAGACTAATAAGACCAAGCAGTTAGAGGAAGTCCCCCATCTAGAGCATCCTTGACTCTGACCTCTGACCTTGGGCGGGGCTGACTCCTTTCTCCAGCTTCTCAGCCAGCCACCACCTGGTCATGGAGCTTACCCTCTTAAACACCCTCTATAACATCCCAGCTTACCTGCTCATCTTCCTGACAACGAACTAGATCAGATACCCTCCAAGGCGGCCTGTCTCACCACCTTCCATCATAGAATGTGCTAGAAGCGCTCACCCACCCCCATCGCCTGCCTGGTGTCTACTGACTGTTTCTCCTTAGCACACCTCCCTCCCCCTGTTCTCAGCCATTTGTCTGCCAGACAGGATTCTTGCCCTTTGTCATGACTCCTGTTCACATTATGGCCTTATCAACCGCCCTGCACTCCTCGTCATTTTATTATTTTTATCTCTTTGGGCGTGTCACCCCCCTGCACTCCGACCTTCCTGGGGCCAGTGAATGATCATCGTTGGCTTTTTTTTTTTCGTATTTTTTTTTAATGAATCACCGTAAGATACAGTTACAGATTTACAAACTTTCATCACTGGCTTTTAACCAGATGTCTATCTCAAATATTGCCAAATGAGTGAGCATAAACATACAATAAAATTCAGATTTTTTTAAGGATGTGTATTACTTTCAGATATTTTCGTATCTGTTTGCTGGTATGTGATAGGTATTCTTGCAATGTAGTCCCATAATTGGAGAAACTAGCAGAGAGTCGGTAAATGTCGGCTAGAAATATGGTTTCACTTCAGTGAAATGTAAAGTAGAAATGTCGCAGCTTGATGAACAAGGTACAAATATTTGTAGAATAGGAGTAAGCATAGAATTTCACAGTCCTGTGTTTTGAGATTGTGATTATTCAAGCAAGTTAGAATGTATTGCACCGGGCAATATTCAACTGTGTTTTTGTTGACAAACGTTGACTGTGAGAACAGTGACTTTTTTTTTTAACTATGAATCTTAAAAGTGACGTTTGTGTGAGTACCTTAGCCCAGTGACATCTTTCCAGGTCTCAGCAGTGCTCATGGAAGAGGGCTCAGGCGTTCTGAATCTCCTCCTTGCTCCTATCTGCATTAGCTCTCCAGCTTGGTTTGCTCATTTTTCAGCTGGGAGATTAAATTTGCCCATCTGGTTCATTAAAGAATTGACCATAGCCCTCATAGAAATGTGAAAGTTCATGAGAGGCAGCTGGGGCGTGTGTGTGTGGGGGGGGGGGGGGGGTGAGGGGGTTTTACACCAACTGGCTTAAATGGGACCTAGTTCAGACACTGAGATCATGTGAAATTTGAGTTGAGACCAGCAGTATGCAACAGAGGACAGACAAATGACAAATGAGACTGTAGCACAGCACTTAGAGGCAAGCACTCAATTCACAGCCAGCAGTCTTTCCCTCTTGCCCAGAGAGGAAGGGTTTTTCAGCTTTGCTGGCCTCGTGACCATGCTCACGGCCACCCAGTTCTTCTGTCACATTATAGCCTGGGAGCAGTCGCGGACAGTCCAACCATGACTGTCCATGACAGTCCATGACAGGACAACCATGACTGCATCCAGCACGTCCGGCTGGGTTTCGGCTTTCCCCCAACCATGACCCCTCTGTGTCCTGCTGTATCATGTCCACCATTTACTTGACTTTTTTACCTGAGGTTCCTATGGAATATCCTGAGGGCCCACAAGGGGCCCCAGTTGAAAACCCCCATCTTACAGCATTACTGTCATACACAGAAACTAATGTGCTTTATCATTGTTCACATGTCATGAAGTATTGTCCTCTCTTTTTCATTCCCCCCACCCCATCCTTTCCAAATGGTCCATTGTTTTTGTGTTTTTTTTTCTTTTTGGGTCACACCTGGCGATGCTCAGGGGTTACTCCTGGTTCATGTACTCAGGAACTACTCCTGGCCATGCTCAGGGGACCATATGGGATGCTGGGGATCGAACCCGGGTCGGGCCGCATGCAAGGCAAATGCCCTACCTGCTGTGCTATCACTCCAGCCCCCCAAATGGTCCATTGGATTTGGCCAAAGAGCCTTATCTTTGCTGGCTCCAGCCTTAGCCCTGAACGTCATATATGGTCTGAGGAGGAATAAGTGAACGTCATCTATGGTCTGAGGAGGAATAAGTCACTAGAATAGAGCAGAGGCCCAAGGACTGGCTCTTTGAAGCATGTTAAGCATTTGTCAGATCCAGAGAAGGAGCAGTGAGCTTTGCAAGTATTACTGAAGCTCGGAAGGTGGTTCTTAGCAGGTGCAGTCTGTCTTGGCATCCTGGTTTGATGTTCGTATTTGTTGACTTGATGATGATGTGGAAGCATCCACATTCAATGGAAGTCACATTACAGTGCTCTTTTGATTTTGGCATATGCAAACCATCATGGCTCCTGTCAGCATTTGTCAGGGTGGATGGGGAAAAGGCAGGAGACTCCCAAGTAGTGCTCAGAAGGTCCAGGACATTAGCCACCGGCAGTTCTTGACCAACTTGACCATGGGTTCAACACAGAGCTCCAAGGATGCAATGCTGCTTGGCAGTGCAGTGCCAAGGATACCCTGGCCACAGTGCTAGGGGCTTCTTGGACAATGCCCTGCAGTCCACGGGGGTTCATGTGATGCTAAGACTCAAACCCATATTGAGCGTATATGAGGCGTGTCCCTAAGATCTGCACATAGTTTGAAAGATAATTAGAAGGATCGGGAGAGAGAAAGAGGTGGGGTCGGGGGGAGGGCGCAGAAAAATAAAAGAAAGATCTGGTGTGACAGTGCGATGACGCAGGTGGAAGGATACCTAGAGGAGGAAGGTCCGTTGAATGTTGCGGTCTCGTGGACTGTGTTCTGCCCACAGGCTGACCAGACTCATGTGGTCTTTACAGCATGTGGCCACTTAATATGCCACAGTGTGGAGTGACACAGAAAGTGATTCCAGGTGCCTATGAGACTTTTACTGAGGTTAACTTTTTCAAAACAAAAGAGCATCGACTCAGTCCTTACTGAAGTGCTCGTCTCTTTACTACTGTGCCTCCCTGCCCTCGCCCCCCACACACTCCCTTAATCTACTCCACACTTTCTTTTATCCAATTTGTCCACCACCTTCTCATCTACCAGGTGATTGGGGTTGATCATCAAGTACAATGAACTCCACTCAGGCAGGCTTCTCCCCAGTGGCTCTTGGTATCAGCTCACTCACTGCCTTTTAAGTGAATGAATTAACACTTAGTAGCCGTTGTTGTGTGTATGGAAAAGATTTGTTTTCTAAGGGGAACTCTGCTACCTAATTTGAAGCAGCTATATACTTTAATTTACAGTCTTCGTCATTCTCATTTGCCATCTGTCCTTCTAATTACTTTAAAAATTTATATCGGGGGCTGGAGCGATAGCACAGCGGATAGGGCGTTTGCCTTGCACGCGGCCAACCCAGGTTCGATTCCGGGCGTCCCATGTGGTCCCCTGAGCACCGCCAGGAGTAATTCCTGAGTGCATGAGCCAGGAGTGGTCCCTGTGCATTGCCAGGTGTGACCCAAAAATCAAAAAAATAATAATAATAAAATAAAAATTTATATCGGGGCTGGAGCAATAGCACAACGGGTAGGACATTTGCCTTGCACACGGCCGACCTGGGTTCGATTCCCAGCATTCCATATGGTCCCCTGAGCACTACTAGGGGTAATTCCTGAGTGCAAAGCCAGGAGTAACCCTTGTATATTGTCGGGTGTGACCCAAAAAGAAAAAAAAATAATAAACAAAAATTTATATCTAGGATGAAAGAACACAAATTGGAAATCTGTGATATGATGTCTGGTATTTGATAATATGTGCACTTGGGGCTGAGGTGGGGGAGGGGCGCACACCCAGGAATGCTCAGGGCTTATAGACTTGACCATACACTCAGGGGTCACTCCTGGTGGGCCCAGGGGACTGTGAGTTTTGTTATTGTTGTCATTTGTTGGCTTTGTTTTTGTTTTTCCAAAAAAAAAAAAAGAAGGGCCTTTGGGGAGATTTGGGGAGGAGTCATCCCAATATGATTATCCCCGGAGGGTAACCCCCCCCCATACGTATTTTTTTCTTTGACTAAGAGCTTTAGTTATAGTCTAAATGTTTTGAATTAGTGGATTATGACATTTTTCCACTCATTTACAAGTGTGGCCCAAAGCTATGAAATAAAAGGTTGTCTAGTTGGTTTAAATAACTAGCCATGAAGGTGGGGGGGGGGGAGAGGGGGGGGTTGGTGAGGAGAGAGGTGGGAGAGACGTGTAAGATATTCTTTTCTTTTGTCTCTTAGGATTTTTCCACCTGTATTCTTTCCTGTTTTGTTCTTTTATCCGGAAATATGATCTTCTAGTCTGCTTTATCTCTAATGCTTCTATTTGTGTTTCCCAGTTCTCTTTGACTAAATGAAAATGGGTGATTGGTGATTAGGAAGACCAGAATTCAATGCCCTATAGTCACTGGAAAGCAAGCCGAGTAAGATTTGTGTGAAATTACTGGGGTGGTAGACAAGTTAAAGGTTTTTAGATGCTAATTAAAGTGCATACTTACGCAATTGTTTCTCTAATTTAGTTTGTGGAGTAGGGAAGTTGTGCATGCGTGTGCGTGTGCGTGTGTGTGTGTGTGTGTGTGTGTGTGTGTGTGAGAGAGAGAGAGAGAGAGAGAGAGAGAGAGAGTTGTGGCAGTTTAGCTGCACTGTGCTTGATGTGATTTGCTGTGTTACAGTCCTGATTATCCATCGCGGGAGGAGGGGGGAGGATTAAAAACCTGGGTAAGAGACTGGGTGTACTAATTCTCAGGCAAATACAGCTGAGTCATCATTCACAGCTCCCATGGAGATTCCTATTGTAGTTTTACTGGGTTTAAAGGTTCCTTTGGTGTGGGAGGCAGAGTGCAGGGGCGTGGTCTGGGAAACAATAGTCTGGGCTCCCCCGACCCCCCCCATATGCTCGAATTAACTGGGCAGTCAAAGACTTAATGTGGACTTGCCAGGAGTCGCCTCAGCCCCACTAAAACCGTCTGGAAGTTCCGAGGGGCCGTGTGAAAATTGAAAACACCTTGGCTTCACCTTGGCTGCCAATGAAGGAAACTCTGCACTGTGTTTGCCAACTCCAGAAAGGAGAAACTTCTGGTGTGTTGGAGAGAAAAGCGAATGAGTGAGCACAGAGGCAGAACGCTCCTTGCGGCTCTCCTGCGACTCCAGACGGTGATTGGCTTTCCCTTTCTTGTCGTCCTGGGAGACTCGGAGCCTTCCAGATTAGGTTTCACTGGGTGCTTTCCGGCTTCCAGGACTGCTCAGGGTTTGTGACTGTGACTACCTCCACCCATCCACCAGCTCCCCCCCACCCCCACCCCCCTCAGATGTCTAATGAGGATTGGAGATTGGAGGAAGAAAGTTAGAATCTGGAAGAAGCTGCAGCCGGTGAACCGTCGAAGTCCCTAAGCTCTGTGTGGGCAACTTGGAAATGGTGGTTTTCATTAATGCCAAGATCAAGTCTTTCTTTAAACTTTTTCAGAAGAAACGTAAGTGGACCCTTTGCTCCTTGTCTGTGTCTGTGTGTGTGGCGGGCACGCGCCTGGCGTGAGGCTTGTCTTGTTCAGAGAGACGGAATGGGAGCGAGCGAGCGCACAGAACCTTAGAGCCCCCGCTGAGTTTTTCCCAGGTTGTCTGCATACCTCAGACTTCTCTAACTCCAGGGCAGACTTATGTGATCTTAAGCTTGTCTTCTTTATTGATGGTTGGGCTTTTAGCTGAACTCATTTCTTTTGTGCTTCTCCAATAAAGGAAAGAAAAATGTCTTTTGAAGAAAAGGGATTAAAAGAAAAAAAACAAACTCTTGTCTTGATGTTGTTTCTCCCTAACGACCCCCCCCCCCACCTCCTACCCTCAGAAAGTATATATATATATATGTTAGTGTTTTGCTAATTATGTAGGAAGCTTCTGTGTAGTCTGCCCTTCGTTTTTGGTGGGATGTTCCTTCACAACTCTTTGGGCTTCTCTGTTGTGTATTTAAGAGCTCAAAGACACACTGTCTACACAGCTCAGAGGTTGTTGTTGGAAAGCGGGCACCTTTTGTGGAGTGACTTCTTTGTGTACTTGGCCTGGTTTTTGACTTCTTTAACCCAGGCGTGCTCCGTCCTTCCTTGGAAAGTATAATTTCGTCCCTGTACATAGTTTTCTTTGTACATAGTTACCAGCTTAGTTTTGATCCAGTGTCTGGGTAGGAGCATCACTGCTAAGAGACGCTTTGGGGAGAGCAACAAAGCCAGCACTTGGGGCTCATTTTCTGCTGCTCTCTTGCTTTGAGGCTGTCTCTGGACGAGTTGACGAAAATCTGTCCTGGCAAGAGTGAGCTACGCCAGGGAAGAGACAACTGTTCTTGCGTGGCAGCCAGTTGGGAGCCGAACAGAAGGGCTGATGGTGTGATCACACACTCGAACACCCCTCTCGGGATCTGATTCCTGGTGGGCTGATCGCGGAGCGTTTCTGTTTTCAATACCGTTCCATTCTGAAGGGTGGCGGTTCAGTCTTAGCAATTGCACGGCCGTCCGCACGAAAGCACTGTAATTGGCTGCGGATTCTCTTTGCAGGATCTCTAGTAATTTCCACTCTGTGAGAGTCTCAGAAAAGTAAACAGTAGATAACTTGGCTTTTTGTATCAACATTGATAATTATAGGTGCCCAGAAAAGCGTGTTCAACAGGAGTGATGAGCATTTCACCTATTTGAATTGTAGCAGCCTTATGGATAAGCTTTCTTTGGCAACATTAAAAGCAGAAAATCTAACTGGCCTTTTTCCGTTTGTGTGTTGTGTTTGTGGTTGAGCAATGCAGTGAGGATGCAGTGCCCTTTAAGAAGTGGTGTTAGGAAGGACAAACAGAATGACTGCACTCATTTGAGGAATATAAAGTAGCATGATATGAGACTAACACCTAAGGACAGTAAGGGCCAGGAGGATCACACCATGGTTTGGAAGCCAGCCCCACGTGCTGGGGGAAAGGCAGCGGGACAGAGAAGGGGCCACTAAGTAAATGATGGAGGGATCGCTTGGGATGAAGGATGTGTGCTGAAAGTAGACCAAGGACCAAATATGATTACCTCTTTCTGTCTAGATTGCAAATCATAATGCCCCAAATTAAGAGAGAGAGTAAGAAGGATGTACTTACCACAGAGGGAGGGTGTGGGGTAGGGTGGGGATGGAGGATGGGAAACTGGGGACAATGGTGGTATAAAATGTGCACTGGTGGAGAGATGGGTGCTCAAGCATTGTTTGACTGAAACGCAATCATGCAAGTTTGTAACTGCATCTCATGGTGATCCAATACAACTTAAAAAAAAATAGTGGTGTTAGGAGGTGGGTCTCTGTAGTCACTGCAGAAGACTTCATATGATTCGTTCATTTGAGTTTCTAAATGCTGAGATGTTTCCCCTGGTGTTGATAGTCTGTTGACTTCCGCTCTATTGGCTATGCTGCTTAAATGTAAAGGTAAAAAGGTAAAGGCCCTCCCGTTGATCGTCGATTTGCTCGAGCGGGCCCAGTAACGTCTCCATTGGAGACTTTGTTGTTACTGTGTCTGGCATATCGAATACTCTCGGTAGCTTGCCGGGCTCTCCGAGAGGGGCAGAGGAATCGAACTCGGGTCGGCCATGTTGGCCGCTTGTAAGGCGAACGCCCTACCCGCTGTGCTATCGCTCCAGCTGCTTAAATGTATCACATTGAATATTATATTTAATTTTTTTAGTTGCATCTAGAGTCAGAGATATGGCTCTGGTGAGTCTAGTCAAGGCTCTGGACTCCTTTTGTAGAATTTTGTTTGAAGGCTATTTTCAGTGGTACTCGGGTCTTAAGGACCACTCCTGGTGACCACATGCAGGGGTGGGCTGCAAACGGGACTACCCGTTGTACTTTCTCTTGTGGGAACACACCTTCTATCCCCCGTTCCTCCCCTCCCAAACTTCCTAGTGCCTTGTTTATCCTCCTCAATGTGTGTATGGATTTGGTTTGGTTTAGTTTTGGTTTTGGGGTCCCACCCAGCAGTGCTCTTAATCCCGGCTCTGTGCTCAGGGATCACTTCTGGTGGGATTCGAGGGACCCTATGGAACTCGCATCGGCAGCGTACAGGGCAAACAAGCAACATACCCGCGGTCCTATTGCTCAGGCCCTGTGTGTATTTGTTTCTCTCTTATCAAACCAGTGTTTCCTGCTGCGATGGTGCTGTGTGGCTCAGTGAGGGAATCGCGATTTGCTTTGCTGATGGGAAGCGGGCAGGGCAGATCTCTCGGTGTTTCTCCAGCATTTTCAAACGGTAGAGCAAGGGGAAGCCTGTGAAATGCCAGGAAGCTGAGCAGACAGTTCAACCGAGACACTGCAGGGTGGGAGGGAGGTGGACAGCTCCAGTTTTCCCCATGGAGACAAAGCACAAGAGCCCCCTGGAAGCTGAGAGGATGTGGGGGCATTTGGCATTTGCGCCATCGTCCCTGGCTGTGTTGGGCTCCATCCGTGGAGGACCACTAGAGCCAACTGCGCTTGCCTGACACCTGACTTTCTCTTTCTCTCTCTGCAGCGGTTTCCAACCTAGATGAGGAGAGCAGATGGACTGTCCACTACACAGCTCCGTGGCACCAGCAGGAGAATGTGTTCCTGCCCAGCACCAGACCCCCCTGCGTGGAGGACCTGCACCGGCAAGCCAAGCTCAACCTCAAATCCGTGTTGAGAGGTGAGACTACCAGCCCACATGTTTAGGAGCGGGTGGGGGTTAGCGTGGAAAGCCTGGATGTGATTGTAACTTTAAATTGTGTCCGTTTGCTTTGGGGCCACACACATCGATGTGCTCGGGGATTACTTTCTTGGCTCTGCACTCAGGAATCGTTTTTAGTTGGGCTCAGGGGGACCATATGGGATGCTGGGGATCGAATTCAGGTTGCTGTCAAGTGCAAGGCAAGCGCCCTACCCACTGCGCTGTCACTCTGGCCCCTTGATTGTAACTTTTTTAAAAATTGTTTTTTAGACACTGTGGTTCACAATACTGATAATGGTAGCGATTTTTTTTTAATCAAAGCCTGTTCACGATGAACATAGAGTACGCTGTATCTTTATAAGATATAATCACTCACAACCACCCACTTGCCTATGGCCTTTGCAGATGCACTTGCCCATGCCTGCTTGCAGATATGCTAATCTAGCCTCCACAGAGCCCAGCCCAGCTTAGAACCCCTTTAGCATGTTTAAACTGCCAGTACGAATTTAATGCAAATAAACGCCTCTGACCTAGGATATTTGGCCACTGCCTTTTAAAAAGCACTCCAGTGAGGCAAAGCAGATTAGTTAGAACAGTCTTTTCCAAATGAGGACTGTTTGTTCTGTTTAGTTCAAGTCAGGTGGAAAGGGGCTCAGTGGCCCAGACTATGGAAGGAGTACTAAGTGGTTTGATTTATCCATCCTTGGGCGGTGCCCAGCCTCTGAAGCTTAAGTCCTGTCAACAGAAGGCAGAGTTCTCTCCAGTTGGTAGGAATTTGCGGTGAGGGTGTACTCCTAAATCCAGTTTAAAATTCTCACTTTCATCTCAGCTTCATATGGATCTTAAGCAAAGGTCAAGTGTGATGAAGAGGGCTTCTTAAGCATGATAGAGGAGCAAGGGAGTTTCATATATATACATATATATGTATGTGTGTGTATATATATATACATACACATATGTATATATGTGTATATATTCATATGTATGTATGTGTATATATACTTTTTAAAATACTTAATAGGGAATGGTTGAGCCACACCCATTAGTGCACCAGGACTATTCCTGGCTCTGTGCTCAGGAGTAACCCCTGGCAGTAATTGGGTCACACCTGGGTCTGTACATGTAGGACAAGCCTTAACCTCTGCCCTGTCCACACACCAGGATTCTGGCCTTGCCCAACACACACACACACACACACACACACACACACACACACACACATACATACACACCCTCTCTTCTTTAAAGAGAAAGATTTGGCATTCGAGGATCAAAGACTTTTCCTGAAAAATAACAAATCAGCATCCTGCCTGGTCAGATGTTGCTTCCTCCAACTCATCTCTTACCAGGCAATATTTGGGGAATAATTATGTGAAGAAGTACTTGTTTGCTGGAAAATTTATTGGACAGGATATCCTCTAGTTCATCTAAATAGGAGAGTCTTACATCCTAGAGAATTCTTTTTTTTTTTTTTTTTTTTTTTTGGCATTTTAGGTCACACCCAGCGATGCTCAGGGGTTACTCCTGGCTTTGCACTCAGGAATCACTCCTAGCGGTGCTGGGGTACCATATGGGATGCTGGAGATTGAACCCAGGCCGGCCGCATGCAAAGCAAATGCCCTACCCTCTGTACAATTGCTCTGGCTCCCACATCGTAGGGAAATTTTTGTCATTGATTGAAAAGGAAAACCCTGATTGTAGATCCCTTTTGCTTTTACTATAGTCTTGACTTCTCTGTCAGCTATTTATTAGTTCATTTGTGAGTGTCCTGTCAGCCTTAGTACTGTGATTACTAGCTGACACTAACCCCCTGTCTGTATGCCAAAAATTGCTAAACCTACTACATGCATTATCTAATTTAATCCATACCATAATGTTACTCTTCAGGGTTATAACGGATGTGAATTTTACACATAACTAGTACTTTCCCTAATGTTACAAAGTGAATAGTAGAGTCAGGCTCTAAAACTTGGACATTCTGAGATGGCAGAGCTGACGTTCTTTAATGCTGCACTCCATTGCCTTAACAGATACTTGCTGAGAGTCTGTAACTCTGGCAGAAATGCAGCAAAGGCAAGAGATTGGCTTGCAAGGACTTATATGTCATATCTACAGTGCAAATTATCAGACAGAAAATACTCAGAAAATGTGCCCCAGTTGCTGTATGGATTATTTTAAAAAGGACATCATTTCTGCTAAGAGAAAGAAAGAGGAAGAACTTGAGTTTGGTATTCAGAACAAAATAAACCAAATGTGTTGGGTCATAGTCTGTGGTTCCCTCTTCGCCCCTCCACCCCCCCATACCCCTTTGATCTTTTGTAATAACTTAGATCAGCTAATCTGTATCTTGCAGTATTTTCTATCTTTATATAGTCTTGGCATTGGCTTGTCCACAGTTGAGGATATTTGAGGGCTTCTTTTTTCTCTTGAGCCTGAGTAACCTGTATCTTTGAAAACAGGAACATAATCGAGAAGAATGACATCAGTTGGGCACTTTTGCTAGAGTTGACTTTGGTCTTTGTTGCCTTTGTGGTAAGATGACTAGAGGATCTAATCTCCACTCCCATCACTGCCAAGCACTTTTCTCTTTAGACTATTTTTTTTGGGTGGTGGGATCTGGACCACAGCCGGTGGTGTTTCTGGTTTACTCCTGGCAATCTTCAGGGGATATGGGGATTCAAACCAGAGTGCTTGTCTGCAAGGCAAGCACTTTAACTGCCGTAGACTTCCCCAGGGCCTCTTTTTAGCCAGGTTTTACAGAGCTTTTCTACTTAGAGCTCACCTTCTTCCACCAAATATTCAAAAGAACATTAAATGGCACGATTCCCAGGACAACCCCCTGAGGCAGTGCCAAACTAATGTTTCTCGGGGTGCCCAGACAACAGAATGCTGCATGGCATGGCTTGTAGAGAATCTTTCAGAAGGTATGTGTGAGTTTGAATATTTAGTCATTCCCCCTCTCCCCCCCGCCCCCCCGCCCCACACACCGTTCTCTTTTTGATCGCTTTCCAGGAAATTGTGCTTCGTATAACCCCTTTCAAGTTTTTTCCAGTACCACATCAGAGCTGCTCCTTTCTTCCCTTACATAGTTGAAGAGCTGTACATTAAGTTTTCTCATTTAGATTTCTTTTTAACTATTGCATGGATCCATATGAGATATCATCGCTGGTTTTGCCCGCACTTGAATTTCATTTTGAAAAGATAAATGCTTTAGTCATTGCTTTAATGTCCTCAAATGGTTTGTCAGAGGAATTTGCTATTAGCTATTCGTAAGTGTAATAACTTCGGAAAATTCTTCAAGCCCATCGTTGAAGTCTGAATTTAGATGCCCCATATGAGGTCTTGGATACCTAATAATGTTAAGGTTCCTGTTTAAGAAAGATGAAATGAGAAAAACACATCTGAAGTGCTTGTTCGTCAACTATTTCTTTATGTCGGATGTACAGAACATCTCGTTCCAGCATCTCCCAGTGTTAGTAACCCCGAGATAAACACAGAAGGAATGTTTAGAGTGCAGAGTCTTTATTGCCCTGTTGTTGGTGAAGGTTAAAAGGGAAAAAATCCAGTCCCTGAATCTATGACATCACGAAGGTGATGATGATGCTGTGCAAAGTCTAAGTTAATTTGACCTCAGTGGTTTTTGCTTAAAATATCAGAAGGGGAGCCAGAGAGATAGTACAATGGGTGAAGCTCTGGCCTTGCACATGGTCAAACCGGGTTCACTCCTCACCACCACATATGGTCTCCTGAGCACTGCCAGAAGTGAGAACTAAGCCCTGAACACAGCCAGGTGTTTTATTTATGTAGTATATACATATATGAGAGAGACAGACAGACAAAGGTAGCTAATTATTCACAATGAATTTTGTTTCTTCTTCCTTTCTCACTGTGATCCTGTTTTAAGACAAGAACAATGTTCTTTAATGTTAAACAAGTTGGTGCTTTTTCATAACCATTTGTTGCTCATTGTAAGAGCTGTTTTATGAGAATGCAGATTTCCTTTTGAAGCTTTTAAGCTCTGGAGGGAAATGATACCTCGTGTGCTAATAAATTAATAGCTCTGCTTTTGCCTATGATATTATGCAGAAATGCTTGGTGGTCCCTAGAGCATTTGCGAAGACACAGTAAGTTTGAAGTAGTATATAGAGACGAATAATAGACATAGCTTAGAAAGAATTTGAGCATCAGTTCAGTGCTAATCTAAAAGTTTTCCCAAGATTAGATGAACCTTCCAGGGTCCCAATCTTGATCTAGAGCTAAACTTGCTGTTGGGGTCCAGGTGGAAGTAAACTCAGTGCTCTGGAAGTTTGTAGAGGTTCAGGGGGGTACATAGGGCAAAAGGTCAATCAGCTGGAAATGAAATGAATTGGGAGCCCTTATGGCCCAGGCTCCTTTGTTGCCCACTGGAGAGGAGAGGGGGGAAAAAACACAGAGTAAAACAGGAGCAGGCCAAGGTCTCTGCTATTGTGTTTCACTCTGTCCTGGTCCAAGGCAAGCAGTAAGCTTCTGTATCTGTCCTTGGGTCATCTCTGGAGAATTGCAGAAAATTTGGTGGCCACGCTTTTATTCACTGCTCTTAGTTTTGTAGGTTAATTTTGTTATTTGAGATTTACAGCTAAGGAAGATGGAAACGTGAACATAGATTTTAAAATGTTTGAGGGCCAGAGAGAGAGAGAGAGGGTACAGTAGACGAAGCACTGACATGTGATCAACTGGGGTTCAATCCCTCGCACCCCATATGGTTCTCTGAGACCATCAGGAGTGATTTGGAAGCACAAATCCAGGAGTAAATATTTAACACAGCCAAATGTGGCCAACATACAGAAAAGCATACCAAATTGTGTTCAGGGAAAGCAAAGAAATATTGTAGGTAATAAACACTTGCCTGGCACACAACTAACCGGGGTTTGATCCCCAGCATCACATAAGGTCTTCCTGTGCAACTTCAGGCGTGATCCCTGCACATAAAGCCAGGAGCAAGCCCTGAGCACCAAAAATAAAATAATATTCTTTTCATATTTGACTCAACATGACCAGCTAGATGGATGAATCCTGTTAAAGTATTCATTCAGTTACTTATTAAATTTTCAAACAGATTCTATCCTTTTCATCTGTTGTGACTTGAATCCTTTGTGGAACCTTATCGGAGTAGGTGGTATTGAGTGGGAAGGAAATGGCCTTTTCTATGTTTTTATCTGTACAATTTTGCACTAATTAAAACAGCCTAGGGGCTGGAGAGATAGCACTGCAGGTTAAATGCGTTCTTGCACATGGTGGACCTGGGGTTCAACCCCAGCACCCTCTCTGATCACCCAAACACCACCAGAACTGATTCCTGAGTGCAAAGCCAGGAGGAAGCCCCCAGCATACTTGTGTGCTCTTCCCTCCCCCCTTTTTTGGGGGGGTCACACCCAGACATTGCACAGGGGTTACTCCTGGCTCTGCACTCAGGTGCTCAGGGGACCTTATGGAATGCTGGGAATCAAACCCAGGTCAGCCGCGTGCAAGGCAAACGCCCTACCCGCTGTGCTATCACTCCAGCCCCCCCCCCCCTTTTTTTAAGCCCACAATTAAGTGGAAGAGATTAAGGAGTAGGCCTGGGCAGTGAGACTCTGATTTTATTTCTTTTCAACCAGAAAACATCAGTTGACAGTTAGGAGCATATTAAAGGCTGAACTGAAGATATGCTATTTTCTAAGCTCTGGTCCCGAAAGCCCGATTTGGGAATGAGAGGAACATACTCTCTCACAGTCTGTTTCACAGCCGTGTAGTCACTGCATCCAAATCTGTTCCCCAGCATCTGTTGTTGCCCTCACACGTGTGCCACAGTCATCGCCCCATGCTTGCAGGTCAACCTGCCCTGGGGCTGTGGGATGGGGCGTGTGAGCACAGGGAGAGCCGTGAGTCGGCTCTGTGCTAACTCAGAGCTAAAGCGTTATATTTATTCTCACTGGAGGGGCAGGAGTGCAGTATTATAATTTGAAAAGATGACTGTACCGAATGATTCAAATAGGAGGTGTGTGTGCGTGTATGTGTGTGTGTTTGTGTATTTGTTTTTTCTTCATGGGGAAGCTAGGGTTTGTACCTAGTGCTGAGGGCCCTGGCTGGCTCTGGGGGCAGGGGTCATTTACTTTAATCCCTGTACCAGCTCTCCTGTTTCTTGATTTCTTTTAATTATGGACAGGGTGGCAGGTGGTGGGTGGGTGGGGAGGTGGCAGGTGGGGGCGTGGTGGTGTCTAGAGAAATAGTACAGTGGTTAGGACATTTTCCTTGCATGTGACCAACCTGGGTTTGATCCCTGGCATCACATATTATCCCCCGAGTCCTTCCAGAAGTAATTCCTGAGTATGGAGCAGCACAGAGCTAGGAGTAAGTCTTGAGCACTTCTAGATGTGACACCCAAACAAAAAATATATAAATAAATGGGGGCTGGAGCAATAGCACAGCGGGTAGGGTGTTTGCCTTGCACGCGGCCAACCCAAGTTCAATTCCCAGCATCCCATATGGTCCCCCAAGCACCGTCAGGAGTAATTCCTGAATGTATGAGCCAGGAGTAACCCCTGTGCATCTCTGGGTGGGACCTAAAAAGTAAAAAATAAAATAAAATAAATGAAGTGTAGTGGGATACAGATGCAATTTTAAAAACTGCAGGCTCTTGGGCCACTGACTCTCACAGCCACTGGGGCATTGCTCCTCAGGGATCTGCTGAGGGGAGGGAGGGAAGGAGCAGTGAGGAGAGTAGAGGGTAGAGACAGCCATACCAAAGCGGGCAGTGACAGCCACACAGGGCTCTGAAACTTCTGAAACATGCCAGAACCCTAGAGCTGCCGGGCTGCCCGGGGCTTTGGGTCAACACCCCTTTCCTTTCAAGATCAGGAAACCAAGGCCCAGAGCAGTGGGGGGATTGGTGAGCCCCCTCAGCAGCATACCCGTGGGACTTACTTCACAAGGAAGTTAAATATTTCATGCACGTTCACATGCAAAGTGTAAGTTATTTTCTAGTCTAATAAAATATTTTATTTAAATAAAAATAAGCATAAGTGGGAGGCATGGTACATTATTCTAAATATATATATATATATATATCCCTGGGGGGCTGGGCGGGGGCAAAGAAATAGGATTGGGGTTAGGGCACTTGCTTTGCATGGGGTTTATCTGGTTGGACCCCCAGCACTGCATACGATTCCCTGATCACTGCCAGGAATGATCTGGAGTATAGAGCCAGGAGCAAACCCTGAGCACTACTGATCCCTCTCTTCCTCTCCTCTACCTCCAAACCCCCGAATTGGGAGAAGAGACTGTCTCCTTTATTCGACAGAAGCAGAGACATTTCTTGGCATGAATACACCCAATTGGCGAGGGAGAGGACCAGGATTCTCATTGCGGTACAGGCAACATGTGGAAGCTGGACAATCATGGACCATCTCTGTACTCTGTACTTCCTTTTCTTTCTTTCTTTCTTTCTTTCTTTCTTTCTTTCTTTCTTTCTTTCTTCCTTTCTTTCTTGTTGGTGTTGTTTGTTTGTTTGCTTTTTGTGGGAGCCACTCTTGGCAGGGCCGTGCTCAGGGCTTCTTCCTGTCTCGGCACTCAGAAATCATTTCTGAAGGGGGTCCTGGGGACCATATTGGGTCCTGGGGATCGAATCCCAGGAAACTGTGTATAGAACAAGCGCTGTGACTCTGTGACTCTGGGCTCTTGACTTTCTTTCCTGCTGAACATTTCATGATTCAAGGATCTCAAATTTTGATTTGACCTGAGGCACCTCACTGCCACTGAGTGGTGTGTGAAGTATGTTAGTGAAACAAGATACCAGGTTCTTGCTCACTTCAGAAGCTGAATTCTAACAAATTGGGTTGTTCAGAACCAAGGGTGTATTTGGCATAAAAGGAGTGTTGCAGGCTTGTATCCTAGCATTGAGTCCTCTGGCCTGGCTGGCGAGGATTGCTTGGGAGCACCCCTGCAAATAATTCAAATAAGGCCGTAGAGTAAATATTGTCAAGAAAGAGAAGAGAAAGGCGGCTGCATTTCAAGGTAGACGTAATTTATTACTTTTAAAAGCAGAGCAAATTAAAACACGGTTGTGGGCACAAGGAACCCACCATGAGCAAAGGATTACACCGAGGAAGAGACTGGGAGGCTGTTCCCCGAGGAGGGCTGGGTCTGGCATGGGGGCAGGAGGATTTGCAGCCCTGTCTAGATGGAGGGCTGGAGAAAGTGTGTCCTGAAACCAAGCGGAAGCTTGGAAATGCATACCGGAAGTGCCCCTGCCACCTCACGTTGATTTGTCTGGTGACCCTCTGCCCAGTGCTTGTGAATCAAATTTTCTTTTCCCAGACAAACAATAATATTCAAGCCTTTTTAAATATATCTCTTCGGTATTTTCTCTTGTGGAATTTTTATCCTTAGGGAAAACTATGCAATGAGAATGGCCAATGGTTTAAGTTTCTTATGGAGAAAGAGAAGAGCAAAGACAAACCTAAAGCATTTGCTGAGTGGCCATGACTCGGGGGGGACTTCCGCTTTCGTGCCAAGGGTCACTCCTGATGGTGTTTGGGGGACTAGGTGGTGCTGGGTCTCTGGCCTTAAGAGCATATGCTCAATCTGTTTCCCCACCTCCCCGGCCCCAGGATGGATATTCTGTCTACAAAAGGGACGTTTGAACTTGTGTTGGATTTGATGGCTCATGGGTTGCTGTTTTAAATCTTCAAAATTATGATAAAGGGGTTGGGGGCAGAGGTGGGACTCCTAGCATCTTTGCCTTTAGGAAGTTGGGAGTTTCATCCCAAACACTTTCACCACAAATTGTGATTAGATACACATGACATTACCATCCTGACCATTTTTAAGTGCATAATTCAGTAGCTTTAAGTTCATTCACTGTCTCCAGACTCTTTCCATCTTACTGGACTCTTGGCATTTACCAAAGGTTCTGATTTTGATTACCTGGAGTTTGCTAACTCAGTAGAGGCATGAAAGATGCCAAGGATAAAAGCAAAATGAGCAATCATTGCTTTTTTGAGTGAAGCAGAGTCATGCTCCCTTTCTCCTTCCTTCCTTCCTTCCTTCCTTCCTTCCTTCCTTCCTTCCTTCCTTCCTTCCTTCCTTCCTTCCATTCTTTCTCTTTCTTTCTCTTTCTCTCGCTTTCTTTCTTTCTTTCTTTCTTTCTTTCTTTCTTTCTTTCTGAGAAGGTAGAACAGAAGACACAGAAGGTAGAAAAATGAAGACATTCATTTCAATGACTGGAGAAGGCTAACAAAGAGCTGGGGATTGTTTAAACAAAAGGCTTTTTGTTGTGCGGTTGTGTCCAGAGCCAGTGTGCCATTTCAGCAATCCTATTTAAAATTCTTGATAAAGTGAGTAACTTGAGTGGCCTCTACATTTCACTCAGAGCAGCCGAAAAAATGCTACATTGAAGGCCCCGCGGTTAGGGTTTGTTATCACTCAAGCTCCCCCTGAAGCCCAATGTCAGTGCTAATCTGTGCACGCTATTTGATAGTGAGTAACCTTGGTGATGCTCTGTCCCTGCAGGGACCGGCTTTTTCACTCTACAAGGGAATGAGATCACCTCCATGGTTGCCTTGTTCTGGCCAGCCCACCTGGAACTTACAAATGCTTGGCACCATGACATTTATCATGGGCATCAGAAGGCCTTCCTCTTTCATTGAAATCAGATTTTTAGCTACATCCGCAGCCCACAGAAGTGACTTTTGAAAGACTTTCACCCAGGCTGAAAGATGGTGCAGTGATTAAGGCACTTGCTGTGCTTCTTGCTGTCCCTGGTTTGATCCCTGTCATCGCATATGTTAACCGGTAAAAAGGCATAGAGCACAGACCCAGGAGCCCTGGGCATTGCAGATGTATGGCCCCATTTACCTCCACTCCACCCCCACCTCCCACAAAAACATGAACAGACACACATATTTTAAAAAATCAGAGTAGGATAGAGCAGTGGGTAAAGCACTTGCCTGGCCGATATTAGACCCCCATCACCACATGTGTTCCTTTGAGCACAGAGACAGGAGTGAGCCCCAAGTATCATCATGTGACCCTCCAATCCACAAAAAAATAAATAATGGTAATTTTTTAACTCTCTTCTACATAAATAATTGAGATTCCCTGGTGAGAGAAGTAGCTCACTGAGAGAGCACTTGCTTGACCATTGCATATTTGTGCCCTGACATTAATCCCCAGCACCATAAAAAAATAAAATGAGAAGCGGGATTGTGGCTCAGTGGTAGTCTACTTGCCACTCAAGGATATTGGAGGATGAAACTGCTTTCCAGTATGTGCTAGCACATTCGCCAACAGATTCATTTCCTATTGGACTCTCCTGATGATGACATAAATAGCAGGCTATTTTCTTGATGTGGAAACTACTGTCCTTAGCTTGGTCTTCCAAAACACTCAGTTGATTGAAGTGAGAAGTCATTGAGCTAAATAATTTTCAAGCATATGAATGCAGTAGACTCTTCTTACATTTTACCCTACTCTGGCACTAACACCTATCCACTGCAGACCTTCATTCCCTCACCATTTCCTTCTTCCACTGTATTCTCCCTCCAAAACTTTATAGCAGCTTTTTCTAAAGGTGAAGCTTCCAGGGCTAAGGAGTAATTATAGGGATGAAGTCATTTGTCTTAAATGCTGTGGACCCTGGTTTGCTCCCTGGCACCACATATGGTTCCTTAAGCACTGGCAGGAGTGATCTCTGAAGATCCCCCTAAATTAAAAAAAAATAATAAAGATAACATTTTCCTGGAACTTCTGTTCTAAGAAATAGCAGATTTCAAGGAGTTGCCCTGAATGCAGTTGGTCTTTTGTTGGTTGTTTGTTGGTTGGTTTGGGGGACACACCCAGCTCTTCTCAGGGCTTACTCCTAGTTCTGAGAACCATTGGTGGTGCCAAAGATTGAACCTGGGTCAGCTATGTGTGCAGCTGTGTGTATGTGTGTGTGTATGTGTGTGTGTGTGTGTGTGTGCATGCTTGTGTTGGTTTTTTGGGTGACAACCTGCAATGCTCAGAGTTCAGGGTATACTCCTGACTCTGCACTCAGGAATTACTCTTGGCAGTGCTCCGGGGACCATATGGGATGCTGGGGATCATACCTGGGTTGGCTGAGTACAAGAAAAATGCCCTACCAGCTAGACTATCGCTTTGTGAAAATTGTTACATCTCACCATGGGGACAGTAAATTCTTATTTGAGGGTTTACTAAGCTGTTGTTGCGAGTTAAGCTTTCTGTGTTAATGTTTGGTTAGTGGAGATTAGTTGACTTCTAAGTTATATTACCACCCGATCTGGTGGGCTCCTACTGGGATGTTCGTATTGTAGAGTTTGGAGATGTCACTCCAGAAAATCCAGAATATTTAACTGGGCGGTCCGGCCTAGGGCATGGCGGCAGCTGTTGGGGTTTGAGAGCGGATGCTAGGGCTCTGGCAGAGCAGGACCTTGGCCCGTTTCCCTCCCGAGATTGCCCCGGAGATCTCAGCCAGGGACCAGATAACAGAGAAATTTCTGTGGCAAAAGTTGATCTCTTTTGCAGTTTATTCATGAGTTCCTGAAACAAGGCCAGCAGATGAGCTTACATGGTGGGGCATGGGTGTGACTCCTGGGGCTTCTGGAAATTCTGGGAGGTGGGGGGACGTTGCCTTCTTTTTTTGAACAAATATGCGAGGAACCTTTCCTAATTAAACTCTAAACTGATGCTGGCCTTACCACCCCCCATCCCCTCTCCGTCAAGGGCTTGGTAAACAGCAGTGAGCCACAGGTTATGTAGGCAGGCCCTAGGCCTTGGGTTAATAAAGTAGGAAGCGAGGTCAAGGATGGAACAGCCTGGGCTGAAGCCTGTTCATGATTACACCTCTCCCGTGTAATCATTGCATCCTACCCAGCGCTAATCGTTCATCTGTTTCATGAGACCGCCCTGGACAGCTGCCAGCGGCCACCCAGAGTCTGATCCAGGGACTTAGGCACCATTCAGAGGGTGTGGACTTTTGCTTTCAGGACCTGGGGTAGCATGGGAGTGAACTTCAGAGGGTTCCTTCTAAGTGACTCAGTCTGGTTATGTGTTCAGAGTTCACATCGGTAGGCTGGGCTGGAAGCAGGAGTGGCAGTGGAAGCCCATCACTGAGTGAGAGGTGCTGGCAACCCTCATAACGCTTCCTCTGAGGTTGGAACTGGAGTGGGGAAGTACAGATAGCAAGAACTCTCCAAGCTTTTTTTTTTTTTTTTTTTTGCTTTTTGGGTCACACCCAGCGATGCACAGTGGTTACTCCTGGCTCATGCACTCAGGAATCACTCCTGGTGGATCACTCCTGGTGGTGCTCGGGGAACCATCTCGGATGCTGGGAATCGAACCCGGTTGGCTGCATGCAAGGCAAATGCCCTATGCGCTGTGCAATTGCTCCAACCCCTCTCCAAGCATTTTTGGGTTTTTGTTTTGATTTTTTTTTTTACCTGATTTACAAAGTTGTTGATAGTTGAGTTTTAGGGATATAATATTTCAACACCAACCCCATCACCAGTCATTTTTTATTTCTATGAAGATTCTACTTATGGGCTGTCAGTGATCTCATCAGTATCTGTCAGTTTACCTTTTTCAGGATCATCTGTATTTCTCTTTCTGTAAGTTGGTCTTTAGCAATTTGCTTCCTCTGGAAAGAGATCCATAATAGTAACGTGATGTAAAAACAGATCATGACATGAACCCTGTTTCTCTGCCCCTTTATTTTTAAATATATATATATATTTTTTTATTTCATTGAATCACTGTTAAGGTAGAGCATTACAAAGCTGTTCATGATTGGGTTTCAGTCATACAGTGTTCCAACACCCATCCCTCTACCGGTGTAATTTCCCATCACCAGTATCACCAGTTTCCTCCCACCTCCTCATATTACCTCCACACACACACACTCCAGCCTGCCTCTATGGTAGGTACCTCTTCTCTCTCTCTCTCTCTCTCTCTCTCTCTCTCTCTCTCTCTCTCTCTCTCTCATTTTAGGCATTATGGTTTGCAACACAGATGCTGAAAGGTTATCATGTATATCCCCTTATCTGCTTTCAACATTCAGTTTTGTCGAGAGCAATCATTTACAACTAATGTTGTCATAATGGACCTTCCTCTGTCTTAACTCCTCTCCAACCCCCCCCCCCATACCCTTGTGGTAATTTCCAGCCGTTGATCAGTCCTCCTGGTGTTTTGGGCCTTGGGTGGGGAGGCCACGCTGGCATGGTTCAGGGGTCAGGCGTTCCTTGTGGCTTAGTGCTCAGTGGTTGCTTGGGGGACCACCTGATGCTGGGAATCAAACCCAGGCTTCTCCATGCTCCACCCTTTGAGTCATCTCTCTAATCCTTACCAAGAATCTTGAGAGAACGTGGGACTGGAGAGATAGTATAGCAGGTCGGGCACTCGCCTTGCACTCTGCCAACCTGCATTCAGTCCCAGACATTCCATATGGTCCCTCAAGCACTGCATGAAATAATTCCTGAGGGACAAAACCAGGAGTAACCCCGAACACTGCTGGCTGTGCCCCCTCCCCAGCAAAATAGGAAAAAACAGGACAACTAACATGTAAGACCCTTCTACCCTAGCAAACGAAATGCACTGTCTGAACAGTACTCTCTCCGAACTTGAAAGTAGCTACTACATACAGCGTTTCTCTCCCTCTGCAGTGGTATGTTACCCCATCAGCTAAATTATCCTCCCTTTGTTTTCTTTTCCTTCATAAATCTTTCTGTCGATGAGTACACGTGACACAGTAAGAGAAATAGATGAACCCTTTCTGCCTCTCATGCCTCTGATCACTTCTCATTAGCAGAGTCTCTGACTATCAAGACTCTCTCTCCGTCTTTGGAGCAGCAGCTCTTCATGGCAGTTTTTCCTCAATGACAGTTATCCCCCATCACAATATCATGTCAATCACCATAACTTTTGTTTCTTTGCCCTTGAGCTACTTAACTTCCTTTATTTTTTTCCTGGTGTGACTCCCAGACCGGAAGTTCAGCCACTCCCAGGCACTGGCTAGAAAGGCAAGTTCTCAGCTCTCACTTCAGATCTGTTGAGTCTGAGCAGCCTGACAGTGGGCCAGCAAACATTCCAGGTGCCTCCAAAGCCCCTTAATTTGGAGTATTTTTGCTCCCCAGATTGCCACATAAATGTCATATCAATCAGGCAGCTCCACTGGAAGCACCTGAAAAGCTGGAGTCAGTACCTGGGTTCATGGCAAGCTAAGACCTCACCCTCATGGAAAACAATATGAACATTCCTCAAAAAACTAGAAATTGAGCTTCTATACAACCCAGCAATACCACTTCTGGGAATATATCCCAGCAGCCCAAAAAACAACTGCAGAAATGCCTTCTGCACTTCCGTGTTCATTGCAGCTCCATTCACAATAGCCAGAATCGGGAAACAGCCTGAGTGCCCAAGAACTGATGATCGGTTAAAGAAACCATGGTATATCTACACAAGGGAATACTACACAGCTGATAGGAAAATAGAGTTATGAAATTCGTTCATAAATGGATGGACATGGAGAGTATCATGCTGAATGAAATGAGTCAAAAGGAGAGGGACAGTTATAGAATGACTGCATTCATTTGTGGGACTAAAAAAAAAAACATAATTTGAGACTAATATGCAAGGACAATAGAAACACAGGCCGGGAGGATTGGTCCACAGTTGGAAGCCTGCCTCAAGTGCTTGGGGAAAAAGCAGCTTGAATACAGAAGGGACAGCTGTAACAATGATGGTTGGAAATGATCACTCTGGTTAAGAACTGTGTGCTGAAAGTAGGTAAAGGAACAAACATGATAGCTTCTCAATATCTGTATTGTAAACCCTAAAAGGGAGAGGGGAGAGAGGGAGCATTCACCTGACATAGAGACAGGCTGGGAGGAGATGGGGAGACTGGAGGGAAACTGGGGACACTGGTGATGGGAAATGTACACTGGTGGAAGGATGGATGTTGGGATATTGTATGACTGAAACTGGACCATGAGCAGCTTTGTAACTGTGTAGTTCATGGTGATTCAGCCATTCATCCTCTTTGGCAGATGCTCAGCGACTCCAGGGGCCTTCCCTTGCCCTGGCCTTTGGGCAGCAGTCAGCATGTTTTCTGGTTGGCTTTCTTCCTTGCTCACCTGCAGTTAAGCAAATCATACTGTGGCATCTGAAACACTTTATTAAAGAGAGGAAGATACTTTTTGAACTTTGAGAGTCTAATCTTGAAAGCTAGATGTTTTCTTCTTTCTGTGGGTGTTTTTGTTTTTGTTCTTCGGTGGTTTGGCGCCACACTTTTAGGGACTCAAGTCCTCTAGGTGTGGCCTGGCTCTGCACTCAGGAGTGATCATGGCAGTTCTCAGGGAACTCGACGTGGTATCAGGAAACTAACCTGGGTCAGCCCCATTCAAGCAAGGCTAGTGCTCGCCATCCCTGTTTTTTTTTTAAGTTTTTGTTTGGTTTGGGGACCACCTTCAGCAGTGCCAAGGGATTTCTTCTGACTCTGCACTCAGAGCTCACTCCTGGTGGTGCTAGAAAAAAAATCAGGGTCAGCCACATGCAGGGCAATCACCTTACTGGCTGTATTGTTCTTCACTGTATGTTTTATGGTAGTTTGGATGCTCCGTGTCATTGAAGGGAAGACTGGTGAAGAAATGGTGTTAGAGATGTAGATATGCATTTATTTGAGTTTAGTATTTAATATATACCATGGAAAGTGCTTTCTTATAACTACAATAAAAATTGTTACTGATAGGTAAACAAGGAGAGAAGAATGAATCACCAGTCTAAAGGTAGATCTAATTTTGTGCGCCAGAGTCGACCCTGTATTTGAAATCTATCGTTTAAAATTGTCATTACTTGGTATCAGATTGCCTAGGAAAATAGTCATTAAAGAGATCTGTATGAAATCTTTAAGTCTTCATGGTTTAACACAGTTTTTCAGTTCTTTTAACAAATTACTGGGTAGCTTAAAAATAATTTTGAACATCTATAGTTTCTTATTTATGTTCTTATTTGTTGATTCTTGAAAGATAATTGAAATAAATTGACATTCAACTGTTTTGAAGAGTTATGGAAAATAGAAATGCATTTTTGAAAGATTTAAAATGCTTGACCACCAAGGCAATATATAACAATATTAACAGTGTGGTTTCATTATCTTTTAACTATTGCCAAAATTCTTAAATTACAGAGCCAGCAGGTAAATCCTTCTACTTTAAAATCTATTTTGGCTTGATTTTCATTAAGAAAAGAACTTCTCAGATGTTTACAAAGCATAATATTTAAGTGCAGTAAATTTTCCTCATGCTCAATTAAATGCTCAAATTAGATTCTTTAGAAATATAATGCTCAGGACTGCAGTTGGATAGGAATTTACTTTTCCTTAAGAAAGCTTAGGTGTTCTCAATCCTATGGTTCTGGACCAAGATAGGTAATAGAACTGACCTTTTACCCTGTTGTTGATGTTCTGATGGCTAAATAACAAGAATAGACTTTTGGAGACCTGGATTTACAAGGAACTTTACACCTGGGTTTCATAATCCTTAAGACAGGTATCATGTCGGCTTCCCCTCAGTTCCCACAGAAATATTCTAAACACAAGTCAAAGAAGGATTGGCAAAGGGCTTTCAGGGTAGCAGTAGTGCATTTACTGTCAGTAGCAATGGCTTGAAAAATCGTGATCTGAGAAAGGATAAATTTTTAGACTGTGGTTTATCATAGTGCATTCTCACTGAAGCGGCACAGCACCACCATTATTTTTTATAATTAACATTGGAACTGGAGTCCTTCCAATTTTTAACAACCTTGAATTATAGAGGGAGGATTATGAAAGATTTAATAGTGTTTAGAATCCACATTCAGATTTTAAAATATGGTATGGTTAGAAGATGGTGCTGTTGCAAAATAACGAAATTGTGCTTTTGACCCCAGTCTTTCAAATCTTCAGTAGTAATTTATACTCCTGCATACTTACCCCAGCCATTGGACCTGGAAAATGACCCCAAAGCCTTCTTCGTTGACCCCTCTGGCTTTTAATAGGGCAATACTTGTTTCAAATAGTTTATCACTCCTTTCTCGCCATCCTCCCTCTACAAATTCAACAAGGCAGCAAACTTTACACTTCTCTCCTGTCCATTCATCTTGTCGTACCATTTCCTTGGTTAATAGAAAACATGACATTCACATACCCCTGGTTTTAATTTTTTGTGTCTTTGGTTTTAGGTTTGGGGGCCACTCCTGATGGTGCTCAGGGCTTACTCCTCTTTCTTTGGTCTCTCCTGGCAGTGCTTGAGGGGGATCATATGTGGAGCTGGGGATCAAACTAGGGGTAACACATGCAGAGGTCTCAGTACTATCTCTCCAGGTATATTGCTCTGTCCTGAAAATAAATTCCTTTTTATTCTCACTTGACTTTCAATTTCTAGCTCCTAATTCTGCACCCCACCTACCACCACCATTTAAGAAACCAAACTTATACTTAAATTTAGTTCAATTGTTTGGTTAAGAACTTGGTTCTTATGGGACTAGTACCACATTTGGTCCCCAGCATGCCAGGAATAATCTCTGAGCACAGTGTCAGGAATAAGTGTCTGATCACAGTCACAGCGTCTGATCACTGCCAGGTGTGTCTCCTCCCCTTCATCACCCCCCTCCTAAAAAAAATATTTTGGTTTTCTCAGTGCGCATATCAAAATCTTCATAATCAATTCAGGAAAATTTTCACAGTGTTTCATATGTACTTGTAGGATTATAAATATGAAAAAAAATCAATGACAAGAAATTCTACAAATCAGTGGTCGAAATACCCATGTTTTCTTACACCCTCATGAAGCAAGTTGCTTTTTCCTCATAAATGTTCATACTTAAATGGTGATTTATTTGAAATTGTTTCCTTTTTTTTTTTTTGATTTGGGGTGGGGTATCTCCGAAGTTGTATTGAGGAGGCCTGGACACAGACTGACTGGTGCTTGGGCAACCTCTAGGGCAGCTCAGGATGCTCTGGGTACCATATGCAGTACCAGGGATCATCAAGCAAGGGTCAGCCATGTGCAGAGCAAGTGCCTGACCTGCTGTCCTCGGTTCTAGCCTCTGGTTCCACCTGAATCCTAGCGTACTGGGGAGGGCCATGAGCTGAAAGTAGGTAATAACATCATGAGAGCATGTCGCTTCTCTATAATGTCCTGCAGAGGCTATCCCTGGTCACATGGGGAAAGGTCCTGTTCTCCCAGAAACCTAAGAGGCCAAGCAGAGTACCCGCACCACACACACACACACACACACACACACACACACACACACACACACACTTTTTCCTCTGTCTGTGCACATAATCCTGCTGTTCTGCCTATTCACCCAGCCCACACTTTCTTTGCCCGGGGCTGGGGAACCCCGTTTTGCGCTCACATCTTATGCTTGCTGAGTCCTGCTCCAGTAATACCACACCCTGCTCTCCTCTCAACTTTATCCCTTAGTACTTGGGACCTTCTATCACGCTATGTGATTACAGTTCTTGTTTGTCTGTGGCCTGTGTCTGACAGCTAACTTGTGCACTTGGAGCTTCTTAAAACCATACACTCGGGACCGGACCAATAATACAGCAGGTAGGGCATTTGCCTTGCATGCATCCAGCCCGGGTTCGATCCCCAGCATCCCATATGGTATCCCAGCACCACCAGGAGTAATTCCTGAGTGCAGAGCCAGGAGTAATCCCTGAGTATCGCTGGATGTGACCCAAAAAGCAAAAAAAAAAAAAAAAAGAAAACCATATGCTCTATGGGAGCAGGGATTTTTGTTTGTTTGGTTTGCTGTAGACTCCCCTCTGCCCAGAACAGTACTTGGAAGGTCCTAAATGCCTCATAAAGAGTTGTCCATTGCTGGTGGGTTGGGGATGCTGTTCCCTGGAGTCCTAGTGCATGAGTAGCCTTGAAGGGAGGGTTGTTTTGGGGGCTGATGACTTACTGTGAACCCTGGTCCTGTCTCGGGAGGTGGAGCTACTCTAACTCCTTACTCCTTGGCCATTCCCACATTAGAAACACCAACTAATCTCAACAATGTGCAGTACTGCTGCTGATCTGAGAAATATGTCTTATGGTTTTTACTACCAAAGAAGTCTAAGCTAAGCTGAAAGGTTTAGAGCAAGTAGAGAGGCATCATGAACGGAAGTTAGGGGAGCTTCAAAAGAGGAGTGGTTGACTAGGGATAGATCTCACCAAGATATAATCTGCTGAAAATTCTGGTATGTGGGTTTTGTGACTGAAATCTCCAGGCTTTCTCAGGGTAGGGTTGGACTGCCTTTCCCCACATCCCTTACTTCCGAAGGCCTCTGCAGTCACATCCACACCCCAAAGCTTCCACCCAATTGAAAAGCTACTCCAGCCTTACTATCCCGATAAAATACCGAATGCCATGAACAAACACCATGACCTCTTAGCAACTGTATTGCAAACCATAATGCATAAAAAGAAAAGGAGAGAGAGAGCAAGAAGGAAAGTGCTTCCCATAGAGGGAGGCTGGGGGTGAAGGGATGGTGGTGGGTGAAACAGGGGAAATTGGTGGTAGGAAATGTACACTGGTGGAGGAGTTAGTGTTGGGTCATTGTATGATTGAAATCCAGTTATGAACAGCTTTGTAATGGTCTATCTCATTAATATCCAATTAAAAAAATAAAGTAATGTGGAGTTCATGCCCAATTTAATCAACTTAATAAATGGCAGAATAAATAGCAGTACTCCTACATTTAAAAAAAAAAGAGGAGTAACGTGTGGTTCAGTCATCCCAAAGTAGTGCAGTGAGTCAGGTGCCCTGTGAGCATGGCATCAGCCTCTGGCTGGCCTGGGAATCCCCGAATACAGTTGTCTGTACTAGACATTAGCAAATAGCAAGAGGACGTGTGTTATGCATTAGTACTTGTAGCTAAAGTAAACTAAGAATTTATAGTCATGTGCAGAAAGGATTAGAGGATTTTCTTTTCATATTTATATGCCAAGTCTACTCATATTTTCCTACCCCTGTGAGATGCACAATGTTTTCACCTACTAATCTGCTTTTCTTTGAAGCAAAAGATAAGCAGCCTTCCCTAATCTTGATTTCAGAAGACCTTAAGCACCGGTATTTTTTTTTATTTTATTTTTTTTAAGGGATGACGGTGGGGTGTTGGGGAGTCACACCCAGCAGTGCTGAGGCCTTTCTTCTGGCTCTGTGCTCAGGGATTACTACCGGAGGGATTCAGGGGACTGTATGTAGTGCCAGTGATGGAACCTGGGTCACACAGTACCAGTGATGGAACCTGGGTCAGCTTGGGCATGCCAAGTATCCTACCTATTGTACTGCCTCTCCAGCCCTCATACTAGTGTTCTTTAAGATGCATATTTCTGGGGCTGGAGCGATAGCACAGCAGGTAGGGCGTTTGCTTTGCATGCGGCCGACCCAGGTTCGAATCCCAGCATCCCATATGGTCCCCTGAGCACTGCCAGGAGTAATTTCTGAGTGCAGAGCCAGGAATAACCCCAGAGCATCACCGGATGTGACACAAAAAGAAAAAAAAAGTTGCATATTTATTATTTAATTTTATGCCTTTATAATTATGGAAATCTAAGGATAGAGAAAAAACATAAACTGTTGAACCTATTACTGATAGAACTGGGCTGGAGAAAAAGCACAGGCAGCCAGGCCCCCACCTTGAATGTGGCCCCAATTCTAAGTCCTGTGCCACATGGTCCCCCCGAGTGCCACCAGGAACGATTCTTGAGCACAGGACCAGGAGTAAGCCTGGAAGGGTTAGGTGTTAGGTCCTGAACCCAAAATGGAATGAGATAAGTTTATCAAACTAATCTAACAACTTTTTTTTCTCTAGGAAAAACATTAAAACCTGAGGTTAAATGTGTCGATTGGCTAGATAACAACGAGTTTGGGGTTTATTTTCTTGACACATTAAGAGTGCTGTAGAGATAAACTAAGGAGGTGTAGTTTCTCGTTCTAAGTATTGTAACTATCTATGTGTTGTACTTGCACACCTGCTATGGAGTCAGAATACCTGAACCCCATGTTGGCGCAAAGGGTTGGAGGAAGTTTCTTTGTGTCAGAGTTTTCCTATGTGATGTGTAGGTAATGCTACCTCACCATCTCTTAGGGTTGCTGTGAAGAGATTTACTTCAGAGTAGCTTTGGGTTCTTGTGATCAGTGTAACCTATTGTCAGGTCTTCTGAGAACGGTTATCACAGCTTGCCTTTCCCCACCCCTAAGAGTTACTCTTCTTAGGAACTTAGATTTAAGGTTCTCAGGTTGGCCCTTGAGGTTTCTTTCCTAGAGCTTCCCTGCTCTTGAGTAGCCAAAGTTTGGTTTTCGTGATGCTCAAAGTTTCTTGCCAAGGGACAACTCTCTTGCCCTCTGCCCCCATCCTGCCTGTGCATGTCCTTGGAGATCCTTGGAAATCTCTCCACCTTTTAGCATTTCCTGGTTCCACTATGTTATTATTTGGCAAAGCCCTGCAAACCAGGTAGCTTCGAATAGCACCTGGATTGCTGAGTACTAAATTGTCTTACGTCCAGAACAAGGTGCTGGCCACTGTGTCTTGTTTTCGTGGTAAACTCCTCAGTGGCATATATACACCATACTTCCTGTGTAGCTATAGGAAAAGATGGTAGGCAGTTTGCTGCCACCTGGATGGATCTGGAGGGTATTGTGCTAAGCAAAGCAAGTCAGTAGAAGGAGGACGAATTACCAGATTATCTCAGCTCTCTGTAGTATATTCAGAAACAAAACAAGGAAACAGTATCAAATGATGACAAACATTGGAGCTTGGGTGCCAGAAATGAATTTCTGTACCCACTGAGGGGGTGGGGAAGGAGGATTGAAGAAGTAACATAAGGATATTGGTGGAGGGAGGCACTTGTGCTCTTGGTGATGGTGAGGTGTGGTAATAGTCTATGGCATCAAGACCAGAAACATGAACACTGTTGTAGCTGTGTCATCTAAACTAAAAATTGAAATTAGCAAAGAATTAAAACACAGGGGATGGAGACCTAGTAGCAGAGGTGACCACGCTATGACTGGTCCCGGTTCAATCCCTGACTCCACAGGGCTTGCCGGTACCACCAGCAGTGACCTCTGAGCACAGAGCCAGGAGCAGAGCCCCTGAGTACCACCAGTCGTGACCCCTGAAATAAAAAATATATATATAAAACACACAAGAGAGGCTTTACATTGCTGTTGCAAATGCCACACTGAAACCTCTCAACCTTGTTCAGGAAGGGCTGGAAAGAGAGACTTAATAGGGAGAATGGGCACTAGGAATCTGCAGAATCTTAGAAGCTGTGTTATCCATGTGTTTGGAAGAGCCATTTGAGCTGTTTGGGCCTAAGTTTTTTTGGGTTTGGTTTCTTCTTCTTTTCTTATTAAGTAACCGTGAATTACAAATATCATTGGATTTCAGGACTATAGTATTTCAACATGGAGCCCTCTACTAATGTCCATTTCCCTTGACCAGTTGCCACCCCCACCTCTGCCTTGCATTTCCCTCACACCTGCCCACCTGCCTCTATGAGAGTCACCTTTTTATTTTATTTTATTTAAATTTTATTGAATCACTGTGAGATACAGTTACAAAGCTTTCATGTTCGAGATTCAGCCATACAGTGATCGAACACCCATCCTCCACCAGTGCACATTGTCCACCACCAATGTCCCCAGTATCTCCCCACCCCCATCCCAGTCCTCACCCTGCCTCTATGGCAGGCAATTTCCCCAATACTCTGTCTCTACTTTGGGGCATTATGTTTTGCCCAAATTTTCCCACCACCATTCAAGCCTACCTGCCAGGGGCAGACACTAGATAATTTATTTTCCATTGCTCACTTTGAATATCATGAGAGTTCACATGGCCACAGTGGCCATGCACATCTCGGGTCTAGATTATAGATGGTGGGATCCAGAGACATCTCTGTAGGGCACTAATCCATTTTGGGATTCAGTTGGGAGTCTCTGGACCAGGGCTGTTGGTGCACCAGATTGTGCCCGGAGAAAGCTTGTGGGCATGACAGGTAGGCCTCGAAGCAGGCAGAAAGCCAGGGAGGGACCACCTGGAGCCTCTGCTGCCATGCAGCCTGGAGATTTAGTCCTGGTACCCGCATACCTGGGCCTTGCTTGTGGGAGCTCTTGGACGCTGGGATTCCATCTGGAGTAGGCAGGGAGACTGCAACCACTCCACCTAGGGTGCCCTCAATAGGCACCTTTTTAAATAATTTTTGACACTGTGGTTTACAATGCTGTTGCCAAGGGGTTTTCACGCATAACACTTTAGTCCCTTCCAGCCCCCTCTCTCCCTCTGGGTTGAACGCCCCCCTCCTCCATCTTTATAGTGGCCTGTCCTGTGCCCCTGCCCCATTCCCAAGTGACACGTGCTTCCTGTTCAAGACCAGTGCTCATGTTCTTTGGATGTTTGTTATTCCACTACTGTGTTTCATTATATCCCAGGTAGGAGACGATTCTGTGTAGGTCTCACCCTCTAACTTTACTTAGCATGAGACTCTCCAGACCCACCCATGTTGCAGTAAATTGCATGCTTTTGATTTTATGTATAGCTGAGTAATATTTCTCTGTGTACATGTACCTTATTTTCTGCATCCAATCATCTATTCTTGGACACTTGGGTTGTTTCCAGATCTTGGCTATTGTGGATAGTGCTGCAAGGAACATAGGGATGCAAATGTCTTTTCTCCATTGTGTTTTGGGACCCTCTGGATAGATGCGAAGAAGTGGAATGGCTGAGTCAGATGAAAGCTCAATTCCTGATTTTGGGGGGAATATCCATACTGTTTTCCAGAAAGGCTAGACCAGTCAACGTTCCCACCAGCAGTGAATGAACATCCCCTTTTTTGCCGCACCCGTGCAGACACTGGTTGTTCTTGTTCTTTTTTGATGTGTGCCAGTCTCTGTAGTTTGAAGTATTGTCTCATTGTTATTTGCATTTGCACTTCCCTAATGATAAGTGATGTAGAACATGTTTTCATATATTTCTTGGCTATTTATATGGCTTTGTGCCATTTTGTGTGTTGGGGGGTGAGGGACGGGGTGCAGTTTGGGCCATACTTGGGATGCTCAGGGCTTACTCCTGGCTATGCACTCAGGGATCACTCCAGGTGGGCTCTGGGATCATGTGGAGAACCAAGATAAAACCTGTGTCAAACCCATGCAAGGCAAATGCCCTACCTGCTATACTATGACTCATTTGATATGGCTTCTTTGAGGAAGTTTCTGTTCATTTCTTTTTCCTATTTTTAAGTCTCTCTCTCTCTCTCTCTCTCTCTCTCTCTCTCTCTCTGTGTGTGTGTGTGTGTGTGTGTGTGTGTGTGTGCTGTTTCCTCACTTGCTCATGAAGTAGGATTGGATTGCCCATCCTTGGTAAAGAGTAGTTATGGGGCTGGTTTCATCCCAAGGAATCACAGCAGAAGTAAAACCCAAGTTCCTTTGGCCGAAGTTGCAGCAGCTGGTATGAGGAACCCAGATCTGACCTGCACTGCTTGGGGCCGAAGGACAGGACAGTGGGTAGGGTGCTTTCCTTGAAAGTGGCCCACCTGCATTCCATCCCTGCCATTCCACTTGACCCCTGGAGCACTGCCAGAAATAATTCCTGACTGCAGAGCTAGGAGTAATTCCTGAGCAAGACCAGTGTGGCCAAACAAACAAACAAAAATGAACTGCATTGCCGAGTGTTGTTGAGACTAGAACTCTGTGATCATTGTGCGTAGAGTGCCTGCCTGGTCCCCAGAAGACTGTGGAGGGGAGGGTCAAGGCCTGCTGCCTTCTCTAGGGCATTCTGCAGACTTTGGAATTCTGAATTGCTGCCATTTTACTCGTTGGTACCAAAGGTTTAAATTTCAGAACTGCATCTAGAAAATGGAATTTCAGCAAGGTTTTTCCAGTAAAGAAATTTATTGTTGTTGTAGTTGTTTTTTTTTTGGGGGGGGGGGGGCTACACCTGGCAGTGCTCAGGACTTACTCCTCCCTCAGCACTCAGGACTCACTCCTGGTGTGAATCACGGGGATCACATACGAAGTTGGGGATCAAACCGAGGTTGACTGCATGCAAGGCAAGTGCCCTACCTGCTATACTATCTCTCCAGCCCCAAAGGAAAAATTCTTTTGAAAAGAACACTTGCAACCTGCTTGCTGTAGACTGTTAAAGACTTACTGCAGAAAGGGTTTGGAGGCCAGAGCCCAGTTAAACTCACTAGCATGGCTCAATGACCATTTAATTAGAATAATTTATTTTTTTTCTCCTACATTTCAGACTTTAGTTTACTAAGAAATGCCTGTTCATTGTTCTTGTGCTAAAGCAAACAGTTTGAAATGAAAGGGAGGAGGAGGAGGAAATTTGTGGACGAGAAACCAAAGGATTCAGCAAACAGTGACACCTTTATCCAAGCAATCCAGCGAGAACAATAACCCGGTTTTACTCTGACTTTCTGTTGCAAGAGGAGTATGTGCTAAAGATAGACTTTGGAGCCCATTTAGTGTAATGTTTCCAGCCTGTCACTGCGGGCATAACCCAGCTCTCAGTGACACTTTGCCTTGCAGTTACTCCGGGCTTAGTGTGTGAAATGTCTTTATTCACCATGGCTCGCCCTTGCTTCTACCTCATTCTGCAGACAATAAACTCAGTTTTTAATGAACAAAAGCCTAGTTTTATAGACCAAGAATGCTTGCCGCTTGTCGAGAGAAACATTTCCTAGATTTCCCCAAGAATGAAGAGCCAATGGAATCTGATGAGCTTCGTGGATTTCGGAAATTTGATGAGAGTGGAAAAAAGAAAAGGGGGCGGGGGTCATCTGGCGTAAATGACACTGCCGACCAGCGCTGGGCTCTGCATCATATTCCATCAGATTCACTGCTGCTCGTTAGCCTATTTTACACATTTCTGTGACATAAGTTTCATGGTAGGAAAAAGAGGCACTGTTTTAAATTAGGCTCAGATGGTGACGTCAACTGGAAGTACTAATCATTACCAGTCTTTCATGCATTCAACACATAAATAATAATTGTATATTTGGTCTTTTTAGATTTAGCACATATCAAGTCATTTTGGTCACTTTTAAATGTCTGGTCTAGCCATCCATTCCTTTTTTCCCCAGAAGAAGCATTTATTATGATTATTATTGTTGTTGTTATTATTATTATTATTACCCATACCCAGCAGAGCACGTCTCTGGAGCAACCCCTAGCTGTGTTCTAGAGATGTGATGTCCGGGATTGGAACTAGAACTAGGGTTGGCTGCATGGTCACATAAAGCTAACCCCCAAACTGTCTCTCCAGCAGAAGACCATTTATCAAATATAGTCTGACATAGTACCAAGAAGTAAAACAGAGTTTTGGGTTTTTTTTAAACTATTACTTTGTTTGTTTTGGGGTTTTTTTGGGGGGGGGTTGTTATTTGTTTTCAGGCTAAATCTGGTGGTGCTTGTAGGCTATTCCCAGCTTTGTACTTGGGAGATAGCTCCTGGCTTATTTAGTTGTTTTTTTTTTTAGGCCACAACCAGTGGTGCTCAGGCCTTACTCCGAGCTCTGTGCTCCCCTGAGAGCACAGAGTTCTGCTTCACTCCTGGAAGTGAGCAGAAAATCATATGTGGTACCGAGAATCTAACCCCAGCCAGCCATGGGCAAGGCAAGTTCCCCAACCATTATACTATCTCTCCAGTCCTAAAACAGATTTGAATGTTATGAAATCTTGCACTCTCACACTTACGAAGGGTGGTCAGTTAGGAAGGAGAGAAAGACTTGACAGAAGGATTTCATTTTAAAATATCTTGACCTTTGCTTAGTATTTTGGGCTGGAGCAATAGCACAGTGGGTAGGGCGTTTTTATTGGTTTGCTCTATTTTTATTAAAACAAATCCAATATTTTGTGGAACTCCAGATCTTAGCACAGCTCGCCATTGGAAAAATGCTAAGCGTGCTTTTGGTAGCATTATCTCCACAGTGAGGATAGATTGCTACTTTGTAAGATACAGTATCTAATATTGGAGAATATGTAGATATGTTTCTCACTGAAAAGAGATTGATATGAGTAAATCCTTATTAAGAATAAGTTGTATTCAGGTGGGAGCAATAGTACAGCGGGTAGAGCATTTGCCTTGCATGCAGCCGACCCAGGTTTGATCCCTGGCATCCCATATGGTACCCTGAGCACCGCCAGGAGTGACTCCTGAGTAGAGAGCCAGGAGTAACCCTGAACAGTGCTGTTGTGACCCAAAAAGTAAAAAAAAAAAAAAAGAAGAAGAAGAAGTTGAATTCTAGACAGTTCAGAAGGAATTTTTTCTGTTTCACTCAATATTGAGTGGTAGCAGGTTCAGCTTGAAGATTATTTTGCCCTTCAGTAACTAATAGTACTTAGCTGTCTCATGATTGCATATGCATATTTAGTGAGCTTGGCATGTTGGGTTGGAGCTATAGCACAGTGTGTAGGGCATTTGCCTTGCACGCAGCCGACCCAGGTTCGATTCCTCTGGAGAGCCTGGCAAGCTACCAAGAGTATCCTGCCCACACGGCAGAGCCTGGCAAGCTCCCTGTGTAACAACAAATCTCACAATGGAGACATTACTGGTGCCCGCTCGAGCAAATCGATGAGCAATGGGAGGACAGTGCTGTAGTGCTACAGTGGCATGTTAGAGGCTTCCCAGGACTTTCCATGGAGAGCTTTACGAAATTTCATTTATCCTTCTGGGTTAGAAACTTTCTTCATCCACTCCCACTGTGAGGTAGCCAAAAAAAAAAAAGACTGAGGATATTTTTATTCTCCAGTTGAAGAATTTTTATCAGAAATCCTGGTCTCTCTTTTGAGGAATAAATCATAGATAGGAAATCTGAGTGTGCCCTACTTTAGCTCTGTCTTCAGGTGTTTGGTTTTGCAAAGCTGTGCCAACAGGAAACTTTGCCAAACTTAACACATTATTGCACTACTTGAGCCTCTAGGGGATTTTTTTAAAAATTTTTATTAGTTAAGTACCGTGAGGTACAGTTATAGACTTACAGATTTTTGTGCTTGGGTTTCATTTATACAATGATTGAGTACCCATCCCTCCACCAGTGCTCATTCCCCACCTCCAATGCTCCCAGCATCCCTCCCACCCCCCCCCCCCACCCCACCTCCATCCCGCCCTACCTCTGTGGCAGGGCATTCTCTTTTGTTCTCTCTCTCCTTTTGGGTGCTGTGGTTTGCAAAAGAGCCATTGAGTGGCAATCATTTTTGGTCTATAGTTTACTTTCAGCATGAATCTCTCATCCTAGGAAGATCCTCCCGACACCCTTTACTTGGTGCTCCCCTCTCTATCTGAGCTTCCTTCTCCCCCAGCATGTGCGGCTGGCCTCCAAGGCATGGAATGAACCTCCTAGTACTAATCTTGGCTATTCTTGGGTGTTAGTCTCCCATTTTGTTACTTTCTATGTCACAATCTTACTATGTCTGTCCCTCTCTTTCTGACTCATTTCACTTAGCGTGATACTTTCCATGTAGTACCACTTGTATGTAAATTTCATGACTTCATCTTTTCTAACAGCTGCATAGTACTCCATTGTGTAGATGTACCAAAGTTTCTTTAACCAGTCATCTGTTCTCGGGCACTCGGGTTTTTTCCAGATTTTGGCTATTGTGAATAGTACAGCAGTGAACATAAGGATACCCATGAAATTCTTCAAAGAAATAGATCAAGCCTATGGGGGATTTAAAGGAACCTTGGGGCAAATGATTCCCAGAAGTGGGAAAGTTCCAGGCACTTAGAAGAGCTGGCAATACTTTGCTTGTTGCTCTTGCCTCCTGGTAAGGAATCATCAGCACCCTGGGTCCTCCAGGAAACCCAGAGACTAAGCGAGGAGCCCTAGTCTCTAATCCACCGCTGACCCCCACCCCCACGTCCCCTTGTGATTGCCCCGTCGTGGTGCCAGGCAGGCTTCCCTGACTTCACTCTGAATTCCGTACTCCTTTATTAGGCTCTTGGACATCAAAGTTAAATTGAAAATTAAACGTAACCCCAGAGTATGATGCTCCATGATTTCTCAGGCCCCTCTCAGCAGGTGAATCTCAGAAGCTGGACTCGCTTGACTATTTTGACAGAGTGACAAAATCTACCTACCCATTGTCAAAACTTCTAGGAATAAAGAGGCCAGAGTGATAGTACAGTGGGTAGGGCGTTTGCCCTGCATGCAGCCAACCCAAGTTCGATTCTCAGAATCCCATATGGTCCCTCAAGCACCAACAGGTGTGATCCCTGAATGCAGAGCCAGGAATAACCCCTGAGCATTGCTGGGTGTGGCCCAAAAAGCAAACAAAAACAAAAATCTAAAAAATAAATACTAAGAATAAGGAGAGTGGGAAAGGTAGTACAGCCGGTAAGGCACCTGCCTTGCACATGGTCGACCTAAGTTTAATTTCCAGTATGAAAAATGGTCTCCTGCGGAGACACTTGTGCACAGAGCCAGGAGTAAGTCTTGAGAACTTGTGTGGCTCCCAAACAAAACGAAACAAAACAAATTCTAGGAATTAAGACGCTGAGTATGGGGCCAGAGTAATAGTACAGCAGGTAGGGCACTTGCTTGGCATGTGGCTGACCCAGGTTTGATCCCAGCACCTCTTGTGATCCCCCGAGTACCAGCAGGAGCGATCCCTGAGCCAGAACCATGAGTAAGCCCTGAGCACTGCTGGGCTTGGCCCAGAGACAACCCAAAAGGGACTCTGGGTTCAAATTCCAAGTCCAGGATGACTTGCCGGGTATTACAGAGCCAGCTGACGCACTCCTACCTGACCCCAGGGCTGTTCATGTCAAGGAAAATCTGTTTCAAGTCTCGCAACACAGCATACGGGGACAGAGACCGGGACTTGATGCTTAGTGAACTCCATGTTCACCTTCAGGATGAATATTATTATTTTGACAACTTATCGTGGCTAGGAGAAAAATGCTTTTAGAAAAGGGAAGTAAGGAGAAAGGAAACCGTTCTGGGTTCTCAAGTCCTCTTTTCCTCCACCTCTGCAGAGTGTGATAAGCTCCGGCGGGATGGCTACCGGAGTTCTCAGTACTACTCACAGGGGCCCACCTTCGCAGCCAACTGCAGCCCACACGGCGAGGACTACCAGGATGAGGATGATGACACAGACCAGAAGGTAAGGCTTCCATTTCCTTTGCATCCTGGGATAGACCCCAGGGCAGAGAAAGGATTCCAGTGGAAAAACAGGCAAAATCAGAATAATGCCCTGTTGAGGGCTGGGGCAATAGCACAGCGGGTAGGGTGTTTGCCTTGCATGTGGCCAACCCGGGTTTGATTCCTGGCATCTCATATGGTGCCCTGAGCACCACCAGGGGTGATTCCTGAGTGCAGAGCCAGGAGTAACCCAGGTGTGACCCAAAAAGCAAAAAACAAAACAAAACAAACAAACAGAATAATGCCTATGAAGAGATCATCAGGAGGGGGCAGGGCATTGCTTAAGGGGTTGACCCCATGTCTTGCACGTGTGAGGCCCTTGGTTGGATCCCTTGGCAATGTGCCCCCTTCTCCCCCCATCAAGGCATAACCAGAGGTGGCCTCCACAGCAACAAAGATTGCAACCAGAAACAAACAAGATAAACATGTCTATTGAAGGGAGAGTAAAGATGTTACATGTTTAGAGCTTATTTTAGCAAAACTAGTTTGGATCAGGTAGCATCAAATCTTGCAAGCAGTAAGGGGCTCTGAGGAGCTCTACAAATGCAAGACTGGGTAAAATATCAGGCACTAGAGGTGACGTTGGGCACAGACCTGCAGGTTGGGTTTTGCAGGGTGTTCGGCTTTCGGGATGGAGGAGTGCTCAGGCAGTTGATGGAGCTGGTGCTGGTCAGGCGATTCCTCATAACTCCTTTGAGATTCTGTTTCTGAAGGAGCCATAATTAAAACTCAGTTTGGTCAGATGGGACTTAAGTGAATCAGTTTGAGCCTGTTATCTTGCTTTTTAACAAGTCGGCTTGGGTATTTTTGTTTGTTTTGGGTTCATTGATTTTGGGGTCACATCTGGTGTACTCACGGCTTACTCCTGGCCTTGTGCTCATGAATCAGTCCTGATGGGGCACTGGGGACCATATGGAGTGCTAGAGATTGAACCCAGGTCAGCTTCATGCAAGTCAAGCACCTTACCCACTCTGCTATCTCTTCAGACCCCTGTGGTAATTTCTTAGTCCCAGGGAGTTTGCTAAAACTGTTGTCATTCTACTAGGAGATCTCCAATTCAATGGTACTGAGCACATTCTCTGTCTTGTTGTTGACTTACTGTTATTGGGTTGATTACAGAGCTTTCTGCCAGACACTGAGCATTTCCTTATCTCTACCAAGTCAATAAGACTTGATAGGACAGGACAGACGACAGTACAGCATGTCAGTTATTCACCTTGCATGCAGCTGAGCTGACTTTGATCCTTGTCATCCCATAGGATTCCCCAAGCCTGCCAAGTATAGTCCCTGAGCACAGAGCCAGGAGTAAGCCCTGAGGTCCACTTGGCTAGGAGTGAGACCCCCAACAAACAATAACAACAACAAACAAAAACAAAAAACAAAAAAAAAAAAACAGGACTAAGCTCTACTGTCTGTAACAGAGGACCTGAAATTGACATGGAAGAGTTAACTTCCACTGGTCCTTGTCTCCTCTCTCTCTCTCTCTCTCTCTCTCTCTCTCTCTCTCTCTCTCTCTCTCTCTCTCTATCTATCTCTCTTTGCATTTTGGGTCACACCCGGAGATGCACAGGGGTTACTCCTGGCTTTGCACTCAGGAATTACTCCTGGCAGTGCTCAGGGGACCATATGGGAAGCTGGGAATTGAACCCTGGTCGGCCACGTGCAAGGCAAACAAACACCCTACCCGCTGTGCTATCGCTCCAGCCCCTCTTGTCCTCTCTAACACTGATGCACCCCTATGCACCCCTATGCACCCGGGTCTAACTCCTATGCACCCCTGATCCTCCTTGGAGTCCCCACTGTCTTCAGGTCATAGCAGTGGTTTCATTCATTTGTGTGCACCCACACAGTGCTTCTTCATGCCTGATTGATTGGCTGCTTGGCTGGCTCATGCCTGAAAGCCAGTCCCCGCTGCCCCTGCAGCCAGGAAGTGGTTGCCCACTCCCCACCTATCAGAAGTCTCCGTTCATCTGAATTCCAGGGATGACTCTTGATTCTGGAGCTTTTAGTGAAACAAACAGACAAAAGCCTTGCCTTGGATGGAGGTTTGACATGATGTTCATGGCAAATAGGCATTGGTGCCGTGTGAGAGAAGGTTGTGTACTTCTGGGGTGAAATGAAGCGGAATCAGGAGTCAGAGAAATAGTACAGTGGAAAAGGCAATTGCTTTCCACGCAGCTGACCCTGGTTCATATCCCAGTGTTTGGTCTCCCAAACACTGCCAGGAGTGATCCTTAAATTCAGTGCCAGGAGTAAGCCCTGAGCCAGGTGTGACTCCAAATAAACAGCAAGATAAGACAGAGGGGCAGTTCCAGGTTTGGGGGGAGCTGTTTGTTTTTGTTTGGGGGCCACACCCCAGCTGTATTCAGGGTATACTCTTGGTGGGGCTTGGGTACCATACAGGGTGCTGGGGTGAAACTGGACTGGCCTCATGCAAGGCAGGCTCCTTACTCTGCTAGCATTGCATCTGATAGGCCTGGCAGATGCAGTTCTAAAGGAAAAAATAGTGGCTTTCCTGAAGCACAGGGGTGATTGGGATGGAAAGAGTGAGCCATGCAGGAATCAGGGAGAGTATTCCAGGAAGAAGGTCCTCCTGGTGATTCTTTAAGATATTTGTTCTGGGCCAGACAAATTTGCCAAAGATGCCAAAATTAGTGAGACACCTGTAATTGCCTCAAGGAACATTCAGCTTTTAGTTTAGCAGAAGTAATCAGAATCAAAAGTTTTGTATAATTATTTCAAGTTACATAAGTGTTTCAAACCCGGGTCGGCCATGTTGGCCGCTTGCAAGGCAAACGCCCTACCCACTGTGCTATCGCTCCAGTGCCCCTCTCAGAGAGCCCGGCAAGCTACCGAGAGTATCTCGCCCACATGGCAAAGTCTGGCAAGCTACCCGTGACGTATTCGATATGCCAAACACAGTAACAACAAAATCTCCAATGGAGACGTTACTCAAGCAAATCGATGAACAATGGGAGGACAGTGACAGTGACAGTTGACAAAGTGTTTATCCTACAAATAATATTTGTAAGAGACATTCTTCTGACTTATGCTATCACTCAGGGATTGGGAAAGGGAGCCATATCTAAGAAAAATTAATTTTAGGGCAGTTGTAACAGACAAGACATACTAAGATCAAGGGAGCTACTCTGAGGGGTGGGAGGGCTAGACTGTGGCCCTGAGGCTTAAAATGTTTGCCCAGCAAAATGAGGCTGTGAGTTGAAGCTCCCAGAGCCTCTTTACATTCTTAAGGAATGTCTTTTGGGGTGTATAATTGTGCCTTTCAGGTACTGATTTCCTTATCTCAAAAGTGGAGGGAAGTAAGATTGGTCGTTAAGATCTTGAATGAACAGACTATTCATTCATTGACTTACTCAGTAAATATTTATTCAGCATCTCCAATATGCTAAGCCTTTGCTATGGGTTCTGGAAGTCCATAAACTGTATAGTGAGGGGGAAAGGACATCAATATGGGAAATCCGCAGAGGGGTGAGATAATGGTAAGGAGAGTGTAGGAGGGAAAGGCTCTGTGACGGTGTCTTAGAGCAGATCTTGGAATGAAAGGTAGGAATGACATGTGACTCTCAAGGGGAAAATGTTCCCCTGGATGGAGTCTCTGGGTAGTGCAGAGCCCAGGGTCAGAAACATGCTGGGGACTGTGGATGGGGGGATGTTAGTGGATCCCAGGAATGCGTGACCTGAGCATCACTGAGACCTAGCCCCCTAGTAATGAGCCAATGGCCTCGTTGGCCAAGTGGTTCTCAGGAGTGGCCCCAGACCTCTCAAGCACTGTCTAGGAGGACATTTGCTCCCAAACAAAAAAAGTGCAAAGGCCTGGAGACATGAAAAGTCAGTAAACTAAGCAGCAGGTAGAGCACCGGAAGTGAGGTAGTAATGACACTGGGAGAAGACCATGGGTCCGGATGCACAGGACCGCCTATGGGTCCATTGTCCCAAGGGGAGGTGTGAAAGCACGCAGTACTTCCCCAGTGGCATGACCGGTGTGAGCATCTCGAGGATTACTTACTTGCCACTCACCTCTCCTCACTGTTTCCTAATCAGTGCTCCCTCTTTGTTGCACCATGAGCTTCATTACAGAGACACTCTGGCTTTTCTTTTATCTTGAAGACTCCCGCCTTCAACCTTTCATCTTCCTCCAAAGCCTGTCCCATTTTCCACTTCCTCTTTATAATAGAACTTCCCCCAAAGAACTGTCTGGACTTGCAGCCAACACTGCCTGTCCTCGCGTTCTCCTTTGAACCCCCTCCAAACAAATGTCTGCCCCCGACACGCCCGGAAACGGCTGCTTTTGAGCCCATCCAGTCCTTCTGCGTTGCTAAGTCGAATACCTGATGCTCAGTCATCATCCACAGCCCTTTAGCAGTATTTTCATAGTTTCTTCTTCTCCTTGGAATATACATATATATATACACACACACATATATATATATATATATATTTGTTTTGGTTGTCATGAGATACACAGGGGGCTGGAGTGATAGCACAGTGGTAGGGCATTTGCCTTGCATGCGGCCAACATGGCCAACTTGAGTTCGATTCCTCTGCCCCTCTCAGAGAGCCCGGCAAGCTACCGAGAGTTTCTCGCCCACATGGCAAAGCCTGGCAAGCTACCCGTGACTTATTCGATATGCCAAACACAGTAACAACAAGTCTCACGATGGAGACATTACTGGGCCTGCTCAAGCAAATTGATGAACAATGGGAGGACCGTGACCATGACCATGAGATACACAGGCCTGGGTGTCGTCCTGTCTGGTTCATCAGCGCTCCTCATCCACTGCCGCTTCTCTTCCATCTACCAGAATTGCTGGGGATGGGGCTTGGGAAAGGGTACCAACACCACACCCGAATCCGTGTTCCTCCAGGACAGCCTTTACCACCTGGTGCAGTTCACTGAGTCCCAGGATGCTAAGTGTCCTGCACTAAAGTGTTTTCACTCTGTCTAGTCTGGACTTATGCATTTGTCTGTTTATAATCCAAACTCCACCTGAGTGTCTGGCAGGTATCGCAGATTCCTCCACATCTTAGTCTGTGATTCACTCGTCTGGCTTCCAGAAAAGTACTTGCGGGCCAGGGGGATCACTCAAGGGGCTAGTGAGCCTGTCTTGCAATGCGGAAGGTGGGGATTTGATCTTGGGCATCACATAATCCCCTGTCACTAATGGGAACAACCTTGACAAAGGGGCATGAAGCCCCAAAGCAACAGGCTAATCTCAGAAAGGGCCTCGGACAGGCTCAGAGGTCTTAAAAGGCTGAAGCATAATGCTTGCATGGAGGGGCCTCAGATTTGATCCCCAACACTGCTGGTTCTTGCAGGAAACAAACAATAAATACCCACCAGAGTTAGAAACCATAATCTGAAAGCTCATGCCAAGACAAATGCTCCCAAATCAACCTGGGTTTATTCTAGTCTTAATCTGAGGGTGTCCAGTATCAGGTAACCCGATCACACATTAACCATTATCAATTGAGGAGAAAAATCATATCAAAACCTTAGATATTGACAAGGTATTTGATATCATTCCACAGCCATTCTTTCTTTTAAAATACATTGGGGCCAGAGACATTGGGTTTCAGTCGTAGGCCATACGCTTAGCATGTTGGAAACCCCGAGTTCAGTCTGTGCACTTCCCTCACCCCCAGGCCCTGCTGGGTAAGCTCTGGTAGATCCTGGGCTTACACTCCCTGAATCCATATCACCAGGAATGGGCCTGGGCTCTCCCTCACCCCATAGTCCTTAGAGATCCATATGCATTTACACGCAAACGTATGTACAAATATATTATATATGTATATGCACACACACACACAGAGTCACGCAGTACGCAGTACCTGCTCATTAAATCCAACTTCATTTTAATTTTTTTATTTCATTTTATATGTGTGGTACTGAGCCACATATACCTAACAGTGCTTAGGGGCTGCTTCTTGGTTCTGTGCTCTAGGGTCACTCACTTCCAGTGAACCAGGCAGTACCAAGGTTCTAACCAGGGTAGGCTGCATGCAGGGCAAGCACTTAAACCCTGAACATCATGTTTAATGGAATGTTTCTATTAGAATAAGGCAGGAACAGTCCCTCTCAATATGACTATTAAAGGTGCAAAGAACTAGTTAGCACAGTGAAAGCTATAGAATAAGAAGTATGAAAAAGGCAAAGGTTGAGATTGCATTTCATTCTTTATACTTGGTCACTTTGTATACCTGATGTATCCAGAAAATAAAAACTTTGAAACAACTATCAGGAATAGAATTTAATTTGTAGTAACTCATAAAATTGGTATCAGTCACTGTCACTGTCCTCCTGTTGTTGATCAATTTGCTTGAGCGGGCCCAGTGGCATTGTGAGACTTGTTACTGTGTTTGGCATATCGAATATGTCATGGGTAGCTTGCCGGACTTTCCAAGGGGGCGGAGGAATCGAACTCGGGTCAGCCGTGTTGGCCATGTGCAATGCAAATGCCCTAACCTGCTGTGCTATCACTCCAGCCCAAATTGGAATTTAATAACTTTTATATTTATAAAGGCAAGTTGGATGTGATAGATACCACCATTTAAAATGATAGACAAAGCAACTAAGGATAAATTTCATAAGAAAAGCCTAAAATCTATATTTTTAAAACTCTAAAATGCAATCATAATATTTTGTTCTATTAAAATACAAATAAGCTTTGAATAAATGAAAATACTCTTGCATGTAGTACTCTTAGATGTCAGTTTCAAAAGGCTGTTGATTCTGTCCAACTTAATCTATAAAATGAACACGAGACCTATAAAAGTTGAGTCCATTTGTTCTGTTAAAGTTTGGGGTTATTTTGAGAGGGTGGAAGAAGAGAGTGGAAGAGAGAACTTGAGAAGTGGAATCTAAAGTTCATACCCAGGAGAGCTGTAAAATTAAGAAGCAGTAGGGGGCTGGGGAGGGGGCAGGGAGATGACTTGAAAGGGCTGGCAGGTTTAAAATCTAAAGCATCAGCAGTTGCTCCAGTGTGGTACCCCATGTCCAGACAAGGAGAACAGAAGCTGGAGAGATAATGCATCTGGTAAGGTACTTGCCTCCCACAAAGCTGACTAAAGTTTAATCCTTGACACCTAAGTCCCTTGAGCACCTCTGGGTAGGGCCCTAAGGAAAACCAAACAAAAACTACAAAGTCCCCAGTCAATCTGATTCATCATAGGATTTCCTACATCTCATTGGCATTTGCAGTCAAGTAAGTGGGAATCAAGGAACTATTCAAGAGACTGTAAAAAGCAAGCTGAGGCCAAGATCCCTACCTATGTGATTCCCGGCTTCAAAGTCACTCTGACAGTTGGGGTTATTTTAAATACAGAGACAAAATAGGAGGGAATTTCTCCAGGAAAGCCCCTTTTCCTTGTATTTCCTGGGTATTGTTTCCTAAGTAGTGGAGGATGTAGTGAGGAAAGGGACTAGATTCATGTGAGACACCAAATACTTGGCTACAAACCCTCTATCAAAGAAGGTCTTTCAAATGAAAAACTAGCTTGCATTCACAAATATGCAGTGTGTGCGTGCTCTAATAAGACAGTAGTTAAGGGCATATGAGAACAGAGAATGTAGGACTGGAGAATTGCTACAAGGTTTAGTATAATTGGTACAAGTGTTTACCCTGCTCACTGCCAACCCCAAATGGATCCCCAGCATCACATAGTCTCCCAAATATTACCAAGAATGATTCCTGAGCACAGAGACAGGAGTAAGGCCTGAGCACAACCAAAAGCACAACCAAAAGCTAAAAATAAAAAGAGAAAGAATCTAAGACTTCTCTGTTATTCTGGCTAATTATTCTAGAATAATTACCTAAATGCAAAATACCAAGCAAGACTGGTGTTTATGGTCAGAAGAAAAATATTTTGGTAATGACAGCCATATATATTCTTCACAGTGGAGATGTATGGTAGCAGAAAGAAAAATACTACTTGAAATATTTCCAACGGTATGTCATGCCTACCATCCAAATATTAAATCAGCTGCATTTTGTAAAAAATGCTGTTTATGAAGAAATTTAGAAATCCCGCTAAATACTTTTTTCCCCGCTCATGAATCTAAGAGTAGGGCACTGTGTTCGCATTGTTCAGGCCATAGTGTACCTGCATACTCCCTGCACTGACACTCAGATGTTTGCAGCCCGGTATAGATGCCAAAGACCATGGAAGGGAAGTTCTCTCTTCCTTTTGGTGGAGCTTCTGTTTGATAATCTCTAACTGAATGAGGGAACGTTCATAGAAGCCCCATTGTCTGCTCAGAAACAATGTCAGTCACGAATTACTCAATCTCTTATTTGTATTTGCCCTAAACTCATAAAATAGAGATGATGATAATGAAAACTGGAATTATAACAATAAAAACCGAGCCTTAATGATGTTGATAAACCAAAGTCTTCTTTCTATTTCCTGTTCTCTGAACAGGCTTCTTGGGTTCTGCTTCAGTCTTTGTTGAGAGAGATGTCAATGTTAGAATGCTGAAAAACACAGAATGACCTTGGCCTTGCTCTGTAGCTGCCAGTGTTCGGGGCTGATTTCTCCTGATTCTGGGGAGCTCTGCTTTGGGGCCGTTTCTCCACCTGTGAAAGCTGAGTGGCCTTAGATAAATTGCTTCCCTCTGGGAGCTTCTGTTTCCTCCATGGGGAAGTGTTATCAGCCACATGTTCTGGTTTGCACAAGACTGGCCTGGTTTACAGCTGCTCTTCTGGGTAATTATTAATAGCGCCCCTTTCGTTTTCAAAGGCATTCTGGTTTTGAAAATAAATTACACAGTTACCTTACCTACTTTGGAGGGTGGCTGAGAAGGTTGCCGTGAATTACTATGTGTAAAAATCCTTTATATGGTGCCTGGCATGTACTGTCTGTTCAAATGATGATGATTAGTATCATTAAATTGCATGGTTTTCCAAACCAGACTTCAAAGAACATGATTCAATAGACAGTGTTTGTCTTTATGAAAATTTGGCGATTTTCCCAATCATTCCAAGTCTCTTATTCTACCCACGTAGAGTTTCCTGCTGGAAGCAATGAATTTGAGAGGTTTCAACAACTGCTAAAAAATGTCTGATGACTGTTTGTGCACAGATTATCCATGTGAAGAATTACTGATAGCACTGTTAGTATACTAGTATTGGGTTTTTATAATAATAGAGCTCTTTAGAACACATGTTTTTTTTTAAAAAAAACTTTCACAAAGCTGATATTTTAATAATTATTGGTTTCATACTAATGATCCAGAGCTTGAGACTCAGAAATCAGAAGGTTTTTTTTCCCTAAGAACACACAGGTAAAATGTATCTGGGAGGACACAGAAGTGAGCAGTTGTACAATGGGTAGGGTAACTTGACTTGCACACAGCCAACCCTGGTTTGACCCCCAGTCTCCCAAATTTCCCCTGAGCCCCTCTAGAAGTGATCTCTGAGCCCAGATCCAGGAGTAGTCCTAAGCCCCACTGGGTATTGCCCAAAACTAATCAACTAACCACCCAGAAGTGGGGCTTCTCGTGCTATTATTCATTTCTTTGCTATTGCACCATGCTGGATAAGTAAAATGGGATGATTGCTGAAGCACCCAAATGCCTTCTTGTTAGGTCTGCTGTGTGCTGTGGTCATTTCCAATTTCACCTTTTACTGCTTTGCTATTCATTCACCCATGGTCATTCATCCCCTCCTCCCCCCCCCCCCCCCCCAAATCTACTTGTTACCTGGTTTCAGTAAAGAGACCCAGGCTGGGGACTGGAGTGATAGTACAGCAGGTCAGATGTTTGACTTCCACGCCACCAACCCTGGCTAGATCCCCCGCACCCCTGATGGTTCCCCAAGCCCACCAGGAGTGATTCCTGGAAGCCTTGAGCACTGCTGAGTGTGGCCCCCAAAACAAAGAAAGAGACCCAGACTGGCTGGATCAAACCAGGTTGATAGCATGCAAGGCAAGTGCCTTAACCTATGTACTATTTTCTGATCCCTATCTTCTTCTCCCTCTTCTTCTCTTTCTTGAAGAAAGTTCATATGGGGGAGGAAGGACAAAGGAATAGTAGCAGAGAGTTATTGATTCTCTGGTAATGAGGGTGATGAAATTGCATTTCAAGTATAAAACAATGTGGGTGCTGTTGTAAACCATATGATCTCAGTACAACTAGGAAAGGATAGAGGTGGGGGCAGGATTTCCTCTGCTGTTAGTTTTAGATTTCATATTCTAAAACTAACCAAAAAGGTACTTGTTTCTTTTTGTTAATTTAATAATGATGTGTGCATGATTTCAATGTTTTGAAGCAATACTATTTCAATTTTTAAAAAATAGTGTAGCTTTTAAATTCTGAAACTGATTTCCTTCCCTCCTTAAACACAATATTATGGAATTATAATTGCCATAAAACAAACCACAGACACATTTCAACTATATAATGTTTCAGCGTGAGTATACATATGTTGATACATATGAGTACATTTTTTATTTTGACAATCAAGATAGCGTTTGTATCAACCCCAAATGGGAACTGGGATTTAAATCCATTACTGACTCCAGAACGCCTGTTTTCCTCCAACAATAACACAGTTAATTGAGCCTTAACTATAGCCTTTTCCTCCAAACCACTCCTTAAGGGGAATTTTGAATCACGAGAGAGTATAAAGCACATCTTTTGCAACCCAATTACCCATCAATAAAAGAGTGGATAAATAAATGGTCTTAGAATGGAATGTGAACCCTCATGAAATGAACGAATTACTGGTTTACATAAAAACACAGATGTGTCTTAGAATACTAATAATACTGTAATCAGGTACCACTTTTATAAATTCATAGCAAATTTAAACATGTAGTTTAGACATGTTTATGCGCACACATTGCAAAAAGTTAAGGGACAATTAGCATGAAGATTGGGGAATGGTTACTTGGGCAAAACAGGGAAGGCCACAATGTAAAAACAGTTATTGGTGATATATTGCTGGTTAGGTAGTGAGCTCTTAGGTATTTATGTTATATAACAGACTAGGTATAGATCATGAACTGTCATAAAAAGATGATTTTTTAAAAAGAAATTTGAATGTAACCCTTATTCTCCATTTTTGCTATCTTGAGGAAGAGATTATTTAATATCAGTATTATTCAGTTTGAAGGATTTTATTCTAATGTGTGGGCTGGAGCGATAGCACAGCGGTAGGGCGTTCGCCTTACAAGCGGCCAACATGGCCGACCCGAGTTCGATTCCTCCGCCCCTCTCGGAGAGCCCGGCAAGCTACCGAGAGTATTTGATATGCCAGACACAGTAACAACAAAATCTCCAATGGAGACGTTACTGGGCCCGCTCGAGCAAATCGACGATCAACGGGAGGGCCTTTACCTTTACCTTTACCTTATTCTAATGTGGTAAGAAAGTTTAAAGCCCTTGGTAAGGAAGCTAGGTTAATGCATTGAGTAGAAAGGGTATAATTTGGATGGTTTAATCTGGGTATGTTACTGTCCACCCCACCACCCATCTGCCCAGCCATCATGGAGTTGCCAGGTAGGCTGTGATGCGTACCTTGAACTGGACCATTTCCATCACCTCTAGTTGTTGTGACTGGTTCCTGGGAAAAAGCAGAATAAGGGAAGAACAAAACTAAGTGAGCATATTTTGTGTTTCCAAATAGAGGAAAGAAGCAGCATGACCAAAGGCTGCAGAAGTTTTGGCATCTTATGAATCTGCTGGGAATTTAGAAAACCAAAAGTCAAACTATGAGATTTCTGGGCAGACAACCACTCTTCGTAAATGTCCTGCAGAAAGAAATGGGATATACATTGGTGTCTTCTTAACTAGTACTCTATGGCGTCTCATCTGTTCTCCATCTATTTTTATGTAGTAATTGCTAGAGGAATGCTATGTTTAGTTCTGACTTTAATTAGGTTTTCTAATTTTTGAAAGGATGGCAAACTCAACAAAGAAAACCTGGGTAACTCTTGGGTTTCACAGTCGAGCCCATGTTTTGGTAACTTGGCCATCAGCCAAGAAGACCATATTTCAGACTCTGCTGCCCATCTGCTGGGGACTTGTCTGATGTCTCGATCCACCCTATTGTCTCAGAAGTACGTATCCAGAACCCACTCAGCTGCTGCTGGGGCGGCAGTTACTCACCCTCATCGTGCAACTGGACTCAGGGAATCCTGCTTTTTTAAGTTTCCTTTGTGACTTTCTGTTCTTTCTGAGGCCCAGTCATAAGGTATTAAAGAACAAGACTGACCAAATAACAAGTTTACAAATTGCATTTACATTCTGAAAGCCTTGTATAAAAATCAACATTAACTCTTCCCCCAGAACTTAGGGCCAGAGAGACAGTACAGTAAAGCTAGCACATTAATCCTCCAATAATATTGTTTTATCATAACTTTTATGATCATAATCCACCTGACCTTGATAAAAAAAAATTCATGATGGACCTGCTTTTGTTACATGTTGCTTTCTTTAAAATCAGCTTCCAAGACTCTATTGGTGATATTAAGGACTTACTCTAATTTATTGTAAGTATTGCCAGATTGTTATTTTACACTGTATTAATAGCAGAAACTTTGGTGTTAGCACTTTTTTTTTTATGAGGGTGGGAATGCAGGGAGAGTTTGGACCACATCCAGTGGTGCTCAGGGTTCACTCCTGGCAGTACACAGGGAACTGTTTGTAGTGCCAAGGATTGAACCAGGTCACCAGCATGCAAAGCAAGCACCACCCTACCCCCTGTACTGTCTCTCTGGCTCCCAGCTCTTGGTTCTAATCCCATTTGTCCACTAGTGAACTTGTCCAAAGTCAAAGTGCTATAATTGCATTTCCTTATTGATAAGACATGACTGATGCTGGGAAGATAAGATGAGGTTTCATTAAAGTGGGAGGGATACTGGGATCAGTGGTGGTAGAGAGTGGTCACTGGTGGAGGGATGAGTATTTGATCATTGTTTAACTGAAACCCAAGCACAAAAATTTGTAAGTCTACAACTGTACCTCATGGTGTTTCACTAATAAAAATTTTTAAAAATAAAAAAATAAAGTCTGACTCCAGGATAAGGCATATAGCAAAATGAATAAGTGGTCTCTTTTTAGCTAAAAATTTGCAACAGCTGTTAGGCAGTGCTCACTAAAATCCTCCCTGAACTTACGTTTCCATCAGAAGACAAACAAAAAAATCCTTGTTTTCTTTATAAAAATGTTTATTTGGAGACACTTCTGCATTAAGGAGAACTTAAAGGAGATGCAAAAATGTCTGAATCTACAAAATATTGGGGGAAGGAGAGTTCTTAAGTAGCCTCAGGGTCTCAGGCCACTCCCAGAGATTCTCAGCCATCTGACCACACAGTTCTGTGCCAAGGTCTGAAAATGTAGCACTACTTAGACCCTGCAGTGCTGGGTACCGCTTGGCCGCTTCGTTGATGGCCTGAGCATACAGAGCTGCATCTGGTGGTACTTGGTGTGTCATGTAGTGCCAGAGATCAAACCAGGGTCTGATGCACAGTTGGCCCCTCTGGTTGTGGTGTTAACAAATAGACTTTTAGAGGGAGGATATGGGCTGTGGGCAGAAACATGGAGACTAGTTAGGAGGCTGAGATAAAAATCCAGAGTTGTCTACACTCCAGTTGCATTTCAGCCTTCTGCCTCAGAGATGCAGGAGGGATTGCCGTGTTTATATATACAGGGACTGCGAGTCTGCTTAATTTCTCTTAGTAGATTGCAGCACTGTGTAACAGTCACCTTTGCTTATAACTTTATCTGGGCCCTGTTTGTCTGGGAGATTTTCTTGCAGAGAAGGGAGCACTTTACCAAAGAGCTGATTGCTGTCATTTGTCCTGTCAGAGCTGTCCCTAGTGAGCATTCTTGGTGGAATGGCTCACTAATGTCCTGTGTCGTGGTGGTGATTGAGCCTGACACCCGCCCGTCAGCTGAAAGGAAAGTGTGTCACTAGTCACTGCGTGTGGGCACACATTGATCTCATGCAGAGTAGTGCTTCTCCACATCCTGCACTGACATCACATGGCAAAGGAGGCCCCTCGCGGCTGTGTTACCTCTCTCCATCCCCCCAGAACTTTGATTTTCTTTCTTTCAAGCCTGGGTGGTTTTGCTTCTGGTGTCATTTCAAATACGCGCCGTCCTTCACATTTGCCTGAAACTGTATTTCTGTGTGTCCATCAGAAAATTGGAGAAAGCTTTTAATTTAGAAATTAAAATTTGATCTCAACCAGGCACTCTTTAGGCACACAGTTTGAAAGTATCAAGGAACACTTCCTTTAATCTAAACATATGCATGGATGTGTGTGTGTCTGCACCTCACGAACAGAGAAAATGTATCATACGTTAAATTCAACAGCAATGTCACAACTGCACAAAAAAGGTGGGAATAATTGACTTACTTACAGCTTCATGTGGCTTAGCGGCTGCTGACTCAAAATGTCTTTGCTGTTCGGGGCACTGTAGGAGTTACAGCCATTTCAATCAGAATGAGATCAAACATGAAAAACACGGCACAGTTTAGTATTATAATTGGATGTCTGTAAATTATATTCATCATAAATTACATGTATTTAATTGTCATCATATTTCAAATTTCCTTAAGTGGAAAAGAAACTTTTTATTTTTGGCTTTTTTGGGTCACACCTGGTGATGCACCGGGATTACTCCTGGCTCTGCACTCAGGAATTACCCCTGGCGATGCTCAGGGGACAATATGGGATGCTGGGAATCGAACCCAGGTTGTCCGCGTGCAAGGGAAATGCCCTACCCGCTGTGCTATTGCTCCAGCCTCCAAAGAAACCATTATTAGTTTGATGCTTTCTGTATTAAGAATAGCCCAGGTGCTGGAGAGAGGATACCAGTGGTAATAAGGTGCTTGTCTTGCATATGGTCAATCCCTGGGGTGGAAGTGGAGGGGAGATTATATGATTTGTTTTATGTATTCACTTCTACAAAGTCTTTATTAATATTAGTAAAAGAAAAATGTGGCTGTTTGTCAGCTCAGGATTTTGCTTTTCTAAAATCACAACTTTGTATCTGATGCTTAATAGTAGGTGTTTTCCTTCTCCCCCTCCCCCACTTTTTTAATGTGGGGTGCAGAGATTTCCAAGAAGTATTCAGGGCATCTAAAAGTCCTTCCCAGCAATACACAGTCAATCATGCTGGAGGTTGCAGTGCTGTGCAGTTCTGTGGTACCAGGGATTGCCCACAGCCCCTGGTGGTACTTAGTTGCCTCCAGAACTGCCCTACCGATGCAGGGACCCTGCAGTGCCAGGGACCAAACTGATCGGCCAAACATGTAACAGCAGCACCTCTCTTTCATGGGACATGGAAAGTGGACATCTGACCCCATGTGGAGCAAAGACTCTTCCCGGGTTTAGGAAGAACGTCAAGACCTCTTGGGAGGTATAACATGAATAGAGACAAACGGATTCTTCATCTCGGCCCCTGTCTCCAACACCAAAGAATGCTGAATAGTCTAGTTGGTCTAAATCAGTTTGTGTTTAGACATCTCTTGTGCAGTCTTTTCCGATTTGTAGTGATTCTATTGCAAGACTTATTCTGTGATGGTTCTATTCTTCTGAGATGCCAGACTGATGTATGTCTGTCATTGTCTTAACCAGTGTTATCTTAGGCACTTGAGTTAAATTCAGAAAGACTCATTCTTTTCAGAGACAGAAAAAAATCTCACAGACATCCTCTTGTGTGGAGGAAGTTTGTTATGGAAAAAGAATCCAATTTCCTTTGTAGAAAATTCAAATACAACCAGAATGTGGTGTTAGGAATAAGGATGATCCAGCCATCACACACTGTGTGTGTGTGTGTGTGTGTGTGTGTGTGTGTGTGTGTGTATCTATGTCTGCATGCACACTCACAGGAAATGGGGTTAAGAGAATGAATGAACTATTGCTAGATAGATAGATACTTCTTTGAGAAAGCTCATTGACATCTTGTTCTGTCTGAAGCAAAACTTTTTTTTCCAATGCCTCATTTTCATATGTGGTAGCTAATGACTTTAAACTGGAAGAACAGTTCCTTGAGGGAGAGAAATTGTAGCTGGCAGCCGACCTGGATTCGATCCCCAGCACCACATATGGGCCCATGAGCCCTGCAAGGAGTGATCCCTGTGCACAGAGCTAGGAATAATCCCTCAGCAAAAGTCAAGTTTGGGGAGTGTTTTCACCAACAACATCATATTTCTCTTGAATCCTCGGAGTGCCGTTGCAATAGAATCAGCCTCCAGGTGGTAATGCTGAAGACTGCAAGAAACGTTTCCCAAAACAATTTTCATGCTGACGCTTTTTGAGATGGAATGGGAAGCCAGGTATTGAAGAGGGCTCCCCCCAGTTCGGCTGTAAATCTGTATCAAAACAGACACTGCTAGAAATGTTTTCATGAAATTCTGATAAGGTTCAAAGAAGAGCTTTAGTCAGCTTCTTCTAATGTAACAATTTCACACTGATTTTTGTTCACGTAAATGCCTTCGGAAGAGCATGTAGAGTTGGCCAATGGCTCTGTCTGTTCTGAAATGTCCTGTGAGGGTCAGAGTCTAAAGAAAATGAGATGGAGGCTAGAAATTACCTTGAGCAAAACTAAATTTTAATAAAAATGAAAACCAGTGGTCACCAGCCTGGATGTGCTTTTGGGCTTTTAATGCTAAACTAAGTCCAGCAGCTTTCTGACCGCTGTCAATATAGGAGAAGCAGGAAAATTGGAAAAAGATTTGGTGGCTCAGCAAAACCACTTGCAATCTTCCTGTGTGGATGCTAAGGCCTATGTCAATTGGGTCACACTCCAGATTAGCAGTTTTCATGCGAGCTATTGCTTCTAGTTTTTTCTAAATAAGAACAATTTTTTCCTTGCTTCAAATCCGTTTCATTTATTATTATTATTATTATTATTACATGGAATAATAGCATAGCAGGTAGGGCATTTGCCTTGTACATGGCCCACCCATGTTTGATCCTCCGCCCCTCTCGGAGAGCCCGGCAAGCTACCAAGAGTATCCCGCCTGCATGGCAGAGCCTGGCAAGCTACCCATGGCGTATTCGATATGCCAAAACCAGTAAATACAATTATTATTATTAATAGTATTATTAATGTTATTAATAGGAAGACCTGGGTGGGCCACACCAAGTGCTACTCTAGCCTTCTCTTGGTGCTGCCCTCAGGGATCACTCCTGGCAGTGCTCAGGGACCATACATGGTGCCAGGGATCTTAACTGGAGTTGGCTGCATACAAGGCAAGCACCTTAACCCCTCTATCTCTATTGCCTTTGATTACTTTTAAATAAGAAATATATTTTTAAGTGATTTTTGCCAGCTATCTACATTGTGAACTACATTATGAATTCTTCTTACCTTTTTCTCCTGCAGAGTTCCATTTCTTCATCAGAAGAGGAACGACTTATTTCCATCAGGAGATCTAAAACGCCAACCTCCAATGACTTCTCAGACATCAACACTCAGACAAACTGGACCAAGTCCTTGCCATTGCCTACACCAGAGGAGAAGATGCGGCAGCAAGCCCAAACCGTCCAGGCTGATGTGGTGCCTATTAACATAACCGGTATGCTTTGCACTGCAGACAGGCACTGAATATACTTCGGAGAATGATTCTGGCTTATTGTTTAATGTGTGTGTGTGTGTGTGTGTGTGTGTGTAGCATTCCATTGCTACGTCATAAAAGCTGTGTTCAGACTTCCTGCTCTCTGTATAATGATGGAATACTAAGGTGTATGTGTGTACATATAAATGATTTATTGCTTCTTAGACCATGCCACCAAAGGCTGATATCAAAGAACTCAGTGGTCCAGCTATTCATCTAAAATGTAGTATTTTCGCATTAAAAGCAATTCCTGAACGCAGCAAGGTGTCCCCAAACTGTGTGTGTGTGTGTCTGTGTCTGTGTGTAATTTGGGGGGTTGTTGAATGGGATCACCTTCTAAATGTGATTCTGGGTAGGCTGGGGATGTAGCTCAGTTACATTGCACATGTTTACAAAGTGGTACCTTGTAAGTATAAAATATGTACATTTCCTGCTATTTCAAATAATAGTTCTAGAAGTAGAGATAATATTTTTATGATTTTTCCGACCGATGTGTTTTCCTAGCTTTGGTTTTTTTCTCAAGTGTGAAACAACAAAACTTGCTTAATATCAAAATATTTAGTGAATTCGGTGAATATTTAGAGAGATAATACAGGGATAAGTTACTTGTGTGACCTGTGACTGACCCCAGTTCAAATATGGCCCACTGCAAATGGCCCCCTAAACACTGTCAGGAGTAATCCCTGAGCACAGAGCCGGGAGTAAGCACTGAGGACAGCCAGGTGTATCCTCTACACAAAAATAAATAAAATAGAAATCAAATAAATTATAAAACATTGCTTAAACTTAAGATGATAAAATTCTTTTTTGATCCCCATAACCCACAGAAAGGATAGGTAAGTGGCTTAAGGAGTATACAAAGTGCAAAGTAGTTGTGTTGAAAGTTAATAGAATCAGTCACTGGGATATATATGTGTTCAAGAGAAAGAAATTACTGGTAGTCACCATTGATAATCTGACCATAAAAAGCCTGCCCTTTAAGAGCCTACAATAAACAAGTGACTGATAGGATGTTTTCATAGTACATTAAGATTAAAAATCCATAGCAGGGCCCATAGAGATAGTACAGTGGGTAGAGTGCTTGCCTTGTACACGGGCAACCCAAGTTCAATTCCACCATCCCATCTGGTCCTCCAAGCCTGCCAGTAATGATTCCGGAGCATACAACGAGGAATAAACACTGAGCAACACTAGGTTTGGCCCCCAAGCCAAAACTAAACCAAAAAAACCCCCATAATATCCTTTGTTTCTGAGACTATTTCTGTTGACTGCTGTTAGAAAGTTTTTGCCATGGCATTGGTGAGAATTTGAGGAGCTAATTACATTTTGGTAATTTTTGGAGAATTTTCTTAAATTTTTACAAGGTATTTGAAATTTACATTTAGAAACTCTTCTGAATTCAGAAAAAAAATTAATAAACAAATTCATGAATTTTTTTAATTCCACAATAAATTTTTCCACACTTATTGTATGCACGCATTAAAGGAATGTCATAGTATTTTAATCAGTTTCCTTTGTAAATATATCATTGATCTTTCTGAATATGATTTTCAGAAATATTAGATCATAGTTTTTAAGGGTTATTTTTATATTTTTAAGTAACTGTTTTGGAACAAAATATACCCTTAGTGAAATAGGTAGGTACATATTTTTCATAATAAAATGCATTACATTACTGATGATTAGATGCAGCAGAAATGTAATTATATTATATATGATTAAATGACTCAGAAATAATATAAAGTGATTGCACTATGAAATATGACAGTCCTTAATGGAATTAGGATAAAGTGTATTATCAGATAAGAAAATTTAAGCGGACTAACTAGTTTCAGAATTGAAAAATTATTTGCTGTGAAATACATTATCACAATAGTAGACAGTGTCATTTCTTTGAGCTTAATTTTCTCATTTAACTAAAATGAATCAGAATTACATAGTGTTTAAAATTAGACCTTCAAAATTCCATATAGGAATGGTGAATGACAATAAAGAAATGAAAAGTATGGTTTATATCAAAATATAATTTTTAATTCAGTAGTTAACATTGTTAGAGATATAGAAATTCAATATAATCATTGCATATTTATTTATCTATTTTCTGTATTCTTATATTCACATTCACACATAGTTTATAAAGGGGTTAGTTTTTCTACTATTCTGGTAAAAAAAGCATCGAATTTAAATGTTTTACTTTTAGCTGTCAAATTGACGTAGTCTAGTTTCCTGCTGTTTCAATGATATGTTTATAGTCTCAGATGATTTGTGATAAAATGGTGACCATTTCTGTAGGGAATTGTCATGTACTCATTTATCTGGATGAACACTGACCCTTTCATTTGGTTTCCAGTAAGGTTCAGCAGGAGAAAGAAATGCCAATAAATATATTATGTCCAGAGTGAAGCCCGCCAGGCTTAGAAGTAGAACATTAGCACAATGAACTGCCAACTTGAAAATCAATGTAATCCCGTTAGTTATAGTCCTGTGGGGACTCAGCATGTTCTAAGAGTTGAAGAGGGGGAAAAAAGTTTACAATAAAATTTCCTTATGAGAGTAGTCCATAATCTGCTCCTGTGGGAAAATAGCTCTTCAACCTGGAAGATAAATATATTGTGTATACATATTTAAACAATTTGTACAAAGTGGCTTCCTACCTAATCCTACCCTTTTGAGCTAAGTATTCCTAAGTAGTAACCATGACGAACTAATGCCATTTTTTCAATGAAAGGGAGTGATTCAGCTCTTCTCAATTCACCAGATATTTACTGAATAACTGCTTTGTGTTGGGCATTAGCTGCATGCCACAGGGAATGCTAAGGTACATGGATCATGGTCTGTACCCTCAAGAAATGGATAGACATGGTTGTCTTCGGATGCCATGCGTAGGGGTAGATAAGTGCCCTTAATGGTTTTGCTTCTTAATTTTCTTGGAGCTTTGGTGGTTTTTCTTTCTGTTTAGGAAGCAAAATGGAAAACTAAAGGTGACTGTTGGTGTTCGGTCCCTTATAAATGTGTACATACAAGGACATTTCCCCCCTTGCAGCAGAGAAAACAGACCAACTATGGCATAGAAGCTCTTCACCTCGGTACACACACACACACACACACACACACACACATATGTATGTATGTGTGTGTATGTATATATTTTTGTATAAACTACACAATGATCTCAGTTCATGCAAAGGATAATGGTTTTCTCCATTGGCAACAAAGTCACAAATATTTTCAAGTTTGCAAGTATTTCAGTTTGTTGCTTAGTAACACGTGCATATGTTTTGATCATTCAGGGTTTTTATCTGTTTTGATTATAGTTCTGTTTGCACCTTAATCCCATGAACTTTGAAGGAACATTGTTCATAAGATACCACTTTGAATGTCAAGACTTCTATGCAGAATGAACTTTTCATTCTTTCCTTACAATGTAGGAATGGTGGGAGTATTTTATTTATAAACATTATATGCATTTTTATCTCTTTTTTTTCGAATAAGCACAATGCTTTATAAAGCTTTTTAAAAATTACATGAAAAAGTAATTTAAAACATACGGGCCAATAACTCATCCTTTACTATTCTGATTTCTCATGGCATATTCATTATGCAAATAAATTACACTGGAGACAGGAAAACAGGTTCTGTGGGAGCGCCATCCTGGGTTGGATAATGCTACCTGCAATGCCTGAGTTAAGCTCAACGTTAGAAAGGAATTATAAAACAGGGAAATGATTCTGCTTTAATAACAACAATGCTACAGGGTCTCATGTAATAAAAAGTACTTTATCATTATAAGGCTTTTATTTTTCATGACGGTTCTCACATCCACCAGAATAATTTCCACACTGTAGCCAAATAGCTTCTTTGATTAACAAAAAAGTTCTTTTATTCAACTAGAGTGGTTGGTTAACCTACTCATTACGTCACTTAGAAAAAAACCCTTATATTGACCTCTGGAGCTGACCAGATGATTTACGTGTATTCGTTGTTGTCAATGCCTATATGCTGATGTCAAGAGTGATTTCAGTGACTAGAAACCGTATACAAATCCCTCTGAGAGGTCGTACATTTTAGGTCACCCAGAACCACTCATCCATTTGCGTTATTCATACATTTGCATTTGCTGCTGCAGCTCATTTGAAAATGAAATCAAGGTGCTTTCTTTGGAAGGACGCACACACAGAGACAGTGGGAAAGAGCCTTATGATGATAATGTGCTTGCCTCTCCTTTTTTTGTCCTTCAGCCTCCATTCATCATATGACTGGCTAACCTCATTATTAATACCTCCTTATCATTTGACAACAAGCTTCTGGAAGAAAGTGCATGGTGTCGCTCGCTTGAAAATAACATTGCTTTGCTTGTTCTACTACTCTACATTAGGGGAGAATTTCGATCGCCAGGCCAGCCTGCGGCGGTCTCTAATTTACACAGACACTCTGGTAAGACGACCGAAGAAAGTCAAAAGGAGAAAGACTATTACAGGCGTCCCTGACAACATACAGAAGGAGCTAGGTATGGCTCATCAGAACTGCATTCTCCTGCCCCTCGCGCTGCTCAGCAGATTGTGACACTAACCTCATTTGTGGTGCTTTCGAAGTCCATACGTCCCAGTAGCCCTTTCAGAATGTCTTTCCTCTCTTGGGCACCAGTCTTAACACTCTATGCTTAGAGAGGGTCAGAGAGAGGATGAGCCATGAGCAAGCGTTTAGTGGGATGATAGAAATTTACTTTTGTGTCATCCCCTCTGTGTACCTGGACAACCAAGGGGAATTTCCACAACTTGATTTACTCTCCGTGTATAACTCTGAAGTTTGCATGAAATTTCAGCTCATCCAAGAAATTCACATCGTGAAGAGGGTCTTCCTTAGTTACACCGACAGCATTGGTGACATTGTGTCATTGGAGAGACAGTAGTGGAGGATAATTGGTAAATGCCAGTACAGTAGAAAATAAGTCATGTATATCAGATAGTGTACTTCCCATGAAGAGGTGACAGAGGTTTTTTATTCGGTATTTTTCAATTTTAAGAAGAGAAAGGCCTCCCCCCACACCCACACCCCAATTAAAGGAAAGAGCTGTTTTCCTCATTTTCCACTTACTCGTTTTGTATCTGTGAACTTACATATGCTTTGGATAATCCTTTGGTTCTTGCTCTCTGTTTACTTCCTCTCCCTGGTGTTTGGTGAGACCCTTTGAGGGTACCACTGAGGCTTTTAGGGCACACTGGACAGGGAGCAGGAGCTCTGGAAGTTGGATGGAGTTAGAAGTTACTAGAACCTGCCCCCTCAGGTGGTGAGAGGGTTTAGGGAATTCAGATAGGTACAGCACTTGGATCCTAGGAACCACTGTGAATTAAACAATGACAATAATCAATGCTTTCATTAATGTAGCGAATTTAAGATACCTGTCTTAAAATTTTCTTCCCTTGAGTTCAGAAATCTAGCAGACAGGGTGTGACCCTTGCCTTGCCTGTGAAGCATCTCAGACACTAGTTTGATTCCCCTGACCTCACGTGGTCCCCAAGCAACACCATGGGTCACTCCTGAACATAGAGCCAGGTGCTGGAAGGGCTGGCCCAACCCACCTAGACCATACTCCCCAGATTTTTGCTTTTCTCTTCAGCCAACTATGAACGTCTCTCCTGAGAGTTACTTTCACTTAATGTTTTTACTTTCATTTACCGTTGATGGTAATACTTGAAAAGCTCAGAATTAATATTTCTTCAGTTGTCTTTTTGTTCAATGGAGTTATCCTAGCATTGTGATAGAGCCTCCATTGCCCCGTGGGGCCATAATTCAGCTTCTGAGTGTTTCACATAATGTTTCTGCATGGATTTTCCCCCCATACCCTCCACAGCTGCCATACTGGGTAGAGGAAGAGTGCTCTCTCTCTCTCTCTCTCTCTCTCTCTCTCTCTCTCTCTCTCTCTCTCCCTCCCTCCCTCCCTCCCTCCCTCCCTTCCTCCCTCCCCATCTCTCTCTCTCTTTCTCCCTCCCTCCCTCACCCTCCCTCCTCCCTCCCTCCCTCCCTCATCTCTCTCTACTCTCTCCCTCCCTCCCTTCTTCCCTCCCCCCCTCTATTTCTCTCTCTCTTCTCTCTTCTCTCTCCCCTCTTGCCTTTTCTCTCTCACGGCCATCTGATTCTCTGGTATATATGGCCAGCCTTTCAGTCAGAGCAACAAAGGGCCAAGAATAGTAATTCTTCACCTCTGCTCTGGATAGCTCCAGCTGGCGGGCAGGTGCTTGTCTTATCCTGTAACACAGGACTGTGAGAAACAAAGGCGAGACGGCCTCCCCGGGATGTGTGATGTCTCTCTCTGGTGCCCGCCGTGCATCTGTGGTTCTGTGGTGGGGCCCCACCTCATGCTTCCAACGCTTTCCTTTTCTTCTCCTTTAAGTAACAGCCAACTGACTACTTTGAGAAATTAGTATGTACTCATATGTTCAGTTCAATAAACTAATTTCTTACAGCATCCAGGTAGCATTACTATTATTTTAAAATTTGTTTTGTTTTGTTTTTTTGACTACACCCAGCAGTGTTCAGGGCTTACTCCTGGCTCTCTGCTCAGGAATTACTCCTGGCGGGGTTTGGGGGACTAAATGGGGTGTCAGGGATGGAACCCAGGTTGGATGTGTGCAAGACAAGCACTCTACCCACTGTACTATCTCTTCAGCCCCCATTTGTATTATTTTTCTACGTTCCATTTTTATTATTTGGTCCAAGGTTATGCCATACCCAGTGAGGCTCAGGGCTTACTCTTGGCCCTGTGTTTGGGTCATTTCTGACAGTGCTGGGATGGTGCGACCATATCAGTGTTGGGGCTTGAACCTAACTTGGGAGAGGCCAAGGCAGGCAATTTAAGCTCTGCACCATCTGTACTAGCTAGCATTTGTAATTTCTATCTGTGCCAGCTAGCATTTGTAATTTTAACTATTGCTTAAGGAGATGTGCTTAAACCTATGGGAGTGACTGTGAAGATCAGCCCTTTGTAAAATAACGAGATTGATGTTTGGAGGTAGCTACAATGTAAGTGTTTTTTCTAACAAAAGTCAGGGAGGTTGGGGATGACTATTACAAAGAATGGAAGAATGTGGGGCTCAGATAAAAATAACACACATGCAGGTGTTCAGCACGAATTATCTAAATGTACGTCATAGGAATTCTAGATCCTGCAGTTTGGAACTTTGATCACTTTTATTACTGAACAAGTCGGTATGGAGCCAATAACTAACTCAAGGTGCTTCTTGAGCCAGCCGGGTAAATCCTGTCTTCTGTTGTTTTGATATTTTTTAAAGAATAAATGAGTTCCTGGTGCCCACTTTTGTTTCTCATTGGCATGTGGCTTAGCACACCCACTAATGCTAGAGGAAGAAGGCAGCTTTTCCCCCCATCATCCATGCTGTGAGGATTGCCAGTCAGGAACCAGTGGACAATCTGACCAGCTTCATAGCTGAAAGTCAGCTCTGTCTAAGTTAGAGCCTTTCTTTTTTTTTTTTTCTTTATTTTATCTTATTTTTGGCTTGGGGGGCCACATTCAGCTAAGCCCAGGACTTTCTCCTGCTTCTGTACTCGGGTTATTCCTGACTATGCTTGGGGAGAACAACATGGGGGGCCAGGATTCGAACCAGGATCATCAACATGCAAAGCAGGTTCCTTACCCACTATGCTATCTCTCCAGCCCAGTTAAGAGCCGCTTCTTAAAGACTATTAGAGCAGCAGCGTTCAGGAGCGTATGTTCTGTTCCAGTTTTGATCCCCTGCACAGCGTGATCCCCTGATCACTGAGTGACACAGGAGTGACTCCTGTGCACCAAGCCAAGAGTGTCTCTGAGCACTGCTGGCTGTGACCCAAAAAAACAGAAAGATGAAAGAAAAAGACCATATAGGAGGCTTGGAAAGAGCTCAAGAGCTCCTTTTTTAGGATGTGGGAAACCCCAAGTTCAGTCCCTGTATCCCTGTTCTATTTTTTGTTTTTTTTTAAAGACCATTACTCTAGTGATATATGAATGTTAGTTGGGGGATTGGTGAATCAAATGAGGAAAATAATGTTTGGATATAATAATATTTGACTTCTAAAATTGGATCCTGTGTGTTCTTCCTCCATTCTTAAGACTTTTGGGTGACTCTACCCATGCTCCCAGTTTTTTAGATTTTACTATATTTTTAGTTTTAATAAAACTGCAATTTCCAGCACTGTTAGTGGTAGGGTTTCATGTATTCAGCATTCCTGCACCACACCCTCCACCAGAGTTTCTTTTTTCCCCATGCCCCTAACCCTCTCCCCCACTGTGATAATCTCCTTTTGAACAGGTCTCAGTGTCTATTGCCTTTGGGCATTTGTGGTTCCCCTAGTGGGTCTCTTTTTGCCCTGTTTATGATGAAGATCATGCTGTGTCTGTCCCGCTCTCCGCATGATATACTCCAGATCCGTCCAGATAGCAGATGCTGTATGATTGTGTCTTATAGCCAAGTACTATAAGTACTATTCCATCTCCCAGTAGTTTGTCTTTGGTAGGTATCCAGTTTGCAAGCCCTGGACTACCCAGCCAATCAGGATCACAAATAGGCACTTCATATTTTCTTTAAAAATTGTGCCCCAAAGGCAACAGAACTAGATACTTGGTCCACAGAATTGAAGTTGGGATGGGAGGTATGAAACAGAAGGGGCCTTTGGGACCTGGTGGAGGCAAAAGGATAACTCTGGTGGAGAGAGTGGTGTTGGAATGATGTGTGCATGAAACTGGTATTGTAAATCACACTACCTCAGTAAGAATTCAAAAAAAGAAGAAAATTGGGGTCAGAGAGATAGTACAGGGATAAAATATGTCTTGCATGCACTGACCCCGGTTCAGTCCCTGACACCAGCATATGGTTCCCCCAAATACTGCTAGGAGTGATCCGTAAGTACAGAGCCAGGAGCAAGTCCTGGTTATTGCTGAGTTAGCCCAAACTGCTCCCAGCCCCCTGCCCCAGAAAAATAAAGTTTAGCCTTCTGGGGACCAGAGACTTAGCTATCGGAGGTAAGGCACTTCCAGTTAAATTCTTAGCACCACATATGTTCTCCTGAGCAGTGCTAGGAGTAAGCCCTGAACAGAGAGCCAATAGTATCCCGTATGTGTAGCCAAACCCCTCCCCGTGCCCCAAATTAGCTTTTTCTAAGGTTGGAGATTCATTAGTTGAGCATATGTTCGTATGTGTGAAACTCTGGGTTCATTTCCCAACACCTAGAACCCCCCCCCCCAAAATAATCTTCTCTTGATCTAAAGCATAAGGGTAAATGGCCAAATCATACAAATTGGGTTTTGGGGAACCACACCCAATGCTCAGGAGACCACGTTATGCCAGGGACTAATCCAGGACTCTTGCGTACAAAGCATGCCCTGTAAGCCATCTCCTTGGCCCACAGATCAGATTTGAAAAATCTGATTATCTGATGTAAAGACACAAGGACAGGTAGAGGCTGAGCACGAGATGTGGCACAAGTTGCCAGGGCTTTGGATTTTTTAAAATCTTCTCAGAGGACCAGAGAGGTAGCTCAACTGCTAGAGTGCATGCTTTTCATGCGGGAGGCCCAGGTTCAATCCCCGACACGGTATGTTCCCAGAGCACCACTCAGAGTGACTTTGAGCACTGCCAGCTGTACCTCAAAAGCTAAGTTCATTCATTTTAAATATAAAAATAAGGATCTCACTAGAGATGTTCCAGAGATAGGGATATGTAAAATGCTTGGTTAACTACAACTTCAACTTTTGCTTTGGAATCCATAAATTGTGGGCTCCAGAGACTAACAATATAGAATGCTTTTAAATAAAGGCATGTCCAGAGACTAACAGTATAGAATGCTTTTGAATAAAGGCATGCTATTTGCTACTTCCAAGTATATTTGGTGACCATTTTTTTTTTTTTGCCTTCCATTTAAATCACTGGGTGATAGCACCCTGGGGGATGCTGAAATGGTCAGGGTGGGGGGAGCAGCAGTAGCCTTGGATATATTTGATCAGTGCTTTCTGTTTGCTTGTTTAAAGATACATTTCCAGAAGGCACTTAGTAATTTTTTTTTTCTGAAAAAGGGGTATTAGCCCAAACAAATTTGTGAATCCCTGATATAAATGAACAAAAAAAAATCCCTACAAACTCACTTTTTAAAGGATTAGGTCACAGAAATTTTATTCGGAGAAGAAAGAAAAAGAATAATCTAATACTGCAGAGCCAACATATACATTCCATATTCTTGGGGCAGCCTATTCCCAAGTTCGGGAGCAGCCAAAATTTCTATGTTGTTTCTTTTTCTTCAGTATACATAGAAATGTATTTGAGCATCCTTTTATGAGATCTCATCTCTTTTACTTTAGATTATATATATTTTTTGGCATGTAAGTTTATGTGGCTACCAAATACTTTGAACATGCCTGGAACTTACTTTAGTATGCATTTCACAAACTCAGAAAGCCGGCAGAATAAATTCGTTGTTGTTTTTTTATCTCTTGGGCAGGAGGGGGGTGGTAGTGTTGAAGGCACATTTGTCGGTGCTCAAGGCTTACTCCTGGCTCTGTGCTCAGGAATTACTCCTGGGAAGATTTGGGGACCATATGTGGTCCTGGCGCTCAACCAGTGTTCCAATGCATAAAGCAAGAACCACACCTGCTGTATTGCCTCTCTGGCCCCAGAATAATTTCATACTAAATGTTATTAAAGACTTGATGAGACTTTTGAACAATCCATACACTAGGGTGCAGGGATGCATCAGCCATGTGGCCTTCCTTTATCATTTGGATGTCACCCCTGGTGTGGCCCAAGTAATCTCTAGCACCCCAGAGCCCAAGCACTGTTGCATCCTTGGGTCCTGCCACTGAACCACTGGCATGACCAGCTGAACTTCCCACCAGTATCTCTCAGTGCGCCCTGAGCCACACTGCATCACCAGGCCAGCCACTGAGCCATAGACCCACCCACACTGACAGAGCAAGTATCAACTGGAGTAGCCCCAACCAACACACCAACAAAAACCCATTACTCAATGGAATCACTACGCTTCAAAGTTTGGAATCAAGTTGATGCCAACTGCTACCAGCTACCCCAGATAATATCACACCTTCTGAAATGCCACATGGCAAAAATCTTTAGTTTTTATTTCCTGAAAATGGATTATCTCTTCTCCTTCTATCCTTTCGCTCATTTCGCCTTTCTGAGTGAGAAGCTGTGTGTGTGTGTGTTTGTGTGTGTGTGTGTGTGTGTGTGCGCACGCGCTCGCACGTATACATCTGTTTGTCAGTGAGTACACATGCAGTCATGAATGTGTCTGTGTCACTGTGTGCACACGTGTGCATCTGTGTGTCAATGAGAGTACATATGCAGGCGTGTTTATGTGTCAGTGTGTGCATCTGTCGGTGAATGCGTAACATGTGTGTGTGTGTGTGTGTGTGTGTGTGTTCTAGTGAGAACACTTGGCAGAGGGTGGGGGCAGAGAGACTGGTTTGCCTTTGCTAAGCATCTGAGTGTAAAAAGCCTTCTCCATTATCACCGTGAACAAAAGGGCTTTATGCCTTTCGGGGAGCCTCCCTTGGAGGGAGACATCTCCTTTGCAGTAGATAGAAGAACATTGCTGCCATTATAGTAAGACTCTTTGCTAGTTGGGTGAGCAAAAAGGCTTTCATTGCCGTGCAGGGTACTTGGCACGCGGTGTTTAATCTCTGTTCGGGAGGGAGGCGCCAGTGCTCAGGGACGAGTCACTGCATTGTTCTTTATCAGGTGAATAGTGGTGCAGTGGGGTGCTTGGCTAGCACACACATCCAGGCTCCTGCTGGAGATATTTTTAGGTCCTTGGTGGATGATAATAACGGAGAGAGAAAACAGGTTTTGCCACTGTTTCTCAAGATTGAGTATGTCCTAAGAATCCTAATGATTTCTGTGTGTGGATTGATATTTTTCTTCAGTAGACTTTGGGTAAGTTCTGGGCTTCATGATTTTTTTTTAAGCATCTCTTCTTTCCTCGAAACTAAACTAGTATCTGTACTTAAGCTATTTTCTCATCTGCGTTCTCCTGTTTGGCTCCTTCCTCCCAACCTCCCGAACTTTCCTCCTTGTCTCACCTCTCCCTTTTCTTCTCTCTCTCCTTTAAAATAACAAAACTTACAAAAAAAAAAAAACCCAAAAATAGGCTGCTCTTTGCTTGTAAAGCTCCAAGAAAAGAATAAGCCTAATTTGAGGAAATGTTCGCTGGATCCACTTCTGCGGCTCTCCCCTCCCCCACCAAAACATACCAGATTGCGATTGAATTTTGAATGTCACTAACACAGATGATAATGGCTGAAGATGGATAATGAAACATTCGAAACACAGATGGGCCTGTAAATCATTTTCCTTTTTCTCAGGATTTCCTTCTGACATTAAAAAAAAAAATTAAAAAGTAATATAATTAGCACTGTTTCATACCAGTTTCCTCCATAGCCTGGGTGGTAGGTGAGGGTGAGGGAATGTTTAACTATTGTCACCCTTGTCTTTGGGAATGAAAGTGGCCTTCAGGTCAGTGGATGGGTGTCAGGCTCCCTTGAAATCTTTACCAAGGAAAGATCATTCGAAAAGTTCCTTTTCCAGGACTAGAGAGATAGCACAGCCAGTAGGATTCCTGGCACCCCAGGTGGTTCCCTGAGCACCACCAGGGGTGACCCCTGAGCACAGAGTAAGGGTAAGCCCTGAGCACTGCCAGGTGTGGCCCACAAACGAAAACAAAAAGTTCCTTTTCCACATCAGACATCCTTGATCTCAAAGGGAGTACTGGAGAATTCCACAGGTAACCCCGAATTTATAGGAGGATTTGAAGCACAGTGAAGAGAAGTGCACAAAGTTTGTAAGGGTTTTTTTTTTTTTTTTTTTTGAGGGGGGGTTGTGTTTTCCTAACATTTAGGAGCAATACAAATGACTGATTAAATGCTCGCATAGGTGCCTGTAGGAGAAAAGAAACCAAATGAAATTGGGTGCAGGGGTGTTTGGGGTCAGAATTTAGAATGGGCGTGGGAAGCGGCGGGGCCAAACTACGCGTCTGTTTCATCTTTCCCTGCTCACCTGCCACCTCCTGCTTTCTCCCCAGCGTCCGTCGCGGGCCACGAGGATGACAGCCACTCAGCCTACAGCCCTGACCACTGTGCCACACTGGGAAGGCTCGACAGTCACCGGGCCGCGGGGCCGCGCTCGGAGACCCGGGACTCCAGCTGCCAGACGGAGGAAGAAGGGAAAGTCGTGCCACCTTCCATGCGACGAATCCGGGCCCAGAGGGGCCACGGCATCGCAGCCCAGATGGGCCACCTGTCCGGCTCCTCGGGGAACATGTCTGTCCTGAGCGACTCGGCTGGTATCGTGTGCCCCTCACGCCTGCGCGGTGATGTGGGTTTCCACAGCCTGCCCCGTTCGGGTGCCAGGGCCAGCGCCCAGTCCCTGGGGGCCCTGGGTCCCCCAGACAGCCCAGATGGCCCCTACGAGCGGAGCCACCCACGGGGAGATGACGGCTTAGGACATTCAGGCGGGATCCCCAGGGCCGGGGCGCTGCAGAGACCCAGGTCCCACGACCTGAGGTTCCTGGAGAGTGACGTGGTCACCAGCCCCGCGTGCGTGGTTTCGCCACACGCCACCTACACCACCAGCCTCATCCCCAATGCCACGCTGTCCTCCTCCTCGGAGGTCATCGTCATTCACACCGCTCAGAGCCCAGGGCAGTCGGAGGGGAAACTCGGCGGCTGCGCCTCGTACAGCAAGATGAGGCCCCGAGACCACGCGCTGTCCCGGCACGGGAGCCGAGATGCACCCCGCTCGCCCAGCGGCCACTGGGCCCGGGGTCACCACCCCGCCAGTCCTGCTCAGGCCTGCGCGCCCCGCTCCCCTTGCACACCCACACTCCTGTCCCTCGGTGACTCCGCCGACTCTCTCAGTGCACCAGCCCAGGGGGAGAACGGGGGCCCGCCCGGAGCACCGGCCTATCCGTGCAAAAACAAGCTGAGCTTCCCTGCCCACCCCGCCGAGGAGGATGGCAAGAGCGAGTCCAGTGCCACGGGAGGCCGGAGCCAGGCCAGTGCCAAGCCCTGGGAGTGCAGCACCACCGCCAACGGGAGGGTGTCCCCGCTGAAGCCACCGCTGGCCAGTCCGGGTCACTCCACGCCCACCAGCACCGTGAGCAGCTGCAGCTTGGACCAGGCGTCGCAGCGGGAGGATGCCAGGTCCCTGTACTCCGAGGACCAGGATGCCTCTTACGCTGCGGCCCACGGTTCTGGGAATCTCTGCCATAGCAACAACGGCTTTGGGGACCCCAGGCACAGCGTGGGGAGCATCTTCGACGGGCGGGCCCCCAAGAGCCCAGGGGATGGGCCCGTTTACTTGGACAAGACCCTCTCCCGGCACATCTCCCTGAAGAAAGCCAAGAAGCCCCCACTGCCCCCGTCGCGGACCGACTCTCTCCGCCGCGCCCCCAAGAAGAGCGCCCCGCCCAACGGGCAGCTGCTCAACGAGAGCCTGATCGCATCGCTGCAGCACTCGCTGCAGCTGAACCTGGCGGGCAAGGGCGGCAGCTCGCCATCGCACAGTCCCTGCAGCGACCTGGAGGAACCCTGGTTGCCACGCTCACGCAGTCAGAGCACGCTGAGCGCGGGCAGCAGCCTGACGTCCGCCACCACGCCCAACGTCTACGCCCTGGGCGGGCTCACGCCCTCGCAGAGCGACACCAGCAGCGTCAAGTCCGAGTACACGGACCCGTGGGGCTACTACATCGACTACACGGGCGTGCAGGAAGACCCGGGCCAGTCTGGCCACCCCAGCGGCGGCAGCGCGGGCAACGGGCCCACGCGCCCTGGGCACGCCGAGGCTCGGGCCGCCGCCGCCGCTGCTGCCGCCGCGGCGGCGCTGGGCCAGGGACCCGGGGGCTCGGCCAAACCAAAGATCCCGTCGCCCGAGAAGTCGCACCGGGTCACCTCTCCGTCCAGTGGGTATTCCAGCCAGTCGAACACGCCCACCGCCCTCACCCCTGTGCCTGTGTTCTTAAAGTCCATGTCACCAGCCCACGAGAAGGGCAAGAGCAAGCCCAAGGTGCCCGAGAGGAAATCCTCCCTGATCTCCTCGATGTCCATCTCCTCCTCGTCCACCTCCCTCTCTTCCAATACCTCCACCGAAGGTGCTGGGGGGCCCAAGAAATCAGAGGCCGCGCCCCCTCTCCCTGGCCTCTCGTCCCCCAGCCCTACGGACAAGTCCCCTCTCCTAGCCCCTGCCCACGAAGGCTCTCCTGCGGCCCCCTCCGCCCACTTCCCCCCGCCACCCCCAGAATTGCTCGCCCCACTCTGTTCCCCCCCAGATTCCTGCTTTCCTCCTCCCCCCACCGCCCTGAGCCCCCCTCTTCTGGAATCTTCCGCCCCAGGGCCACTTCCCCCGCCAGCCCCACCCCTGGACCCCCAATTGATGAAAGACAGCAGGCCTGCTTTCAGAAGGCCGAGCCGTCCAGAATCCCCCCGGGAGGCGGCCAAGCGACCCTGGAGCAAAGAGGAGGGCAGTCAGCCCCCCATGCCTCTGATCACCACCGAGGCGCTGCAGATGGTGCAGCTGAGGCCGGTGAGGAAGAACTCGGGATCCCAGCTAGCCCCGCTCGAGGAACCAGCATCTCAGGAAAAACAAGCCCCGGTCGCTCCCCAGCCTCATTTCAAGCCATCTGCTTTGCTGAAATCCCGAAATAGCATAAATGAAATGGAGAGTGAAAGCCAGCCCGCCGCCCTGACGAGCTCAGAGCTCTCCACTCCTGCCAGGAGCCAGAGCCAGGGTCACCAGGATGGTGCTGCCGAGCCGGGCCTGGCCAGCTGCAGCGCTGGGGACGACGGTGACAGCGGCGGCGGCAGCACGGCAACATCAGCTAGGGTTGAGACCTCTCGGCTCCACTCGCCCCCCGGCCCTTCACCCAGCAGGAAGCCGCCCCCCATTTCCAAGAAGCCCAAACTGTTCCTCGTGGTGCCGCCCCCGCCGAGAGATTGCACGGCGCAGCCTGCGGGGAACGTGAGCAGAGGGGCGTCCAGCCCCCTTAGAGCACAGGCGGAGGACAATGGTGGTTCTGATGAGACCCGTGCCAGCAGCTCGGTGCTGGTGGAAGGAGTCGCAGGAGCTGCCTCCCCGGACAGAGTGGAAGCCAATGCCCCGATGGTGCAGCCCGATGCCTGCCCAGCGCCCGGGCAGAAGGAGTCGGGCTCCTCCGAGAGCAGCGCGGATGGGGAGGAGCACGTGGAGCACCGCCCAGCGCTCCAGGATGGAGGACGTGAGTTCTGCTTCCTCTCATTGCCGGCCCAGCAGCAGCAGCTTAAGGGAAAACGGGCGGAGGGTGTGTTTAAGTTAAAGCTAATGCTCAGGGCTTCAAGGCTTCCTGCGGTGCCTGGCACTTGGCATTTGATCATTTTTTTTTTCTTTTTGAGTCATACCCAGCGATGCTCAGGGGTTACTCCTAGCTCTGCACTCAGGAATTACTCCTGCCGGTGCTCGGGGACCATATGGGATGCTTGGAATCGAACCCGGGTCAGCCTCGTGCAAGGCAAACACCGTATCCGCTGTGCCATTGCTCCAGCCCTGATGAATTTGAAAAATAAAAAAAAAAACCTTGAAGCGTCGAGTTTATGGAGGGTCAGAAATTAGATGGTGAGGGGAGGGACAGGTGTTTGCAGCAGGCGGGTGACAGTGAGTAGTGAGGTGGTGAGTCATTCCCCTTCTGGAGAGGTTACAGGGAAATTGAAGGGCGGTCCAGTACCAGTTCCAGACTTGAACAGAAGAGAATGAGCTCAGGCACTCATGCTCAGTGGCATTTCCCTCCCGGATTATGAAACACCAAGCCACAGACCCCACCGCCTCTCCCAGGAGGTTCTCAGGTGGTGCCCGCCAGCAGGAGAGGGGATGGGGGAGCTTGGCTAAGACTGAAATTCTAGTCGCTTACGCCTCGCCTCTTGTGTCTGCCTGCTGGTTCCTCATTAGCAGAGACTCCGGAGACGCTCCTCGCAGCAGCCCCTTCTCAGTCCGACGCCGGGGACTTCCTCAAGGAGGAAGGCAGTGATGAGGTGATGACCCCTAGCAGACCACGGACCACTGAAGACCTTTTTGCAGCGATTCACAGGTATCCCAAATGCTCCCTCCTATCCTCATGCACTTGGCAAGCTTTCCTTTTCTAAATGACTTTCTTTCTGGACATTTCTTCTCTCCATTTTAATTCATCAACTTGATTGTTAATGTTTCAGTGTGTTTCTGTATTTCCTCTGGTTCCAGTTTTTTTCCTTGATTCTTCTGAATCTTAGGAGGATGGGGATGAGGAAGGGGGAAGGAGATGACTCCTGCTGGGCACAGCCCTTGCTGTCAGGAGACCTTATGAGTTTTTTACAAACATGGAAAGCTACCTATGGACCAGTCCCTGGTGAGGAATGTTCTGAGTCTGTGGAATGAAGATGCATGTACTCTCTCTGCAGGACTAGCTATTTTATTACTGTTATTTATTACTGTTATGGAAAACTAAGTAAAATGCAATGTCTCTGACTACCTACACATTGCCATGAGAAAGTACAGCTTTTCCAAGAAGGAGCAAAAGAATTAAGCTGAAAGAATTACTGTGGGCTGCTAGTGCCATCTGCTGGCATAAAGAAATCATTGGGTTTACCAGGGCAGGCTGGAGCGACAGCACAGCGGGTAGGGTGTTTGCCTTGCACGCCGCCAACCCGGGTTCAATTCTTCCATCCCCCTGGGAGAGCCCGGCAAGCTACCGAGAGTACCCCGCCCGCATGGCAGAGCCTGGCAAGCTCCCCGTGGCGTATTCGATATGCCAAGAACAGTAACAACAAGTCTCACAATGGAGATGTTACTGGTGCCCGCTCGAGCAAATCAATGAACAACCAGTGGACAGTGCTACAGTGTAGTGCTACCAGGGAAAGTATTTCAGAATCGCTGCCTCGAACTGTAGTGCTTTCTCATTTCTGTGGTGGAGGGTGTGTTGGGGCCACACCTGATGCTGCTCAGGAACTACACCTGGCTCTGTGCTCAGGAGTCACTCCTAGTAGTGCTGACACCTGGCAGTGTTTGGAAGAACAGGGATCGAAGAACAGGAACCAGGGTCAGCTGCCTGCAAGGCAAGTTCCTTATTCCTGTACTTTTCTCTCCAGCCCTGCTGTACTTTTTGTAAGCCGTCTTCTTGAAGAGTGAGTGTGCTTTATTATTTTTCAGTTCTCTTTGTTATGTCATATTTCTGATTGCAAACAGCAGAGCGCTCTCACTAGAGTGTCATAAAATTCTCAGTACTCTGAACCATAATAGAATATATAAACCTTCTGTTTTCTTGCCAGCATCTTCGCCTCAGTATTTTTGTGTAACTTACGAACAGCCCTGTTTTGCCAGAATCTTTCATTACCCGGAATAAATGCCCTTTTTGTTTTCCTCCCAGAACAAAACAAGTCAATGAGTTAAATTGTCGAAAGTTATGTTCCCGGAGTGAAGGAATATGGCTCAGTGATAGATCACTTGCTCACATGTATAAAGCTCTGGGTTTGCACCCAAAAAAACAAAAATATTCCTTACCTCTTGGCACTGGTATTGGTGTAGTCTCCCAAGAGATGTCCCTTTAACATTGTGGAATTGCTTTCTTTGATCGCAGTAGAAGTGTAAAGGTAGCTAGTTATCAAATTATCTATCAAAGCAGGGAAATGAAAAATATAGCAGCCCTAGAACCCATTCTCTATACTGGCATATCTTGCGTTTACACATTTCCAGCTTTAACCAATGACACATCATAAACACTCAATAAATATTTTCTGAATTAAATGAAACCAAGTGGAACTTAAGTGGCAGGAAATTCTTCTAAGACCTGTCATCTTTTGTGTAGTATGGAATACACTGTGTTGCTAGATTCGCAGGCCTTTCTGTTTAGAACAGCAGCCCACGGACAGCCTGCATGCCTGCTTCTGAGAGGTCAGTGTCTGGTCTCAATGGAAGGCCGGCTGCTGGAGGCACAACTCACTATGTGCTTCTCCTAAAAAGATGGCAAAGTTCTACCCTGTACTTTATTTTAATTTAGCAGCTTTCATAAGGCACTGACATCTTTGTGGTTTCTCCTATTAAAGAGTTCTATTTACTGCAGATGTAGAAATTGATCAGTCTGTTGTTTTGTGAGCGCCTGGCAGAAGTCTTGAGTAGGCTGTGGATGGTGAAGGGAAAGCAAAGATGCATGTTGGTTTTTCTTTTTGTTCTTTTTCTTTTTTGGGGGGGGGGGGGCTTTTTGGAACATACCCAGCTATGCACAGGGTTTACTCCTCCTGGCTCTGCACTCAGAAATTACTCCTGGTGGTGCTCAGGCGACCATATGAGATGCTGGGAATTGAACCCAGGTTGGCCGCATGCAAGGCAAACGCCCTACCCACTGTGCTATCGCTCCAGCCCCACATGTTGGTTTCTGTTTCGCTTCATTAACCTAGTGGCATGTATCATTTAAAGAGCCATCTACCCTCTGTGATTTTTAGGGCTTTGGCTTTGGCATCGTTGAGCATCTAAGCTAATAATTTTAAAGGAAAATTATCTAAACCAAAATATAAAAGATCATAATGCAAATTAGGTCACTTTAGATTTAAAGCCAGATGGGAAATGTAGAACACCAGTTGAGGTGTGAAGTTTTTGTGTTTATTGAAGTAATTCATTTTTAAGCTAGTGTTAACTGTTTAAGGCCTTTTTATAGCCACCTTCATTAGAAATACATGTACAGACACACACACACACACACATGCACTTACATATTTGCGGAGACTTTTTCTTGTGTTTGCTTCTTATCTTAGGGCATAGTTGTTCTATAATACTTCTATAAAATACCATCACTTGTCTCAATTCTCAATTTACAACAAAAGGCCATGCTGTTTAAAAATTGTATTTATTTATAATGACTAGCTTTCCTTTGTTTCGACCTTAAAAACAAATTAAGTATGTACTTATTTATTTATTTTTGGATCTGGAATCAGACTTGGCAGTGCTTAGGGGCTACTCCCGACTTGATACTTAGGGGTTGCTCCTGGTGGTGCTCCGGGGTTCACGAAATGCCATGAATAAAGGCCAGGGCCAGAGAAGTAGACCAATGGGTAGGGCTCTTGAGCTGTCACTGCGCAGAAAGATGTCTCCTCACCACCCCCAAGTCCTCTCTGGCAAAGTTTCACTTTCTCCACCTCAGTTATTTTCTTTGAAATATGTGTGATCACACTGGCCCATCAGAAATCTTTACCAGCTCATAAATGTTGAGCTGCTGTTATTTCTGTGAGTTTAGCACCATTTGGCCGTTGAGTTAACCCAGAATATTATATTGCCCTTGTTGAGTACTGAGCAAATCATTGTACCCAAGACCACAGGTGTTCTCTCTCTCTCTCTCTCTCTCTCTCTCTCTCTCTCTCTCTCTCTCTCTCTCTCTCCCCCCCTCCCTCCCTCCCTCTCCCCCTCTCTCTCTGCCTCTCTCTCTCTCCTTTTGAGCATTATGGTTTGCAATACAAATACTGAAAGTTTTTCATGTATATCCCTTTACCTATTTTCAGCACCCAGCTCTTGTCCAAAGTGATCATTTCATTTCCAACTATCATTGTCACACTGGTCCCTTCTCTATCCTCACGTGCAGTCTTCAGACACTGTTCTGGGCCCTTATCATTTCTTCATTTCTCCTCTGTTGCTTTGGTGGCTTTTTTTTTTTTTTGACAAGAAGCATGTAGGGAAACTTGAGAGCTTTCTGTGTTGAAAGACCATGTGTAAAGACACACTAAAGACTGGCATGGTGGTGGGAAGGAAAATTCTATATTCTGTGTGTGTGTGTGTGTGTGTGTGTGTGTGTGTGTGTGTGTTTTCTCTCTACCTCTCCCTCCCACAGCCTCACAAATGCATGCCAAGTGCTTTGCCATAGGGGCTGAGCTCCATCCCAGCCCCTACGGGCTCCACTCTCAACCCTATCTGTACAATATCAGTCATCCTTTCCCTCTACATATCCCAGCATTTTTCAGCAGAAAAAGAAACATCCCATACATCTGTGTTATTTCTTTGGGGAACAGGCCACGCCTGACGGTTCCGTGGCCTACTGTTGGCCCACAGTGCTCAAAGTCACTCTCAGCCACACTCAGAAGACCATGTGGTGCGGGGGATCACACTAGGTCAGCCACACGCATGACAAGGGGCTTGACAATGGTACTGTCTCTTCAGCCCCCACGTCTCTGATATTAAATGTGAGGCATTTCCTTGCACTCAGCTGGGCTCTTCCTCACTCTGCTATGTCCCCTGCAACAGGCACCTTTGTTATCTCTGCTTCACTCTCGGGAGAGAAGCTGGGCAACAGGACCCTTCTGAGAGACTGGGTCTGGCAATACCCTCAGGAAAGTTCTAACTTCCCCCTCCCCCGCAACCAAGGCCCCTCGTCATCATCTGCACCTGCTTCCTTCATGTTTTCTCAACTAGTTCCATGTTTTTTTAAAGGATCTGCAGGTGCAGGAGGTTCAGTCTTAGTTGGAGAAAACTAGATTTCTAGGAGCTGATTTCTGCTCCAGTGAGAGCACAGGGTGGAGTGGCAAACATCTTCCCCACTGTAGTCTCCGTATCCCCAAGTCTTCCTCTTTCTAGTTGTAGCTGGCCCTTGAACCAGCCTACCAGGTAAGCCAACCTCTAGAATACTCCCTCTACTGAACCCCTGCCCCTACCCCAGTGAAATACTCTGCAACTGCATATGGTCCCCTGATCCTTGGCAGGAGTGACCCCAGAGCACGGATCCAGGAGTAAGCTGGGAATAGAGCTGGATGTGGTCTGAAAAACAAAAGTTTTTTTTTTTTAGAAAAAGGAGGATGAACAGAAAGAAATGATGGCCAGCCCTCAACAGTTCATTCATGGGCAGTTGACTTTATTTAATTTTTTTTTCTTTTTGGGTCACACCCGGCGATACACAGTGGGTACTCCTGGCTCTGCACTCAGGAATCACCCCTGGCAGTGCTCAGGGGACCATAAGGGATGCTGGGAATCGAACCCGGGTCGGCCTCATGCAAGGCAAATGCCCTACCCGCTGTGCTATTACTCCAGCCCCATGGGGAGTTCACTTTAGAGGAATTCTGTGAAAAATAGCGATTTGGGAGGGCCCAGATTGTGGCTTAGAGGTAACTATGCATGTGTGTGACCTGGGTCCCTGACAGGAGGAAGAAAATAAACCGTAGGAAAAGTCCCTGTCCAAAGTTAGTGTGGAGCCATTTGTTTCAGGTAATCCACTGAGGCAGGAGATGCCAGGTGGACCCACAGGTAGAACTGATTTGCGACTTCAAGTAGCAGACAACCATCGTTTTGTTTTTTGTTGGCTCTTTTGTTTTTGTTTGTTTGGGTTTTTGTTGTTGTTGTTGTTCTTTGGGGGTTTTGCACGGGTCTTTGTAAGTTTCCATAGTTTTAAAGAAAGAAAGAAAATCAGTGTTTTAGAAACAACTGGTAAAGAAAAGCATTAGCAGAGATGCATGGGGGCAACGAGCTGCTTGCTTGGGTTATTAACCGTCCTCCGTGCCCTCCCATCTCAGATCCAAGCGGAAAGTCCTGGGCCGCAAAGATTCGGATGACGATCACACCCGCAACCACTCGCCCTCCCCGCCCGTGACACCCACGGGCGCCGGCCCCAGCCTGGCCTCCCCGAAACAAGTGGGGTCCATCCAGAGAAGCGTCCGCAAGAGCAGCACGAGCAGCGACAACTTCAAAGCGCTGCTGCTGAGGAAGGGGAGTCGCGCCGACACCAGCGCGCGCATGTCGGCGGCCGAGATGCTCAAGAGCACGGACCCCAGGTTCCAGCGGTCCAGGTCGGAGCCGGCGCCCGACGCGCCCGAGAGCCCGTCGAGCTGCTCCCCGAGCAAGAACCGCCGTGCCCAGGAGGAGTGGGCCAGGAACGAAGGCCTGATGCCCCGGAGCCTGTCCTTCTCCGGCCCCAGGTACGGCCGTAGCCGGACTCCGCCGTCGGCCGCCAGCAGCCGCTACAGCATGCGCCACCGCATCCAGAGCAGCCCCATGACTGTCATCTCGGAAGGCGAGGGCGAGGCCCCGGAGCCCACCGCGGGCACTGCCAGGGGATGCTCGCTGGAGGGCCTGGACAGTGTTGAAAGGGACCAGGGCAGCGCGCTGGGGGCTGGGGAGCCTGGTGCAACGCTGTGGGCGCAGACGGCGCAGAGCCCTGCCCAAGGGCCAGCGGGTGGCCAGGGCAAGGAGCCGGCGGAACAGGCCAGGGGATCGCGGTGGGAGGACAGTTAGGGGCCAGAGCCCGCAGCCACCCCCCAGCAGACCTGGGGGAGAAAGCAGCACGCGGCTCTGTGGGGGAAGCCCAGCTGGTCATCTGCCTGGGTTTGCCCTGGGTCCCCCCCCCACACCCCCAGCCTTGGTGCCAGCCTCTGGGCAAGGCTGTCTGCAGAGCGGAAGAGGGATGGTTAGCACTCACTTGGCATTTGCCCTGTGGCTTAAAAGCGAGTAAGTAGAAGCTTAACTTCTGAAAGTGCTTCCTGGGGAAGAATTTTTTTTTTCCTCTCATTTTTCTTTGGCTTAGTGCTAGGTATGTGTGTTCATGTGTGTAGGGGTGTGTGTGTGTGTGTGTGTAGGATTTTTGTGTTGGGGTGAGTGTGTGTATGTGTGTGTATAGGGATGAGTATGTGTGTAGGATTTTGTGTTGGGGTGAGTGTGTCTGTGTGTATAGGGAGGAGTGTGTGTGTGTAGAGATGAGTATGTGTGTGTAGGATTTTTGTGTTGGGGCGATTGTGTGTGTGTGTAGGGTTGAGTGTGTGTGTAGGGTTTTGTGTACGGGTAGTGTATGTGTAGGGATGAGTTTGTGTGTGCGCATTTTTAAATGCTTCTTGGTGTTATAAAACACAGTGTATCTCTGTGTTAAAACACACACACACACACACAACACACACAAACGCTATGTGTGAATATAGAAAGACGAAGTTAAGCTAATTAAGAGTAAATGGAGGTGTCCAGACTGGGTGGTCATTGCTTCTGTTCTTGGAAATTAGAGAGTTCCAGAAAAAGGGAGAAGGCCGTTTCTTCTAAGCAAGAGCTGGTAGGTTTGCTGTTCTGACCGCTCTGAACACAAGGGTGCTTCAAGGTGAGCCATGTCATGGTTAACCCAAAACTTGGGGAAAGGGCTAAGTGACTAATCGGTTCAGGTACTTTTTTGGGGGGGTTGGGAGGGGGGGAGTCTTTGTTTCTTTTTTTCGAAAAAAAAGACAAAAAACCATGGCGGTTGGCAACGCTGCTGCACCGTCTCTCAGAGCCTGCTGCAGTGTTGTACAGACACACAACGTTTAGCCTGATTTTTAGGAAATGTGGGGTAATTTGTGAATGAATTTCCTCCCTGGGCAGCAGCTGAGGCCTTGGTGGAGAGCTGGAATGCACACGGACACACAGGAGGCGGGAGTGGAGAGAGGGGAGAAGAGGTAGAGATCTACTGCTGGAATTGGTTTCCTGCTAATTAAATAAAAGTTATTTTTCAGAATTAAATTTGAAGACTTGCACTACAGAACTGTGGGTGGCGTTTTTTTCTTTTGCGTTTCTTTTTCTTTTTTTTTTTTAAACCAGAGTTTAAACTTCCATTTGGCAATTTCTTACCACTTGAAATGTCAACATTTGCTAACTTTTGGATATCTTTTCGATTACACCAAAGAAAAAGTGATGGCAATTTTTCTTCGACTGCCTACAGTACCGTGTCCTCACTTAGAAAGGTTTATCAAAATCTATTCTGTGTTATCTCATTTGGAAGAAAAATGCTGAATAGTTCTTGTTAGTCAAATAAACTGATTTAAAAAAAATTGGAAGGGCTCAGTGATTAATTGGCCCTGGGATGATTTTTAGATTAAAAAGAACTTTTTGCATCATTTTGTTTGTGTGTTTTTATACATTTTTTAATAAACAATTGAATTGGCGAATTAACCTCTAAATCTCCTGTTAGGACATTAACGGTTTTAGACACAGAGGGTGGGACTGTGTATTTATTTTAATGTCATAGTTTTCTGATTGCTTCCCCCACTCTTTCCAACTGCTATATACTTTATTTATTGGTTAAATAAAATCAGTCTTGTTGTCTTCTTTAGAAGAATTTAAGATGACAGTCCTGAGATTCTTGGCTTAATGCAGTGACATTGCCTATTGTCATCATTTTTGGCATGGAAACATCTGAAAGTTGGGCTGCATCAGCCATATCATCAGGTTTTATACCGCCATGTGCCATGTACTGACACTTTGGTCAGTGTCTATGATGGCCCAGGTGTGTGGTAGGCAACACTATTAGGTTGAAGTCCACTCAAGCTCTTCACTTAGTAGTGAAATAATGATATATTTCTCAGAGAATATTCTAATCAATGAGGTATAGATGTACATAGTTTCCCCCTTTGTGATATGCCTTTAAGATTTAAAAAATAATAACCCTAATGAATTAAGTTTCCTTCCCTTCTGAAGAAAACAAAGCACTTCTTTTCACACCTTCAGAATCACGACCTGTTATTTGGCCAAAGGAAAGAAGAACTTTGTACCATATGGACCAACTGTCTACTGTCTACACTGGGCTTAAGAATCTTTTCTTTTAAATTCTAGAGAAGTGATGTTAATTTTGGATAGGAAATCTTCTCATGCCTCCCTAAAGGAGATTAGAATGTATGTGGAGCTCAGAAAATTTTAATATATAAATAACTTGTGTTGAAGGGAAGATAAGCAACATCAAGACTAATTCTATAACTATTTTTTAAATCCCCCTTTTTACAGGAAAAGAAATATACGGTTTTTAAATTTGCTTTGAATAAAAAGTTATAAATACCTAAACCTTATTTTGTTTTGTTTGTATGTGCATTTTTAAAATTTTATTTTAATGAATCACCATGAGATACAGTTACAGACTTACAAACTTTCATGATTACATTTCAGTCATACAATGTTTGAGTACCCATCCCTCCACCAATGTTCCCAGTATCCCTCCTGCTACCCCCATCCCTATCCACCCCCTGCCTCTTGTGGCAGGCACATTCCCTCTTACTCTCTCTCTCATTTGGGGTGTTACGGTTTGAAATACAGGTACTAAGCCATCACCATGTACATGCATTTTTAAGTAAGGAGCTAGGGCTTCTCATCCAGAACTGTTGGGGGCTTTGCTGGATACCAACAGAACAGCAGAGGAGACCAGGAGGCGTCTGTGGGCGGTGGGAATCCAACAGAAAGGAGCAAGAACATCGCTGACACCGGATGGTTCCGTGTAAAGATTCTATGGAAAAACAGCTCTAAACAAAGTCCTAAAATTTTTGGAATAAAATTCCAGTAAGGCACTGACTGCTAATTTACAAGATGGTTTGTGGAAAGTTGGGAGAACTTTTCACAGGCAAGGGTATGATATCAGAAAATAGCAATCTAAACTCATGACATCATTAGCTTGGCTAATCTGTCCTCTCTGGGAATTGGCTCCCAAAGACAGACTCTATAGTATTTAAAACACATATCTAGGGTAGTCTTGATAACCCTCTCCAAATCCCAAGACTGAATATGAAGATGAAGGCTGAATACCCAAACCCAGAGCTAAATAATTTTCATTTCCCCTGCTGCTACTCATCCCTAGGGGGGGGAGAAAAAAAACTTGGAAAGAAGGTTCCAGAGATAGAATCATCTGCATTCCACAGTTCAAACCCTTAACACTACATATGCTCCCTCAGGCAATGCTGGGGGTCACTCTGGAGCAGAGAGTCACCACATAAAAGTAAAGTTGGGAGGAAAAAAACATTTTAGTCTATCTGGTGGAAGCAGCCTCAAAGGTAGTCTCATTTCCGCTCTTCTGTTTCTGAAGAGTGTTAATCCAATGTGTTGCTACTCAGGGTTATAGAGATAGTACCGGGGTTAAGACACTTACCTTTCACGTGGTTGAACCTGGTTTGATCCCTGGCACCACACATGGTCCTCTGAGCGCCACTGGGTGTGCGCCCCTCCCAAAGAAACCACTGCTTCTCATGGGGGAGGGGCCGGGAAGAAGGGGAGTATAGATGAAGGGACTGCTAGTGCTTGGTGTCTCTGCTTGGTATTCAGGGAATTGGTTTTAGGAGCTTTGCAAAAACCAACGTCCAAGGACGCTCAAGTCCCTTCTATAAAATGGCATGGAATTTGCATAGAACACACATCCTCCCATATATTTTAATCATCTCCAGATTACTTGTCACTCCTAATACAATGCAGATGCTCTGTCAATGGTTGTTGTATTCTAGGAGGACATGACGAGAAGAAAAAGTCTACATATATTCAATACAGAACCAACCCTCACAACTAGGCCAAAGAACACAGTAGATGTTTTTCACCTGAGCCTGGTTGAGGTCAAGGATGTGGAACTGCTGGATACAGAGAACCGACTGGATACATTTCTTTGGGAAATCACAAAGAAGAACAAAAAAAAAAAATCTCTGTCCTTCAGCATTCCCACCAACACTAAGGCAGGTGTTCAGGAGAGGCCCAGGAGGCGCTTTGGTGGGTTCTGTTTTACTGTTTTCAGTGTATCAGTAGTGGGGTGTGAATTTTGCTGAGATGTTATCATGAAATGTATACAGGGGGTTAACTGACTTTGGCAGATATTAGGAGATTGTTAGGGGGCAAGGGAGGGCCTTTCGAATAACATAGACCTGGTCCTTAAGGGAAGTTCTGGAATAATCTGTTTAGTTACTCTCATCTCATGGTTTTGTTTGTTATTGTTTGGTTTAGATTTTTGTTTTGGGGCCACATGTGGCGGTGCTTAGGGCTCACTCCTGGCTCTGAGCTTAGTGATCACTCCTGGCAGTTCTGGGGACCAGATGTGGTGGTGAGATGGGGGGTAGAACCTGGGATGTCCACATGTGAATTAAGTGCATCAAAGGTTAATAAAGGCTGAAGGACTCCTAAGTAGAAAAATGTAGGTGAAATGTAATGAAGGGACTTTCTTCGAAGTTAGTTCCAAAATGCTGTGTAGTTCCAAAACACTGTGATTTGGGGGTCACACAACTCTGCTGGTTGATGCTGAGATGGAGCACAAAAGATGTATGGAAAGTGACTCTTTTGAGAGACAAAAGGGAAAGAAAGCAAGACCCGAGTTGGACCCCAGAGTTGTCAGAATGTCCAGAGAAAGCCACTGCCTACTCACCAGGAATCCCGGGGAGAAGAATGCTCATAAGGACAGCCCCAAAGCAGTCAAAACTGGCTATGCTTTTGTATCGTCATTTTAGTCAGTCTTTGACTGGAAGATGCCAGAAAAATGCATGCCATCAGTTTCCAGTGCCTTGCGTAGTCATAGGCTAGCTCGTTCCTGAGAAGAGTATGCTCTTGACATCTCCAGTAGACTTTAAAGAAAGTCACAGCTGGAGCTGTCAGTTAACTATACTCTTAGCAGCTGGGCAACTGGTACTTATCTGAAGGTGCTCTGAGTGGACATATTTCCCTGTGCTGGCTACCTCATCTCCAAATCCCAGAAAAGATATTTCTGTTATTTGGGCAAAGTTTACAAATTTATATCCATAAACTGACTGCTAAACTAGATATCTTCTTCTTATTATTATTATTATTATTTATTATTATTATTTTAGCCTTATTATTATTATTATTATTTTAGCCACGTGCTAAGAAAGACAAGTAAGGAGAGGCTGCTAAAATCTCAGGGCTGGGACAAATGGAGATATTACTGGTGCCCACTTGAGTAATTCGATGAACAACAGGATGATAGTGATACAGTGACAGTGATTTTAACCACACCAAGAATGTTCAAGGGCTATTTCTGGCTCTGTGCTCAGAAGTGACCGCTGGTGACTCTTAGGGGACCATATGTGGTATTGGGGGCTCAAGCCAGGATCTGCCACATGCAAGATACATATGTTCCTAACCCTGATGCTTAGATCCTGCTAACCAGGATAGGCCTCTCTGGTACCTGAGCTTTGACAGTGGAAATGTCTTTCAGTTCCCACGCAATTTAATTTGCTCCTGGTTGAACTCTATTATTCCAAGACCTGGGAAGTCAGCAGGTTTGCCCAGTGGCTGGGTCCCATGGCACAGCTCTCTAGCTCTGCAAATGGGACAGGTTCTAGTTCCTGTCTTAGCCCACCCTCGGGCTTTCAACTGACTGGTTTTTTCTCATTTTCTAACTCTAATGACTCTTCCTCTGAGAGGCCTTTCCTGATCCCCTCCTTTGATGTCCAACACATTCTGTCCAGCCATGCTCCAAGCCCCCATTTTATTGTATTCAAGCTCTCTTCTCCAGAATGTAAACTCTGATGGGGACCTGGTCCATTCTGCCCTCGGCTGCATTCTCAGGAGGAGGTAGATTAAATAGAACTGAAAAAAGGCAATGTTTGATTTGATGATTATGATATCTAAAGATATATTTCTTCTCCCCACCAGTTTTTTAGCCCCCAGAACACTATAATTGTGCCCGGAACATAATTATCAGATATTCCAAGTTAATGAAAACCAGTGAGGAAAAAGCAAAAGTTTTAGGGAGTGAAGTGATTGCTAGCAAGGAATGGATGAATGCACTGAGTTTAAGTAAATTATTTTGGGGGCAGTTAAAAAACATCACACCAGAGAGTAGCCAAGCATGTGGCTGATCCTGATTTAACCCACATATGGTACCCTGAGCACAGAATCAGGAATAAGCCCTGAGCACAGCTAGGTGTGGACCTTCCTTTTTCCCTAAAAGAACCCACATAATCAGGGGGAGAGATATAGGACAGAAATTAAAACAATTAAAACAATTAAAACAACTTACTAATATTGTCCTGATATGTGTATCTAGATAAAGCATCCAGCATTCCAAGGCACATTGGAAACAAGCTTAATTCATAGCAGCGCGTTCAGGTAGAGGGACTAAACATACACTTTACATCTAGGTAGGCTGATGTCTCTATTAAGCTCAGCTTCTGCGATGGAACCTTTCATTTTCTCATTCATTTTCCTCCGAGGGGGAGGGTTCACTTTTCTGGATCAGCCACACTTCATTCTTTCTGTTAAGCAATTTGAAAGGACTGTTGTAGCCTGCAGTGTAGTAAACCTTTTCGTCGAAAACTTTTCCTTCTTCCCTCAAAATGCTTGCTAAAGTCAGAAGTTGTTCTTGATTCTTTTGGGCACTAGAGAATCCATCAAAAGACCTAAAAAGGAGAAAGAAAATAAGTCTGAGTCATTCAATTCTTTATTCTTTTTTTATTTTGTTGATTAGGTGGGCACGGTCACGGTCCTCCCATTGTTCATCGATTTGCTCAAGCGGGCCCAGTAACGTCTCCATCATGAGACTTGTTGTTACTGTGTTTGGCATATTGAATATGTCATGGGTACCTTGCCAGGCTCTGCCGTGCGGGCGAGATACTCTCGGTAGCTTGCCAGGCTCTTTGAGAAGGGCAGAGGAATCGAACTCGGGTCAGCCATGTTGGCCGCTTGTAAGGCAAACGTCCTACCGCTGTGCTATTGCTCCAGCTAGGAGGGCACATCAAATGGTATTCAGGGATTACTTGCAAGCTCTGTGCTCTGGAATTTCTCCTGGCGCCACGCAGAGGCCCACATGGTATCCAGGAGGGAACTGGGTCAGACTCGCACCATGCAAGTGCCTTAACCCTGGCACTATCTTTTCTGCTCCCAGGAGAGAACTGAAATGTGGTGCAATGTCAGGCTGAAAACAAAAAAGCAGGAGGTGCTGCCTGAATGTTGGATCAAGTGTAGCTTCGAGGTGCCCTTGTCTCTCAGCTGCTGAACTCACCTTCCACTTCCAGGGCTTCTCAGTCCCATTGTGACCTCCACACACTTGGGGGACCCAGGAGGGAGTGTGCAGCCCATCTGCTGGCAAGCAGATTTGGAGCTGCCCCATCTCTGCTCCTCAAGCCTGAGCCTGTGTGCCAGTCACCCGGGGATCTTGCTAGATGCCAACTCCAGAAGCTGCAGTGACATCTGAGTGACGGCTTGCTAACAGTATCCTGCTAATGCTAATGGTGGTCAGAGAACCAAGTTGACATTTTTAGGGCCCCTTCCAGACTTTCAAGTTTCTACTGAACATAATTTCTTTCTTCCTGTCTTTGGAAAAAAGGGCTTGCCCTTCCTGATGGGCTGGAGTGATAGCACAGCAGTAAGGCGTTTGCCTTGCATGCAGCAAGTCCAGTCGAGCCAGATTCAATTCCTCCACCCCTCTCGGAGAGCCCGACAAGCTACTGAGAGTATCTCGCCCGCTCGGCAAAGCCTGGAAAGCTCTCCGTGATGTATTCGATATGCCAAACACAGTAACAAGTCTCACAATGTTCCTGGACCCTCTCGAGCAAATCGATGAACAATAGAAGGACAGTGACAGTGACAGTGACAGTGACCCTTCCTGATTACAGATTTATATGAGATTATTTTTTGGAGTAGGTAATGACTGGGGGTGTACCAAGAATATCAGGGCTAAATCTAAAATACAAGAACAAGACATGAAATATGTAGGATTGAACTCAGGGCCTCATACATGTGCTGTAGCTAACTCCCTGGCCCAGTCAGAAACTGCTTTGATGCCATGAATATAGTCTAATGGAAAAGATAAATCTTTTAGCATCTTTTCTCTCTAATGAACTGAGATGAAGTCTAACAGAGACAGGATCAAAGCTCTATGGTAACACAAGGCAGGATTAAACTGCGATGGAAGAAGGGGGTCACTTGAGTTGAGTCTGCAGTAGATGATGGTTTTTTTTGGAGCAGAGAAAGAGGAGGAACATGAAAAGGAAAGGAAGACCAAATATCAAAAACCCTTTCATTGTGAAGCATCAGGTGAGGTGAGAAAGCTGAGTGTGAGCTAGAGGGGGAGAACTTAAGACCTTCTGAAATTATTCCAAAGGCTGTAAGAAGTAACTTGATCATAGCGGAGTTAGTGTATAGGCGGAGACAGAAAATAGGATGGAGAGAAAGAGGCAGTTAGAAAGTTTCTGTGGGAATGAGGAAGAAAAGACAGTGAAAAGAGCCAAAAGGGGAAGTTGGGGTGAAAATTTAAGTATAGGTTTGGAAGTATATAAACAAAAACATCGAGATATCACTCTGACCTGGCAGAGCAGCTGACAAATTTGATTAATTTTATTTTGAAGATTAAGAACAGAAAACAGGGGCCAGAGAGATAGTATAGGAGTTAAGGCACTTGTCTTGTAGTAGCTGACCTTGGTTCAATGTCCAGCACTGGATGGTCCCCCCAAGCATTGCTGGGAGTGACCCTAAAGCAGAACCAGAGTGGCCCTGGAGTAGAGCCAGATCACCTCCAAAATAAAAGAATAGCAAACAAAAATATTCCTGATAAGTTGTATGATTAAGTTGTATGATTAAGGTGCCAATGAAAGTACCAGTCCTTTCACTAGAGGCACAATATAAATTGTCAAAGGAACAAACCATGTATGTTTTATTCACTCCCGTCAGCCAGTCACCTAGAATCATACAGTACCCTCTGAAATCCTTGCTAAGTATAGAAATCAAGATTTGCACACATATGTAAAAAGAATCAAAGGTAAATTGATGAAACTTTGTAGTTTTCATCGTAGCGACAATACAATTCAGAACCATGTCACTTTTTAACTTTATTTTTTCCTTAATGAGAAGCCAACTCTTAAGTCTTGAACTGCCTGAAGGGAATTTATTTTCTGATCCTATTAGGCTGAAACCAAATCTTGAGCTCCCTAATTAGAAACCCTCTTTTGTTGGGAACTGGAGTCATAATAGAGAGCACGGTGCTTGCCTGGATTATATCCCAGTACCCCAGATGGTCCCCTGAGCTCTGCCAGGAGTGATCCCTGAAGAAAGAGCCAGGAGTTAGACCCTGAGCACCACTGGGTGTGATCCACAAACAAAAATAAATCCTCTTTTGTTCTCTGAATACAATGCTCTGCAATTATCTATCTACAGCATATTCAGTGAATAGACATATAATGAAACTCCTCCAACCAACCTGCCTTGCCAGGAGCTGAAGGATATGGACAGGATTTGCAAGACAGAGACTAAAATTGGTCTTTAATATTTAGGAAAACAGAAGGACAGAATGGCGGACTCAGTAGAGAAACTGAGGCAGGCCTCAGAGGTAGGATGGGATCTGATCCAAGTGCTGAATGACGAAAGTGGGCTTTCAGGAAGAGGAGAAGGGGAGCCAGAACAAGCAATAACAACCATGTTCCCATTCTGAGACATGTGAATTAGCTTGTGATCTGCAGGGCAACCCATGAGAAATGATTGCGCCATGAGTACCCATTTTTACAGTTGAGATTTTGGAAAGAGTAATCCGAGTGAACTTGCCTGAGATGGAAGGTAAAGAGATGTAGAGTACTGTGGTTTGGTGAAAGAAGGGCAATAAGGTTAATGGAGTACAACCCACTGGGAAGACAGAATTGGGCGATACTGTAAGAGGCACTATGGAGATGGAGAGAGAGAACCCATTACCTATAGGAAGGACGTGAGACAGAGATGGGTTCAGGTGCTTGCCTTGCATGCAGATGACCCCAGTTCAGTGCCCAGCATAGCATATAGTCCACCAAACATCACCAGGAGTGACCCCTGCACACAGAGGGGTAGCTCCTGAGCACCCCAGGTGTGGCCCCAAAACAAAAACAAAACAAACAATCTCCCCTCAAGAAATTTTGCACAATAGGAACAATCTGAATTTTACCCTGAAACAAGAAGAAACCAACACATTTTTAAACGGTGTAACAGGTTGGAGCTTTTGCTACTGCTGCTGCTATTATAAGAAAGACAATTGGTCTAGTGTGGAGAAGAAAGAAAGAGAGGGGGGGACAGAGGAGTCCTTCCTGGGAGGCTCCGGAAGTGGACTAACAAGATGCACAGCCAATAAACACCCTGGAAGCTACTGAGCCAGGCTTTGTGCCACACTCAGGGATATAAAAGTGACTTCCATGTGGTCTATGTGAAGCAGAGAGCCTGAGGATGTCGGCAGCAGTGAGGACAGAGAGACAGAAGTGGAGTCCGGCATTCTTTCCAGGAATAATGGGCCAGATAAAGGGATGGGTGTCAGAGGTGCTGCCAAGGGGCCCGGCAGGTCTGCCATCAGGCGGCTGATGGTAGCCACCACAAGGACAGGGCAGGGTTGGAAGCAGCCTCCTGTTGTATGAGTTTGATTCCAATCCCCACAAAGAAATGCCCACCGCCAAGGGAAATCAGTTTAAGGAATGCAAACACAGGTCACTGTGGACAGATGACACAGAGCACGTCTAATGACACAAGAGTCATAAACGGCAAAGGGACATTGACAGTGATAGTGGGGTGGGATTGGACAAGGGGAGGGAGCAGAGTGGGAAGGGAAGATGTGACAGGTGCTTGGCACTTGGAGAGTAAAACAGAGGACCAAGAGGGTGGGCCGAGTTGAGTGATCCAGGACTGCTGCCTGGGTCACCTGGAAAGGACAGCAGGTGGAAGGGCAGGTATGAGGAGCAGGTGGGACTGGAGCACATTGCGGGCTGTGAGGACTCTATGGGGGTAGACGAAGCAGAGAAAGATTCTTTTAACACATTAGTGCCAAAGAGAAAATAAAAAAAAAAAAGGAGCAATAAAGGTCCTCTAGGGGCTGTAGACACATGCAAACAGTCATTTGGCACTGTCTTTAATGAACTCACCTGATTCTGTGAGCCAGGGCCAGGCCAGGAACTGCAGGATGTGGCCCAACAACTACCCCTCAGCCACCCACAGTTGGATAACATTGGGCTACCCCTGCTCCTCCCACAGGGAGCTTAGTTTTATTGAGTTACTCCCACAACAGTGCCCCTGAGGCACACCCAATTCCATGAGGCACCAATAATCCTATATTGCTTTTTCTCTTTCCTTTATGTCATTTGCATGATGTATTTAGCAATGTCCTGTTTGTATAGACACAGGAAGACAGTTCATGCTATGCCTTGTATCATGGGAGTTAATTGACTCCAAAATACTATTTACTTCTGGGCACCCATATTTACTTGACTTAAGTCTCAGTTGCCCTTAGTTTCCAAAAGTAGGGTCCTGATGAGGGAATGGATGGACCCAGGGCAAGCTGTGAGCAACCATGGCATCAAAATGGGCCAGGCCACACACCATAATACTCAACTATAAGTTAAGAGCATGGTCATGGACAAACTCTGTCATGACCCAAGAAGAAGCAACTGAATAAGGACTCTGCTGGGGTTAGGAAAGACTAACCTGGCCTGAGGACTGTGGTCTGGAATATATAGCAATATGTCCTCCCGGACGAGAAAAGTGCAGTCTCTGCCCCCGCGCCTGGGTGTTCCTTTCCGGAGTCCCTTGGAGGGGAGCGGGTTGAGCTTTCCTCCCCGCCCCGACCAGGGCTACGGCAGCCGGAGACCTCCAGGACCAGCCACCACCATGCTGAGACCACTCTCCGCACACCTGAAGGTACTGGCAGAGGGACAAAGCCACGCGGGTTCCGGGGCCGAGACCTCCAAGCCTACTCGATTTGGAGTCGAGCATCTTCCACCCAGATCCTCCAAATTCCAGTAGGCGGGGGTCACACCCACCACCTGGCCCCCTGGCGCCGTGTAATCCCATCAGCGGCCAAGACTCAGAGACTATAAAATCCAGATCCCGGAACCATCTTATTATCTTATTATCTCATTCCTACTTTGGACAAACTTGCAGGCTATCGAATGTAGCCTGCCCACAGGGCAGAGTCTGGCAAACTCCCCGTGGCCTACCAAATATGCCAAATACCAGTAACAATGATGGGTCTCATTCTCCTAAAGAGCCGTGAATATAATCTCAGGGCTAGGATGAAAGAGACGTTACTGGGGCCTGCTCGAGGCAATCGACGATTAACAGGATGATGAAATGAAAATGAAAAAATGTCCTCAGGAAGAGCCAACCTTTAAGCTTGATATATTGCTTACTGTGTTCATACAAAATGACCAGAAATATTATAAGTAAATTTACTATGATTGTTTAAATGGATTACTAGCTGAGGAAAGGAGAAAGCAATACACCCTGGATAGAATCCTGCCCTTGAGAAAATCTCCTACTAATCTTAAGTGCTGAACCTCAGAGGAGATTTTTGTCCTTGAGTTAATCTCCTGAAGGAGTGGCTTTACCTCTGTTTGTTGTTATGATAATGTTCAACCCCACCTTTGTGTATCCCTATCCTTCATGATTTCTATACAACTATGCTGTAAGGGGAAAGAGGGGACTAGAGGTTGAAGACTAGAGGAGGACAACGGGGACTTTGGGACTTTGAAGACTTGAGGGTTTGTGAGGATTAGAAAGTCGACGACTAGGAGGATGAGAACTGACACTTTGGAGACTTTAGTACTTTGAGGATATGAAAGAGGAGGACTAGATGGCAACAATGACCGGAAGTAGACAATTATAAAACTAGAACTAGACCAGGAAGAATAGAATGAAGTAGAGGACTTTAAGGTCTACAAGGAGACTAGAATGATGGAACTATGATGACTGGGACTATGACCAAAACTATGATTGCACCGTAAGGGGAGAGATTGGATTACAAGGGGGAGGAGAAACAAACTGACTGCCAACCAGTCTGAGGCCCAAGTCCCAGTTTCTCCATTTTGTCATCCAACTATCTGTTGCCTGTCATCTGGCTTGAGGAGGTGACTCTCTGCCACCGAATGCTCGAGTCCCCTGCATGCCCACAACATCTTTCTTTGAAAACTCACAACCCACAAAATAAATGAGAATAAAGCAAAATCCTCTGGTGTGAGACTCTTGGCAGAGAGAGAGAGAGAGAGAGAGAGAGAGAGAGAGAGAGAGAGAGAGAGAGAGAGAGAAAGAGAGAGAGTGTGTGTACTTTAACAAAGAGAATTTAATCTAAGGAATGAGAAACAGCTAACCGATACTCATATTAAAGGAACCGAGAATCTAACAGGCAGAGTAGGCAGCGACAGTTCCTGTTCCCTGGCAGAGGACACAATACGAAGAGTTTGGGGTAATCAGAACCTAGAATCTGGAAGGAAGGATACAAGGATACAATGGACTGGGGTTTCTTTCTTTTGTTTTGTTGTATTATGAATGTTTTTTTTTTTTTTTGGCTTGGGGACACACGTAACAGTGTTCAGGGATTATTCCTGGTTCTGTGTTCAAGGATCCCTCCTGGTGATGCTTAGGGGATCATTTAGGGCACTGGGGACCGAACCCTGTCAGCCATGTGCAAGGCAAGTGCCCTACCTGCTGTACTCTCCCTCGGCCCCATGTACTGTGTTTTAAAGGACTTTTTTATTCTTGTCCAACTAGACAGCAGGTAAGAGCTGCTGTTTTCTCACGTGTTTTGGGAGCAACTCTCTGTATCCTGTCTTATTTGAAGAGGGGGCGGACAGGGAGCGGGGAAGGGGGGGATCACCTCTTCCTTAAATGAATTGATTATACATTACAACAGACAGACCCTCAGTAATATAAAACTAAACCAGAGGGAAGACACACAAAATGCATTCGACTGGCTTTCAGTGAAGGGTGAAAAGCCGACTGAAATTGCAGAGGAGTGAGCCGGTGAGAGCAGGCAAGGAAAGCCAGCAGTCAGCAGGGCTATAAATTACCCACCACTTACCGTACAAACACAGTCATCCCGGCCCTGTCTTCAATGAAGACATCTGACTCCGAGGGCCTGGGCGGATCAGATTGCTGCTCAGAAGGGATATACAGGGAAACGGTAATGGTAGACTGGCTGAAGGGCCCGGCCCCCGGCTCCACGTAGCTCGTCACTGGAGCTGTCATCTTTATTTTCATCTCTGTGTCATAAAGATACAGTCAAATACTGAAGAGACATGAAAGCAGCTTTAGGGTACTTATGGCTACATATTACAATGGAATCTATTAATTCTATCATTTCTTTCCCTTTGGGGGAGGAGGGTTGGGGCATATTTAATGGTGCTCAGGGGTTATTCCCAGCTTAGGACTTGGGATCATGCAGTGCTGGGAAATTAAACTGGGCCTCCAGCATGCTCCAGTTCACTGTGTTATCTCCCCGGCCCTTGAAACTATTATTTCTGAATCTGACTTTCCTGATTTACTTTATGCCACTGATGTAAATATTTGCTCCTGTGGATGGGATGGGGGGGGGGGGGTATGTGGGCCACACCTGGAGATGCCCAGGACTTCTTCCTGGCTCTGTGCTCAGGGTCACTCCTGGCGGTGGTCAGGGGACCATATGAAGTACTGGGAATAGAACTGAGATCAACAAATGAAGGAAAAAAATGGGGGGAAGGGAAGAAATATATGCCAGGCAAGCGCCTTATCTATTGTACTATCTCTCTACCCCCAATTATTTGCTTTTAATATAACTGTCATTTTGATAAAATAAGGTCTTATTTGGGACTGGAGCAATAGCACAGCGGGTAGGGCGTTTGCCTTGCGCATGGCCAACCCAGGTTCTATTCCCAGCAACCAATATGGTCCCCTGAGCACCACCAGGGGTAATTCCTGAGTTCAGAGCCAGGAGTAACCCCTGTGCATCAGCAGGTGTGACCCAAAAAGCCGTAAAATACAAATTAATAAGGTCTTATTTGATAAAAATAAGGTTTGATAAAATAAGCAGTTTTTTGTTTTGTTTGTCAATTCCAGAGTTTTAGGAATGGAAGGAGCAATTACAGACCAGTATTTACTTTTACAATTTGCAGTGGGTCCTTGTCCGCCAAGTGAACAGAGGGCACGTCAGCAGAGGCAAGAAGTTTTGTCTGGAGGCCTAAGATTGTTGCACCTGCCTGAATCTCTTACCCCATCATCAAATTAACTCAAAAGCATTAGCCAGGAAAAGTTGAACGCCCGCTCAATTACTCCAATAGAAACAGAGAAACAGAGGCTTGAGAAAGCTTTGCAGGGTGTGAGCAGAGTGGAACCGGGGCTTTTCTTTAAACAGCCCAACGTCAATAGGAAGCCCGGGAGTCACTCAGGAGCCTAGAGTGCCCAGGGCAGCCGACTGCCTTCACCTTTGTCGTTCCTGCCTTGAATGTAGCCGTGCAGTCTGGTAAAACCTGTCTGGATGGCAGAATCCCAGTCCATAGACTCAACCGAGGTGCTGACCCACTTGGCCGGTCCATAGTGTCGGATCTCGTAACTTCCGGGCTGAAATGGAACACAGCAGTCCTGGGGACATGGGTCTGGACCCCGAGGCCAGTCCATTTAGATAAAATAAGGTCTTATTTGATAAAAATAAGTTTTTGTTTTTTTAAAAGACGCCTGGCTGGGTCTCGGGGATCCGCCCCGCGGTTCAGTCCACTGCTCACGTCCTTGGAGCACCAACGCGCGCGGGCTCCCTGGGCCTGCGCGCACTTGCATCCCCCTCCCCTTCCCCCGAATGGAAAGGGGAGGGGGCGGAGTCGGCCCCTCGGCTCTTAGAGACTGTCACGCCCCCTCCGCCGGGATGGTCCCACCGCAGATCCTGGGGTGCAATCCAGTTCTTCCCCCCTCTGCCCACGCACTTTATTTTTAATTAATTTATTTATGGGGAGGGGGAGGGTGTTGGGGGCCACATGCTCAGGGCTTACTCCTGGCTCTGGGCTCAGGGGTCACCCCTGGCCGGGTTCGGGGAGCATCTGGGGTGCCGAGGCTCTAATTTACCTGCAGTCTTTCTTTCCGGCCCTCCCCTCTTCAACACTTCTCTCAATCACAAAGAAGAGAAGCTGAACTGGGACAGGCCGTGAGGTCGCGCAAAAACTAAGGAACTTTGGGGTTTAAGAAGGCAAAGGGGGTGCCCAAGGCCCGCCGCCCGCTTTCTTTCGGCTTCCTTTCTTTCCACCTGAATTCGGTGGGATCCGCGGCCTCTCCGCGGGGCGCACACCCTGGGGGTCCCCTCGGGAGGCGCCTACCTGGGTGCCCGCGTCCTCGGGCGCCTTCCACGCCGGCGTCTCCAGGGCCTGGGCCTCCGGGTCCTCGGCCGCGCCGGGGTCGGGCTCCACCACCTCGGCCATGGGCGGCGGGGACGCTCCGCGGGGGGGACGAGCACCCGGGAGCCGCGCGGGGATGCAGGGGTGCGCGCTGGCCCCGAGTCCCCGCCCCCGCGCTGGCCCCGCACGCGGCCCCTCCCTCGGCCGGGCGCGGCGGGACGAGCCGGAGACGGGCCCGGGAGGGGGCGCTGCGACCCCACAGGCACCGGATCGCCACCCCCGTGGGATCCCGGGGTCCCACCTGGAGACCACAGGTGCAGAAACCGCTTGGACCCGGTCTTCTTTGGGGGTTCCCTGCCGCCGACCCCCCCCCGGACTCCGTACCCCTCAACTTGTTTTTGTAATTAACCTGCACGCAGGGCTGGGGGGTGGAGGCGCGCGGCGGGCGCGGTGGCAGGTGGACCGAGCAGCTGTGCTGGCGGGGTTCTGGTGTGACCGGTTCCGGGACTTCTCCTGCACGCCCCACACCTGCTGGAAACAGGTTCTGCAGACCCAGTCTGTTTCCCTGGACCAGCGCGGGCAGGCAGGCCCCTCGTGGGTGTACCCAGCGAACAGCAGCAGCGGGGCGCCTGCTCACCGTCCATGAAATTTATTATTTTACTTTTTTAGATTTTTTTTTAATTTTGTTTTTATTGTTTTGACTTTTGAGTCACACCCACTGATGCACGGGGCTTATACCTTGAGTCTGCGCTCAGGGGTCACTCCTGGTGGTGCTCAGGAGACCATTTGGAGTCCCGGGGATTGAACCTTGGTTATGCTCCATGCAAGGCAAAGTCCTTATTAGCATTTTTTCTTTCTTTTTTTTTCTTTTGGGAGTGCACGTCTAGCGGGATTCAGGGCTTACTCGTGGCTCTGAGCTCAGGGATCACTCCTGAGGTGCCTGAGCCGACCCAGGTTGGTGGTGTGCAAGGCAATATCCCCAGCCGCTGTGCTATCGGGTCCCAGTGTGAGTGGAGTTCATCAATATGACGGTTGCTACTGGAGGTCCAACCGAGGCCAAAGGTCCTCATCACCCCTAGAAGGTGGTCTAGATCCCATCATCCCTCTGGGCTCTGAACAGGACCGATGGAGATGGGTGGGACCACCATAGGTCCTGGAGAGTTCCAGGTCTTTCCCAGAAATCCCAAGGCTACTGAGTCATCCTGTGAGATTTAATAGGCTGTGCTGGAGGACAGAGAAAAAAAAAAAAGCAAGGACAGCAACCAGACTTGTGCTGAATTTTCTTTTTCTTTCTTTTTTTTTTTTTTTGGCTGAGATTTACTTCTCTACCTTCTCTAAGTTTATTAAGATATGATTTACAATGCCAAATAATATGCCCATCTGAAATGTACCACTCAGTGGTTCTTAGTGTATTCAAAGTCCTGCAGTCATTATTGTCACAATTTTAGAACCTCATTATCAGTTCCTCAACCCCACCCCAACCCTCCCAGATACTCCATACCCTTTAGCCTACACACACACACACACACACACACACACACATACACAGACACACACACCTGCCCCAGTGCGTCATCCCTCAGCCCAAAGAAACTGCACACCTACCCTCCGTGTCTAAATTTGTGGGTTCTGCACCTCATATGAATGGGATCATATTGTCTCGTTACATGGGAGCTGTTGTACCAGACCACCAGACACTGGCTAACTTATAAAGGCAGAAATTTAGTTGTCTTGGTTCTAGAAGCTGGCAGTTGGAGATCATGATGCCAACACAATCAGGCCTTCCTGAATGGCAGACCACCAATCTGAGTCTTAGAGGGCAGAAGGGACAAGGGCCTTTTCCTCTGATCTCATATATAATGTATCTCTTTGATTTTTGGGCCACATTTGGTACTCAGGGGCTACTTTGTGCTCAGTCCTTGGGGGACCATGGGGCACCCCACATGCAATGAGGAAAATCAGCCCCTGCTCATGAAAAACTGAGCAGCAGGAGAAATGAAAGTCTTCTTAGAAACATATTGCAACTCTGGCATATGTGCCCAATGGCCTCTAGATAACCCCCTGCCTTGTGACTGAAGAGTTGGCTCCGAGTGTCCTTGAAATAAAGGGTGCTGACTCAACTTTGCACGTAACACACTGAGAAATTTCTGCTTCTATCCTCACGTGCCTGCTGTCTGCAAGGGCCCCATTCCCTCTCAAATATTCTACAAAACTCAGTCTCCCCATTAGATATTCTATAAAACTGAGCTCTCACCTTTATTCTAGTTCCAGTCCTTGGGGCTTGGCTAGGTCTGCTGCCATCAATATATCGTGCTTCTAAAATTTTCTTACTGAGCGCTGGCTTCTTTTCTATCGATGTACTGCATGTAAAAGCACACCCTTCTTTGGGGCCTTTAATTTTCATTTATTTTTTTATTTCTTTGAGCCACACTTGGCAGTGTTGGAAGGCTACTGTTGGCTGAGTGCTCAGGGTTTGTTCCAGATCATGCTTGGACAACTATGTGGTGTGAGGAATGATACCTCCTGTATGCAGAGCACAAACTCAGCCCACTCAACTGTTTCTCTGACCCTCTGGCTTCTTTCAGGAGGAGACAAACTACATTTATGAGAGCTCTGCCTTCATTATCTAATCACCCCAGAGTCCCAAATACCATCTTATTGGGCAGGAAATGGGGAAAAACTTGCAGAACTATAGTATGTAACATATCATCCTGTCTGTCTCATTTCTTCCACCTCGCAACATGTTTTCAAGGTTCATCCACGTTATAGCATGTGTGTAGTACTTCATCTTTTATGGCTGGAAGAGACTTCATTTTGTAAGTAGTTTATTCATTTTCCAGTGGATGGATATTTGACTAGTTCCAGACTTTTGTCTATTACGAATAATGTTGCTATTCGTATTTCTGTCAGGTCTCTGTATCTTGTTATGTTTTCATTTCTCGTGGATAGGTACTTCAGAGTAGAATTGCTAGTTGGACTAGTAATTCCTAACAGCGCCGGGTGGGACTGCCAAAAAGCAAACAGAACGTCAAATCCATATGTCACTTTGAGGAATGGGTAGTCTATATTTTTAAGTGGCTGTATCAACTAGCATTTTCCCTAGCATGTGTAGGCATGATATTTCTCTATAGCTCCACCAATACCTGTATTAATCTGCTGGATTTTTTTTCCTTTTCCTTTTTTTTTTTTTTTTTTTTTTTACAGAAAACCTAATGGGTGTACCTAAGCGTTTCGAATTGTTTTGTCCTGGTTTTTGAGCCACACCCAGCAGTAGTGCTTTGGGCTTACTTCTGACTCTGCACACAGGGATTACTCAAAGGCTCAGGGTTCCCAGGGATAAAATCTGGGTTGATCACGTACAAGGCAAGCATTCTATCTGCTGTACTATCTCTCTGGTCCCAGTGCTTTGAATTTTTGTTTGCTTGTTTGGTTTTTGGTTGTACTGGACTACTCCTGGTTCAGTGCTCAGGGGATCACTCCCAGAGGTGCTCAAGGCCCAGGCTGCTGAAGAGATCAAACCCAGGCCTCCTCCAGCCTGCAAAGCATGTGCTCAACCCATTATGCTGTCTCTCCTGCCCCTAAATTTTTTTGAGACATAATTTTCATAACATAAATTTCACCATCATATGGTGTACTTTATAGTGCTTTTTAGTACATTCTCAGTGTAGAACAACCATCACCATTTAATTCCAGAGCATTCGATCACTCCATCACAATTTAGACAGTAGTCACCCTCCTCCAGCTCACTGATCTCTGCCTCTGTGGTTTGCTGGACATTTCATATATTTTAAATCATGTAGTACATGTGCTTTTGTAATAGACTTTTTTTCTCTTTCTTTCTTTCTTTCTTTTTTTTTTTAAGTCTTATGAGTTCACCCATCTTATGTGATATAGCAAGCTTCAGTTCTCTCTTCCTTTTCACTGTGAATAACGCTGCTTTGTATGGTCTAAGGCTTTTGAAGCAGACCTTGTAATATTTATCCCTTCTCAGACAAATGTGGAGTGGTTTGCAGACACATGACACTCATAGTATTTTTGCCAAATTTGTTATTGTACAGTGCTAGGTTTGAATTATTTTAGTGAAAACTGTATAATGAATTTGGCTCATTTTTAAAAATAACCTGTTAATTTTTACTTATGTAACAGATGTGGCCCCTTCCTTAGCTCACTTTGTAAGGTTGAGATCACAATTTTATTAAAGGGTTTTTTTTTTTTTTGGTTTTTATTGTGTGTGTGTGTGTGTTTTAATGTGGAAAAGAAAGTAATTTACATTGTTGCTTAAGAAGTAGGTTGTCTTTTCACCTGCAGAGTATCTTTTATAATTATTAGTGCCTTGGGGGAAGAGGGCATTTGATTTGTAGGAAAGCTGAGGTTAAATTTGGAGACATTCACTTTATAGGGTATGAAATGTACAATGAGATAACAGCAGGTAACTGGGCTAAATTATCTATATTTACAAGGTGGTAATTAGTTACATAAAACAACAGAAGGAAGAAAAGAAAATGGCTTATCTGAAAATAATAGGATTTCAGTTAAAATAAGCTTAATACAATTCGTATTAGTTTATAACATCGCTATTTTCTTGGTTAAGGTAAAATTGTTCTTTGTTAGTTCATATTTTTTTATTTTTGTTTTGTGGGCCAAACCGCTGGTACTCACTGCACAATCAACTGTGCATTGTAAGATGGACATTTTGACTATATTTTTCCTTCTGTCTGTCTTTCACAAATTTGCATGTCATCCTTGCAAAGGGGCTTCACTAATTTTCTCTTTATTGTTCCTATGTTAGCATATGAGCTGCCAAGGTGAGTTCATAGACATTCTTCCCGTCTATGAACATGGAGTGTCTTTTCACCTCTTTTGTGTCTTGCCATATGTCTTTTTTTTTCTTTCTTTTGTTTGCTTTCTGGGACTCACCAGGCAGTGCTCAGGGGCTCTTCCCAGCTCTGTGCTTGGGAAATTACAACTGGCAACTGCAACTAAGGAAATCCTGCAGAGCTGGGGATCAAACCCCACCCGTCCATATGCAAAATATACTCTCATTCCATTGTACTATCTCTCTGACCTCTATTAGATCATTTTTAGTCGATAGGACTTATGTGACACTGAAAGATACTTTTAGTTTTATAGCAGGTGATGGTACAAATAGGCACCTTTATATCAACAAGTGCTTTGTTATTCTTCTCAGTGGCAGACTTAAGGTTGTTTTATTTTATTTAGTCACCTCAAACACTGAATTAGTGAATATCGAACCACTGCTTCTAGAGGAAATAAAAGGTTAGGTTCCTGCAAGCTTATTGTTGTATTTCAGCAACCTATTAGTCAATATATTACCTTGTTTAGAAAGGTTATTGTATAAAAATACTTTATGTGAGAAGTACTGTTGTTTCATTAACATGGAACTTAGACTCATTATCCTAGCTCATGCCTTAATGAAGTTTGTCTAACACACGTATTTTCTCCCCCGAAGAACATTCAAACTGCACTTGCTGGTTCTGACGCATACCTCAGTGCTAACTTGGGGAGTGGTTTAAACAATAAAGCCATCAGTAAAAAGCTCCCAAATGGAAAAAAATGATAATAAAAATAATAATAAAATGGTACTAAGTGGACAGAAAAAGACACATTTACAGTAGCACTGTAGCACTGTCCTCCCGTTGTTCATGATTTGCTCAAGCAGGCACCAGTAATATCTCCATTGTGAGACTTGTTATTGTTTTTGGCATATCGAATATGGTTAGCTTGCCAGGCTTTGCTGTGACAGCGCTATACTCTCAGTAGCTTGCCAGGCTCTCTGAGAGGGGCGGAGGAATCGGACAGGGGTCGGCCCGGTTCAGCTGCATGCAAGGCAAGCACCCTATCTGCTGTGCTATTGCTCTAGCCCCACGTTTACAGTATGAGAGCTAAAACTAGAAGGCAGTGCTTTGCTTTGTTCTGCCTCAGCGTCTTTTGTTCTGCCTTTTAGCATCATGCAGCTAAAAGGTTTCACCTCTCTCAGAAAGTGCATGCCCACCAGCCCTGGAGAAAGTGCTATATTGATTTCAGAGTTAGAAACACACTTTGGCAAGCAGGAGAATTCGTAAATACACAATTCCCGAATCATGAAGCTGTACTGTAAGTATGCTCTGCAGCAAACTACAGTCATTTCTGCCCACAAATTGACTGAAGCCACAGGACTTGTTCCATCCCAAGTGTGCGTATCCCAGTGTGATCGCACTGTGTGTATACCAGTGTGATCAAAGGAGAATTCAAATACGTGAGAGAAGCACCAAGGCATGGCTGTTGTCATTTGTTGATTAGGTTATTTCATGTTTGTGCTGGATTTTATTTCCTGAGGACAGCAGTGACATGATAGCCCACCCAACAGGTTGCTTTCATAGTGCAACTTTGACACATCACCCTTTCCTTGAAACCTGGAAGTCTTGTGACTATTCCAGAAGTATCTGTGGCCTTTGTGGCCAGATCATCATGAAAGTCTTTTTTTTTCTTTTTGGGTAACAGTTTGGCTCTGGACTCAGGAATTACTCCTAGCGGTGCTCAGGGAACCATATGGGATGCTGGGAATCAAACCCGGGTCTGCCATGTGTGCTACTGCTACCTGTTGTGCTATTGCTCCAGCCCCTCACGAAAGGCTTTCAACTGTTTCTCTGGGATACTCACTCTTTGAATCTAGAAATGGCCCTCTGGGGAAGCCCGACTGTCTACTTGGACAGATGTGTGGGTTTCTGACTGGTGTCCTGGTGAGGCACCGACCTGCACACATGTGAGTATGTTTGGACAATTCCAGTCCCTGCTACATAGTCATCTCTAGGCAGTCTTGAAACTTCCACACAAGCCCCATGGTGTCTAAAGTTCCTGTACATATATTGCAATGCCTCTTAAGAGATAGTTTAAATTAACTTTGGGATAACTTGTTTTCCAGGAATAATAACAACTGGAAGAGTATCATCTATGTATAGTCTGACAGTAGAAGTTAACAGACTCCTGACAGATGAAAACTTGGGTTTTCAATGAATAAAATTTGACTTCCACATATTTGACAGTCAAGTTATTATTCCTTGGGGGTCATTTTTACACTTTCACATAAAATATCTGGTCTTTTATACCTGTACATGAAATATTTGATCTTTTTATAGTTTTACTACTATCACAAAATGATAATGATAAAATGGTAACAGTGGGTCTCATGGTGGGAAATGCAATTCCCCCCCCCCCCACACACACACACACATACACCTGTATTTTCTTTTAGTTTCGGTGAGAATTGTGATAGTCATCCATTATTTAGGCACAGACTGACTACGAAGTCCCTTTTATACCAAGCACTTGGCTCATTTGTTGATCCCTGATTGCTTGATAAATGTTGTATGAACACTGGCCAGAATTTATCAGACACATAAATAGTGAGTGTGTGTTTAGGAGCACCTGTGTACCGTTTTCCTCCTGGGACACATAAGAGAAAGAAACATTTATTGAATGTGGGCCTGAGGGTAAAAAACATTAGGGTCTAGCTGGAGTTTTCTTTAAAAATTAAAACATTCATTCTAATCAATATTAGTCTTGATATAACTTCTGAGATGGGTGTTGGCTAAGTGTTTTATAAAAAAAAGAGAGAGGGCAAATCCATACTGATTTTAAGCATTTTATACTTTGAAGTAAAAGTAGAATACCAAGGCAGAACTAGATAGCTCACATTCTTCAAAGAAGCAGGATCCTTGCTGTGGCTAAGAGCAAAAGCTTCTGATAGATTGCTTGCTGAAGGACCGATTCTTAAAAATTTAAGGCAGTTAACATGTTAATTAACATTTAGGTATGGGGCTTGTACTGTTGCCATAGGTGATCATAATTATTTGATTAGATCAAAGGAAAGAATGTGTAGGAATTGCATTTTTGTAGAATAGAGGTATTACAGTGTTTTAATGTTTTGCTTCTTTAAGAGAAGCCGCTTTGCATTTTCTCAAACATTTTCTGTGCAGTGTTCATGTTCAGCCTGTTTGTGAGTTCTGCATCATGGTCTCTCTGGGAACCCTCCACTCTTGAGTTTTAATGTACTTATTCAGTTTGTGTCCCAGAAGTGGGACAGGTCAAGGGTAGGTTAAGAATTGACTCCAAAAGAAAGGGAAAGTTGAGCAGTATGTCTGGGTCATGGGATCTTTCTTCTAAATCACTTTTTTTTTCTTTGATTTGTTTTGTTTTGGGTTCATACCAGGTCTTGTTCAGGGGATAGTACTGATTTGGTGGTCAGGGACCATTTCCTGGTGGTGTTTGGGGGACCATGAGGCGCTTGTTTGTGTGTGTGTGTGTGTGTGTGTGTGTGTTGTTCATTTGCTTTATTCTTATTTTTAATGCTTTATTGAATATCTGTTTGATAGACCTTCCACAAAGCTGTTCATGTTCATCTGTCTTTTAATCAGTGTATAGAACCCATTAGAATTTACATGGTTGGATTAAAAGTCACCATATTTGTTATTATTTTCTGTTTTTGCTACTGACCCCTAGTTTTTATCTTCCATTCTTCTTGCCTTCTGTGGTTAAAAATAAACATTTATGGGATTACCTTTACTTTCATTTCATTTATTAGCTTTTTAAGTATACTACTAGCTTTTGGTTTTGGTTTGTTATTGAGTCCAACCCGCCAAGTTAGGAGGCATGGGGAACTGTGTGGACTGCAGATAGAACCCAGCCTCCAGAGTGCAAAGCAAGCTCACAAGCTCTTTCAGCTTTCTTCCTGCCTCAATTCTACTACTGGTAAAGAGGAAATGTTTCCTAATGGCTGTCCTTGAGATTACAATATATGATTATAACTAAGCTAAGTTTATTTTCAAATAGCACTATACAGCTTCACACAGAGTAGAAGTACCTTGTGATTATAAAACAGTCTTAGTTCCTCCTTCTCACCTCAGATCATTGCTGTTATTCATTTTAATTATTCATAAGCTATAATCACTAAATATTTTGCTGCTGTTATTATTTTTAATAAACTGGTATCCGTTAGAGAAATTAAGATAGGAAAAAATTCAATTTTATTTGTACTTATTCCTTCTCGAATCTTTTACTTTTATATTCTGAATTTTATACCCATATCATTTTTTCTCACTGAATATTTTTATATCTCTTGTAAAAAACATTCACAGAAAATTACCTTAATTCTCATTGGTCTAAGAGAACACATTTCTTCACTTTTGAGGAATACTTTTTCATAGCATAGAATTCAGGTTAGTGATTTCTTTTCTTAACACCTTAAATATTTTATTTCACTTGCTTACGTTGTTTCTAAGGAGACATTATTCTGCTCTTTGCTAAGGTGTTTTCCCCTTTGGCTTCTTTGAGCATTTTTTTTTAGATACAGCCATTATTCTTCTTGGTATTATTCTTTCTTGTTATTCTCTGAGCTTTTTGAACCTGTAGTTTGACTTTAATTTAAAAAACTCCATTTAGAAAGCATCATGTTAAGCGAAATGACTCAGAAAGAAAGGGATAGACATAGAAAGATTGCATTCATCTGGGGAACATAAAGTAACAAAATAGGAGACTAACACCCAAGAATGGCCGAGATTAGTACCAGGAATTTTACTCCATGGCTTGGAGGCCAATCACACATGCTAGGGGAAAATGGAGCTCAGATAGAGAAGGGAACACCAAATAAAGGTGTTGGGAGGATCCTCCCAGGATGGGAGAAGCATGCTGAAAGTAGACTATAGACCAAACATGTATGTCACCCATTGCCTCTTTTGCAAACCACAACACCCAATAAGAGAGAGAGAACAAAAGGGAATGCGCTGCCACAGAGGCAGGGTGGGATGAGGGGGATGGGCGGTGGGAGGGATACTGGGATTCGTGGTGGTGGGAAATGGGCACTAGTGGAGGGATGGGTATTTGATCATTGTATAATTGAAATCCAAGCACAAAAATTTGTAAGTCTGCAACTGTACCTCATGATGTCTCACTAATAAAAAATTTTTAAAAAATCCATTTATTAGTGTTTCAAAATATTTCTTGTTTTTTTTTCACATTCTTCTTTCTCTCTGGTTTTCTTTTCTTTCTTTTCCTTCCTTCCTCCTTCCTTCCTTCCTTTTTCTCTTTCCTTCTTTCTTTGTGTGTGTGTAGGGGGGTTCGGGGATCACACCCAGTAGTACTGTGGTATCACTACTGGCAGTACTGAGGTACCATAAGCAGTGTTGGGGATCAAACCAAGGTCAGCCACGTGCAAGGCAAGCTCCTTACCCACTCTCTCTGACCCTCACATTCTTCATTCCCAGGTAGTCCCATTCCATATATTTTATAGCTTTTAACTTTATTTCAGCATTCTTAGATCTCTTAAAAGTTTTTCTTCCAGTTTTTTTTTTTTGTAGGAGTACTGCTATTTATTCAGCCACTGATTAGCTGATTGAATTGTGCATGAACTCCACCTTACTTTTTTTTTCTTTTTCCATTTTTTATAATTTTATTTATTGAATCACCGTGAGAGCAGTTACAAAGCTTTTGGGTCTAAGTCTCAGTCATACAATGAAACACCCGTAACCTTCACCAGTGCCCATTCTCCACCACCAAAAATCCCAGTATACCCCCATCCCACACCCTCCCCCTGCCTGTGGGGCAGATGATTTCTACATTACTCTCTCTCTACTTTGATCACATTCACTATTTTGACACCAGACCCACCATTATTTGAGATTTTACCCCAACACTCAGATCTGCTGAAGAGGCAACAATAGACAATTTGTGTTCTATTGCTGGTTATGAATAACATATGATGTCGTGTGGCTGCAGTAGGGCCATGTGGTTTTGAAATTCTGAAATTTTAACACTTAAATCTGAAGGGATTTCTGCCAAAAGCCACTGGGTTTAGAGATTTGCTCCTGAGTCTCTGGGATCATGGCCGTTGAGCAGCTTGATGAGGAGCCAAAGAGGCCGTTCGTGGGCAATGACTTGGGGTCTCGTTAGGGTGGGGAGGACAGGCCCGGCTCCACCTCCCCCCCACATCCCGTGAGACCCAACAAGTTTCGTCATTGCGGGCCCAAGCCTGACTGTCCAATGGCCTCTGGAGGATGACAGCCACCAAGTCGCCAAGAGGGAGCAGAGGGAGGGACAGCACCCATTCCCCTCTGGGGTGGCCCGGCGACAGTAACCTACTGCGGGGTCCGGACACATTTCTGACAAAAGCCGCTGGGTTTCGAGATTTGTTTCTGAGTCTCTGGGATCAAGGCCGTTGAGCAGCTTGATGAGGAGCCAGAGAGGCCGTTTGTGGGCGATGACTTGGGGTCTCGTTAGTGTGGGGAGGACAGGCACGGCTCCACCTCCCCTCCCATCCCGTGAGATCCAACAAGTTTCATCACTGCGGGCCCAAGTCTGACTGTCCAATGGCCTCTGGAGGATGACAGCCACCAAGTCTCCAAGAGGGAGCAGGCGGAGGGACAGCACCCATTCCCCCCAGGGTGGCCCAGCGACAGTAACCTACTGCGGGGTCCGGACACATTTCTGACAAAAGCCGCTGGGTTTTGAGATTTGTGTCTGAGTCTCTGGGATCAAGGCCGTTGAACAGCTTGATAAGGAGCCAGAGAGGCCGTTTGTGGGCGATGACTTGGGGTCTCGTTAGTGTGGGGAGGACAGGCCCGGCTCCACCTCCCCCCCCATCCCATGAGACCCAACAAGTTTCGTCACTGTGGGCCCAAGCCTGACTGTCCAATGGCCTCTGGAGGATGACTGCCACCAACTCGCCAAGAGGGAGCAGGCAGAGGGACAGCACCCATTCCCCCCGGGGTGGCCCGGAGACAGTAACCTACTGCGGGGTCCGGACACATTTCTGACAAAAGCCACTGGGTTTCGAGATTTGTTTCTGAGTCTCTGGGATCAAGGCCGTTGAGCAGCTTGATGAGGAGCCAGAGAGGCCATTGGTGGGCGATGACTTGGGGTCTCGTTAGGGTGGGGAAGACAGGCCCGACTCCACCTCCCCCCCCCCCCCCCACCATCCCGTGAGACCCAACAAGTTTCGTCACTGCGGGCCCAAGCCTGACTGTCCAATGGCCTCTGGAGGATGATAGCCACCAAGTCGCCAAGAGGGAGCAGGTGGAGGGACAACACCCTTTCCTCCCTGGGGTGGCCCAGCAACAGTAACATACTGTGGAGTCCGGATGCATTTCTGCCAAATGCCACTGGGTTTTGAGATTTGTTTCTGAGTCTCTGGGATCATGGCCGTTAAGCAGCTTGATCAGGAGCCAGTGAGGCCATTCGTGGGCGATGACTTGGGGTCTCGTTGGGGTGGGGAGGACAAGCCCGGCTCTACCCTCATCCCATGAGGCCCTGTGTGTCTCGTCACTGGGGGCCCAAATGTGACTATCCAGTGGCCTCAGATGGATGGCGGCCACTGGGCCGCCAGGGGGAACAGGCCAAGGCACAAAACCTATTCCCACCTGGGTTGGCCCAGCACCTGTAGCCTACTACAGAGACCAGACGCATTTCTACCTAAAGCCACTGGGTTCTGAGATTCGTTTCTGAGTCTCTGGGATCATGTCCATTAAGCAGTTCAATCAGGAACCGAAGAGACTTTGCCTCCAATTATATAGCTGAGCCGGAGGTGATTTGTAGGTGTGTTTCCCACATACCTAACTTTTAGCCATTTACTTTCTTGGTAAACTTTGCCCCAAGTTTTTGGGGTCTGGCCAAAGGCACAGCAGCAATTTTGGGGTATCTAGAAGTCTGAAGGCGCCATGAGGCTGCTGATGCACTCGCCTCACAGGTACAGATTGACCTGCTGGCGGCACCATACCCCCTCCAGTCTTTTTTTTTTAACGCCTCTCTTTGTTTTTCTATTTTGGAAGTTTCCATGACCATATCCTTTTTTGTTTTTGCTTTTGGGACCATACTTGATGGTCCTGGAGGGCTATTCTTGATTCAATGCTTGGGGAACTATGTGGCCCCAAGAATCAAAGCCAGGGCTTCCACATTTGATGCATGTGCTTATGAGCCCTTTGAGCTGAGCCCAAGGCCTCATTACGAACATATCCATAAGCGCAGAGATTCTTTCCTTCGCTGTGACTAGTCTACTGCTCCCCCGAAGACATTTATTCCCGGTAGTGCATTTGATGTCTAGTATTTGTTCTCTTTCTCTCAGATTTTCCAGTTCTAATATTTTTGCGTATTTTTTCCTCTTGAGTCCTTTGCACATTAGTCATAGTTATTATATAGAAATTCCTGGTTCTGTTCCTTGCTGTCTCTTCAGACCATATTGTTTTTGGTCTTTTAGCATACCTTGCAATGTTTTGGTGAAACATAGGTTTCATAAACGGATTATGAGGCACTAATATAGCACCAAGGATGTTGTTCCATGGAAAAAACATGAGTCTTGTATGCATGACATTCTATCCTAGTAACAGAAGTTAAAAAAGAATGACAGAGGTGTTTGGGGGGAAGCTGGTATATATGCTTTTTAATTATGTGGTGATAAGATTGATTGAAAGTGAAGAAATATTGAAGTCTTGTGACTACATCTCACAAGACCTAGATCTGGGCTGGGAACTTTATTGGCAGGTTTTTGTTTTTTAATTAAAAAAATTGTTTTGAGGGGTGGTGGTTGTGGGATACACCTGATGGTTCTCTGGTGTTACTCACGGCTCTGTGTTCAGGAATTACTCCTGGCAGCTCCTGAGGGACCATATGGGATGCCGGGATCACAACCTGGCTCAGCCTTGTCCAAGGCAAGTTCCCTACCCACTGTACTGTAACTCCAGCCTCAGGTCTCCATTCCTTTAAGACCTTTTTTACTTCCTATAAGATGATTCAGATCACCTGGAAATCCCACCTGTCTCCCACCCGCCAGGGTCAGTTAGTCTTGGCTAAAAAGCTGAAACGGTGGAGCAGACTGTCTCCTAGTCAAATAGTTTCTCCTGAGGGCAGGTCTTGTGTTTTTTTTTCTTTTCTTTTTATTTTCCTTCCCCACCACCCTTCGGATGAGTAGTATGCATATAAGTAACAGAATTTAAAGGAGGCACATGTCACACAAATGTGTGGACACCCAATCATCATGCCTCTGAACTGGAAAAGGCTCCGAGGGCAGATGTTATTAAGGACAACTTGCAAAATGCTTCCAGCAGGCTTCGTTTCTTTCTTCCAGTAATTCCAGCTCAGCATCTCCCCGATGCTTGGTCCTGAGGTTTCTGTCCATGAATATCTGCTACAGTAAGTTGCATCCTTTTGTGTTTCCCTGTCTGTTATTCTGTGGATGTATGTACTTCATTGTAGATTTTCATGACTTGGGATCTCTGTTGGATTTAAGAGAGTTGTGCGCATTTCATTTTTCTGATAGGATGAAACACTGACTTTCAGGTTCCTAAAAGCCAGACCAGAGGCTGGATTTCTCTTTCTTTCTTTCTTTCTTTCTTTCTTTCTTTCTTTCTTTCTTTCTTTCTTTCTTTCTTTCTTTCTCTCTTTCTCTCTCTTTCTCTCTCTTTCCCTCCCTCCCTCCCTCCCTTCCTTCCTTCCTTCCTTCCTTCCTTCCTTCCTTCCTTCCTTCCTTCCTTCCTTCTTTTTGAGTCACACCTGGTGTTACCCCTGGCTCTGCACTCAGGAATTATTACTGGCGGTACTCAGGGAACCATATGGGATGTTGAGGATTGAAACCTGGACAGCCATGTGCAAGGCAAACACCCTCCCTGATATACTACAGCTCCAGCATCTTTTCCTTTTTCTAAAATGATCCTTCATGATATTTTCAGGTCCAGTGTAGAACTTAAGGGAAATTCCCACATTCTATTCACTGTTTCTATCACATTCCCTCCAAGTCTAAAATCTTTTCTGTTTACAATTATTTCCTCCCACAATGACTTCTTTTGTTGTTTGTTTTTGTTTTGGGACCACACCCAGCAGCGCTCATGGCTTACTCCTGACTGTTCTCAGGGCTCACTCCTGGCAATTGTACTACCTGCTGTATTGTGGTTCTGGCACCCCCAAATGTCTTAACTGTTCACAATTTCATTCTTTTGTTTGTGAATTTTCCACTCCAGTCTGTCTTTTTGGAGAGCTAGCAACCAACTCTGCCCATGTTTGCCACTTGGGTCAACATTTAAAAAAGGTTGTACTATTCTGCGCATTTATCCTGCTTTGCAAATTGAATTAGTTGCAGCTGCACATGGGACTGATGACTTCAGGAAAGAGATTAGAGATTATGGGTTTATGAAGGATGGCTCAAAGCTAGATTTACAGATCTGGTCTTCTATAACCTGGTTACATCTATCCACATTGGAATTTACTTTTATTTTGGTTCTTATTTCCATTTAATTGGGCTGGAAGGTCCTGGTATCAGCGTTTCTAGAAGGGTTGATATCCACTGTTTTATAGATCAACAAACTTTCTTTTTAAAGGACTAGTGAGTCAATGTTTTGGCTTTGAAAGTCAGTCTCTGTTGGATCCATCAACTCAATTCTACCCCAGCAGCCATCAGCATGGGGCTGGGTTCCAATAAGATTTGAATGCCTGCAGTTTTCCTGTGTCCTGAAATACTATTTTTTTCAACTACTTAAAAAATGTTAAAGTGGTCCTTCTTTCTCAGGATGTGCAGTAACAGATTGCAAGTGGGCTTTGACTGTGGGCTATGGTTTGGCAACTTCTGGTTAATAGTTTTATTTTTTTTCTGTATTGCATCAGTTTGTTTCCATAAGCGAAAACATTTTCTTCTCCAGATCATTGATAACATTTTAAATGAGTCCAAGTATTGACTTAAATGTTAAATGTCTGATTCAGACGTTTTATTTTTAGTTTGGTGGCCTTACCCAGCTCTGCTCTGGGGCGACACCCTGCCTGACATGCAGAGGGTGGTAGGAGGGATTGTTCCAGGGGGGAGGAGGGAGGGGGGATACTCAAGCATTTCCTTAATAGCCTTAGAAACTGTAGCAGTTAGAATGTTTTTCTCTATTAGTAATTTCATTTTTCATTTTTCATTTCATCATCCTGTTATTCGTCGATTGCCTCGAGCAGGCCCCAGTAACGTCTCTTTCATCCTAGCCCTGAGATTATATTCAAGGCTCTTTAGGAGAATGAGACCCATCATTGTTACTGGTATTTGGCATATTTGGTACACCACGGGGAGTTTGCCAGACTCTGCCCTGTGGGCAGGCTACATTCGATAGCCTGCAAGTTTGTCCAAAATATTAGTAATACACTTGATTAAAATGACTGAAGATGGCAAGAAAGATATTCTCTCATTAAAATAAAAAGTGGTAGGGTCAATTTGACTACTCTACAATGTCATCAACTTAAATCTTTTCCATTTTTTTTTTTACTGTCGTCTCATTAATTATGGCTGAGGACTTGCCTCCTAGTTGCAAGATGGCTGTCAGGGCTGCAGACATCACCTGTCGACACAAAACACCAAAGAGGCTGTGTATTTTACTTCTATGTGTTTATTTTCAATGAGATACTCTTTTGTAGAACAAACCTCTCTAGGGTACCTCTCTCCCCTTAGGGTTCAAAAACTAAAGCATCCCTAGTACGGGAAACAAAATTACCTGAGTTAACAATCGTGCTGCACTGTGGGGAGGAACTGATGACTTTGCGATCCTAGAACTAATCAGGATTTCATTGGGAAAGAATAGCAGTCAGTAAAAGAGTTGAAAGATTTTCACAAGGTACTGGATTCTTAGAACTCAAAACCAAATTTTAAAAAAACTGAAGATTTTCTACTGAGTCGCTCATTTCCATTTGCTTAACTGCTACCCTTAAAGATCATCAGGGATTAATACAATTTTTCTGAAAGAAGACTTTTTTCTTCACTCAATTGTTTCTATGTTGCCCCAGTTTATATTATTTTTAATCAGATTATGTTTAGAAAGAAATGTCTCCTATATCAGCTTAATTATTTTTTTGAAATGATAACACACTTTTATGAAAATATTATTTTCCTGAGTGATACCACACTTACGAGAGCATAAAAAAAAGTTCATGTATCAAAAGATGAAAAGTCACTTTTCAGGTTCAGTTTGCACCATCAAAGTGTTGCCTAGTTTTGCATTCAGTATTGTTTTTGAAAAAAGATGTAGCACTGAATATGATTTTTAAGGACCATGCAGGCCACCCTCCCATTCTGCTGCTGCCCCTGAAATCCACAGGGATTCTGCTCTTTCCCCAGTGATATATGACCCACCTCTGCTCTGTATTTGAAAATCACAGAGGGAGATTTTCGTCTCTTCCAAACTCAGCTTGTATGTATATTCCTGATAGCCTTGAAGCCCTCTCCCCAGTTAATTGATCTTTTTGAGTCTAGTTTCCACATCTGTAGCCAATTTTGAACTGTGATGTATAGTGTCACTGTAAGAGCTAATCTGTTTCTCTTTACTTTGTGATCCATCCTGTTGACCTTTACTTTCCAATGTTTAAACTGATTGCTGCTCGATGACTTGGTCAAGGCCCACATTTTCAGACCTTGACCTGTTCCCTCAGATAAAGTGTCATACCAACAACTCCTTGTTCTACGATGGTGCTATAGGGTGATCCAGGATATTCTAGTGGGAAACATTCTCGCAACTCTGAGGACCAAATCATGAAGGAAGAACAACACGAGAGCAACACAAGAGAGATAGTACAGTGGAGTACAGGGGGTAGGCACTTGTCTTGCATGTGACTGACCCGGGTTCGATTCCCTACACCCTCTAAGGACCCCCAAGTCACTCCAGGATTGATTCCTGAGAACTGCTGAGTGAGGCTCCCCCAAACAATAGCAACAAAAGAACAACACTATGAAGAAGATAATTTTGAGAGCTTTATTATTTTGTAACAAAAATGCTTGTAAATGTCTAATATGGGAGCATTATTTATCTAGATTTACAACACAGTTGACCACGCTAGAGTGATCTAGACATGTTTATTTCTCCTTCTCCAACTTCCTATGCCTTCTAGAGCCCTCACACAGAAGTGGAACCAAGAGGCCCTGAAAAAACTTGTGCAAGAAGCCAAGTTAGTCGTGGCAAGTAGTTACTTTTAGTTTGTCTAGCTTTTTTTTTCTTTCAGGTTTCCTTCCTTTCCAATTTTTTTCTATGATCATTAGTAACTCTAATTGATTTTTCAGCTCCCATCAATCTTTCACATCTCTTTCAGGGTGCTGCATACCTACAAGAGCCCAGTCATCTTTAGAACAACCTGGGGACAAATGTCTCCTCAGGAACCTGAAAATGGGCTAGCTAGATTGACGTTGGTCAAGCTCCTCCCCTGTGCAAGGGATCTCATCTAGCCAAGAAAAAAACAGATTTTTGGGTCTAGAACCTTCTTCCTTCTCCCTTGGACTCTGAAGGATTTTCCAACAGAACTGTGTGTTTTGGGAGGGGTTGGGATTTGGGGACCACTCTTGGCAATGCTCAGGGCCCAGTCTTGACTCTGAGCTGGGCTCCAAGACAACCACCCTATGTGTTCCTGGGAATCAAACTGGGTTTGGCTCCATGCAAAGCAAGCACCTTAACCCCTGTCAATCTCTTCTGCCCAGAGCTGTGCTTTCAGAGGCCCCCAAGAGCATTTTAGATCTGTTCTTGCAGTCCAGGCAAACTTTCTTCACACCGAAGGACATAGTGCAGGGTCTCTTCCCTGGGGGCATTCCTGGTGGCCTCTTCATAAGAGGGGGGTAGGCATACGGAGACGAGGGCCACCTCCCTAGGTAGAGGAGAGTAGGGGAAGTTCTGCTCACTGTTCCACGGCAACGCTGGCAGAAAGTCAGTGACCTCTCCGGTTGCGGAGTGCTCTGTAAGGTCAATGCTGAAGACCTGACCCTGGGGCCGGGCAGCCTTGCAGTGGTGGTACAGGAAAAGCAGCAGAAAGGCCAGGAAGAGCAGGATGGTGGCCGGGAGAAGAATGCATAGGAATGGCTCCACATCTTCTTGGGTAGAACTTATCTTCTGGGTGCCCTGGAGTTAGCCAACCAAAGTGAGTTAGGGGGTGCTGGAAAGACGATTTCTAAAGCCTTTGCCTTCTCCCCATACTTTATTATTCTTTTCATAATTACTCCCTCTAGAGCTCGCTCTTAACCATTCACTGAAGCCAAGGAGTTTGAGCTTGTATAAAGTCAAGTGACTTGACATGATAGAGCATGAACTTAAAATGTTCAGGTACACTGATGGTCTTATTCCATTTACCATCAGGACAGTCATATTCGTGGCTACAGAAAGAATAAGCGACATAAGTTCTTTAGTCATAAAGATGACATTGTTATGTGCTCACCTCACAGCTCCAATGCCTTGAAATCTGTTTTGAAAACTGAAGGTTAATATTAATGAGATTTTTAGAAATTCCTATGATTTATTTTGCAATATTTTTAAGAAAAATGTGGAACTTTTAGAATTATTTGAGAAAGAATTGAAGATAAAGTCTTAGGCAAATTAGAAGGCATTGGGTTTTATAATAGTAACTCACAAGAGTAAGTGGTTCCTCTTACTCTCTCTTTCCTCATGGAATAAATTATATAAAAGAAATAAAGGAGACAAGGTAGAAAAGCAATATGGAATGATACTGTTCCAAATTGCACAGATATTGTTTTAAATAAAGCTCCTAGAAATAGCGAAATATTAAAAAAATAGTGAAATATTAGAATGTTTCTCTAATTCTATAAAAGCATACAGGAAGAAATATAAGTGTTCATACCCAACTATTACAGAATAAAGGAAAACAGTATTATGTCTTGTAATTGTGTTTTGAACAAAAACATTAAGCTCTATTTACTCAAATAAAAAAGTATGAGTTAGGGGAGACTAGAGCAATAGTACGGTGGGTAGGACATTTGCCTTGTATTTGGCCAACCCGTCTTCAATCCCTGACATCCCATATGGTCCCCCAAGCACCACCAAAAGTAATTCCTGAGTGCAGAGCCAGGAGTAACCCCTGAGCATATATGGGTGTGGCCCCAAAAGCAAAAACAAAAAAGTATGAGTTAGGGTTCTTGCCCTGATTTAGGTGGAATGAACAAATGTATATGTCTCATGTCATGATCTCTTAAATGCATGGCAGATCTAGTGTGTTTATATATTTTACTTCCTAAAGAATTTATGACTGTGTGTTATTTTGACTCAAAAGTAGATTTAAAAAGTATTTTTATTACTACATTTACACTGCTATGAAAGTATTTTTATATGCTATTACTTGGTAAAATATGAATTAAGAAATTTACCTTAAAGTACATACAAATTAAAGGATATTTTTAGCAGGGGGTTGGAAACAGAGCATTTTCTTTGGGTTCAGTAGCCCTGCCTTTGAAATCCTAGTCTGATCTTTAAATAAAAATGACATGGACAGTGCCTTCTCGATCTGGGAAATAGGGAATAAAATAGGGAAAATAACATTTTTTTTGAGGACTGTCATGAGAAGTTACAGAATCAGTGTAGAAATGACTGTGAATTATAATGACTTGAATATTTATATCTCAGAGATACAAATGGCCAAATATAGTAAAACCAATAAAAATACTAAATATAACCAAATATAACCAGGAGTATAGGAAATTGTGAATGAGACAAGAAAATATAATGTACATAAAATACTTATACTAAGTATAACCTAAAATATATTGTGATACTTAGGGCTTTGATTAGAATGAATAGCAAAGAGTAGATGAACTCATAAATAAATTTACTACCGTCATTAAAAAAATCAAGTTGGAATCCAAAAAGCAATTTCATTTTGTTTCCTCCTTTTAGATAAATCATTAAAATGTTCAAGTTATTATCTATTTTAATACTGAAAACAATTATTCTTCAATCTTGATAACCATGGACCATTTTGCCTCATATAATTGCCTTTATTTTCCATCCACAATATGGATAATAGTTTCTGATCTGTTGTAGGCATTAAATGTTAAATACAATATTGTATTCCATGAGTAAAATATACACAGAAAAAAATTTTTGAAAATATTTGACATAAGACCTATGTCACTTAGTATTATTAATATTGCAATCACTTATAAAAGAAGAAATGTCAGTCCACTCTTATGCTTGGTATACCTATTGGTTAGGTCTGTTTAAATTCTGAGATAACTAAAATACATAAAAGTAGATGAGGACAATTTTATGAGAGATTGTTTGTTTTCCAGCTAGTAAATGAACAGAGCTAGACGAACAAATTTATTATGTTGTCCTTAAGTTTGTTGTATATTGGTTCAAGTTGTCTTGGATTTTTTGATTAAAAGAAGGATATTTTTCTGTAGTTAGATGTTCTTATTTTTTCACTTTCCTGAAAGAGGTCTTGTAACTCAATATTTCTTTGTGTATTTTGACTCAAGATTTTATTTTTTAGGTGACAATGTAAAGAAATACCTAATTAAAAGGGTAACTGCTGAACGATGTATCATTATTATATCTAGATAATATATCAAACCTGTATAGTGATACAGACACACACATATTTTTTTTTTCTTTAAAAGAATTTAGATGGCAAATCTCACTAGATGATTTTCCAGGAAACAAACAAAAACACCTAAGTTTGTTTACTTCTTTAGTGCCTTTGCTATCACTTATTCTTCCACCTGACCGTAACATTCTGAGTTTTGGGCTTTCTACAGATATTTTCTTTGATGCTGCCTCAGACAGAGATGTCTGGTGATTTTCCTGACAAAGTAAAGCAGCAGCTGTCTTTCTTAGTGACAAACAAAGACTCCTTAACCCTCTGTTTCCCTTCCCAAAGAATATCCTTAGACTCCACTAGCTTTCTTTTTCCTTTAACTTTTTTTTGGATGAGGTTCTGTGATATACAATATTGTTATTGATAGTTTCCCATAAACATAACTGCCACACCCACTAAGTCATAGAACAGCTCTTACTAGACAGCAGAACTGTGGGGAGTTTGGTTTTATCCTATTTGCAGACATTGCTTACCAAACACACAACAAAACTGTCCAACCAAGGCATAAAGATGTGTCGACTCCTAGTGCCCACTCTGTGCCCTATTGGTTTTATCAGGTGTTCTTAGAATTAATTTGCAGCAAATTTCCCTTGAACTCATCCAAAGAATACTACTTATAAGTTCCTTTCTTTGACGATGCCAGCTAGTGAATTCATATTTTGTCATACTCAGAAAACAAATGGTCTCCACTTTTACTTTAGAGTTTTAAGGTCCTAAAAGGACAGGCCTTGTTGGTTTCTAAATGACTAAATGACGAAGATCATCTAGGAGGAGGAGAGGAAGCAGGTACTCACCTGCAGTTGGGTTTCCAGAAGGGGAAGGCTTGGTTCGCTAGTTAACCACTCGTAGGTCCCCCGGCCAGCATGTCCGAACTTCCTCCAGCTGCTGCCCAAGAGTTCCTGCATGTTTTTATCTGACTGATGCACTGGCCAACCCGTCCACTCCTCTGCCCAGATTTCAACAACGCTGCTTGTGGTTGGACTGGGTCCAGCTTGGCTCTGCTGGGCTGATGGCTGTTGATGAACTCACTCTGATGGGTGGCAACAGGAAAAAAAAAAAAAAAGAAAGCAGTCAGAGGAACCACTGAAGAGGGACTCTCTTTAGATTTAGCCTCTGACTTTCCTTCCGTGGCCTCTGTTACTCAGGGTTGGTGTCAGATATCAGATACTGGAATAGCTTTTCATAAGGGGGACTTGTCTGTATTAACATTATTACAGGGCAGTGAATAGTCTCAGTGAAGGAGGCATTTTGATGTAGATGTAAATAACACCCTCTTCCTTTCTTCCCCACATTCCTCTCTGGAGAAAAACAGAACCGAGAAAAACACAACCGAACTGAACATTCTTTAATTGTTTCTGCTTTCTCTAGTACAGAGAGAAGGGGTATCTGGTAGAGAAGTAGGCTCATTAATAATATTTTAATGAATTATTTAGGTGAAAGGATGCTAATGATAAAGTTGTACGGAAGCCAGGCAGACAATAGCTCACATTGGCGGGATGGAATGGCTGCTGGTTTCAATATGAGAAAAATCAAATTACCATGCCTAAATAGTCTTCTTTTTAATTATTGTATGAAGTTAAAAAATTATACTAAATCGGAATGAAGAAATTTGGAGTGTTTTTACATATTATACACACAGATGTGATTTAATAATGAATAAAATTTTGATGAATAAATTTTATAAGTGTAGTGTTTTGTGGAGTCAAAATGTATAATTCAGAACACTGGAGGTGAGGGGAGGTGGTCCTACAAGGGCACATCACCTATTAGAATCTAAATAGAAAAAGCTCTTGCTCCTACTTCCAGTGACACTTGAAGAATGTGTGTCAGTTATACCAGAGAAAAGCTGAAAAAACTGAGAGAGGCAGTCTGGGCCACACCCGGTGGTTCTCAGAGTCTATTCCTGCTCCATGTTTAGGAGAGATTCCTAGCAGACAGTAGAGGACCAGATGCTCAGAGGACCTTGAGCAGTGCTGGTGATGGATCTGAGCTCAACTGCTTGTGAGGCAATCACCTTCTCTCCTATATTTTCTCTTCAGTCCACTGAAACAATATTTTAAAAACAAAATTGCAGGACTTAGCACCTAAAAGTATATGAATATCTTCAGTTATTATAGGGAGCAAATTTAAATAAAGAATTCCTATATTTACATTAATATAAAGCAATATACTCAAATATACTGGAGAAAGACTTCTTTCAACTATTTGCTTTCCACTTATATATTATAGGGTGACAATTAAAACTGCCTTTGCATGAGACTTTTTTAGAAGAAACTCAGTGATGGTGAAAAAGAAAATTAGGGCTGAAAATAATAGAGATAACTAACCCAAACTTCGTTTCCAGAAGAGAAATTGAAGACTAGAGAAGTGAAGTGATTTGCTTAGGGTACAGAATTTGTAGTCAAGATTCCAGGTTTGTTGGGTTCCACAGCACCTTTTTACTTCATCACAGGTAGAGGACATTGAAATAATTCACTAAGTTCACTAAGGGGATACTCTGGATATTAATTTTGTCATAAAAAATTAAATTATAATTTTTTAATTTCTCTTTTTGGTTGGTTTGTTTTGGAACAAACTCAGCAGCACTTGGGGACTATTCCTGGCAATGCTCGGGGGACAATGTGGCATAAGTTGATTGGGGCCTCCTTCACGCCAAGCAAGGGCTCAGCCTGTTGAGCTGTCTCTCAAGCTCATAAATTATAATATAATTTTATTAGCTTTAGTTAAACTGCATAATAGATTATTATGAAGTGATCCTCACTATTGTCTGGTTAGTGTTCTTCATTATGCATAGTTAGAACAACTATTTTCTTGTGATGAGAACTTTTAAGATGTACTTTCTAAGAAACTTAAATGTACGTATAGTGTTTTAAACTGAACCTACCATTTGCTAAATATTACATTCTCAGGACTTATTTTAGAACTAGAAGTTTGTTCTATTTGATCATCTTTTTGATCACTGTTACCCACTTTCCCCTTTTCCTGAGGAGCTGGCTCATTTGTGAGATACTGAGTTTGAGTCCTGGCACCTTAAAACAAAACAACAAAACCTCCACAAGTACAGAGAGGAGAAAAGGTGTCAGGAAATTTTTCCTGACATCCATTCACGCAGAGTCTCCTGCCCCTGTGCCTGACTGTCCTCGCCGGGGCCCCTTGGACGGGAGCGGGTTGAGTTTCCTCCCCCTTCCCGACCAGGGCTCCGGCAGCTGAAGACCTCCAGAACCAGCCACCACCATGCTGAGACCACTCTCAACACGCATGAAAGTACCAGCAGAGGAACAAAGGCATGCGGGTCCCGGGACTGAGATCTCCAAGTCTACTTGGATCGGAGCTGAGCGTCCTCCACCCAGATCCTCCAAATTCCAGTAGGCAGGGGTCACACCCACCAACTGGCCCCCTGGCGCCGTGTAATCCCCTCAAGGGCCAAGACTCAGAGACAATAAAACCCAGCTCCTGGAAGCGCGGCTGCATTTGCAGCTGCGTGACATTTTATTATCTCATTCCTACTTTGGACAAACTGGCAGGCTACCGAATGTAACCTGCCCACATGGCAGAGTCTGGCAAACTCCCCGTGGCGTATCCAATATGCCAAATACCAGTAACAATGATGGGTCTCATTCTCCTAACTCTGAAAGAGCCTTGAATATGGCACTTTTTAAAAAATCTCAGGGCTAGTATGAAGGAGACGTTACTGGGGCCTGCTCAAGGCAATCGACGAATAACAGGATGGTCGTGATCGTGATTCATTCACGCATGGCTTAATTTTCACTGTGTTACTGTATCACTGTCATCCTGTTGTTCGTCAATTTACTTGAGCAGGTGCCAGTAACATCTCTATTCGTCCCAGTCCTGAGATTTTAGCAGCCTCTCCTTACTCGTCTTTCCCAATAATTGGAGGCTCTTTCAGGGTCAGGGGAGTGAGGCCCGTTATAGTTACTGGTTTTGGCATATCGAATACAGCACAGGTAGCTTGCCAGGCTCTGCCTGTGTGGCTAGGATACTCTCGGTAGCTTGCCAGGCACTCCGAGAGGATATATATATATATATATATATATATATATATATTTCTCTCTATGATCTGTTGCCTACTGTCTGAATTTCAGCAAACATGTTGTGGTAGTTATAGATTTATTTTTAAATCTTTATTTTTTTTTTCAGATTTCACATGTATGCTTATCATGTTTAGAGTACATATAGGTTGAATTCTCTCTCTCTCCCCCTCTTTTTTTGTTTTTTTTGGAGGGGGGGTACCTGGTGCTCAGGGCTTACTCTTGGCTCTGCACTCATGAATCACTCCTGATGGGGCTTGGGGGACAACTGAACCCTGGTTGGCCCACAGGCAAGGTCCACAGGTAAGGGTAGGGCAAATAATATGCTCTATCCACCGTATTCTTTCTCTAGGCACCCATCTGTAGGGTGTTTTTTTTTCCCCCAACACTTAGTGGTACTCAGGGTTCATTCCTGGTTCTGAACTCAGGGATCACTCCTGGAAGTGTTTGGGAACCATATGCAATGCCTGGGATTGAACCATAGTTTGTTACATGCAAAGCAAATGCCTCAACTCCTGTCTATTTCTTCAGTCCCTGTTTTATTATTATCATTTTTTTAAAAAGCAGAAGCAGTAAAAATTCTGAGATACATTTTTTCTTAGACATAATTTATTTATTTATTTAAAAAAATTTTATTGAATCACCGTGAGATAGTTACAGCCTTTCATGTTTGGGTTACAATCACAGAATGATCAAACACCCATCCCTCCACCAGTGTACATTTCCCACCACCAATATCCCCGGTATAACCTCCCCTTTCCCACCCTCCCCCTGCCTCCATGGCAGAAAATATTCCCTACACTCTCTCTCTACTTTTGGGCATTATGATTTGCAATGCAGATACTGAGAGGTTATCATGTTTGGTCCATTATCTACTTTCAGCACACACTGAGATATATTTTTGAAACTATAAGTTTGGAATGTATGTGAATTGGAATAGTTGAATTTGGAGTTTAGGAAAGAAGACAAGGCCATGAATGATGGTGAGAACTCATTTTCAGAGAGATAGTAATTAAGACAACGACTTAGTAAGGTCACCAAAATAATGTGTGCCTGGAGCGGCAGGAAAGAGTGAGAGGCCAGTAAAATAGAAAAGGATTCATAATGTATGGTGTCCGAGGGAAGCAAATACTTCTAAAAGGACGGAGCAGTGGTCTGAGAGCTATTGTATGATCAAGTAAGATAGTGAATGAGATTTAGTCTTAGATCAGATTGGGTTCTTTGTTGTTATGGTAACAAAAGTGGGTGTCATTGGTCATTGGGAGAGAAAGGCCCAAATGGAATATGTTGGCTGAAAAACCAAATCCTGGTGGCATTATAGTACCAAAAGATGTTTCCCTGAATCCCTGGGAATTCAGACCCAAGGAGTATTGGATCTGTGTGCCTGTGTGACAGATCAGGAGCACTTCTGTGCCCCCCAAGCCAAAAGAGTGGGCTTAATTCACATCAGGTTCACCTCATGCATCTGCTTTCTAGGCAGCGTAGTTCTGAGTGGTGGAGTTTGTCAGGGGAAATAGGTCAGATTTCAATCTGGTCTGAGGTGTCCAGTTTTGGTTCAGTTTTGTAGGTGGGTGCTGCTGGCATGGTTGAACATAGAGGACCCCTTCACATGCCTGGGGCCAGACCCTTACTAGCCTCCCAATCCTGTTTTTGGGACCCAGCCTCAAAGGATTCAGAAATATTTCACAATTCTTTTTTAGTGATTACTGATGTCCTGAGATAATGAAGCTATTTTGCTGGAAAGGGGAGTAAAGAAATGAGACAGTAGCTGCAAAAAAAAGGAAGCCAAGAGTAGTGTATTAAATCAGAATAGGTTAATGATGCTGGAGAAAACTAAATCTTTCTAGCCATCAGCCCTTAACAATTCCATCCACTTCTAGGAATTATTCCTAAAGAAAGGAATGATTACTTGAAGGTAAGTACTTTTGAAAGATGTGTTAACACATTTTGGATGTTTTTCCTAATTAACAACTGGAAGTGAAGGCCACAACATGAGTGGAATGTAAAATACTGCATCAGGACTTCCAAGATTGTTGATTCCTTCTGTTACAATGGGGAGAACACAACTGATTTTCAACCAGGGTCACCATCTACCTGCATTTTCTCCATTTGCTCCGCTGACTCCACCCATCCCAAAGTTGTGACTGCTACAGTCACCGGGTGTCAATTATCCTGTAGTGTGTGAAGCTTCCTCGGTGGTTCTTGTCTTGTGCCCTGAGCAGCTGAACCCACTTGACCTGAGCTGGAGTAACTGGATTAGGAAGCAGATGAATGATTACATGTGATTGTTGAATATTAGAAGTGTTGGGGGTAGGGTAGAGTATTTGTCTTGCACATGGCCAACCCGGGTTTGATTTCCAGCATCGCATATGGTTCCCTGAGCATTGCCAGGAGCAATTCCTGAGTGCAAAGCCAGGAGTAACCCCTGTGTATCACCGGGTGTGACCCAAAAAGCAAAAAAAAAAAAGTGCTGGGGATCTTCAATTTAAAGTATAGTGATGTTTTGTGGTCAGAAATATGTCATAGGAACTTCATTCTTGTTTCTATCAATTAGCCTATGGTGAAATTTTTTCATTATACATTATTTCTCTTAAAGCTGTCATTTTTTTAGAACTTATCTGTATCAATGAGGACTTCCTATATTGCCTGAAAATATATCCCATTAATTTTATTAATTGTAATGACTTAATTTTTAATTGACTTAAAAAATAACTCCCAACTTATGAGAAAAAAATCTAAACCTTCTCACTGTATATTAAGAACTTGTTAGAAAAACTGCACATTTGTCATAAATTTTTATGTCTGCATATAGAAAAAAAATCAGTAGTAAAGGTATTTTTTCTAAGTGGTGTTTGTTTATGGGAATATGGTTCTTCTTTTTGCTGACTAACAATTCATAATTTTTTACAAATAGATATTATATAAGACAGAATAATTTCCAAGCTTTTCTCATCCTTAAAGACCCACATAAATATTATAGTTATATATAGTTATGGTTATAACCTATAATTTCCTGCCTTCCAATCAAATTAGGAATGAATCACAATTTCCTCTCAATTTCTAGCATATACTTGATTGCTAATGTTATAGCATTTGTTAGTCAGCTTTGTGTTGTTTTTAATATGATTTAGGAGATTGTGAGTTGACTTTAGAGAACTCAGGGAAGAGCTGCATGAGAAGATCTCTGGGTGATATCCGATGCTCAAGGATGTGCTTTCCTTAGAGAGCCGCTGGTCTGACTGGAATGTAACGGAATTCTCTCTATTCAGCCTGCGGAGTCGATATGCACAATATTCGCTCTGTCACTTGCCGGCGTGTGCATTTCACCATTGGAGTTAATGATAGAGAAAAAGTCCCTGAAAACTCATGGTCAGGAATGACTCAAGTAAAGTAGAGATGTATATAAATGACCCCTTTTTTCACATTTAATTTCTAAACTGGTAAATACATTTGAATTGCAGCGAACTGGTCAGTGTACTGTCTCATGATGCTATTATACGAATTACATGAGCTTCTATTTGATTAGGAGGACTGCAAAGCTCCCCAGGACACAGGCAGCACTGTGACTAATCACTGCCCGTAACTGAGTCCCATGGAGACCCGAGGGTCAGCTGAGGGTCAGCACATCTAGTTTCTGATTTTGCTTATTTTTTGTTATTGTTTTTTTTTTGTTGTTTTTTGCTTGTTTTTTATTTTTGTGCCATACCCACCAGTGCTCAGGAGCCACTCCTGCCTCTGGTGCTCAGGAATGACCCCTTGCTATGTTCAGGGAACTGCATGTGGTACTGGGAGTTGAACCAGGTCCCTAGATGCAAGCAAAGTGTTTGACTAAATCCACTGGCAATATTGTCTGAAGGAAAACAATATTCTAGAATGTTTTATTTATATTTTAAGTTTTCTTGGGGTGGCAAACTTGGCGATACTCAGGGATTACTCTTGACTCTGTGCCCAGGAAGCACTCCTGGCAATTTTTGGGGGGGACCATATGGGATGCTGGTGACTGAACCCAGGATGGCTGCATTTAAAGCAGGCACCCTACCCTCTGTACTATCACTCCAGTCCATCTAGAATATTTTATTTTAACCAACCAGGAGCGATAGCACAGCGGGTAGGGCGTTTGCCTTACAAGCGGCCAACATGGCCGACCCGAGTTCGATTCCTCCGCCCCTGTCGGAGAGCCCGGCAAGCTACCGAGAGTATTCGATATGCCAGACACAGTAACAATAAAGTCTCCAATGGAGACGTTACTGGGCCCGCTCGAGCAAATCGACGATCAACGGGAGGGCCTTTACCTTTACCTTTTAACCAACCAGGAATGATCATTTTTCAAATCGAAAAACTAAGAGTACTTATTTATTTATTTTTAAAAATTAAATTTGTTTTATTTATTTTTAGTCAGCGTGAAAGGACAAAGTTGTTCATGATTAGGTTTCAGCGTACAATGTTACAGTACTAATCCCATCACTGGCCTCTACTTCCCTCTACCAATGTCTGCTCCTCCCCCCGCAAATTGCCTTCCTCTCAGCAGTCTGCTTCTACTAGAGGATCATTTTTTTTTTATATAAATAAGAGACAAACTAAGTGTACTTATCAAACTAGAGGTTTAGGTAAAAAAAAAAATTGTTTCTTTTTGGACTTCACCTGTGCTACTGGGAGGATCATGCAGTGTCAAGAACCGAACCCAGGCCTCACGCTAGCAAAAGTGCTCACCAGCTCTTTGTCTTAGGTCCCCAGCATAAGATTTTCCAAAGCATTCTGAAGGGTCCGTGATGTGGCTCAGAGCCCAGGAGTAGAACAGTGGAGGGCCTTGGATGACACAGGGCTCGGGTGGTACCACGCATACGAAGTGGCTCCTGTATACACAGTGTGCACTCTAGGACTTGAACTCTCTTTCTGGTCTTAGTCTGTGTGATTGTTGTTGTTTAAGTGTTCCACATGTAATGCAAATCCATGACTTTCTTTGGTCATTGGTGATAGATTTTTGAATATGTTCATCATGTTATAATCAATTTTCCCTCCTAAATACAAAGACCTTGGATCACCTTTCCCCTATTCCCTAATTTGAATGAACTTTTGAATTTGAATGTATTTTAATTCTGTTTTTTTTTCTTTTCTTTTAAATCTGTAGACTTGGTTTCTCTAAGTTGTTTTAGCTATATGGGGATGAGTGACGGGGGGAAAAAGAGCTAATAGTAAAGAATTTACTCATATTTCTTTAATTGCCCTGACTTCACCTTAATTTTAAATTTGCATTTGTGTTGTACATTTGTGGTAATGAATAAATATTATTTCATTCATATTAGTCCACAGTTTGATTTTTTTTTACGGGGTCGGGGATGTGTGAACTTTTGGGATCACATCCAGCTCAAAGTTTATTCCTGACTCTCTCTCAAAAGGAACCCCTGGTGGTGCTCTGGAAACCATAGGTCCATATGTGATGCCAGGGATGAAATCCCAGGTGGGCTGCATCCAAAGCAAGTTCTTTAACCCTTGACTGTAGTGTGGGAGAACAGTGAGATCGATTTTATCAACAGTGACAGATATAGCTACTCTTCTTGATTAGGGGAATATACTGGGTCCTTTCTCAGTAGTTAGGTTTGGTGAATGTGGAAACTGTATACTCTGGAGTATTCCTGTTGAAATACAGAGGGGCCTGGCTTTAATAGTAAGCTCATGGCCCAATTTATCCAGATGAAAGGCTTTGAATTGAAATGTGCATTATTTATCACTCCTATTCTTTGACAGTCAGGCAGGATACTGTTTATTTAATTTGGCTACATTGGATTTAAGATGCCAGCTTTAATCTGGATTCCCATTTTAAAGTTTCACTTTTTAAAAAATAGCGTATCTCAAGAGTTTGATGAGACCTACATTTTAATTCCTGCCTTTATATTTTGCTTGTACTTTGAACTTGTTTATAAAGCTTTTTACTGCTAGTTTTCCTTGAAAATTTCTTGTTATTATTACAAGAAACTACTAATGAGATGAAATTTGAAACCGTTTTATCTCTCAGTCTCTGAATTATAAAGTACTGGAGCTTGGTGAATTCTTTAGTTGTAGTTGTGAATTCTAAGTTCAGAGCCCCCAATTTTATTTATTTTATTGTTTCATATTTTGGGGTCATGCCTCTAGTCCTGGTTTATTCCTGGTTCTGTGCTCAGAGATTACTCCTGGAACTGCTTGGGGGACCATATCTGGTGGTATGGACCAAACCTGAGTCAATGGCTTTGCAAGGCCAGCCCCTTATCCACGCATTATCTCTCCAGCCCAAAGAGTCTCAAAATTAAAAATTGCCACCAAGTAAATGGTGTAGATCTTTCCAAATTGGTAATATTTTTGTGTTGTTCATTGAGCAAGCATTTCTGAAAATAGATCTTTAGTTGAAACTAAGAATGATAGTAAATAAAATTGCAAGAAGAAAACAAAGGGCAATTATTTTATGATTTTAGGTTTGGCAAAGATTCTTTAGATAAGTTACAAGTCATGAAACATTAAAAATTGAAAGTGACATTATTGACCGTAAGACTTAAATTTTTTTTCTTTTTTTAATAGCTTTATTTATTTATTCTTTCTTCTTATGTTTATTTATTGAATCACTGTGGGAAAGGTTACTAAGCTTTCAGGTTTAAGTCTCGGTCATACAATGATCAAACACCTCTCCCTTCACCAGTACTCATTTTTCCCCACCAAGAGTCCCAATATACCCCCCTGCCACTCCTCCCAATGCCTGTGAGGCAGATGATTTCCACTTAACTCTTCTTTACATTGATTACATTTATTATTTCAACAAAAGATGCACCATTATTGTTTAGAATTCCCCCCTCCCCCAACAATCAGAGTTGCTGAAAAGGCATTGTGAAATACTTTGTTTTCTATAGCTTGTTATGAGAATCATATGATGATTTTAGATTTCTGCAAAGAGCCAGATAATTACAAAATGGGTTTCTGTACATCTGGTGTTACGGCTGTACCGGAGAGCCGCTCGTGGGGGGCAACTCGTGACCTCAGTAGGGCGTGAAGGAGGAGCCACTACTGGCCCCCTTCCCATGAGACTGCAGTTGCCCCATCACCGCTGGCTCATACCTGGCTTTCCTATAAGCTCTGAGGCGGTGGCCACCTTGCTGCCAGGGAAAAAAAGGCGGAAGGAACTGGTGGAGGGATGGGTACTTGATCATTGTATAACTGAAACCCAAGCACAAAAATTTGTAAGTCTATAACTGCACCCCGTGGTGTTTCACTAATAAAAATTAAAAAAAAAAAAGAACCTGGGTAAATTGAAAAAAAAAAAAGAAATTTGTAAGTCTGTAATTGTACCTCACAGCAAACTAAAAAATATATGAATTTTCCTTGGAGTGCAGATATTGGCAGGAATATGGACCTGCCTGAATTATCAGACTAGCTGGATGCAAAATTGTATTACCATTTAGGAAAACAAAATCACATATTTTGGTTTCATAACTATTTATTAGGGCTGGAGTGATAGCACAGCGGGTAGTGCATTTGTCTTGCACGCGACCCACCCGGCCGACCCGAGTTTGATTCCTCCGCCCCTCTTGGAGATCCTGGCAAGCTACTGAAAGTATCTTGCCTGCACGGAAAAGCCTGGCAAGTTACCTGTGATGTATTTGATATGCTAAACACAGTAGCAACAAGTCTCACAATGGAGATGTTACTGGGCCCGCTTGAGCAAATCTATGAACAACGGAAGGACAGTGCTACAGTGCTACTACTATTTATTATCTATTTCAGTAGTTGTACAATATTTTTTAAGGTGAAACTTGGGGCTGGAGAGATAGTACAGCTGGTCAGGCACTTGTCTTGCACTTAGCTAACCAAGGCTTCTATCACTCCCATATAAGCACCACCAGGAGCGATTCCTGAGTGCAGAGCCAGGAGTAACACTCATCACCAAGTGTGGCCCAAAAACCAAACAAAAAGTGAAACCTGACAATCCAGGAATACATCTTCTAAATATTTATACAAGATCTATGAAAATACATATTCACAAAAAATGATTGTTCACAGTAGTTTTATTCATAAAAGTCCCTATTGGGAACAAGGTAGGTATATATGAAATAATAACTGGCAAACATGTTATAGCAGTAGATCTGTATACAAACAATACTCAGAAATTTAAAGAAATTAGTTACCCAAAGGTCTGACATGGGTTAATCTATGGCAGCCATTTCCTTCCATTTCCTGTCAGTGTGACCCCAGTTCTCCCCTCATTTAACCGGTCATCTGTCTACAGGGAGTGAGAAGGTGAAAGAAGTATGGAGAGAGTGGCCAGTGACCTAGACAATGGAGGGGAGCACTTCATGAAGAGTTTCAGCTGCAATTGTTCTCTGCTTTCTTGGATGTATGAGACTTGTTCTGTTTTAGCGTACGTGCTCCTTTGCCTCCTTGGCTCTCTCTGTAGAATTTATGGATATTTTCCTAGTCAAATCTGAGTGGGAAAGAGAAGACAAGAAGTTGTAACAGTTCTTGGAAGCTGGGCCCTCTCATTGGCATATACTCCACTGCTTGCTACAGGGCACGGTTCCACCTGGATCCAGTTGCTAAACTTATTTTTAAAGTTTAAGGCCTCTTTCAGCTCTGCTAGATTCTCAGAGGCCCTCTGTGGTCTTTTGCTTTATTTTGACTGCCGGTCCCCTTTTATCAGAGGACAGCTGTCACTGTCACTGTTCTCCCATTGTTCATTGATTTGCCCGAGCAAGCCCAGTAACACCGTGAGACTTGTTACTGTGTTTGGCGTATCGAATATGTTATGGGTAGCTTGCCAGGCTTTGCCGTGCAGGCAAGATACTCTTGGTAGCTTGCTGGGCTCTCTGAGAGGGGTGGAGGAATTGAACTCGGGTCGGCCATGTTGGCCGCGTGCAAGGCAAACACTCTACCCACTGTGCTATTGATAGCACTATAAAAATTACTGAAGTGTTCCCCCCATACCTGCCTGCCCCTGAGCATGTGCTGTGGGATTGCTATACTGGCAAAGATCTGGTCACACATTGTGCAGAAGTCACCATTCAAGGCTAAGTTGGGTTTCCGGTTGCCTTGATAGAAGTACTCAAGTCTCTTGGGCAGTGTGAGCTAGAAAGCCTGTAGAAGAGAGATTCCTGTTTTCATTAGAAAACTTCATGATTAAAAGAACCTTTAAAATTAATCTCAGATTCAAATTTTGGTACCCTGTGACTACAGTTGTTTTCTGCTTTCCTGGATGTATGAGACTGGTACTGTTGTAATGCATGTGCTCCTTTGCCCCCTAGTAAAGGCCATTCTTACCCATGGGAAAGACTGTGGAATTGCAAAATGGGACTTTGGCTTCTGTCTAATGTATTTGTATATACCTTTATAAAGCAACTTTAATGATTTGGATTGATTTTTATCTCGTATTTCAATCTGATAACAAAATTATAAAGGTTCTGAAAAACATGTTATCAGCTCAGTAGCTGATAATAAATTTATAAAAATATTTTGGGAAAAAAGAAAAAGAAATAAGGTCTCAAACAAAACAAAACCTTATAGGGAGAAAACTTTCACATATGGACCTTTTTCAAGTTTCTGAGTTTCTGATGTGACTCCTGTATTTTTTAAGACAACCTATGGGTATGTTCACTTATTATATGATAGTGAATGTGACCACCACATTTTTTCCAAGGGAACGTTTCCCTCCCACTTTATTTAAACACCATGGTTTGCAAAGTTGTTCACAATGATTTGTTACAGGCATTCAATATTCAACACCAATCCCACCACTACTCCCCTTCCCTCCACCATTGCCTGCCCTCAAGCCTGCCCCCTGGAGCAGGTCCACAATAATTTATTTTATATTGCTTGTTACCGTTAAATGGCCAATAGAATGATCAAAAAGTTATTTCTGTAGAAGAAAATTTGTGAAATTTGTTGAATCTCACCAAGTGGAGATTCAACAAATGGGGACATTAAGTCCTTGTCTAAGGTTTAACTAAGCTACTGTTGTAAGTTAAGCCTCTGTGTTAATGTTTTTGTTAGTTAACATTGGTTCGCTTCTGCATTCCATCCTGTCCAATCTAGTATGTTACTAATGGGATGTCAGTATTGTAGAGTTTGGGCATGTGACTCCAAAAAATCCAATAAAATTTCACTGGTCAGTTAATTGGCAATTAAATTTATAACTGGTCATGGCTCCTGGGTCATTTGGAAGTATGAGATAGTACAGTGAGGTCATCTCCCCTCCCCCCCAACTTTAAGAATTCCTGAAGTTTTCAGCAACAAACACCTGTGTGTACCTGAAGTTTTCAGCAGATTAGGTTCTCTGTGACACTCAGTCCTGAGGTGGTGTCTGGCCAGAGACATCACAGCCACTTGGGGTTGTGGGAATGACTGCTGGGGTGGGAGGTGACTGGCCTCAGTCCCCCTCCAAAATTACCCAGAGGTTCAACGTTTGAGGTAACATTTATTACAGGTGACTTATCTATGACTTCATTACAAAAAGAGTATTTAATTTTTTTATTTTATAAAGTAGTTCACAATATTTGCTTACATTTAATATTCAAACACCAATCCCACCACCATTAGACCTTCCCACCACCATATTTCAAATGCTTCCACCCTGAACCCCAATCCCTGCCCCAAAGCAGAACTGAAATAATATATTTTATATTGTTTGTTATGAAAAACTGCTGAGAATGCTAGAAAAAAGTATCCATAGAGGAAAGAGTGTGAGGATTGTTTTATTTCACCTAGGGGCCATTAAACCCTTCTATAAGAGATCACTAACATGTTGTTAAAGGTTGAGCCTTGTGGGTATTTTTTTTCATAAATATATCTGTAAAAAAATTGTTTTTCCCTCTAAGATTGGTTGCCTCCTACTTTTAACCCTGTCAGATGTGGTGCAGTAATCTGTAATATGGGTAGAGTATGTGGTTTGAAGTATCTTGGCTGCACAGTCCAGGAATAGATGCACTTGTCGGTGATGCTCGGCCCGAGCGTGGGGAGAGTGGTCATGAGTGTGGCAGCAGCTGAGTTGTGGAAGTTTTCAGCATAACTGGGACTGGGTCCCTTGGGACGGGGAGGGCTCTCACCTGTCCCCTCTGGGGTGCCGCCAGTGAAGCAGCCTGGCGCCAGGTCTGGCGGCATGGTTATATTGAGCGTCGTGTTGCTCCACAAAAAGAATTTTAAAGTTGTTCAAAAATAAAGGCAATATAAAATGAAAGCCCAAGGGATGGAGGTTACTAGGGTGTTGCAGTGAAAAAGTTGTTCCCACATGGTGGAAAATGATAAACTGCTTTCAGATCTGGACTTGAATTCTTAACCATTTTCTAGCTGGCCAGAGAAAAGTCAGAGAAAAGTCATCTCAGTACAGTGTCTTGTCATAAGAAGACATGAGTGGAAACTGCCTGGCCAGACAGTTGAGAGTGAGTGGTGTTAGGAAATGCACAACGTTGCATGGTGTGTGGGTTTGCTCTTTACTCTCCATTTAGCTTTGTGAGCCTCCATTTAGCTTAGAGTTTGCGGGAGACTAAAGAAAAACTAAACAACAACAACAAAATTAAGTGCCCACATTTAAAAAAAAAAAGTCAATATCTAATACAAGATCAGATCATTGTTCTCAAAGATTTTGGTTTTGAATTCCGGAATAAACTGGCCTCATGGTTCCTTATGTAAGAAAAAAATGAGTGATATAATGGGTGTCTACCATTGATATAGATTTATGGATGATAAATTTGGCAATTTCTCATATCGACCCTCTTTAAAAGCTGAGGGCATAACATTAAATCTTAATTCGGTGAAGCCATTTCTAAAGGAAGCTGAGATAATTTGGTTGGAATACATTGCTTCTCAACAGCCTAACCTAATGGAGAAATAAAATTAGAAATTCTGAAGTTGTGGACATTTAAAATGACCTTTAAAAAGACTGTACTGAACAATAACTCCCTCAAGCTCTTTATATACTGCAGCTATTCATCCTTTGACATATGATGTACAAATATTTCCAGAGATATTCTTTCTGTGACAGATTAGACAAAGTAGTAGAGAATTCCTGGTTTGTTGTCTACTTTCCAAATTGAGGAGCATGTTAAATTTCAGTTAGAAGTCAGTAAATATAAAGCTACAATTCCCCCTTGTCTGTTCAGTTAGCCATTCATTTGGTGTGTAACCCAAGTAACAAACCTCTCCTCTGAAGTGAAGTTACCCGGTAGGTTAAATATTTGAACACCTGCTATCTATTTCTGGGTTTCTACCTAACTTCTCCTAATTTACGACCAAACTTGGAGCATTTTAAGTTAGATTATACATTAGAGTCTTAGAAAAGGGTTTTAGGAGTCAGAGCAATAATACAGTGAGTAAGGCATTTGCTTTGCATGCAGCTGACCTGGGTTTGATTTCGGGCATTCCATATGGTCCCTCAAGCACCACCAGGAGTAAGTCCTGAGTGCAGAGCCTGGAATAAGCACTGAAGAATCCCAGGTGTGCCACCCCGACACCCCCACCACCAAAAAAAGGAGGGGTGTGGGGAGAGAAAAAGAGAAGGATTTCAGTGCAAGACTAAACATGTTAGAATAATTTTTAGTGTTCTAAAGGCTCTTTATATCAATATCCTTTTGCAAGTTTGTCAAAATGCTGATTCCTGAGCTCTTGCATCATTCTTTTTTTCCATTTTATATATGTTTTATTTATTTCTTTTTTCTTTTTTTAAATTAATTTTTATTAGTGAAACACCATGAGGTACAGTTGTAGACTTACAAATTTTTGTGCTTGGGTTTTGATTATACAATGATCAAATACCCATCCCTCCACTAGTGCCCATTTTCCACCACCATGGATCCCAGTATCACTCCCACCCCCACCCCCACCCCCATCCCACCCTACCTCTGTGGCAGGGTATTCCCTTTTGTTTTCTCTCTCCTTTTGGGTGTTGTGGTCTTTTGCATCATTCTTACTGGGTCAGAATTTCTATGACAAAATCTGGGTGGCTACCTGCAAGTGTGATAATTCAATGGTTCTATGAATCTTAAATTATGAGACTGGATGGAGGCAAGCTAAGTGCAGGTAGAAGTGAGCTAAAATGAGAAGAGTGTAGGTGAAAGTGGTATGTTTCTGATAGAAGCTGAGTCACACTTTTGTCCTGAAACACTATTTTTCTAGAAACATATTATTACAATATTAGCATTTGAAGTATATCTTTAATTTGCACAGAAAACAATACCAAAGTTAAAAGACTCTAGGTTTGAAATGCAATTATCATAAAAAGATACCTATTTGATGAAGGGAAACTAGGTCTGTGCAAGTAAGCACTATGTACATAGATATATCAAAATAGGATGCTGCATATGTACATAATACCAAACAAGCTTAATTTATTTAGGGTGTGGGGGGCCACGCATGGCAGTGCTTAGGGATAGGTTCTGGCTCTGTGCTCAGGGAGCACTCTTGGCTCCACATATGATGCTGGGATTGAACCAAGGCGAGCTGCATGAAGGCAGGTGCCTTACCTGTTATGCTATCACTCTGACCCTTTAGTTTGACCTTAAAAGAAATCAGGGAACACTCACAATTATAATTTGATAGAACTGTTGAGTTTGATTAGAATCCTAGGAGAATGGAAGCTGGTTTGCTTGCTGACGTGCAGTGGGGTAATTGCATGCACTGGTGAAAGGGAGGGAACAGGCCTAAGTTCACCTGGAAGCAAATAGAAGAGGCCATGGGATCATATGTGGGGGTGGGGATACACAGATTCAATTTAGTAGCCCCAGTGGGACACGTAGTAGAGAGAGCTAGTCTCCCTCCATCAACAAAGCTCCCACCTTTAGGAGAGTTGGGGCAAATTCCTTTCTGACATTTGACTTTGGAAGTCTTATCAATTGATGGCTCTATTTCCATATTTGTGAAGATAACTTTGGGTTTATTTTTTCATTTCATTTCATCATCCTGTTATTCGTTGATTGCCTCGAGCAGGCCCCAGTAACGTCTCTTTCATCCTAGCCCTGAGATTATATTCAAGGCTCTTTAGGAGAATGAGACCCATCATTGTTACTGGTATTTGGCATATTTGGTACGCCATGGGGAGTTTGCCAGACTCTGCCCTGTGGGCAGGCTACATTCGATAGCCTGCAAGTTTGTCCAAAGTAGGAATGAGATAATAAGTGTCATAAAAAGATGTCCTGATAAGATGTCGCACAGCGCAAATGCGGCCGCGCAGTTCCGGGAGCTGAACTTTATAGTCTCTGAGTCTTGGCCGTTGATGGGATTACACGGCGCCAGGGGGCCAGGTGGTGGGTGTGACCCCCGCCTACTGGAATTTGGAGGATCTGGGTGGAGGATGCTCGACTCCAATCCGAGTAGGCTTGGAGATCTCGGCCCCAGAACCCGCGTGGATTTTTTTTTAATTTATTTATTTATTGAATCACCATGGGAAAGGTTACAAAGCTTTCAGGTTTAGGTCTCAGTCATGCAAATATCAAGCACATTTCCCTTTACCAAAACTTATTTTTTACCATGAAGAACCCCAATAAAACCCCACCCCCCACCCCTCCCAGTCCCTGTGGGGCAGATGAATTCTAGTTAACACTCTATCTGCTTTGATTAGATTCATTGTTTCAATAAAAGATTCACCACTATTATTTAGAGTTTACCCCCCCCCCCCAAATCAGACATGCTGACAAAGCATTGTGAAGTGATTTGCTTTCTACAGCTGGGTTCAAGAATTATATGTTGGTTTTGGATTTCTGCTATTTTACTTATTGACCCTGGAAGTATTTCTACTGAAAGTCAGATAGTTAAGAAATTGGTTTCTGTGCTCTGGAGTCGTGGCCGTGCTGGAGAGCCATTAGTGGGGGGCAACTGGTGGCCTCAGTAGGGCGTGAAGGGCGGACCGAAACGCCCCCCTTCCCATGAGGTTTTAGTCGCCCCCAGTCCCCCCGCTCATACCTGCTGTCCACAAGGCTCCCATGCGGCCACCATCTTTCTTTCCAGAGAGGAGAGGATGACTGGGGCAACACCCTTTCCCCTCCGGACAGACCTGATGGCCTGGATTAACGCATAGTCCGTTCAATTTTCTGCTCCAAGCTGCCGGGTTCTGCATTAAATCCTTGTGCTTCTGGGGCCATGGCCGTGCTGGAGAGCCGCTCGCGGGGGGCAACTGGTGACCTCGGTAGGGCGTGAAGGACGAACCGGAACGCCCCCCTTCCCATGAGGTTTTAGTCGCCCCCACACCCCCGGCTCATACCTGCTGTCCACAAGGCTCCCATGCGGCCGCCATCTTTCTTTCCAGAGAGGAGAAGGCGACTGGGGCAACACCCTTTCTCCTCCGGACAGACCTGATGGCCTGGATTAACGCATAGTCCGTTCACTTTTCTGCTCCAAGCTGCCGGGTTCTGCATTAAGTCCTTGTGCTTCTGGGGCCGTGGCCGTGCTGGAGAGCTGCTCGTGGAGGGCAACTGGTGACCAACAGCCCGCCCCCCAGCGCCATATTTACAGCATTCAGCCGAAGAGAAGGACAACATGGAGGGTGGGATCCACAGAACCCGCGTGGATTTGTCCCTCTGCCAGTACCTTCATGTCTGCGGAGAGTGGTCTCAGCATGGTGGTGGCTGGTCCTGGAGGTCTTCGGCTGCCGGAGCCCTGGTCGGGGCGGGGAGGAAAGCTCAACCCGCTCCCCTCCAAGGGGCCCTGGTGAGGAACAGCCAGGCGCGGGGGCAGAAGACTGCACTGTTCTTTGGGTTTATAGGGACAGTTAATTCCCTCACTCCTCATTCCAGTTGGCTCAAGAAAACACACACACACACACACACAAACACACACACACACACATGCAAACACACACACATACATGGGCCAGAGCCATAGTGTACATCTCATAGGGCACTTGTCTTGTATGCAGCAGACCCAGGTTTGATCCTCGGCATGCCATATGATGCCTGAGCACTGCCAGGAGTGATTCCTGAGCATCGAGCCAGGAGTAACTCCTGAGCACCACCGTGTGGGGACCAATGCCACACCCCCACACATCAAATTCACCTTCAAACTAAAAATCCCAAACCCCACATGCATCAGAAGTTTTAGATTTTTCACTACAAAGCAGGTAATAAGCCTTAGTCAGTCCATCTGGTAGTGTATGAAAATTTAACTTTCTTTTCTCTGGCTTAACCAAAAAGTCTGAGTTTCCACTTGGTGACTCATGGTGGTTCACACTGCTGTTTGTGCACCACGCCATGGCTAGAGGTGTGGGAATGTTTCTGTTATCCTCTTCCAAGTCCAAGGACTGGAGCTTGGAACCTGGCCATATGGCCAGCCTGTGGCCATAACAGTATAAGGACAATGCCAACTTTCTCTAATCTCTTACAATTTTCCTAATGCAGGAATCCTCTCTGACCCCTACATTTTCTATGCTGAATCTTTTCTCCTTTCCTTGGAATTTAGTTCTAGTCTAAGTGATAAAGTCCTCTCCCTTCTTATTCCTATCTAGAATTATGATATGCTCTCTATACCATTAACATTTTATTTCAAAACCCACCACTAAGCAAGCATATTTGTGTTAATAAATATATGAATAATATATAAATAAATATGTAAAAATGCATATATATGCATGTATACTATTTTGGATTATTAGAGCCAGAGAGTCTAACCAGCCACCTGACTTGGAGAAAGGTATGAAAACATCCTAGAGGAGATAAGAAGATAGGTCAATATCTCAAATATTTTTTCCATGAGGTTATACCTAATTTTGCATTTGAGGAAATATTTGTATTACTGGAAGGTGGTCTGATGGCATACATTTGCAATCCTTATTTGTCTGTTTGGTTGTTTATTTTTGGGGCAACACTACACCTACTGGTGCTCAGGGGTTACTTATGGTTTAATGCTCAGGGGTCACTCCTGGCAGTGCTCAGGAAACCATGTGTGATAGGAATCAAGGTCTGCTGCATGCAAAGCATGAGATCCAGCCCTTCCACATACCTGGCTCTGCGTGCAAAGCATGTAACTGGCCCCTTTCACAGTCTCTGGATCAGGTCCTTGAAGTCTTTAAGTGATTTTTCTTGATTAGTGGCCAATCAGAATTATTCTGATAATTATTGATCCTTTGCTTGTTTATGCTTCTTTATTTACATTTGATTGCCTGGAACAGTATGAGTTGATAATAAGGCAATACATACAGTGTTCAGTGAGTGCTGGGGAGGGCAGAAGACAGGTGCCTGGCAGGCGAGACTTGTAAGAAGCTGGCGGAGAGACCTAGAAAGTAAGAAACGCTATTTTCATCTCCATGCTGGGCTGTCATTCCCAAAGATTTTTTGACATTTCCCCACAAGAATAAGAGCTCAGTTAGAATTACCAACTGAACAATGTAAAATTTAACTCTCTAAATCTGTCACAGGGGTACTACCTTCTGTGTCAAGAGTACTTAGAACAAATGTCAGCTATGTTTAGTTTTCCAGATGCCCAGTTTTAATGGTTTTGATGGGAGAGGTCAGTAATAATATATATTCTGTCCACTTCTGTACTCACTTTTCCCCCCAAGGCAAGTTATAACAAAGCCACCTGCATCAAAGCATTTTACATCTATTTTATATTCTGGAAGCATTTTTTCTGCTAAAGATGAGGAAGAAGATATTATTATACTTTCTTACATCATTTGTACTAGTTATACTGATAGCTCAACACAGTCAGTAATGAAGATACTGATGTAAAGAAGACTAGGAATACTTACCAAACTCAGGTGATGTTTAGGTTTTGGGTTCTCAGCTTCAAACTTGTGAAGTTAATCATGTTAAAATAATACTTTTCCATGATATAGAAATGGCTTAAAATGTTTCTAGGATTTAATTATGTTGCTGTCATCCTTGAGCATGAATGAGATCATTTATTTCTCTGACAATAAGATACTTTGCACAACCATGTCAAGTTTTCAGGGCAGACCCAGGGCACTGATCACTTGATTTTTTAAATAGGAATCTATAAATAACAACAACAGGTTGAAGATAAAGATATGCTTACCATGCTCTTTCAAAGGACTGAGACAACAGAACTGCTGATCAGTATGAGAAAGCCACAATATTGCATTAGTGTTCGATCGTATTTTCTCTTGCTTATTGAACTTACCTTTAAACCAGGTGGGAATGAGAATTTTTGTTTTTTTAAAAAAATTTATTAAAAGAATGTGAAATTTTTGAGGGGGGCAGTGGGGGGGGGGAGGGATACTATCCATGGTGGTGGAAAATGGGCACTGGTGGAGGGATGGGTATTTGATCATTGTATAACCGAAACCCAAGCACAAAAATTTGTAAATCGACAATTATATCTCATAGTGTTTCACTAATAAAAAAAAGAAAAAAAAGAATATGAAATTTAAAATAGATTACTTCTAAAAGTAGGGAATAAACAAAAAAATTATTAAAAGAATGTGAATTTTTTTTTTTTGCTTTTTGGGTCACACTAAGCGATGCTCAAGGGTTATTCCTGGCTCTGCACTCAGGAATTACTCCTGGCGGTGCTTGGGGAACCATATGGGATGCTGGGGATCGAACTCAGGTCGGCCGTGTGTGAGGCAAGCGCCCTACCCACTGTGCTATCGCTCCGGCCCCGAATGTGAAATTTTTAATGAGTGATATAAAATATTCACCAAAGCTAAATTATAATAATTTGGTTTTGGCCATAAACCAAATTAGTTGAATCATATCAGTTCTCCACAGAAATTCAGGCTTACTAATTCATAATTACTGAATATTAATAATGGGAAAAATTGGCCACTGACCTATAAATCATTTCTAAAATATTTAATTAAAGATACCTACCTTCCAATTGCTGACACCTCCATCTAAGATTGGCAAAAAATATTAAACTTTCTGCATTGTGGTATATATATGGACATAAATGTCAATGCTGTGTATACATTAGAACTCAAGTATGATTTATCTTGCAAAGGAGTGGTGCTATTTGTGGCAGGGGTTATCCTCCAATGTGTTTATTAGGCAACACCATTTACAAAGAGCCCTCCAACATCGGGGAATGTTATCTTCAACAACCCTTTGAGTTAAGACTTTATGTGATTTAACAGAGTAGGAACTCTGAGTTGTGAATTTAAGGGCGATTTGGTTTTCCCACTCCCAGGAAGGTGGGGATAGGAGCTCTGATTGGACCTTGATTAAGGTCGGCAGCTTTCTCATTCATTCTCAACTGTCTCTATGTATGAACCTAGATGGTCTCTATGTTTGTGAGTTTTTTTAAGCTTTAACAAATTTCAAAAAACTGAATCACTGTGAGGTACAAAGTTGTTCATGATTGGGTTTCAGTCATACAATGTTCCAACCCTTCACCAGTGTACATTTCCCACCACCATTGTTCCCACTTTCCTTCCCACCCAATGCCCAAGCTTGTGATGCTTTTGTAAAAGGTAAGTTAGTGTCTGTTTTAGTTATATTTTCTTGTGTTAGAGAAATGATGGAATGTTAGTCATGTAACCAGAAGGTATGCTAGAATGTTATCATGATGTATGTAGAGTCTTTACACATTTCAGTTTTTTGGGCATTTTGTATATCTTTTTCCAGTGGTCATGTAGCTGGTTTTCATGATTTGGGCATTAATTCCTAGTGTTATTCTATGAGTAAGTGTTTGAAGCCATCCATATAAAAACTTTAGTAAGTAGGGTCAAGGATATGGCTCAATGGCAAAGTGCATGCTTTGCATGCATGAGTCTTGGGTTTGATTCCCAGCAAAGCCCCTGACTCAAATTCCCAAAACAAAGAAAATCCACATGAAGATTATGAACTTACAAGCAGCTTTTTCCCCCCAAATATTACTTTTGAATAAATGACTGATCCTACTAATTGAGGGGTATAATAATATATGAATAAAAGGTAAGTTTTTAAGATAAATGAGTTACATCAATATTTACTGATATGTATTGAATATCTATTTTTTTTTGCTTTTTGGGTCACACCTGGCAATACACAGGGGTTGCTCCTGGCTCTGCACTCAGGAGTTACTCCTGGCAGTGCATGGGGTGCTGGGAATTGAACCCGGGTCGGCCGCGTGCAAGGCAAATGCCCTACCCGCTGTGCTATCTCTCCAGTCCCGAATATCTATTCTTATGAAGAAAAATATTTAAAAATAGCCCACATATTCCAAAAGAAAAACATGTTTTCAAGACATGGGTCAAATGTCAGAAAATGTCTCTTTTTCAAAGTCAGAAGGGTCCCTTCTCTTTCAGATATGAAGTGGGAAGAATTTAGTTATTCTGGTAGAATTCTATAAACTACAGAGTATTTAATAAGTCATTTTGATACATTTAGTAAAAAAATTGTTTCAGATAGATTTTTTTAATGCAGTTGAATCTTTATTCTACAACACAAGCAACATAAATACAATATCTTTTAAAATATTTTCTCTTTAGGATTTTCATTTTCACCTTAGATAAAATGTACACAAAATACACTTGCAAGCTTGCTCACAGAGACCGAGTAACCAACCAGCACACAGATTCTATTATTTAAAACAGTTATATCCACGTATAAAGGAGGGCTGTTTTTAAAACAAAATTGACCAGACTGACTAAAAAAAACAAAACAAATATTGTACTTCCTTGACAAGCCTTTGGGGTAAACAAAACGCTTCAAGGCTCCTGGTGAATGGGGTTGTAGGATAACTTTTGCATTCCATAGATAAAATGGGATACTAATGCAAATCATTATGGCTATGCCAAGTTTCACTTATTTATAATGTTCAATGAAAACAAGTCAATTCTTTGGCTTAATGCAAGAAAGTCAAAAAGGGCCCTTACTACCCAGTGGCTTTATTTAGTGTTTGGGAGAAGGTAGTAGGGGAATTGTTTATAATGTAATTTATTGAGATTGACTTTTCTTTTTTAAAAAACATAGGAAAATAATAATCTTGTGGCATGTTTAGGGCAATACACCTCATTCTAGCTCCCTCATCCCACTCTCGTCAACCTGAACAAACCAATAGACAAAACCCAAGAAAATCAGTCTTTCACTCTGGGTACCTACTCCTGCCCTGATCACGGCAGACTGGATATTCGAGTACAGGGTAGCAGTAGAAGTACAGCCCAAACATCAAATGCACTCACCTTTATCTAGTTTTGCCTATGTAGCATAAACCAATTTTTATGAGCAACAACCACTTTCAACACAACCTGGGTGAAAGAACTTTAGAGGGAGGAGTACAAAGTAGCTTCGATATAAGCATGAGGTCGCCATGGATGGCCACTGGTGGCTGGTAGTATCGGAGGCCTGAGCCTCCCTCACATATAGAGAAGAAAATATAATCGTTTTTATGTTAGCTTAAGAAAAAGAGAGAGATTTGCTTTAGATTTCCTCCTCCTCCTTTTGGCACTGGTTGGTAAAACAAATTAAAAAATAGTCCTGGAGGTTAATTTTTAGTTTTAAAATTAACTATTAAGAAAACCCAATAAACATATATTCTAAGAAACAATTATGGTAAACAAAAGTGAAATTTAAAAAAATGAATTATTTCTGCCCACAGAGGCAAGTATGTATTCTTGATACTACTAACATTTTTATATATATTCTGATCTTGCTAATTCCAGTAAACAAGTCTACTGCTTTCTAGTCACAGCAATCTGAATAAATTTAAGTGACATCAAGGTACCTAAGAAATCTTCAGAGAAACTTTATTAAAGAAATAAGAATTATGTGTGATATAGTTTATTCTCTGGGATGATTTAAGATATTTAATTTTTAATCTTGATTTATTCCCTCTATGATTCTTATATTTTAATAGAAAAAGAATTTCCAAAGTGGATTAACTGAAAAAGGAGTTCAAAAAGGAGTTTAAAGATAAGCTAAGGCTCTATATTTAATACAAATTTACTGCATTTCCATGTAGTATTGATGGACTTTTACATTTCTCCCATCATTTGGAAGGTGAGATAATGATCATGATCTACAATGTGTAGTATGAGCAAAACCACAATAGATTTACTAAAAAGTCTTTAAAAGAGGCACATATACTGCTTAAAGGAGAGTTGGTTCAGTTTATGAATTTCCATGAAGTCATTTGGTAGACACTTTACAGATGTATAGGAGATTGAAATTTCGACTAATATATATCATAGAGTTAGGTGAAAGATGAAGGCATATCAAGTAGTATATCATCCTAGTGTGCTGATATTTGGGTGACACATAGGGAATATAAAACTACTGGCATGGGAGCAATTACTCAAAAAATGTCTGGGAGTCAGGAGCCAAGAATGTATCACAGTCAACATGAAAACATCCCATCAAAACTCTATGGACAGAAAAAACTCAAACACCACATACTTAAATTTAAAATCACCTTGGTACAAGTTGAGGGGTCAACGTGATATAAATAATCATCCATAAAATCAGTTATCGCTAAATACAAAGAGGAGAAGCTTACATTGATCTCATTGTTCCATAGAACTTGTACATTCATTGTCTTCTAAAACCAATTGTTATAGTATGATAAACCTGGAAACTGAGAAGACTGTGCAATAGTGAATTGCTGAATTGCTGTAGTGAATCCAAGCCCAAGCTGACTGCCCAAGGTCGAGTTTTTCTTTAGTGCTTGACGAGTTAGGCTGATCTTAAATATTGTAGTTGGAGAAGATTTCAAGGCAGTAGTTCTCAAAGTGTGATCCTCAAATAAAGCACTGCTGATCTCACCTTGCCAATTGTTAGAAATGCCCTTTTCCAGACCTGTTGACTCAAACTCTGGGTTTGGGCCCAGCAATCTGTGTTTTAACCAGCTTTCTAGGTGATTCTGTGTGTGACAGTTTGAGAACCACTGTTCTGAAGTCAAAAGATACTAGACAACCATGACTTAAGCCTTCATAATAAGAATGAACAGTTGAAACAATTCTTGGTGATTGAAAAGGCTGGAAAGGCTACACCGGCATAGGACCTACCAGCATCTGACTGAAGTTTGATCATTAAAATGTCAGTGTTTCCTCCCTGGAAATGCTTTCCAATATCCACAGAGAGGGGAATAGTTTGTATGGAGCTAGCGCTGTGAAATTTCATTTTTTTCAATTAGTAAGTGATGCCACTGTTTGTAAGGTGACCCAGCTTAAACTGTTCCCAACTGAGTTTCTCCTAGACTTAACCCAAAGGATATTTTTTGTGGGGGTCGATCTTCCCTGAAATAATAGTTGTGTTTAGTACATCTAAATGGTGCTCCAGTCTGAAATTTTGTTACTTCCACATAAAATAGAAACGACAATACAGAGGAAGGGGGTATCACAAAACTAATTTCCTTAGATTGCTCCAGCAATGGGGGAAAGAGCACTTCATTTTTAATTGAGGCATAACTATGGATTCCTTGCCAATTTTATACATCCTGCCCAATGCCAAGCTCATTTTCAATAAAAACTGCTTAAAATAGACTCTTGATTTGTTTTTAAGGCCACACTACATCTCACTAAGATTGTTTAAGGGGTATTTATGCATCTATAAGTTCTTCTGTAACTGTTTTACTCAAGTTGGATGTTCCTTCTGCCAGTTCTTGTCTACAAAGTGAATGGATGTATCTAGGTGTTATGATGCATGTTCTCTATGAATACTGACCGGATGCCCTCATACCTGGATCTGTCCTCCCAGCTGCTTCCTCTTCAGAGGATGTGTGTTTTGGAAACCAGTCATTATTTATTCTGTCTAGCCTCAAACTTTGATGGTGACCTATGAATTTAGTACTATATACTTGCAAGGGAGCAAGGAGAGGCACTGTTGGCTACAGGGCACTTTATTCTGAGTGGTTAAATGATAACTGAAAGAAGTTTACAAATCTGTTCATATCCTTCTGGACCTAGGCACAACAGTAGGGTATGAACAAGATTATTCAATAATTTCCTCCGAATTTGAAGAGTTTCATAAATTACCTCTGAGGGTCTGCTTTAAGTATAACGTTAAGATTGTTTCCTCTATTATTTGCAAACATCCAAAATATTACATAATCTTTCATCTTTCTATGGCTAAACATTATCTTTTTCTGGATTTAAAGTCCTATTAAAAAAAGTTCCCAATATTATAGACCTGGGATATCCATCAAACACTGTCAATTTATTTAACAGTTTCGTTTCTTGAAATACTAAAATATTTTCTCCATGAACTCGGGCAGGGTACAGAAAGAATAGGCATCTTAATTCAGGAATTCCTCTTTCAACACTACCTTTGTCACTTCCTGACTCTCTTGGGCTGGTTCTTCACCTTTCTGTGTTCTCATTAGAGAAAGAGGATACTACCTGTTTCAAAGGTTACCGTTAGGAAAATAAGGGAGGCAACATCCACTGTGGCACTCAACATATGTCACCTCCTCGTAGTTGTTTGCAACCTCTTGCTTTGATGCACCCAAAGAGTTTCATTCTGTTTAGTTTGATGGTTCTGACTGGAACAGATTTTCCTTCCTGAGAAAGCTTTCCTATATCCAAGGTATTGTGATACATTGGGTAAATCATAACTGCATGCCAACTTCATCAAGTTCAGGTAATTTGATTTTCTCCACTCTCTTAAAATTTTCTTTAAAAAAAAAAGCCTAGTGATATTATGATATTGTATCAAGACATTTCACTTTAAAAGTACTTTTTAATTCTGTTAACATTCTGTTATGTAGACTTAGGTGAGGAGTGACAAACTCTCATGGAAAGGAACAGAGGTCTGTCCTCAGTGGTACTTCAAATATTCTTTATTCTGAATTCCCCTCTCCTATTATTTCCCTTCGGAAATGTAAAAGTCTGCATTTCTTCTTCTTTTTTCTTGTGTATGCCATACCTGGTGATGCTCAGGGGTTATTCCTGACTCTGCATTCAGGAGTAACTCCTGGCAGTACTCAGGGGACCATATGGGATGCCAGGGTTTGGATCCGGGTCTGCTGGATGCAAAGCAAGCGCCCTATCTGCTCTATTATGGTTCCAGCCCCACGCCTGCATTTCTTTGATACCAGAACATTCTGTCATCTACACTTGTCAACTGGTGTGGAGACTAGATAGTCTGCTACCTGAAAGGGTATTTAGAGAAAAATATATTTCTTTGTGAGCTGCTACTGATGTGAGCACCTTTCTTGGTCAATCATTCAAAAGCCTAACAACAATAAGAGGCGCTCGATCTTTAGTTTCTTATCAATACAGAAGGCTGGAAAATAAGGAGAGAGAACAAGATGGTGTGACAGCAACCTGAGCATCTTTAGCAACTGAACAGCAGTTGCAAGAGTTCTGAGAACCTATGAATAATATGCCATCCCTCCATCCAACCTATATCCCTCTGGGCAGGGAGGAAGCTGATGAAGAGTGGTATGTTTGACTTGGTTGTTGAGCTGGGTATTTTATGACGCTTTAACTTATCCAGGTATGTCTTTCCTGGTGCACACTTTTACCAAGGTATAAGAAAACAGGAGTACAGCTAAATCTTAGGGTAGCATACTTTTGGCAGTAAATACAAGCAACTAAAACTAATGTGCAAAATTGCATTCCGCTTACACCTGTAAACATGCGGTAATAACTAACTACAAAGGCTGTCTTAACCTTGGTCTGACTGTTGCCACAGAGTGGACAGTGAGGAGAAAAATCCCTGACACCTCCAGATTGTGGGATGAAGAGAAAGAGAGGGAAAGGTCAAAACCGAGGCACCAGCAAGAGGGAGGGACCAACTTGGGCAGTGACCACTGGTTTGCCAAGTCTTCTACTGGTCTCCCTCTCTTCTCTACTCCTGGAGAGATTAATTTTTTAGAGATTATTGACATTAAGCAATTTCTTTGTGACCACTGCAGGTACCTTTGGGATGTATTATTGTGACCAAGTTGAGTTTCTTACTGAAATTTGATAGGGATGTGGGGGACAGAGTATGTTGGGAATGACAGTGGGTTAAAACCACTATTGATCTAACTGTGGTCTAGAGTAGTTTTTCTTGACTTTTACCCCACCATAAACATCCTCCAATGTTTTTGCTTCCTGTGGCACCCTGTCATGCTGACTGGCCCCCTAGTCTTGTGCTGAGGCTCATCATTTACACGATTTTCACCATGGTCCCCTTGAAATAGCTATAAGAGCCACAAGGGGCCATATAGCTCCTGGTTGATATAAACAACAGAGGGTGGGAAGGGAAACCTTGTATAGAATTGTAGATAAAGAGCTGTGTTCATTCTCTATTTTTAATACTGGGACTCAGGCTAGCAATAGAGACAGAGTTTATTTTCATAAACTACTCTGGGATCCTATCATAAAACATCCATGGGAGAATTCCAAGGAATTAACTCCCAGGATATGACATTCATAACTTATGACTATCCCATTTTATACTTTATAAAAACATTGTTACATGTATGTATAATGCATATGTAATGTTTTGTAATGACTCTGATTCCATACTTTGCCTTCTGTTCCCCACTCCAGTATATATGGTGACATAGTCACAGACAAGGAATCCACTTTCAGAAAAAGAAACGAAGCAGAGTGAGCCTGCTTCTGTCAAAATATATACCTGACATTCAGTTTCATTTTGCAAGGTAGAAAACGTAGCTCATTGCTTTCCCAAAGGTTTGTCAAATAAGTAAGCTGTTTCTAAACTTGAATTATTGTCTAATGAGTAAAAAAAAATGATCAAGGTAAACAGCATTTTAAGTTACTATAAAAGAGTCTTCTGGATTCTGTGGTAATCTCTAGTTCACTAGATACTGAATGACAACATTCTAGCTTTCAAATTGCCTGTCAGAGAACTCTGCTTCCTGGTTAGGACCAATTTCATCTTAGTCTCACAAGATATAATTATACATGTATCAAGAGTTTTATGTTAGGTATTTCTGAAGAGAAAATGGACATATACCAACACTGAACAGAGCTGTTAGTTTTTATTCCTCGATTCAATACTGAAGGGGTGATAATTCTTTTTAAAGGATAATGGATTTTAATCTAAGGCCTGGAAAAATTTTATGTAAATCATAGCAAATAAGTCTGTTCTCTAGAATGTATGCGGTGGGCCAGATTGAGGAATCTCAAGCATCATCATTTAAGAAATACTATAAATAATAAAAGGTTTCACACTAATTTTCTAACAATAGTTAGGAAAATAAATACCCACTTAAAATAGTGGTATGAATAAAAACACTGTAGACCCAGGGTAAATATCTTTGCCAGAGAGAAGAAATATTTCAAATCGATAAAAAAGTCCCTATATTATTCTATGTTCTCTTCCCTTTTAGTATTTCTTTGGAGACCAAAGCTCATCAAACTGACACCATTGTTTAATGACTGCTGTATAATATTTGAAAAATGATTAGAAATGACTCTGTTATACTATTTTCCCACCCTTTCCAGGTGTCTCCCTCCCCACTTCCCTGAGAAATCTGCTCACTAAGTGATCTCTGAGTTCCTTTCTTCCAAAAGTGTCTATATAATAGGAGTTGCATCTTAATATTTCATTTTTTAAAAAAAATCAAATGTTATACCTTATGTTTGGATAACTGTGGAGCATAGAACTGTCTGTGTAACAAGGGACTAAGGCACCATTTTTTCTTTCCCTTTCCTTTTTGGCCTTGGGAACAAAAGCAAAAACTGATGGAGCAGCCAGAGCAGCCCACCAGCCACCTCTTGGCAATATCCATATCAGCCAATATCAGCAGGTACTGTTTGTCAAAAGCTGCCATGCCAAAGACTTAAAACCTTGCCACAAAAGCATTTTCTTCCTTTGGAAATAGGGAAATAAAGGCACAACAGTACCTTAAACAAGAAAGTTGGTGAATACCAACCAGAAAATCTTGACAACTTAGGAACAATTTTCTAATGTTCCACCATACTTTACAGAGGAACTCATTCCTTTTCGAATTGATGCCTAAGAACTGATTTTCCCAGTTAGATTTCTTTCCTGTCAAACCCATAATCATAACATAAATTTGCCCTCAATGAATACTATCTGGGACTAGATGTCAGAGTATTTGTATATCAGCTTGACTTACTAGAAGACATTTCTTTACTGACTGCATTCTTTGTGGGAAAATTTAAAAAAAAAAACAATCATGGATCAATGTTGTGTCTTTAAAGGAATATTCCTGAAGTGACCCATTTGGGGACAATAACTTCAGGCAAAAGTCCAGGCAAATGAAGTTAAAGGGCTGGAAATGTGTCAAGGAATGTAGGCTCTTCTGAAGTAATGTGCAAGATCAGAATGTCGTGTATATCATCTAGATACCAGCCCAGTATCCAGCATGGCCCCCACGCTGAATGGGTAGGGAGGGGCGGATGGAGCATCACTGGTTTGAGTGGAACGGATGGTGGAGAGAATGTGATCAGATGGGCTGCAGGTATACTTGAACCCTCACAGTCATAATTTCCAGCAACGGGAGTCTTCTTACACAATGATGTCATAGACCCGACCCACGCGGCCCAGCCATTCTCTCACAGCCTGGCGAACCCGGATATCAGTCACGTGACAGGTCAGCTGGCTGATGCACGGGAACACAGCTGGCTGCAGGGCCATGAAGGTCGGATCTGGGAGGATCTGAATCTGATTGAGAACTGTTAGCACCATGTTGGTCCATGCCTAGGAGAAAAATTTAAGAACTATTAGTGGCTTTCTCCTGTGGATTTATTGGAATTCTCAGATGTTAATTCTTTTTTTTAATCCTTTTTTTAATTTAATCATTTTTTTTATTAGTGAAACACCATGAGGTACATTTATAGACTTATAAATTTTTGTGCTTGGGTTTCAGTTATACAATGATCAAGTACCCATCCCTCCACCAGTGCCCATCCTCCCCCACCACGGGTCCTAGCATCCCTCCCCCTCCCATCCCCCCCCATTCCCCCCATCCCCCCCTTCCCACCCTGCCGCTGTGGGAGGGCATTCCCCCTTGTTCTCTCTCTCTTCTTTTGGGTACTGTGTTTTGCCAGAGAGGCATTGAGTGGCAATCATGTTTGGTCTATAGACTACTTTTAGCATGTCTCTCCCACCCTGGGAGGGTCTTCACAACACCCTTTATTTGGTGCTCTCTTCTCTAGCAGATGTTAATTCTAAGCTCTGTCAATCTACTGAATATTTTTTTTAAGGCAAGGGGTGGAAACAGATTAATCTTTACTAGCTTTTTGTCCCTATAAATGAATTGTTATTTGACATTCATATACATAAGGACTTAATCATATAGTATTAGGAGCACCTTAATCTCAACCTTTACAAACTAAAAAAATAATCTTATTTATTCCTCAGATTCTTTTACATTATTTTTTTCCCTGGGGACTGGGTGATGCTTCTGATGGTCTCGGTGCTGGGTATTGAATGTGGGGCTCCTGCAGGCAAAGTACATCCTTAGCTTCCAGATTCCTGAAAATTTATGTGCCTCCTCATCAGGAGATTTCTATAGGCCTTATGATACTTTTTATTAGCAGTCTTCATAATGTGCATAAGAGATCTACCTTAATTTAGGATAGCTTTAACAAGCAAATCTCCAAAACATGAAAGAGTAATTTATATATGTTGTCAAGATCTGTTAAAAATAAGCATTCAGGGCCAGAGTGATAGTACAGCGGGTAGGGTGTTTGCCTTGCATGCAGCTGACCCGGGTTCAATTGTCAGCATTCTACATGGTCCCCTGAGCACCGCCAGGACTAATTCCTGAGTGAAGTGCCAGGAGTAACCACTGAGCATTGCTGGTGTAACCCAAAAAAGCAAAAAAAAAAAAAAAAAAAAAAAAAGGAAAAATATTTATCTCAGTTTGCATGCTTCTACAAATCCAATATAAGATGATTTTTGTGGCTTCTGAATGCAGGTTAGCTCTATGTTCATGAGATTTTAGTGGACGCTTGCAAGTTTCTAAGAATATATTCCTTCACAAGGCTACAGTATTCTAGAAACCAGAACCTTCTAACATGCCAACAAGAGCCTACAAGTTTTTGTTTTGAGGCCACACCTAGTGCCTGGGGGACCATGTGTCCCAGTTCTCTTGAGCTATTTTTCCAGTCCATGAACACACAATTTAAGATTATTTAAAAAAAAAAGATGATTTTTTGGGTTGGGGAGATGGCCAGAGGGTTGGGCCACATACTTTGCAAGTACAAGCCCATCCCCACCATCATCCAGAAGCCAGTGTCCCCCTGAGCACCATTAGGAGCCACTAAAAACACTGCTGGGTGTGGTTCCAAACTCACAAAGTCCACATTATTTTGAAGAGGTCCTTGACTTTCATTCTGCTTTTTCCATCTTTTCTCAAATTGAGCAAAATTATGCTTTTTCTTCTCAGGCTCATTTTTTCTTTTTGATGAGCCATAGCTAATTATTAACAATATGAAGGAATAAAAAAAAAGCTCTCTAAAGTACAAGAATTTTTTTATGCTCATGATGGGTTAAAAAAAAACATGAGCGAAAGAAAGACAATTCATAGTAATACACACTTTTCCTATTTTCATTATATAGTTATCTGTTAAAGAAAACAACTCTAGGATTCCCCAGTGCTTTCTTCAGATCATGGACTCCATGCTAGTTAACAGTTTATCCATTTGGGGTCCAAACAATAGATGAGGCACTTTCCTTGAAAGAGGCTGACCTGGGTTCAACCCTCAGAACCACCAGGAGTCATCCCTAAGCACAGAACCAGGAGTAAGTCCTGAGCACCACCAGATGTTGTCCCAAAACAAAACAAGAAACTTATTTTTTTAAAAAAATCTTTGTGTGTCTGGGTCACACCTGCAGTGCCCATAAGTGATCTGCGCTCAGGAGTGCCCCGCTGTGGTGCTTTGGAGACCACATATGATGTTGGTGATTCCAGACGTGGTCTCAGGGCTACAAAGCAAACACGTTGCCCCCTATATTATCTCTCCAGCCCCACAGGTCTATACATCTGTAATGGGCTTCCTATTAGTCAAGTGGGCTCTGAACTCTTTTTTTTTTTTTTTTTGCTTTTCGGGTCACACCTAGCGATGCACAGGGGTTACTCCTGGCTCTGCACTCTGGAATTACTCCTGGCGGTGCTGGGGGGGGGCAGGCTGGCGGGGGCAGGGAGTGGGAACCATATGGGATGCTGGTTATCAAACCTGGGTCAGCCGCATGCAAGGCAAATGCCCTATCCGCTGTGCTATCGCTCCAGCCCCTGGGCTCTGAATTCTTAACAACATGTCATGACCCATGAAAACAATTCCTGAAATTAATTGAGAAGAAAGAAAAATCAACTTTACCCAGAGCCACTGCTATGGACAGAGCCCGTTCTCTTAGGCTGGGGGATGTCCTGTGACCGTGGGACAAAGCCGGCTACTGTCTTCCACTGGGGTCTACCCAACCTGTGCATGACTGCTCTGAGAGAGGCCCTGGCAGAGTCCCCTGACCCCTGCCAGGCTCCCCCTGCCAGCCTGCCGGCACCCACCTGGATCTGCGCCTCGGCATCTCTCACCGACACGCTCAGGGAGCTGCCGGTGGAGCCCGAGCGCGGCCTCTTGTCCTGGCGCAGCAGCTCGGGGCCGGCGCTGAACGAGTGTCGCATCTGGCCCTGGTCCATCAAGTGCTGGGGCCGCTGCAACAGCGGCGAATCGGGTCCCCGCGGGCCACCGAGCGCGGGCTCCCCCTTCTTCTCCGCCTTGGCCTCCTTGGGGAAGGCGGGCAGGTTGTGCTGCTGCTGCTGCTGCTGCTTCCTCTTCTTGTACTCGGTCATGAGCTTGGAGATGGTCTTGTCGGCTGCCATGGTGCAGATCTTGTTGCCCGCGTTCTCCCACCACTCCTTCTTGCGCCCGGGCTCCTTCCTGTCGCCACCCTTGGGGCTGGGCGGCAGCAGCAGCAGGTCCCCGCGCAGGCTCAGCGCGTCGCCCAGGTGTTCCCGCAGCTGGCTGCGCTCGTCCTCGGACGGGGTGTCCTTGCCCGAGAAGCCCCCGGTGGAGGGCGTGGGCGACTCGGACTGGAAGGAGGGCAGGATGAAGAAGGGGTCGCTCTTGAAGAGCGGCGCGTCGTCCAGGCTGCTCTCCAGGTCCAGGTGCATCTGGATGTAGTGGTTGCACAGCTCCATGCACAGCTTGTGCAGCCGCTTGACCAGCCAGGCCCAGTCGGCGTTGCTCACGGGCTGCACGCTGAGCGAGGGCAGCCGCGCCCGCCACTGCCGCTGCTCCTTGCCCCGCGGGGGGCTCACCTGCGCCGTCTCCTCGAAGATGTCCTCGTCCTCCGACGAGCACGGCTGCGACGAGTCGCTGCTGCGCTCCTCGTCCTCGAAGAGCACCTTCTTCACCTGCTCGGCCGTGATGGTCTCCTGGTTGGTGAGCACGGCGCACACGAGCGCGTGGAAGTAGATGTTGAAGCTCATAGCCGACTGGCGGTACAGGTTGGCGGCGCCCCCGATGCCCGACACCTTCTTCAGCAGGCACTTGAGGCCCGGGCTGGTGTCGAACTCGCGCGCCGTGCGGTAGGAGTCCAGCAGCAGGTCGAAGATGACGGCCAGGTTCTGCATGGAGATGTAGCGGAGGAAGCCGGCCAGCTTGGCGTCGGGGCCCGGCAGGCTCTTGTCCTCGCCCGGGGACGGGCCTTTCACGAACTCCTCCAGCAGGATGTCGTAGAGGTTCTGCAGGAGCACTTGGTGGGAGAGGAGGCTCACCACGATTTCCCGGAAGGACACACTGCCAATGCAAAGAGAGGGGCCGGTGAGGGGGCTGCTCCTACCTTAGGCTTTAGGTGTGATAGTTTCTAACTGTAAATCCTCTGGACAGAGAGCCCCCCCCCCCCCCTTGCTTTAGGCTTAAGTGAAAAATAATGTGACAATAGCAAAGAGCCATATTCTAGAAAGCAATAACAAGGTAAAATTTCTGTTTATAGATATGTAACTTTAAAAAAAAGTGAAAGAAGTCCTGTATTATTATTGTTGTTGCTATTATTATTATTATTTGCTTTTTGAGTCACACCCAGCGATGCTCAGAAGTTGCTCCTGGCTCTGCACTCAGGAATTACTCCTGGCAGTGCTTGGGGGACCATATGGGATGTCCCGGATCAAACCTGGGTTCACCATGTGCAACACAAACGCCCTTCCCACTGTACTATCGCTCCAGCCCTAGATATCTAACTCTTAGACTGATAGAAGGCAAGATTTGGAGCAAGCAAAATTAATGAATCTGTTTTCAGTAAATTACACTCAACTCTTTCATGCTTTCTCTCAGCATGCCCTTTACCATGAGAACATGCTTTGTGTATTTGAGGTCCTGAGTTCATTCCCAGGCACGACCAAAGAAAATCAATCTTGACTGTATAAAGAATCATAACAAGTGGGTGTGTGTGACTGACACTGAGTTGATGAATTTATAGTTTAAAGTCTAATCCTTAAGCCCTAATAAGCTTAAGATTACTTGGATTGAGCCAGGGAGATAGCTCATGGGGGTACATGCCTGTTATGCAGATGCCCCAAGTTTAACCCCGGGTACTACACTAGTTCCATCAGTACTGCTTAGGAATCGTCCCCAAATGATTATGTGGATTGTGTAATGGTAGGGGTTTTCTGTTTCTTTCCTTCCTTCTCTCCATCACTTCCTTTCCTCCCTTCCTTCCTTCCTCTTTTTCTGTCTTCTTGGTTTTTAGGCCACACCCCGCTGTGCTCAGGACTCCTAGCTCTGCATTCAGGGATCACTCCTGGCAATCTCAGGTGTGGAGTTTTTAAGGTTTTCAAGATTTTAAAAACAAAGCCCAAATTTCTTTGTATTTAAGTGCGGCAGTTTTTTTCAGTCAAGTGTAGGGTGTACACACGAGAGCATGTTGGAACCTGGAGCAATAGTACAGTGTGTAGGGTGTTTGCCTGGCATTTGACTGACCAGGATTTGATCCCCAGCATCTCATGTGGTGTCCTAAGACCACCAGAATTATTCCTAAATGCAGAACCAGGAGTAATCCCTGGTTGTGGCCCCAAAGCCAAAACAAAACAAAACAAAACAAAAACAAAAACCCAATGAAAAACAACAAACCCAAGAAACCACTAAGTAAGCTTACAGAAGATGATACCTTGTCCAATCTTGACATCTTAGAAAGCAAGTAGCATAGTAATACGAGGTGATCCTAATTTTCTTTGCTTATAAGTTCAGCTTATTTTCCCTGTTTCAACCTTTTCCCTGTTACTTCAAAAATCATGAAAACAGTGTTGTAAATTACAGGGCCTACATTTTAAAAATTCCAGTAAGAATAGTTGAAAGTTAGACATTTGAAAATAGGATGGAGCTGGAGCAATGTTTTCCTTGCATGCGTCTGACCCAGATTCAAAACCCAGCATCCCTGATTCATTCTCAGGCCCCCCCAAAGCCCTCTAGTAATAAACCCTGAGCACTACCTAAGAGTACCACCAGGTGTGGCCCTAAAACCAATAAATAAATGAAATGAAATTGAAACTAGGAAAAGAATTGAGTGGCCAACACTGAAAAAGGAGAAAAGGGTAAACTAGCAAGGTTCTGTTCATGTAGTACTGGATATGAAATCTGGGCCTGCCACAGGCAAAGCCTACACTCAGTTGTTGGGCTCCCTCCCTAGCCCAAAGTTCCATTTCTGAAGTTGGATGCAATTTCATTAGTTACTTTAGTTTCTATTCATGCTTTTTAGTTTTTCAACCCTTCACATGCTTTTTAAACATTTTTTTTTTATTTTTGGGCCTCACCTGGCAATGCTCAGGGATTACTCCTGGTTCTGCATTTAGGAATAATCCTGGTGGTCTTAGGAGACCACATAAGATGCTGGAGATCGAATCCTGGTCAGTCAAATGCCAGGCAAACACCCTACACACTGTACTATTGCTCCAGGCTCCAACATGCTCTCGTGTGTACACCCTACACTTGACTGAAAAAAAAATCAGTACCTGGAAATTCACCCCAATGCTCATATGAATTAAACTATTTTACTAACCAGCTGAATTTTTGGAAGAAGACATTCCACTTTTTCCTTTAATATGGAAAAGATTTGGGAATGTGGATGTAGCTCATGGATGCAGTGCAGGCTTTGTATTGCAGAGATTCTAAGTTTGGTCCTCAATACCAAACCCCAGGAAAAAAGAATTCTGGCTTTCCCCTTCACAGTTGTGTCTGCTAAGTGATCCAGCCTCTTCCAGGGAATGGAATATAAGTCCATGCAATTTACAATCTCAAGTGCTTCAGTTGTGTTTGAAAACGGGGATTTCAACTCTAGAAACAATAGCCGGTGACAGGATGAAAGTTTTAGAAGAGGGCAAGGGTCTGGTGAGGTAGTACATGAGTTAAAGTAACCTGCCTTTATATCCCACAGAGGCAGGGGGGGATGGGGGGATGGGGGTGGGGGGGATATTATCCATAGTGGTGGAAAATGGGCACTGGTGGAGGGATGGGTATCTGATCATTGTATAATCAAACCCAAGCACAAAAAATTGTAAATCTACAACTGTACCTCATGGTGTTTCACTAATAAAAAATAAATTAATTAATTAAAAAATCAAAGAGAAAAAAAAAAAAGTAACCTGCCTTGCAGTGGCTAACCCTGATTCAACTCCTGATACCCCATGGTTGCCTGAGATAATCTCTGGGCCTCCTGATAACAGTTTGGGGGATCCCCATTTCCCCAAAAGAAAATAAAAAAGAGCAAGTTTCTTGTGGCAGGATACAAATATTTTTGTCTTTAAGAAATAGATTTTTGGGTCACACCAGTGGTACTCAGGGATCACTCCTGGTGGGCTCAGAGATCAAACCCAGGTTGGTCACATTCAAGGCAATGCCCTACCTGCTGTACTAGGGTGCCAATCTCTGTTTTTGTCTTTTGAAAGCTGTATTTTTTACTAATATGAGTCATGCCTCAAATTAGGTGTGTGTGTGTGTGTGAGAGAGAGAGAGAGAGAGAGATATGCCAAGTATAAAACCCAACTCTAGCTATTTCTGAAAGATTCTATGAATCTCTCTATCATCATACCCAAGTTGTCTAGCCCACAGTACCACACGATGTGACCATATTTGAGGGAAAACTCCAAAGCACTGATGGCTAAGATGAAGTCATTACAGTGCTCCCTATTCCAATATGGCTATTATCCTTATAACAAGAGACTAGGACACAAAGTAAAGGCCATGTGAAGACATCCACATAGAAGCCAAGGAGAGAGTCCTTAGAAGCAACCAAATGGACTGACTTTCAGCCACCACAAGTGTGAGAAACTTTAATGCTCTTTTTTTTCTGTCTCTTTGTACTTTGGATGGGCAGCTCCTGGCAACTCAAAACATGTGAAATGTGTGGGAAGCTAGTTACAAGACTAAGGGATTTCTATGAAAAACCATTGCTAAGTGGCCCCATAAATGTTTGTGGGATTCTCAGTCAAAGCTTGAACGGTTTTGAATCGAAGTAAGAACCAGGACCCCTTAAGCTTTCCTAGGTACAAGTTCCCTGAGCACCACTTGGCTTCATAGCAGACCTTTTCTTGGTGTGTCCATTTGGCTTCTCGTCAGGAGGAAGCTCAATAATGAGCTGACAGGACTGAGCATGATCAAAGTTGTTTGGAGTCTTGGGTGAACACTGGGTGTCCAACATAAATACCTGCACAGGGAAACAGAAGCACAGTTGAGAGCTTGTCCATTCGTCACCTGATTCCACCAGGAATTAGCTGGATGGCCCTGGGCAAGTTGCTTATTCTTTCCAGTCATATACTCCCTTAGAGAATGAAGACACTTAAGGGTTCTTACCTGGTATGTTTGTTGAAGGAATTAAATAAATTGGAATTTTTGTAAATTAGAAAGCTTTAGAACTGAAGAAATAGTACAGCGGGTAAGACGCTTGCCTTGCATATGGCTTACCGGAGTTTGATTGCTGGCACCAGATATGATCTCCTGAACCTGCCAGGAGTGATCTCTGAGCACAGAGCCAGGAGTAAGCCCTGAGCACTGCTGGGTGTGGCCCCCCAAACAAACAAAAAAGTAGAACTGAGGAATAAAAATATTCTACAAATGTGAGCTGCACCATAATACAAACAACACTACGATGTCTACCCCATGACAATTCATTCCACTGCAAATAGCAAATACTGATGTTTAATATTACTTACATTTAATATTGATTAAGAGTAAGAAAAGTAGGGCTATGTGTAAAGTGATATGCTCTGGTTTTGACAGAATGTCTGTTGGGTATCATATTCTAGCTAACTCAAGTCTGAGAAATTATTTGGCTTCTGAGGTAGCCATGCTACTCTAGTCAACAGTGGGAGAAATGACTAAGCAAACAGCAGCCTCTTCCTAGGTCTCTGATTCAGATGATTTCATTTTACATGAATTAATTTTTCTTCACTGTTCCCCTTTGGGGGGAGGGGGGGTGAGAGACAGAGAGAGAGACAGACAAAAAGACAGACAGACAGATATACAGACAGAGAGCACTCAAAGAGCAGGGGCCCATGCCTGGCACACACAGGGCCCTGGCTTTGATCCTCGGTACCCCATGGCCTCTGGCTACTACTGGGTAGCCCTAGAGGCACCTATGAAAAAGAATCTACTAACTTACCTTTGGAAGTATTAAAAAGTTTTTTGTTTGTTTGGGGGCCACACTGATGTTATATTCAAGGCTAACTCCTGGCTCTATACTCAGGGATCACTCCTGATGGGACTCAGGGGACTGTGTGGGATGCCAGGAATCGAACCTGGGTTGGTTGCATGCAAAGACAAGATCCCTGACAGTGTACTATCTCTCCAGACCATTCCTAAGTATTTTGAAGAAATCTCTTTCTTCCCTAGTCATGTAAGCATGATTCAGATTGACTAACACCGGAAGGACAATAGAGACAAGGGCCAGGATGATCACTGTGTGGTTTGGAAGCCTGACTCATGTGTTAAGGGAAAAGACATTTGGATGGAGAAGAGACCACTAAATCAATGATGGTTGGAGGAATTACTCGGGGTGGGAGATGTATAGAAAGTAGACTAAGGACCAAACATGATGGCCTCTCAGTATCTGTATTGCAAACCATAATGCCCAAAAGTAGAGAGAAAGAAGGAAAGTGCCTGTCATAGAGGCAAGAACATTGGTGGTAGAAATGTGAACTGGTGGAGGGATTGGTGTTCGATCATTGTATGACTGAAACTCAATCATGAAAGTTTTGTAACTGTATCTCATGATGATTCAATAAAAAAAATTAAGAAAAGAATGACTCAGATTGTTATTATCATCTTAAGGGTGACGACAGGCGGGAGAGACGGGATTGAGGAAGAATGAGGTAAAAAGTAAGGAGTGAAAGGTTTTCGAAATCATCTCTGCACTGCTCCCTGAATGATCGATTTCTGAGGAGGAGTCCAGTGATTTTTCTTAACCTTGCTATGACTTAAGAGACCACTGCAGGTAGGTGTGGGACTCCTTATCAGGGGATGATTATGCTCTTGGCTTCTATGTGACGGTTCCAGACCAGAATTATTGCTGTGAGGACCCACCATGTCAAGCTCTTCACTTCAGCTTCATATCATTTCTTTTTGTGGTAATGTGAGGGTTAGACAGCAGGGTTTGCTTGACTCTCCCTGTCCCCTTGAAATTAAGCAATGCCTTCTCTTGATGTATCATTATAATGATGAGAAAGTTAAAAACCTGAGTAGGTAAGCACAGGTAACCAGGAAGGCACCCAGAGGCGGGAGTCTGAGTGGCCCATTCTGGGAACCAGGCAGAGATGAATAGGTGATAAAACTGACCAGAACAGAATGGCCCAAACCCACCTGTTGCCAAGTGGAAAGAGAAGTGGGGGTCATTGAATCAACTGGTAAATTAATAAATGTCTACAGGACCTAAAACAATGTATCCACCACAGAGTTTCCCAGCAACAAGATTCTTCCACCAAGTCCCACCCGTGGGACTGTCACCCCCCATCGCTCAAAGTCCCTCAGTGGATTGTTTCTACCCAAACAATCAAAAACACCATTCTTGTGCCTTTCTTCTCTTTGTTTCACCATTGTCAGAAAACTCCCATAAAAAGTGCTCTGTGCCCCTTCATGGGGTTGCAACTTCAGGCGATTGCCTCGTTGGATGGAAGTTAAATAATTAAAACTCCTTGCTTTCGCACCTAAAGATGTTTTTGGTGTGATTGATTAAGTGAATTTATTTATAAAATTCTGCCCCTGCCTCTAAGTACTGCAGTGGTACATGCCAGTGGGATAAGCCGTATCCCCAAGAACAGATCTACTATGTTCTGGAATGTTACAGATCTGGGGGTGGAAGAGTCTGGGCTTCAGCAAGCCCTTGAGAAACCAACTGGCCAGGAAACTCCACTGATGCATACCAGTGACTGAGCCCTCTGTGTTGGCCGTCACTAGATTGGGGACAGCAGGTGTCATTACAAAGCTAAGCAGATTCTTATCGCAAATGATCCTTTTGCATCTAATCCTCAACTCACCTTGTTTTTCTAAATTTGATGTAGTTTGATAGTATGTAGACATTTATAAAAGCTTAACATTTTAAACACGTACCACAAACAGATGCTTTTACAAAACAGTAAACCCATCAATGCTTCCTGAATTTTAGTCCTTTCTTGTATTTTCAAATGATCCTTTTCCATATAATCCCCAACTCACCTTGTTTTTCTAAATTTGATGTAGTCTGATAGTACGTAGACATTTATAAAAGCCTCTTAATATTTTAAACACGTACCACAAACAGATGCTTTTATAAAATAGTGGTTAAACCCATCTATGCTTCCAGAATTTTAGTCCTTTTTGTATTTTCACAACTATGAATAACGTTGCTATCTTTGTGGGGGTCATACCCAATAGTTTTCAGGTATAACCCTCAAGTAGTGCCAGGAATTTGAATTAGGATCAGCCAAAGCAGCCCCATGCAAGGCAGATGCCTTATCTCCAGCTACCACATTTTTCTTCATACAACTATATGAGGATTTTGAGACTCTGCTTAACGATACTGCTGATGAAAACTCCAGGCAGGCTTTATTTTTTTAAATTTGTTTTTAATTAATTCTTTTTCCAAGCAGGATGCTTAAAAGGCATGCTGGTATGTCAACAACGTGTTTGGATGCATATCAAAGCCTGTGTTGGTGCTCTAAGGTCTTCTGTGATTCAGTAATTGATTGAGTCCAAAGGAACACTAGGTGGCTTCTGTATGCTTTGTTTTAGGAATAGCAAGACAAATATATGGAATATACTCTCTGCTGCTTGCAAGGAACTCATATGGTTTCTGGCCTGAATCTCAAAGAGAAAAAGCCAGTGATGGTTGCTCCATTAGTAAGTACATTTTAATGCTAATGGTGACATTCAACACCAGTATATTAAATAAGTTGTAAATGTGAAGCTCTGGGCTTCACATTTGTAATGTGAATGTGTAAGAATGTGTAAGCACACACTTCGAATAAAGTTGTGTGAAGACAGAAAAAGGGCAGTGATCCAAGTTGATCTGAGCACCAGAGGATGCAACAAACAGCATCCTTGTCCCTATCCTGTCTTGTGTTTTCACGATTATGAGTAACACGGCTATTTTTGTGGGGGTCATCCCCAACAGGACTCAGGTGTGTAACCCCCAAATTATGCCAGGAATTTGAACTCGGGTCAGCCAAAGCTGCTCCATGCATCCATACCCTGAGGTGACATATCAACATGCCTTTTAAGACATCCTGCTTAGAAAAAAGAATTAAATTAATTAAAAAGAAAGATATAAAAACCAGTTCCCGGAACCGACATCTTATTATGACATCTTATTATCTCATTCCTACTTTGGACAAACTGGCAGGCTACCGAATGTAGCCTGCCCACACGGCAGAGTCTGGCAAACTCCCTGTGGAGTACCCAATATGCCAAATACCAGTAACAATGATGGGTCTCATTCTCCTAAAGAGCCTTGAATATAATCTCAGGGCTAGGATGAAGGAGATGTTACTGGGGCCTGCTCGAGGCAATCGACGATTAACAGGATGATTTGTGATTTGTGATTTGTGAAAAAGAAAGGTGGAAAAGGGAAAACTGTTGACTGTGATACACATTTATTCCTGGTAAGGCACAGTATGGCAAAAGACATCAGAACCAGTAGATATCTGTCCTCCCAAAGGGAATGAAGGCAGTTTGGTGATGCCAAACCTACAGGTAGCACTGTAGCACTGTCCTCCCGTTGTTCATCGATTTGCTCGAGCAGGTCCAGTAACGTCTCCATTTTGAGACTTGTTGTTACTGGGTTTGCATATTGAATACATCACGAGTAACTTGCCAGGCTTTGCCCTGTGGGCGGGATACTCTCAGTAGCTTGCAGGGCTCTCCGAGAGGGGCGGAGGAATCGAACCCGGCTCAGCCAGGCTGGCTGCATGCAAGGCAAATGCCCTACCGCTGTGCTATCGCTCCAGCCCAATCTATAGGTACACCCAGTGATATCTTGAGATACGGCTCCAGTGTATCGTGGGCTGCTAGAATCCCCTGGGACCAAAGTGCCAGCCCTTACCTGTTGAGCCATGGCTCGGATGCGCCAGTACTCGGCCTCGGCACTGGGGGAGGAGGAGGGCGCAGCCACCCTCACCTGGCAGCCTTCGCCACTGAAGCTCTCAGTGCCACTGTGGAAGCAACCCAGCAGATCCTGGGGAAGAAACACAGAAGGGGTCAGTGAGGGCATCCAGGGTCTGGGTTGCAGGTCCTGCCTTGGACTTGAGTATCTGACCAATGCATCGCTTTAGCCACTATTTCATTCTCTTTGAGGTTACCTGCCTGCACTGAGCAGGAAGTCAGAGTCCACTCTCTGGCTTCACTGAGGAGGGTGAGCTCCTTCTGCCCTGACCCTCCTCTTGGACACGCACCTTCACTGGCTTGAGTGTGGCGGTAAAGGCGTCCTGCAGGGCACAGCACGCGAGTCTCCACATCTCCTCCGTGAACACTGGGCCCGCTGTCACGAGGACATACCTGTCCCAAAGAAACAAGGACAGAAGTCTCCATTCGGCCCCCAACTAAAGCTAGGCCTGCAGATACCCAGGCATCGAGAGATTTCAAAGGTTCCTTAGAACGCCTCCATATTACTCTTGCCTTTAATCCCTAGGTCAAGATATGGTCTTCTTGACAATTTTAATATAGAAGTATCAGAGGATTTGTATTATAACTAGGCCAGATACCTACACTTTAAGGCTGACATGCAAGGTTTTACATGCTCTGTACTAATATTCCACTACTCTACAAATGAAACCATGCAAACCTCTTTGGTCATTCATATTTTTATCTCCAGGCCTTTGTTTGTTTCTATCAAAAGCTAACCCCCTCAGGGGTCAGGGAGATAGCTCAAAGGGCTGCAAGGCTTGATCCAGGTCCCTGAGCATTGCTGGGGAGGGCCCCCCTTTCCACTTTGGGGAAATCTGACCATTTGCTACTACTACAAAAAGTCTTTGCTTATTACCCTACTCTGCTAGCTGTCTTGGCATCTCTCATTTTTCATATTACTGTTACATCCTTTAGAATAGGCTATACATTTTTTGAGGGGCATAGGACTTGGGTATCTTCTGGTATAGCGGAGTGTCTTGCAGAATGCCTTACACAAGGTATATTTGTTGTGTGAACCATGAAATGAAGAATTATTAGTACGGTCAATTTTTTTTGCTTATTAAAAAAATTTCAAGAAGATTGCTACCATGTAGGATAATTTAATCCACCCTGGATTTCATCATAAAAACACCAGTTTTGTGGCATTGTCTCTCACCTGATGCAGGAGCAGCCCACTCTGGAGATGGTTTCCGTGGGCTTGGCCACACAAGCCACCAATAACTCAAAGAGGTCCTTCAGCATGGTGTTGATCATGCTCTCATACCTGATGTCTATAGAGAGAGTAACATGAACATTTCTTCAAGTACTGCCAGAGAGTGGGTGGAAATGGTATTACAGGAACTCCCTTCCCACAAAAAAGGAAGTCTGATTAATAAAATAAACTCTCGGGAAAAAAATCAAGCAATAAATATAGCCATATTAGAAAAAAAACATTCTAGGGACTAGAGAAATTGCTGAAGAGGATTTAGATGCTTGACTTGAATTCCACCCTGGTTTGATTCCCAGCACTACATATTGTCCACCCAAGCATTGCCTGGGGTGGCCCCTAAGTACTGTTAGGTGCGCTTCCCACCCCCCCCAAAAATGCCCTATTAAAAAATGTTCTTAGAAAGGAGGTAAAGTGGTATACTTTTAGTAACAGTATTGTAAACTATAGTGCCTAAAAGGAAACTAAGAGAGAGAGAGAGAGAGAGAGAGAGAGAGAGAGAGAGAGAGAGAGAGAAGAAAAGTGTCTGCATAGGGGGAAGGCACGTGGGAGGGAAAAACTGGAGACATTGGTGGTAGAAAATGTCATTGGTGGAAGGGATGGGTGTTGGAATATTGTATGACTGAAACCCAACCATGAACAACTTTGTAACTGTATATTTCACAGTGATTCAATAAAAAAAATCTTAAAATGATCTTGAATACTGTTTTTGTTTGATTTTAGGCCGCATCCATTAGTTCTGAGGATCGCTCCTAGCAGAGCAGGAGGGCCATATGTGGTACTAGGGACCAAACCCAGGGTGGCTGTGTGGAAGGCAAGTGTGCAACCTACTACATTATCACTTTGGCCCTGGATTTCTTTTCTTTTTTTTTTTTTTTTTACAATTTTAGTTTACTCATTTCAAGATACATCAAAATTAAATGTGTGACTCACTTTTGAGTATTGTACATTTTTACACGTTTAAAGTACATGTTTACATCTACTTAAGCAGAACAGAACATTATATAAGAGCCTGAATACAAGTCAGTAAAAACATTTAAATTCTATTAAAAGGGGAAAATAGCTGACTGTTTTCGTTTGACTGAGTCAAATGAAATAGAACTGAATGCCTTTCATAAGAAAAACTATTTTTTTTCGTAAACTGAATCACAGTGAGATACACATTACAAAATTGTTCATGATTGGGTTTCAGTCATAAGATGTTCCAACACCCATCTCTTCACCAGTGTACATCATTAATGTCCCCAATTTCACTCCCCCTTGCCACCCCTGCCTCTATAGCAGCCACTTTTCTACTGTCTCTTTCTCTCTGTCTCTATCTGTCTCTGTCTCTCTCACTCTCTTTCCTTTTGGGCATTATGGCACAAAACTTTCTTGTCTTGCTCCCACAGGGACCTTTATAGTCTGCCTTTTGTCTAGATACTGAAAAAAGCCTGGACTGAAAAAAGTGTGACCTCCCCAAACTATATTATCTGGTCCCAATTTGAGAAATGCATCTGCATTCTTCCCCCAAATTCCTGGTGATGCCAGAGTCTGTTTTCAGTAGAACCCTTCAGGGTCCCATTCTGTGTAAGCAATGACCTGTTACTAGGCCTTCGGGTATAGTTTTCACCTACATGGAGAAAACCCCACTAGCTTTCAAATTTGCAAAATGTTCTTACTAAACTTAGCAGAGATCATTTCTTATTTCTGCCTTTTGGGGCTTCCCCTTGGGTTCAACATTCTCATTAGTTTCACTAACCTCTCCACCCAGAGGGGCCTCTTATTCCTCTTCTCTCTTTATATCTCTTGACTCCTTTCTCTTTCCTTTATAACCCTTACAAGAAGCAGTGATATTTCTTCTGCTCTCCAATTTGCAGCTCTGCCCGTGGCAAGACCCAGGAAAAACAATCTATATTCATAAGTGCTGCACGGGTTGTAAAGCTGACACAGTTGCCCTGTTCTGGCTGACTCTGTTGGAGGACGTCAGCTTACTATCCTGCCCTTCAGGCTTTCGAATCTTTTTAAAAGTGCCACACTTCGACTGTTCCCTTTATCTCTAACCTGTTAAACAACTCCTTGCCCACAACTTAGACAATTTCTAAAACCTTGCTTCTCTATTTAGCTTCCCATGGGAAGCAGGTTACAGGCCACACTTCTCCCAACAGACCTGCAGGCTGTGCATCATTTCTTCTTTTTATTTCCTACACACCTGAGTTTCAAGTATTGAAGGGATAGTCAAGACACTGCCAATGGGGGCCAGAGCAACAGTACAGCATATAGGGTGTTTGCCTTGCATATAGCCAACCAGGGTTCAAAACCCAGCATCCTATATGGTCCCCTGAGCATCAACAGGAGTGATTCCTGAGTGCAGAGCCAGGAATAACCCGAGTATCACCTGGTATGATCCAAAAAGGAAAAAAAGAGATGGTGCCATTGCTTCCTCCTGTGCACACCTATCATACATCTTAGATGTTTTAAATCATGCATTTAAAGTTGTTGTCTTGGGGTCATACCTGGCAGTGCTTGGGGGACGATGCTGAGGATTGAACTCGGCTCTCCTGATAGCTCTTCAGCCCACTGTCCTTTTTCTCACGCCCTCATACATTTATTTAAAAGTAGTGTATCAGATAGTTTGTGGGTATCAATTTTCTTTTTGGTGATCTACTATGTTATTCTATTTTAATCTTTCCTAGGACCAGTTCCTACTCTGACAATTTGCATTCGCTATTTACTAAGCCATTTGTTTCATTTTTAAATACTTGGAACTCATTTTTGATACCAATGTAAAAATATAAAAATAGCAAGTGAAAAAATTGGAGCGACAATACCAGGAGAGGAAATTATGACCTGTTGCCATGTTAGACAACGGTGCCTTGGGGTGAGAGCTACCTGAGTGGATGAAGCTCTGAATGTGCTCTACCACCAGCTCACAGGACAGGCCGATGGCATGCTTGAAGTTAGCAGAGGCCACGTCCCAGTAGGAATGGTCTTTGTGACTCCGACGGAGCCAAAGGGACATCACAGGCAGGAGAAGATGAACCACTGCATAGATACCAAACCCTGGGCCTGAAAAAGAAAAGTCAGCATTAGATTTCTGCTTTCTCCTGGGACAAAAGGGACTCACCCTGTGCATTTGTCAAGGTCTCGTTCTGAGAAGATGAAAGGAAGGTCTTACCACAAGGGCAACGACATGGACTTCAGTGAAATTTTTCTTTTGTTTGTGCACTGGTTATGCAATATACAGCATATGTTTTATTCATGCACAGATATTCAAATACAAATAAAACTGAAGTATCACTCTATCAATTCTTTAGTTCTTAAAAATAGGTAGATTCACACATACACCTAACACCCTTACTTTCTTGCTATCACACATACTGTTTACGTCAGTGGTAGACCAGACAAGCCCTTCTGACATGGGGCTAATGGCATGTGAAATCTGGTCAAAGAAGGGGACTGGAATTATGGAATAAGGCTAAGCAAAGCCAACTGGCTCATGGAGATTCTGATACCACACCCATGGCTTGACTACTGTGGGGCTCCAACACACTAAACCAACTGGCTAAAACAAATGATTTGCAAATAGATGAGTGTGGAGACATTCTAACAGGGCATGCCTTACCCGTCACTGCATCACAACCATGTAACACAAATTTATTCAGCATCTATTTTATGCATGAAGTTCCATGCTAAATTTAGGGTTATAGCAGTGAAACAGGTAGACATACATATACATGCTTTTCTGTAAATAGTAATCTGTACAACAACTTCCTTAAATATACACAGAGAAATATTTACCAGGTGTTTTAGTAACATCTCTCAACAGCTCAAAGAGTAAATCCAAGGTTGGCGGTTGGTGTTGACGGGGACAGTTGGAAACAGCTGCTGTGAGCTGTTCCAGCAGGATGATCCAGACTTCTATTAAGCCTGAAAACCATAAAACAGATCCCATGCAATCAAACAAAACAAAACACAGAATGATCATAAGGTCAAACCAAATATCACATGGAAAGAGTTCTATAAATTGCTTTGAATGTGAGATATTTCCCAGTTTGTAGCCCAAGAGGCCTAGAAACATGAACAGATTGAGATTTACATGTTTGGTGAGGTCTAGAAAAATAATGCTCAAAACTGTGCTTGGAGACTAATTGCAGCACTGGGGATTCAGCCCAGGTTAGCCACATGCTAGGCAAGCATCCTACCTGCTGTACTATCTCTCTGGACCCCTCAAATTCTTCCCAATTCTCCATCAGGAAGAGAGGGAGGTGGTATGAAAATTCTCCTATGTGGACTGGCTGTCAGATTTCTTGGTAGCTGTTGATAGCAAAAGTGTCTAACCACATTTTAGATGATCTTTTAGAAACATTGTTTTCTCCAATCTACACATCACAAAATTGTCATTTTAAGAATTTTCTTTTTGCTTTTTTTTGGGTCACACCTGGTGATGCTCAGGGGTTACTCCTGGCTCATGCACTCAGGAATCACTCCTGGTGGTGCTTGGGGGACCATATGGGATGCTGGGACTCTAACCTGTATTGGCCATGTTGGCTGCGTGCAAGGCAAACACCCTACCTGCTGTGCTATCGCTCTAGTCTCAATTTTAAGAATTTTTATGTGCACAACTCAATAACATTAATTACATGTATAATCCATTAAAAGTTCTCCCTTCTCCCTTTATTACTTTGACACTTGATAACTGCTAATCTATGAATTTGCCTGTTCTAGATCTCTCTTATCAATGGCATTTGCTTCTTTGTGTCTTATATATCTCCCTTAGCACATTACTTACAGTGCAGTGTCTATTAAAATTTCACTCCTTTTTATGGATAAATACTATTCCATTGCATGTATTTACACCACATTTTGTCCATTTACCCGTGGATGTGGTGCTGGAGACTGAACACAGAGCTCCTATGTGCAAAGTATATGCTCCAGCCCACTGAACTGTTTCCCAGCCCTGTTGGGGTTTTTTGAAGTTGGAACAGTTCAAAACAACAATCAGTTTTCCACAGAGACGGTGCCATTTTACATTCCTTTGAGGGTGCTCTCCACATCCAGGACAACACTTGTTCTTTTCCATTTTTCTTTCTAAATTATATTTATCCAAGTAGGTATAAACTGGAATTTCATTATCGGCTGGACTGGTGATAAAAGATACTGGGCAGCTTTGCATGTTGTTTGTGGCCAACTGTGGATCATCTTTTGAGGATTGTCTACTCAGGTCTGTTGACCATTTAAAACTTGGGCTGTTTATCTTTTTGCTGTTGAATGTCAGGAATTATTTACATTCTGATTCTTAAAACCTAACTGGATACATGATTTACAGATAGGTTTTCTCATTCATTAGTCTGTCTTTTCACTTGATGTCTTTCAGTACACAAAAGTTTCTCATTTTGATGAAATTTGTTAACTTGTTTTTTCTTTTGTTTCTAAAGCAAGAAAGTCTTTGTACTTCTTAGTGCATCAGTTTTTCAAGGGTACAGTGTCCATCTCCAGTTTCTTTTTATGCAATTCACCATTATTTTTTATTTATGTGTTTATGCCGTGGCTTGCAGTTCTGGTACCATTTTAATCCTATACTTATACAATTCACTCCTCATACCATGAGAAGTGGTGAGATACACAGTAGACACAGATTTATTTGCTCAGAGAATACCCGTCTTTCTTATTGCTCTTTTTCTGAGTCTTGTTTTAAAAACAAAACCCTAAGTTTTAGTGTAAGCTAAGTGGAAAGCAAGGGACCTTGTTTGTGCTCCAAACAATCCCAATTGCTGTTATTTACACCAGCAATATATGAGCCAACTTTCCTGCTCATCACTGTCCTCTGAAAAGTGTGTACAGAAGCAGAAAAGGATCCTCATATTTCATATAAAGGAGTCTAGAGGAGACTACGAGTTCGATTCCTCCGCCCCTCTCGGAGAGCCCGGCAAGCTACCGAGAGTATTCGATATGCCAGACACAGTAACAACAAAGTCTCCAATGGAGACGTTACTGGGCCCGCTCGAGCAAATCGACGATCAACGGGAGGGCCTTTACCTTACCTTTACCTAGAGGAGACTATACACAAGTTAGCATGTCTTCGTTTTTAACACTTCTAATTTACCTTGAATCAACAGTGATAGGAGGCAGAATTTTTATAAAGTAGTTCACAATATTTGATTATGCTTAATATTCGAACACCAATCCCACCATCATTACACCTTCCCACCACCATATTTTGGATGTTTCCATCCCGAACCCGAGCCCCTGCCCCAAAGCAGAACCGAGATAATTTATTTTGTATTGTTTGTTATGAATAATCCCCTGAAAATGCTCAAAAAAAAAAAACCTCTCCTTAGGGGAGAGTGTGTGAAGATTACTGTATTTCAAAAAATGGGCTGGAGCAATAGCACAGTGGGTAGGGTGTTTGCCTTGCATGCGCCAACCTGGGTTCGATTCCTCTGTCCTTCTCGGAGAACCTGGCAAGCTACCAAGAGTATCCTGCCCGCACGGCAGAGCCTGGCAAGCTCCCCATGGCATATTCAATATGCCAAAAACAGTAACAACAAGTCTCACAATGAAGATGTTACTGGTGCCCGCTTGAGCAAATTGATGAACAATGGGAAGACAGTGCTACAGTGCTACTTTATAAAAATAAAATTAAAAAAAAAAAAAACCACTGGTTTAAATTATGTAGCGCACTTCATTCTTACCTAACTAATAAACTGGAACCTCTGGCAGTATTCAACCATTTCTAGGATTTTAATTGTCTTTAGTTGTGTTATGGTGTTTTTTTTTTTTTTCTGTTTGGCCATACTTGGCAGGGCTTATCCCTGGTTCTGTGCTCAAAGATCAGTCTTGGTGGGACTTGGACATATGTTGTCATGCATCAAAACCAAGTCAGCTGCATGCATGGCAAAGTACCTTACCCTTTTTACTATTTTTACTTTTTTCTTACAGGGCCTCTGGGTTTTTTTTCTTACAGTTCTTCCTTACTAGTCTGAATTAAGCAAGCTTTTACTAATTATGATCCTTAAGGAAAAACTAAATCTTCCAAACACTCTCACAAATCGCCTTGTAACAGAAAAATCAAAGAAATAAACAAAAAAAAATTAAATTTTTAAAAAAGTTTTTTAAAAAAAGTCCTCTACAACAGTGCAAAGCCCCTTTATGCCGAGGTATTAGATTTCTTCAAGGATATAATTTTTATCCATTTCTTAGATCTAGAAGCATGTCAGAGAAGAGCCAGTAAGTACTGGTCCACAGTACCCCTCCTGAAAACTATCCCAGTTAGGAGACAGGAAATTGCACGGGAACTAATTTGAAAGTCTTTAAAGTTATTCCTTTAATGAGTCTACAGCCATCCTAGTCACAAATAGATTCTCTCTTTAGCAATGGTATAATTTCCCCAGCCTCTAACCAAATAGTCTTGTAGGAAGTAATTATGAACGGATTCTATTTCCTAGGAGAGATGGAGACAATCACTAACCACGCTGAGTGCCCAGGAACCCGCATTCCAACATGCTAAATCAAGAGAATTCAAAGTTTGTAGCCGCATGGAGTAGAATCTACAGATGGAAGATCTCGTGATGGAAGCAATCCTTTAAAAAGGATGGGTCTGAAGGCATCAGTTGTAAAATGGGCTTTGCAGGGAGCCCCTGGAAACTTCAATGACTTTAGTTAGAATCACAAACAATAACAACATAAATGGTTGAGTGTTAATATCATTACTATTACTATTTTGCTTTTTGGGCCATACCTGGTGGTGCACTGGGGTAACTCCTGGCTCTGCACTCAGGGATAGCTCTTGGTGGTGCATGGGGGAACCATATGGGATGGTAGGATCGAATCCAGGTTGGCCGTGTGCAAGGCAAGCACCCTACCTATTGTACTATGGCCTGGCCAGGGTTGAGCATTCTTGTGCTCTATGAGAAGCTACAGAACTCACAGCCAAAGCTTCTGAGAATAGGATGCAGGAAAACCTTGGGTTAGTTCAACAAACTCACCAGTGTCGTCGTCAAAGTCAGACAGGACCGACTCAATGCCATCCTCGCTGCTCACAGACTGTTCCTGAAGCCTTCGCGGCAAGCTCGCCAGCCGCCCGCTGAGGAAGATCGGCTTCAAGGGCATCTTGTAGATCTTCGCCAGTAACTAAGAAGAAAGGAGACCAAACTGCAATTTCAGATTGCAAAAGAAGCGGGGTGTGAGTATTAAAGAAAATTATAAAACCAGTAACAGAAGGATGAGGAGAGAAAACCAGAAACACTCCCAACATATGAAGGTCTGTCATTCGGATTTGTGAGATACTTACTCCACGACTTGGATGAAATGACACTCACTGGCAACAAAATAGGTAAGCAAAAATCTTCCTGATTCCATTCCTAGTATCTTAGTCCCATGTGAGTTTTATAGACTTTTATAAACCTACCATGAGAATCCCTGGGCAAATCAAGATGTTTTGCTTAAGAGACTGTAGGCAAATGAGATTTCAGAATCTATTTTTTTGGGGGGGTGGGGGGTTAGGGAATGCCTTCAAAGTTGTGCTCAGGCCGAGTGCTGCTGGGGACCACTGGGGCCACTCTGGCAATCTAGGAGAACACGTGATGCTAAGGATCCAATTGGGATCTGCCATAGGAAAGGCATGTGACTTGTCGGCATCAGGGATGGCAGAGACCCAAGAGCAAGAGGGGACATGGAGGAATTTGGCAAAGCACGTACGACAAGTTTCCAGAAGTTGCCCTAATTGATTGCCCTGGGTGCGTTACTCCTCTTACAAGGAGTCCAGGGCCTGTTACAGGGACAAACTCCCAAGGAACCTTCTTTCTCTGACCCTTTCTCTTTCTTCTCTCTCTCTCTCTCTCTCTCTCTCTCTCTCTCTCTCTCTCTCTCTCTCTCTCATTCTCTTCTTCTTCCCCCCTCCAAATTCTGACTGTACCTGTGACAGAAGATTCCTGCCATGTCTTCCAGACAAGAATCTTTTCACAAGAGAATTTCTCACATACTTGCTACAGGAAAAAAAATCTATCAGGTGCAACTGGAAAGTGTGAGGAGAGGTGGCAGGGTGATACATAAGCACCATTCTGTCTGAGGAGGTGATTTTTGTCTCAGATCAGACCATTTTGTCTGAGGAGAGGTTCTGGAAGCCTTTGGGACATGAAGGGGGTGTGAGTGGTCATGCGTGGGTGTAGTGAGAGGGGTCTGAGTTGGAGACGGAGGGAGTCATGGGGCCTGGTGGGGTCAGCGAGAGGACGAGACCTAGACAGTGCCCTGGAGATTTCATCTCTCCTTAGGGAGAGGCCACAGATGGAGGCGCAATGAGGCTGGGACGCAAGCGCAGAGGAGAGAGGAAAACATGACAGAGATGGGGTGTCGCTGAGGCCTCGAGCAAGGGCGTCATAGAGGGCAGTCATCCTGGGCCCACCAACACCGGGCACAGCTGTGGACAGACTGACCCCTGTAGGCCTGGCACAACTAAGGATACTGCTTGCTTTCTTTTTTCTTCTTTTCGGGTCATACCCAGTGATGCACAGGGGTTACTCCTGGCTCTGCACTCAGGAATTACTCCTGGTAGTGTTCAGGGGACCCTATGGGAAGCTGGGAATCGAACCCGGGTCAGCCGCATGCAAGGCAAATGCCCTACCCACTGTGCTATCGCTCCAGCCCCGATACTGCTTGCTTTGTTAAGTGCTGTTTTATTAGAACTCCTTTCTTGTCTTATTTATTTCGTCTGCCTGGCAGGAATCCTTGTTTTCTTTTTCAATTTTAATTAAAGAACCATGATTTTCAAAGTTAGTGATAGTTGAGTTTTAGGCATGTAATATTTCCACAACAATCCTGCCACCAGTGTCAACGTCCCTCTTTATTTTGTAATACCCCGTGTTATTTTTGTCAACCTTCCCCTTCCCCCACCACGTTCTAGTGTTATCAGGAAGGTTTCAGGACAGGACCCCTCCCCTATTCCCTGACATGAATTTAGGTTATGGCACTTCACGCCTGTGAATCTTGGTGAGGCGACTCAGACGTCAGGATACAATGGTGTCTTCTTGTTGACATTCATGAATGTTCCCTCCTTTGGGGGAAGGGGTGGGTGTTGAGAGTCACACTCCAAACCCAACCCCCAGTGTCCTTAGTCTACAGCGTTTCTTAGGCTTTGGCACACACCACCCAAGCCTTTGTGTAAGCTTCTGAGGTGGCTCTGAGGGCCTGGTGCTCCAGAGCCTCCCAACCCCCACCCCCACACCTGTACCTGGGAACAGCGCCTGAGATAATCCAGGGCAGGGAGGCACAGGTCTGGAGACGTGGTTCCGGGTCCGGCGACACAGTCTCCAATCTCTTTACAGTCCACCTCCCCTAAGGGATAGCATGGGGAGAGAGACAAACAAAATCACCCTGATTATCCCCTGACCACAGAAAGCTTAAGTCATCACATGGTGCTACTTTGCTAAAGAGCTACTAAAATAGAAGGGACAAAAAGTATCCCCCAGCGTTTGGAGGATCCTCCCAGGATGGGAGATGCATGCTGAAAGTAGACTATAGACCGAACATGATTGCCACTCAATGCCTCTTTTGCAGACCACAACACCCAAAAGGAGGGAGAGAACAAAAGGGAATGCCCTGCCACAGAAGCAGGGTGGGATGGGGGGTGGGAGGGATACTGGGCTCAGTGGTGGTGGGAAATGGGCACTGGCGGAGGGATGGGTATTTGATCATTGTATAATCAAAACCCAAGCACAAAAATTTGTAAGTCTACAACTGTACCTTGTGGTGTTTGACTAATAAAAATTAAAAAAAAATATCCCCAGGCATACTCTAGGGAAATACTCCAGTGTGCATGTGTGTGTGTCTGTTAAATACACTTGGGATCACACTGCACTTGTTACCAGGACTATTGTGGCATTTAACTCCCTCTTTTACTAGACAATGAACGTGTTTTCCATATTCAACCACAAAATTGTCAGCGTGTGGGCAGGGGTTCTCCTGTTCTGGGCAAACTGTCCTTCCTGTCCCCGGGTACCTGTGAAGGGTGTTGTGGGTTTTGAGATGACAAATGATCCTGGAGACAAGCCATATGCTGGGCTGGAATGATGCACTGGGTTCTGTTGGGTGAGGAACTTCATTTGCTGCCATGCTCAGTGTTAAAGAGGATTGATAAACTAAGACCCTGAGTTTGGGAAGAACATTAAGAGGAATGAAATCTATATTTTAGTGATTAGTGATTTGGTGCATCTCTACAGGGTAGTGCAGATTTTCTAATAGGTAAATAGTTAGTTGGGAATGATATTGTTTCTTTTCACGTAACGCAACTATTTTGATAGGTTTAGAAAAATTATTTCACAGCACCATTGTGAAATAATTGTCTACAATTACTGTCTACAGTTGCAGACAATTAGAATCCTTCCCTGTGAGTAAATAGATATAATTACTAGGCATTAATTAAAATTTAGAAAACAACTAAGAAGCATCTTTCTCTTTAAAAAAATAAAAAAGAAAACACATATTTCTTATGCTTTAGATCAGGGACTCACAAGTACTTGGGGAGAAGGGCAGTTAACAGAGTCATACAGTTAACCATTTGGGCTTTATATATATATATATATATATACACACACACACACACACACACACACATATATTTGTCCTTTTCTTAGCTCTGCAGCCATACACAAAAACAACCACAGACAAATTAACATGGCTGTATTTCAGTGAACTTTGTTTTTAAAATTAAACAGAATTTGACTCCAGGGTCATAATTTTCCAATCCTAGATTAGATTTGCTCGAGCACTATCCTCCTGTTGTTCATCGATTTGCTCGAGCAGGCCCAGTAACGTCTCCATTGTGAGACTTGTTGTTACTGTGTTTGGCATATCGAATATGTCACGAGTAGCTTGCCAAGTTTTGCCATGCAGGCGAGATACTCTGGGTAGCTTGCTGGGCTCTCCCAGAGGGGCAGAGGAATCGAACTCAGGCTGGCTGCATAGGCCGCATGCAAGGCAAATGCACTAACCGCTGTACTATCACTCCAGCCCACAAACAGTAAAAAAATAAAATAAAATAACAAATATACCACCCACTAAACATTTTATTTTATGTAGTATTTTCAGACAACGTTAACTGCAGATACCTGAAACCAGGAATAAGGGAGGAATACTGCATAGAACATTGATAAGAGCATGCCTAGGGGCCAGAGAGACAGTACAAGAGTTAAGGAGATTGTCTTGCATGTAGTAGCATTGCAAATGGTTCTCCAAGGACCACAGAAAAAAGGATAAAAATGTATTTTGGGCCAAATGCATCTGAAAGAGCCAACAACAGAAAAACAATTCATTTCCTATCTTGTTTATTACAGTGAGGCAGTCTGAACTTTTCTACGGAGTTTCTGTTACGTGTCAAAACTCCATGCTTGCTGGAGAAAATGGCAGCTGGGATAGCGAAGGGACCACTAAGTAAAAGATGCTTGGAGGGCTCGCTCGGGATGGGACATGCGTGCTAAAAGTAGACTAGACCAAACATGATGGCCGCTTAGTACCTGTGTTGCAAACCATAACACCCAAAAGAAGAGAGACAGTAAGCAGGAATGTGCCTGCCACAGAGGTGGTGGTGCTGGGGGAGGGGGAGGGGATGGGATGGGGATGGTGGGATACTAGGATACTGGGAACATTGGTGGTGAAGAATGCGTACTGGTGGAGGGATGATCATTGTATGGCTAAAACGTAATCACAAAAGTTTCTAAGTCTGCAATTATATCTCACAGTGATTCACTAAAAAATAAAATAAAATAAAACAAAACAAAAAAATAAAGGCAGCCATGCCTGGAGTCCAAGGTAGAAGGTAAAACAAAACAAAATGAAAAACAAAAACAACTCTATGCAAACAGTGCCCCCTGCTGTCAGGGGTGGACCAGTACACAATAACATATCTAGAAGCTGTCACCATTCACCCCAAGCCAAGAAAAAGTATCTCCACTTTATACCTCTCAAATATCTTTATATCTTTCTAGCACGCTGCAAAGAATCTTGACCTAAATGTTTCAAAGAAACTCCCAGTACCCAAATGTCCAAAGACAAAGCCCACTGCTTTTCCTGTTCCTGTTCTTGCATATAGCTAATTCTATATGACATGGGACCTTGGGAAATGAGGAACCAATCTTAACTTCTCTCAGGTCCTCACTGGAGCATCATAAATCCTCTATAGATCCCACAGATGCCAGGTCCCACCCCGCCCTCACCTGACCTCCTGCAGCATGGGCCCGTCTCCATTGTCTTTTCCACACTCACCAGAATTCAGTTCTGGTGAGTGTGGAATAATGTTGCACGTGATTGCATCCTTTTTTTTTTTTTTTTTAGCTGGAGACGTTCCTCACTGTTCCTCACATCACTGCGCTGCACCAGACCAGAAAACCTGGCCTCCTCTTCCTTTATTTTCACTCCTCATCCACTAATCTCTTGTGTCTGAGTATCTTTAAGGTGCCCTATTTTTAGAAAAGTGACTCCAGAGCTCATTTTATAAAGCTAACATGTCACCTCTTTGAGGCCGGCACATGTATCGCCTGCCAAACCCCTCCCACCCAGGCAGTTCATTTCAGATTAAGGAAAAAAGAACAACTAGCTTCTATTGAAGAGTTCATCATACTTGTCTGTAAGGACTTGTGTGCATTTTCCAGAGAGGCCAGCAGCCTTTCCCAGACGGGAAGCCCATTCTGTTCAGCTTTGTATCCCCATGGGAAGGATAGGCCCATGTGGCAGGCACTTAAGAACTATTCACTGAATAAGAGAATAGCCCTCATGCGGGTTCTTATGAAACAGAGAACTATGAAATACTAGGAAAAAGATATATGTATAACCCCAGCTCCTGGTAAAACACTCTTAAAGCCTTTGTTATTTCGAAGTGCTGAGAGCAATAGCTTTTCTTGTAATAGCTGGTCTTTGTCTCCAGTTCCTGATATGTAACCGCTCAATCTCTTGGAATTTCCTGGGTGACAGGAGTTTTTGTTTGATTTAATGACAGGACCAATGGGGTGGGGGTGGGACCCTGCTGCTTGAAAGCCCAAGTCAGCAGCGATCAGATCAGGGTCTTGGAATTTGCCACTGACTCTCCATTCTCCAGAGGCTAGAGGGACTAGAAGCAGAGGAATAGAGTGACTGATCAATCATTCCTATGGGATGAAGCATCCATACAAATCCTGAAGTATGGCGTTCTGAGAGTTTGAGGTTTAGTGAACACAGCTGTGTGTCAATCCCCCTTTCAGCATATCCTTTAATGACCAGAATTCCCTGGGTTCGATGGGTTTTCTTTTATATTTTTATTTTTGCTTTTGGGGTCACACCAGCGATGCACAAGGGTTACTCCTAGTTCTGCAATTTGGAATTATTTCTGTTGGTGCTTGGGGGACCATATGGGATGCTGGGAATCAAACCTGGGTTGGCCACATGCAAGGCAAACACCCTATCCACTGTGTGATGGCTCCAGCCCTTTGATCAGTTTTCTAACAAATTCTCAAGACCAAAGTATAGAGCGTATGGGGAACTCTTGGCAGAAGTGGTGGGGAACATGGGGCCCTACTATTTGGGATGAACATCTGAGGGGGAAGTACAGTATCATGGGATCAGGGAGAACTTTAATTTTGTTACATCTCAGAACTGAACTGAAGCAACCCAGCTGGTATCACAGGGAATGACTCAGTGTGGGGACAACCCATCCTTCTGGTATCAGAAGTGCAAATGCGCAAGAATTTGGGAGAAACACACCACAGCAAGGGTGAGAGTTCTCTCAGTAAGGCCTGCATTTTTTCTCATGCCTGCAAAGGTTCACACTTAAGGCAGGCATTGGGGGAGGGGGAAGCACTGGACAGTCCCGAGGTGGGCTGACAGCAGTGGGTGAAATTAGAGGGCACTCTCTGTTTGATTAAAGGAGGTAGATTTTGGAGGTGGAATGAGTGATTCTTCTTCTGAAAAAGGGATGGCATGCAAATCAGTTTGAGAACCTCTGCTTTAAAGTCTTCCTATGATTGGTATCCTAGATTGGCTTCTGATTCATGCAGAGCATAAAATCTGCTAGGTTTCCCTTGAAAGTAATACACTGTCAAAGAAGGTAGATGCTGCATTTCCAAAATATATTTATGATTAATAAGGTTGAGTGGGGCAATGTTAATTTGTTTAGGAACTGGGAACTCAGACTCAGTTTACTAGCTCTGTGAAATCCAGGAGAGTAGTTTCCTGCATAAGGCATTTGCCAAACGGAATACTAAATATTCCAATTCAAAGAGTCGTTGGAGCAAAATAATATATAGACTGGACGTGTTCTAAATTACAAAGTTACTCCTGGAATACAATAAAAAATATCAACCCTGGACCAAATACAAGTTGCTTTTACAGTAAACAGCACATGGTAATCCATTCATACCTAGGAAGTTTGAATGCTTGTACTGGGCTGTCAGTGGTTCCTACTTCTAGAATTTTCCATGTAAGCCATCCTGGCGGCTAGGGCCTACAAGAGCTACAAGGCACAGAAGGAGGATTCCACTTACCCAGTCCTTTGACAAACTTCATAAGGCACATGATGTAACTAGTGGCTGCATTTGCAAACACCTGGATGTTGTCGGTATTGAGAAAAGCTTCAAATACATCAAACACGGGAGCTTGGCTTTTTCCTGAAGAAGGAAGAGAGAAGAATTCTAGGAAAGTCTTCTGTCTGGTCTTAAACTATTTTTTGAAGGTCTTTTGAGGGATGTTAAGGAGACCTGGCGGCTCTCCTGATGGTTCTTGACCAACAGGCTGGTGGTGATTCAACACAAGGGCCTTCGATGTGGTTCTGTGCAGGCCCCGTGGTGCTCATCAGGCCATGTCAGTGGTGCTCAGGGCTTGTGGGCCACACCTGGTAGTGCTTGGAGGTCCCCGGGACTGTACCCTAGGATGCTAGTGAGACCATGTGGTGCTGGTAATTGATCTAGAGTTGGCCCACCATATGCCTTAACACCTATATTAAGTATACACCGTACCTTCCCAGTCTTTGCTCTTTGGTTCTTAATTTTAATTTCCTATTTATTTATCATTGGTTGTCACTATTTTAGAGTTTCATGGTTTTAGCTCCATATGTGTATAATTACCTATAGTCTCACCACTTAAGTTCTGGTGCCATCCCACCACCCAAAGAGATTCCTCTGCACAGGGCCAGATGGATTGGGCATTTGCCTTGCATGCAAGCAACCTGGTTTGATCCCTGGCACCCTATATGGTCTCCTGAACCCACCAGGAGTAATCTCTGAGCACAAATACAGAAGTAAGCACTTGAGCATCACTAGGTATGGCCCCCAAACAAAAACAAAATGAACAAAAAGAGAAAACCTTCATCTCATCATTTTCACTGACACTAGAGTGTTTGGTTATTTATTTATTCAGAGTCACTCCTGACAGTGCTCAGGGCTTGCTCATGACTCTACACTTAGGAATAACACATGGTTGGGCACAGGGGACCATATGTGGGGCCAAGGTTTGAACCTGGGTCTGCCACCTGCAAGGCAAGTGCCCTACCTGCTGTACTATTGGTCTTCCCCTACTATGAGTTACTTTGGTCCAGTTCATTTGCATTAGTAATTCATAGTCCACCAAGAAGTGAGCCTGTCTGGAAAGAAAATCTTCCAGAAGTTAAGACTCGACTCCCAGCAGATTGCCTGGAGCTTGGGATAACTCAGTGGGGAATCGCCTGGGCTACTGAGTAGACAACAAGCCTGGCAGCTCTCAGCTCTGTCTGCAGTTCTCAGCCTTGCTTGCAGGGAGGCTCCGAAGAAAGCTCAGCAGAGATGAGGGCCAAGTTGGCGGAAGGCCAGGCTCAGGCACTAGGTAGGACCCAAGAGAAATGAGGATCTTTGACAATCTCTGGACACTTAAGAAAAGTAAAGTTCAGACCAATCCCTAATGGTGTATCTTAATGCAGTCAAACTGTTGCCGAGAGGAGTAATCACAGAGTCTGAGAATGCCGTCCACAGAAAGCCCTGCCCAGGGCTCTGTCATGGTACTGTAGCAAAGCATCTGCCTTGCAAATGTGGGGCTTGAGCTTAATCTAGCATCTTCTCCCTGCCATGTGCACTGAGCATGCTCTGAACAGCTCAGCCATTTTTTGCTTGTTTGGTTTTTTTTTGCTTTTTGGGTTGTGCCCGGCAATGCATAGGGGTTACTCCTGGCTCATGCACTTAGGAATTACTCCTGGCAGTGCTCAGGGGATCATATGGGATGCTGGGAATCAAACCCAGGTTGGCCGTGTGCAAGGCAAATGCCCAGCCCCAGCTCAGTCATTTGGAATCCCCCTTGTCACAGTGTACTGTCTCCAGGGAACCGCAAGGTAGTGTGAGTGACCTCTAGCCACGGTAACAACAACTGAAAGAGATGTGAATTACTTGAAATACTTTTTTTTTCTTTTTGGGTCACATCTAGGGATGGTCAGGGGCTACTCCTGGCTCTGCACTCAGGAATTACTCCTGATGGTGCTTGGGGGATCATATGGGATGCCGGGGATTGAACCCAGGTCGACCATGTGGAAGGCAAACGCCCTACCCACTGTACTATCACTCCAGCCCCTACATGGTTATTTTTGATTTGGGGGTCACACCTGGCAGTATTCAGGAGTTGGTCCCAGTCATGCTGGACCTGAGCCTCTAACCTGCAAAGTTTGCACTTTAATCCTCTGATCTGTCTTCCGGACTCTATTTCAAACTATTTTTTAATTAAAAAATTAAATGAAATAAAATTTGACAAGCCTTCACACTTAGCAGGGTTGGCTTTTGGTGGGCATCTGGGAACTGGACTCTCTGAACTCTCCCAGGTAACCATACTGATGAAGGTGCTTCATGATGCCGGGACTGTTAAAACAACTTGGATTGTTTGCAACACCTGCTGGGAGCTGGAAGTTCTGAACAAGGTAGGCAGACAGCACCTGCTTGACCAACCCTCTGCTGGGTCACTGAACAGAAACACACACGCACATGCAAGCATGTACACACATGTGCGCGCACACACACACAATATATTTGTCCTACAGAGGCACAAGAGTTCTGGGTGGGAAGCCATGTGAGAGGGTGAGAGCCTCTCAAACCCTGCTTGTGTTTTTTCTTTTTCTTTATGATCTGACTTGTTTGTATTATGTCAACATAGTATGCATTTGCTGTAAGTCAGATAATAGATTTGCCCCATATAATAACTCTTGGCATAACTGTGCTGAGTGCCACAAATTCTGATGGGTCTCTGAAGGCAGGCTTGTCCTGGGATCCCCTGGTCCTTGAGTGAGCTTTGTGGGTGCCTACCCATCTCCAGCCAGACCCAGTCTCCCTAATTTAGTTCCCTGTGTTGTAATTCTTATCTGCTTCTCAGCAGTGAGCCTAGAGCGCTCATCTTCTTGGTTTTATGAACGAAGCCTAGACAGCTATACAAGGATAATAAGGAAAAGCTCTCAGCCCTTTTTCTAATCTCTCAATAAGAGCAGGGCATGATAATGATCAGAGCTCTTATGCTGCTGGCAGAACTCAGAACTTGTGTCTCTGCTCCTAGCCCAGATCATTTTCCTCTGATAAGAGGCTGAATATCAGTCTGCCTGAGTGTCAATTTCTCCTGATGTATAAAAATTGGCCTAAAGAATAAATGCTCTCGGCACAATCCTGCCACACATTCACGCATCCTCTCCCCCTTCCCATGCAGGTTGTAGCCAGAACAATTAGGCAAGAAAAATAAATATATACAGCACATTCAGACTGGAAAAGAAGATGGAGCAGTATCTGTGGATGACAAGGTCATGTCTTGAGAAAAACATAAGCAACCGGCTAGAAAACTGTTCAAACTATTAAGCGAATCCAGTCAAGTTTCACCATACAAAATCAGCACATGTCCTTACCCATGGAGTAATCGCCAACCAGGTACTCCTTCACCTCAGACTTGTTCCCACTGTGCACTGTCTCCAGGGCACTAAACAAGGGCCTCCATCCCGACTGGATTTGGGTGGAACACACTTCAACCAGCTCACCAATTGAGGTGACGACCTGCCAGAGACAATGGAGGTGGCACTCAAAACGCTTTCCTGAGAAGCAAGGGAGAGGACAGGGAGGAGAGTTCAAGGGGTAGAGAGCTATAAATGGATGGACACGAACAGTATCATGCAAAGTGAAATAAGTCGAAGGCAGGGGACAGAGAGAATGGTTGCACTCATTTGTGGGATATAAAAAAACACAGTATGAGACTAACACCTAAGAACAGTAGAACTGAGGGCCAGGAGGACAGGTTCGTGGTTGGAAGCTTGCCAAAAACGGAGGTTGGAGGAGAGAATAGTTAGGACAGAGAAGGGACCACTATGACAATGATAGCTGGAAATGATCACTCTAGACAAGAACTGAGTGCTGGAAGTAGTAAAGGGATATACATGATCACCTTCTAGAACCTGTATTGCAGATCATAATGACAGAGAGACAGAGAGAGAGAGACAGACAGACAGAGACAGACAGACAGACAGACACAGAGACAGACAGAGAGAGAAGAGTGTCTGACATACTGTCAGGCTGGTGGTGGGGTGGGCAGTAAATGGTGGGAGGGAAACTTGGGAATAGTCCTGGTGGGAAATGTACCCTGGTAAACCCATTCATGAACAACTCTGTGACTGTTTATCTGTTTATCTTTTTTTTTTTTTGCTTTTAAGTCACATCCAGCAATGCACAGGGGTTACTCCTGGCTTTGCACTCAGGAATTACTCCTGGTGGTGCTCAGGGGACCATATGGGATGCTGGGAATCAAACCCAGGTTGGCAGTATGCAAGGCAAACATCCTGCCCGCTTATGCTATCGCTCCAGCCCCTGTTTTTTTTTTTTTTAAGGGAAAAAAGAGGTAGTGCTTATGCCTTGCATGTGCAAGGCCCCGAGTTTGATCTCTGGCATTGCATGTTCTCCTCCTGACTCCATGACTCCCTACACCTGTAGGGTATAGCCTGGTGACCCCTGAGCATCAAATGTTCAGGCCTGTAGTCCTGGGCCTAGCCTTGATGAACATTCCTCCTATTTGAAAAGAGAGAAAATTTCTGTAAAGGTTGGTATAATATTTGGCTTTCCAAGTCTGGGTTAATTGTCCTGAAAAAGAAAAGCCAGAAGTAAATCAAAATCTCCGAACAGTCATATTGCATGAATTTGCACTTTGTTGATGATAATGCTGTTGACTAACTCTTCACATGCTCATTAGCCATTTGTACTTTTCTTGAAGAATCGTTTTTTTTTCTTTTTTGGTCACATCTGGTGGTGCTCAGTGTCTACTCCTGTTCTGCCTTCAGGAATCATTCATGGTGGGGTTTGGGGACCATATGTGGTACCAGGGATCAGATCCAGGTTGGGGCACGCAAAGCAAGTGCCTTACCTGCTGTGCTATCTTTCTTCTTTCTCCATTTTTTTCTTTCTGACTTTTTTGGGTCACACCTGGAAATGCTCAGGGGTTACTCTTGGCTCTGCACTCAGGAATTACTCTTGGTGCTGCTTGGGGGAACATATGGGATGCCGGGGGTCTAACCCAGGTCGGCTCTGTGCAAGACAAACGCCCTGGCTGTACTATCGCTGTGGTTCATCCTGGGTCCCTATTTGTATATGTTTTTCATTTTCAGAAATCGGGGCTTTGCCCTCTCATTTTTTTGAAAATGTAACAAAGAAAAAACTGAAAGCCTCTTATATTAGTGATGTAAACATTGATTTTATATGTTTATAATTATTTTGAAATTGTATTATTTATTTTTAAAAAAATTTTTGTTGTTACTGTGTCTGGCATATCGAATACTCTCGGTAGCTTGCCGGGCTCTCCGAGAGGGGCGGAGGAATCGAACTCGGGTCGGCCATGTTGGCTGTGTGTAAGGCGAACGCCCTACCCGCTGTGCTATCGCTCCAGCCCTAAAATGTCAAACTAAAAATGAACATTTTTTCCCTCTAGAAAAAAAATTCACAAGCATTTTTATAAAATACTTTTAAATTTAATTTATATTATACAACTGTCTCTACAAAATATTTGCTAAAATGTTCAATACTCAAGCTACCGAGAGTATTCGATATGCCAGACACAGTAACAACAAAGTCTCCAATGGAGACGTTACTGGGCCCGCTCGAGCAAATCGACGATCAACGGGAGGGCCTTTACTTTACTTTTACTTAAAAAATGTTTATTAGTGAAACACCATGAGGTACAGTTGTAGACTTATAAATTTTGTGCTTGGGTTTCAGTTATACAATGATCAAATACCCATCCCTCCACCAGTGCCCATTTTCCACCACCATGGGTCCCAGTATCCCTCCCACGCCCCCATTCCCCCCATCCCACCCTGCCTCTGTGGCAGGGCATTCCCTTTTGTTCTCTCTCTCCTTTTGGGTGCTGTGGTTTGCAAAAGAGGCATTGAGTGGCAGTCATGTTCGGTCTACAGTCTACTTTCAGCAGGCTGCTCCCTTCCTGGGAGGATCCTCCCAACACCCTTTATTTGGTGCTCCCTTCTCTATCTGAGTGCCTTCTCATTTTTAAAGTTACTGACTTTCTAGAATTCTTTATGTTCTGATTCGAGTCCCTCTGAAATGAAATGATTTGCAAGTAACTTTTTACTGTGTTGGACTGGTCTTTATTATTTTTTTATTAGAGTCTTTTGCAAAGCAGAAATCACATTGAAACCCAATTCATCCAATTTGCTGGGTGCAGCGGTGTGTATGTAGTCCCAGTTACCTAGGAGCTGAGGCCAGAGGGTGCCCCGAGTCCAGGAGTTCTGGGCTGTTATGTACCATGTGGACTGGGTGCCCGCTAAGCTCAGCAGCAATCTCGTGGAAGAGAGTGATGTTGAGCTTATCCCCTGGATTCAGCAATCCCCCTGAAGCAGGAGACCACCAGGTTGCATAAGGATGGTGAACTGGCCCAGGCTTATAAAAGAGCAGGTGGATTAATCCAATTTTCCTTTTTAGGTCACATTGCTGCCATTTCTATGAAATCTTTACCAAACCCAGGGTCTTAAAGACTTCCACCTATACCTAACCCAGGCTCTTAAAGACTTCCACCTACACTTTCTTCTAGAAGCAGTGTTTTCTGTCTCAGGATTTGCTATTACGAACTCCTCACAGAAAAGCAATCACATAGAGGGGATTTTTGGTAAGCAGCTTTGTTCTTTCAATGGGCTGTTTCCAAGGCTTATAACGTTTCTGTTTTAATTGATGAATAATATTTCATTCAGGAGGTACCACCTTTACATGATCCATTTATCAACTTCAATGGGGTGGGGGAAAGGGACCATGGGACAATGCTGGAGAGATTGTGACACACCGATGTGAAGGTTAGTTAATGCATGTTTTGGTCATTGTCTCTGAGGTAGAAACCATTCTGGGCATGATGAAATGCAAATGAGAAGAGGAGATTAAAAATGCATCATGTTTTGGCCCTGGTCTGTACTGCTGTTTCCCAGTACAGAAGCAAAAATGGGCTGGAATACAGGAAGGTTGGGTTTTTTACATCCCCAAAGAGGTTTCACGGGGTTGATTTACTGCTTCCTGCCTGAGGAAGCATTTAAGGGGGGGCACGAAGCATTGACCTTTAACCCTGTCTCATTAATCTCATCTGTATACCCTTTTCCCCAGAGGTTCCCCTTAGGTAATCATGGGAAGAATCCAAAAGTTTGATTGTACATGCACAAGTCAGGTGCAGGTGGTGGAACCCAGAGTGTTCAAAGATGGGAAGAAGCAAAGGAGGGAGAAATAAAAAGCCACTCAGAAGAAGTTCTTAGTCTCAGGTCAACTTACCCCAATTCCTCTGCAATGCACCTTTTTATTCCTTTCGCACTTTCTTTTTAAATTTTTATTTATTTACTTTTTGTTTTGACCCATCCTAGGTGGTGCTCAGGGATCATTCCTGGCTCTTCGCTCAGGGATAACTCTTGGCAGACTCAGTGGACTATCTGGGGAGCCGAGGCTCGAACCCAGATCTGCTTGTGCACAAGGCAATATCCACTGTACTATTGCTCCGACCCTTCCTGTCTCATTTTCAACACAATTTCTGTCCCTGAGTCTTCTGAATGAATCCCTCTCCCTTGGGAGAGAAGCAGTGAGACACATGCCACCATCCCCTCATTCCACTAGCCACTGGGTTCCCCTCAAGTGGCCTATCCATGAAGCACTGAGATTTTCGTTTAGTTCAAATGCCTACCACACACACACACACACACACACACACACACACACACACACACCTGGTCTTGGACGTCCTCATCACACAACTCCAGTTGCATGATCCGCTCGAAGGGTCGGAAGAGGGCCTCGTTGAAGTGGAAGTGAGGTGGCTCGTTCCAGTCGGTGAGGACCTCTGTCAGTATATCGTGGATGAAGGATACGGCCTTCTGGGATACATGTCTTTCCTTATGGCAGGCGGCCTGCAGTACAGAGGGAAGGACATCAGGACTTCAGGAGAGAAGAGCTTGCATGCTCAAAGTGCTCCTCCCCCACCTCATTCTAGGGGGACAGTGGCAGTAATTCTGTGAGGAAGCATTTCTCAGGGTTCAGTACAGATGCAGGGCTGGAGAGATAGCACAGTGGATAGGGCATTGCCTTGCACACGGCCAGCTGACCGGGCCGACCTGAGTTCAATTCCTCTGCCCCTCTCAGAAAGCCCGTAAAGCTATCAAGAGTAACTCGCCTGAACAGCAAAGCCTGGCAAGCTTCCCATGATGTATTCAATATGCCAAACACAGTAACAACAAGTCTCTCAATGTTACTGGGCCCACTCGAGCAAATCGATGGATAACAGGAGGACAGTGACAGTGACAGTACAGATGAACAGAGCAAATGACGTTGCATTTTTAATAATCCAACCCACTAATCAGATGTCACTACAATTTCATACCACATGTTTGGAAAAAGGCCCGTTTCCACTAATTTCTTTTTCCACCTGTAGCAGAACTTTTTTTTTCTTTTTTGGTCACACCTGGTGATGCTCAGGGGTTACTCCTGGCTCTGCACTCAGGAATTACTCCTGGCAGTGCTCGGGGGACCATATGGAATGCTGGGAATCGAACCCGGATTGGTTGCATGCAAGACAAATGCCCTACCTGTTGTACTATCACTCCAGACCCTATAGCATAACAGTTTTCTTGGGGTGTAGGATAGAGATTTGAACCTATCCCTAGAACTGCCCATGGTCTCAGTCTTAGCCCAGATCTAAAGGTAGAAAGGTTAGATGGATTATCTGTCCTTGCTCAGTGACTGGGCTGATCGTTCCACCAGCGTTCTAAGGGGGCCAGAGTTTATGCTGCCTATGTCCCCATCAGAGTCTCTTCCTACACTGACCATGGGCTTGGATGTGTGATTGGCACTGGCAGCGAATGATGGTAAATATTATCTAAGAAGAGAACCGAAGAGTAGAAGTGTTCAGGGGGTTGTTGCTCTTTCTTTCCTCTGGAACCCTAGACTAGCCATCGAACAAGCAGGGTTAATCAGACAAAGGATGAGAGATGATGGAGGGAGGATCGTTTGGCCACAGCTCCCACTCAAGGCCACTGTGAAACACTGGGATTCGGTCTTTGCACCAGCTGGCCACAACTGCCCGAGGAAGGCAGCCGAGATTAGCCCAGCTGAGTCCTGCTCAGGTTTATGACCCAAAGAATCAGGAGCTAAATAAACAGCTGTCACTAGGCTTTGGGTAAGCTTGATGAATGGCTTTCCCATAAGTCATTGTTCTTTTCTACTTCTTTCCTTCCTAAAATGTTCTCAGGTTAGTGACTTAAATCACCCACAATGGGCTGCAGAGATAATAGAGCAGGAAAGGTACCTGTGTTACATATTGCTGATGTGGTTTTGATCCTTGGCACTACATACTGTCCCTCAAGCACAGCCAGGAGTGATCCCTGAGCAGAGAGTCAGGAGTAAGGCCTGAGCACTGCCAGATGTGCCCCCCCACCAAAAAATAACAACAACAAATTACACCTAAGTACTTTATTTCATGATATATCCCTGATAAGCAGTACAGAGCTTATAAGAAAACTTACCATTGCCAAACGGGGTATTGCTTTACCCTTCCTATTTAGAAGGATTTCATTTTGTATTTATTTCAAAATTTATGAACATACCTATGGAATATATACAAAATGGAATATTACTCATCCATGAGAAAAGATGAAAAATTTGCAGTATGCTGCAGATTGGATGGGATTGTATGTCATGCTGAATGAGTGGGAAAGGACAAGATAAATATTGGAGTATCTTGCTCCTAAGCAGAATACAAGAAAACAAAGTGAGGGTTTAGAAAATCCCTGAAGGAGACAAATCCTGGCATTATATTACCAGAACTTGGAACTGAGGAGGATCAGGAACTGGAACTGGAGCAGTTGGAAAGTGGGGTGTGGGGTTGAGGGTAGAAGGGACCATGGAACAAATGGTGGAGGGTCCTGAAACAAATGGTGAATTGATGTACTAGCACCACAACTATAAACCAATGACTTCAAAACAGTTGTGAATGACAATACCCCAATAAAATGAATTAATTAAAATTTAAAAAATTTCAAAACAACAACAATAAAAACCTTCAGAAGCAGCTGACCATTGCAAACAGAGATGCTCTGATGCAGTGACCCTGTAACTAGGCACATAAGCTGCTCTGCTTTTCAGAGTGGGAAGGGTCCTGGTGTTAATTCTTTTGGGAAACAAGCACAAATACTTCCTCACCTTAGAGGGCACTGCCCTGGGTCTAATGAGCTCTAGAGAGAGTCTGGGAGGAACCAAAGGCATTGTTCTCATGTAACTATAAAAACCAAAATCCAGAGATTATAAAACCCAGCTCCTGGAAGAGAACAGCGCAGAGTCTCCTGCCCCCGTGCCTGGCTGTCCTCGCTGGGGCCCCTTGGAGGGGGGGCGGGTTGAGTTTCTCTCCCCGCCCCAAACACCCGAAGTCTTGCGGCAGCCAAAATCCTCCAGAACCAGCCACCACCATGCTGAGACCACTCTCCACAGGCAGGAAGGTACCGGCAGAGGAACAAAGCCATGCGGGTCCCGGGGCTGAGATCTCCAAGCCTGCTCGGATCAGGGCTGAGCATCCTTCACCCAGATCTTCCATTTTCCAGAAGGCAGGGGTCACACCCACCATCTGATCCCCGGCGCCATGTAATCCCATCGATGGCCAAGACCTAGAGACTATAAAACTCAGCTCCCGGAAGACATCTTATTATCTCATTCTTACTTTGGACAACCTGGCAGGTTACCAAATGTTACCTGCCCACATGGCAGAGTCTGGCAAACTCCCTGTGGCGTACCCAATAAGCCAAATACCAGTAACAATGATGGGTCTCATTCTCCTAATCCTGAAAGAGCCTTGAATCTGGCATTTTTTTTTTTTAAATCTCAGGGCTAGGATGAACAGACGTTACTGGGGCCTGCTCGAGGCAATCGATGAACAACAGGATGATCGTGATCGTGATGTAGAACAAGGCCCAGATTCAAGTGCTACTAGCAATAGTTAATTATAAAGAGGAAGGGTCAGTGAGAACACAAGGGAGCACTGTCCCTGTGGCAGTATGTTAGCTATTGGGGTTTGAGCAGGGCATGGGGCAGTGCTCAGAGCTTGGGACCGCCCACTGGCCAGCTCCCTGGGTGTCCCCCACTCACCTCCACCAGGTGTGGGGCCACCAGGCTCCAACAGCGCAGCACATGCAGCAGTGGCCGGGACTTGCTCCGCACGATCCTCAGCATGGCGTCCCCCAGGCGGAACAGGTGGAGGGCACTTTTGCGGTCTTGGGTGGATTTTACCTCTCCTACAAGGGCAGGCCAGACCGTGAGAGCGAGAAGGCTCAGACTCGAAAGTGATACAGAGAGAGGATGAGAAGCAAAGATTACTGGGCTGAGCTAGTAGCCCTACTGGGTGTGGGCTCACCCAGAGAGGACCCGTCCTGGGTTCATACGCAGTGCAGGATTCACTTTTCTCTCCGGCTCCCCATGGCCCCAAGACCTTCCAGGATAAGTACAAACCATGCTTTTTTTTGTGGCTTTTTTTCATTCTGTTTTTTGCTTTTTGGGTCACACTCGGTGATGCACAGGGGTTTACTCCTGGCTCATGTACTCAGGAATTACTCCTGGCAGTGCTCCGGGGACCATATGGGATGCTGGGAATCGAACCCAGGTTGGCCACGTGCAAGGCAAATGCCCTCCACACTGTACTATTGCTCCAGGCTCAGTGTGCTTTGTTTTTTTGGGGAAGGACCTTTCAAGAAATACTCCAGAGGTCTGAGGTCTGCTGCCAGCAATATTGGGCTCACTGGTGCGGGTCTGAGGTTTAGTGAACAGAACTGGTGATGTAGAGCTGCGCTAATGGCCAGTAGTGCTGGAGACCAACAGGGCCACACTGGAAGTGCTGGGGGCTATCCCGGCTACAACCTGGCTCTGCTCTAGGGATCCAAGACTTGGACTTGGACTGCCAACCTTGTGGCCATTTCTTCAGGAAGAGCATTACCTGGCATGGCCAGAGAGTAATCCACTGTATCCGAGACAGAGTGGAAAAGCTGAGACTGCGAGGCTTTCTTCAGCTGGTAAAGGAAACCTCCCAACGCCATCAGGTTCAACTTGTCCGTAGCGTCTTCAAAGAGCCTGGGAGAAAATGATGACATGCTACTTGGAAGCAAGCGAGCAAACTCTATTTGGCAAAATGACTATGGTAATTTTGTTCAATGTGATTAATGAACATGCTGTGTAAACACTGTCATGGACATTAGTATGTCTGTTATTACTGTGTAGAAGTCTCTGTGAATTAGGAGATTTCAATCTGAAGGGCACAGAACATATTAAAAAAAAAAAAAAACTTTCTGCCCTCACGAGTTAACTAGGCCATGGAAGGCATGCATTAAACAGGTGGAAAGAATCTGAAAGATAGCAAAGGCTTCCTCTTAGAAACAGAATAACTAGAATGGAATCATTCAAATTTGCTTCCACCTCATATGCTGTTTTAGAGGAAAAACAGTAAGTTCATTGGACCTTTGTTGGGCTATAGTAGGTGAATATTCTAGTGAGGGACAAAAAAGCAAAGGAAATTCAGATATGCATGACCTTCCCTTCCTGCCCCTTACAGTCCAAGAAACTGGTTTAGTATCCTCTGGAGTTGTGAGGTTCAGTTGGAACGACCATTTTCCAATACTGCTTTGCATGCTCTCTGTCTTTCTATTGACTGGGATCAGGCACTTCTAGAAGGAGGAGTTGGGGAGGGAAGGACACTGGGTGCTGGCATGTGATAGGGGCAGCTCAAATCTGAGGTTTGCAGACTAAGGGGAGTGGGTATCACCCTGTTCTGGGGTCATGTCATCCTCCTGCATGCCCTCCAAATCTACAGCCACTCCACAGACTTCCCAGTGGGGTACCCCAGGCTGGGTAAGCGAGAGTGTCTCCAACACAACTGCAGTAGCAGGCCCTTTTTGAGAGGGAAATACATATTTTTATTGTTTGTTTGGGGGCCATGCCTGGGCTCAGTGCTTACTTCTGGCCCTGCACTTTAGCTAACTTGGGAGACCATGTGGGGTGCTGAGGATTGAACCCAGGTCAATCACATGTAAGGCAAGTGCCCTACCTACTGTACTATCGCTCCGGCCCTGAAGAGGCAATACAAAACACACTCAAGTCTTGAGATTTGAATGGAAACAATCACAAACTATCAAAATATACATATATATTTCATATATATATCCAAATAGTTTATGATTCCAATTTTGATACCATTTGGAGTCTGAGTCATTTCATCTCCCTCCTATTTAGCAAAATAATAATGATAACAGGCCCATCTTGAAACCACTTTCTAAATGAGAGAATGTCATGCAATAGCTGACATGTTAGGGAAACAGAGAGATGGGTTACTATAGTTTGAAGAAACCAGAGTCTTGGGACCTCTTCTTGTAAACAGGACTCGTCAGCCAGTTTCTAACCTGGGTCTTCTGAAGCCCAGGGAGTGCACTCTGTACCCCAGTTGGGGTACATGTTGATTTCTCCTCTAAATTTTAATATATTGGGCATCAATAAATGTCATTATGGGGTGTGGGATTTAAAAATGCTATTCTAAACATCATTGATTTTTACTATTGGCCAAATTTTGATCCAAGGTTTTGGTTTTCTAATTAATTTGCCCTTACAACTATGCCGACAGGGCTGCTTTATGACTATTTGTGGTGGGGGGAGGGGAGGCCTCTTCAGAAATGCTGGGGGCTGCCAGGACTACACCTGAAGGTACTTGGGAGGCCACATGGTGCTGAGGATCCAGGCATGAGCTCCAGTCTTGGTTATATCCCTAACCCTATGGTACTACTTAATGATGAAGAAATTGTGAGCCCAGGGAGAAGTTGGAAGTTGTCTGAGATCAGAGAGGAAGTGTCTGACCTCCATTTAGTCAACTGAAAGTGGTTCCTTGTTAGTGTGGGAGCTGGGAATAAACAGAAGAAAAATAAAATAAAAGCAATCAAGGTCAAGCTCTTAAACTGGATCAAGTGTCCCCAGAACAATTCGGAGTTGGAGTGATGGGTGGGTGTGGAGACGGGTTGCACACACCTGTCAGCCTGCGTGGAGAGCGTGAGCACGGCCTTGGCGGCGCTGCTGCCCGTCATGAGGCTACCCCCACGGAAGTCAGAGGCCCGGCCCCGGCTGCCTTCTCTGACGAGCTCTTGGATGGACAGAGGTTGGAGCACAGGCGCCATGTGCAGTGTGTTCTCCTGCTCCAGGCTCTGCTCCTGGGCTGAGTCTTCACACTCAGGGTCCCCGAGCAGCCCAGTGCCTCCCGAGGCCTTCTGGGGCTGGCTGATGGTCAGAGGGGGCTGCGAGGTGCCGTCGCTGAAGTGGGTGTGCTCCAAGGTGCCCACGTACTCACACACCCTAGGGAGAGGGACACACAAGCAGCTATGAGGCCTCCATTCTGCAGGCCAGAGCCACGTACGCCACTGTAATCCCATTGTTCATCGATTTCCTTGAGCAGGTACCAGTAAGGTCTCCATTCATCCTAGTCCTGAGATTTTAGCAAGTGCCACATTGGAGGCTCTTTCAGGGTCAGGAGAATGAGATCCATCATTGTTACTGGGTTTTAGCATATTGAATACACCACAGGAAGCTTGCCAGACTCTGCTGGGCAGGCAGGATACTCCCGGTAGCCTGTTGGGTTCTCTTGAGAGCGAGAACTAGACAATACGAGGTCATATGGCCTCAAATGCGGCCACACACTTCTGGGAGCTTTGTTTTATAGTCTCTGGACCTTAGCAATTGATAGAATTACATCTATCAAAAACCCTTTTTTAAATGAAGATGTTAGTAAACATATAATGATATTACATTGCTGATATATGACCTTTTATTATTTATTTTTATTACTGGGGGGATTTTTAAGGCCACACAGATGGTGCTCTGGGGTTACTCCTGGTTCTGTACTAAGGACTCACTCCTGACTCTCCTGGCTCTGTGCTCAGGGGACCAAATGTAGTGACAGGGATCAAACAAGGGTCAGCCACATGCAAGACAAGCATCTAACTTCTATCCTATTTCCTTGGCCCCCTATTATTTATTTTATTGGTTCCTCATTAAATTACGATACTATGGCATCTCAAGGTTTTCATTTCAGAAACTTCAGGGTTTTGTCCTCACACCACAACCACCTTTTAGATCTACACAGTTCTCTTAGATGGCCTTTTGCCAATCATGATTAAAAAAAAAAATAAACCATGTTTCTGCCTTGGCAAGATACATCTGCCTCTCGCTCTTAACCTCAGTAGATAACTCACCATTCGCTAAATCTGTCATTCTGCTCTCCAAAATACCTTCAGTTGGGTTCTGACTCCAGCTTATTTTTGGAAAATACTCATCTGGGGTTTATCCAGACTCTGACTGAACGGACTGTCAAAACTAACTGATGTTAGGAGACCCTGGCTTCCACCCTGCCTCCTACTCCCCAAGTTCTCTGGGACAGGCGGGTGCCAGGAGAGGGGGGGCATCCCGTGAGGCTACCTGAACACGTGTGGCCAGCAGTCTGGGTTGTGGCTTCCCATCTCCAGGCCCACACTGAGGATGGCGTCCATGCACAAGACGTGGGCGGTGTGCAGCCACACACCCTGCTGCTTCCCGATCTGCTCCAGTTTCTGCTCCACCTTCAGCTTCACTGTGCCAGAAAGACAGTCATGAAATCAACATGAAATTAACAGTCTGATGAGGGCAGGGGGAAGGAAGCAAGAGAGGGTGAGAAGGAAAGCCAAGGCTGCTCTACCAAGACCCAAGGGAAACAAGGAGGTGTCAAAGGCAGCACCTCAAAGGATGGCTGGCTCCTGTGGTTGATTATGATGAATGCCCAGGCCCCTGGACACTGGGACCCCAGCTCTGCAGCTTGCATCCTGAACTAGTGGTGCAGGCTAAGTCCTGGCCTGGGTCAGGCACAGAAGCACAGATGGGCTTCAGAGGCTGAGGCTAGCTAAAGTCCCTTGGTCCCCGAACTTTTGCTGGATCCGAGGTTCCCAAATTGATAATAGAGTTTCTGACATCTGCAAGTTCTGAGTTTTATTGCAAGTTAAGGGTTGATGGGCATCTAAAGCAATGTATGCATGAACACTGACATGGCGACTCTTTATAATGGAAAATGACTAAGTTATTTCCCTCCATAAGGTTATATTTATGATCTTCAAGTAGATTTTTTTTTAAATTTTTCTGTTGGGTGATCAGTGAGAAAAGATGCAAAAGGAGGCTTAAGATATCAATCAATGAGGCACACTGCAAAGGCAGGGTCAAATGGTATTTTTCCTGAATAAAGGTTTCAAGCCACAGAGAGACAGGTCTACTGGGATAACTGAGTAATGGTCTGGAACACACAAATATAGTCTATTTATGACAGAGGAGGCTGAACTGTATGCCTGTTATAAGAGAGGGATCTCGTTTGAGGCAAAGTATAATTTGTCAATCTTATTTTTCAGTTTGTTACTGTTACTGTGTCTGGCATATCGAATACTCTCGGTAGCTTGCCAGGCTCTCTGAGAGGGGCGGAGAAATCGAACTCGGGTCAGCCATGTTGGCTGTGTGCAAGGCAGACGCCCTACCCGCTGTGCTATCGCTCGATTTCTGGTTTTATAGCTTTTTCAAAGTAATGTTTTGTTTGTTTTCAGGGGGTCATACCTGGCAGAGCTTGAGGGTAGCTTTGGTACTACCTGGGGGAGGCATGTGGTGCTGGAGATTGATTCTGGGGTTCCAGCATGCACAGTACACACACAGACCTTTGAGCCTTTTCTCTGACCAATTAAAAACTTTATCTATTTATTTATTTTTTGCTTTTTGGGTCACACCTGGCGATGCACAGGGGTTACTCCTGGCTCTGCACTCAGGAGTCACTCCTGGCGGTGCTCAGGGGACCACATGGTATGCTGGGAATCGAACCCGGGTCGGCTGCGTGCAAGGCAAACGCCCTACCCACTGTGCTATCTCTCCAGTCCACGATTAAGAACTTTAGATGTAAGGATTTTCATGTCATTTATGTTGGTACGTAGTCTCTAAAATTTTGATACTCTTTCATTAACACTGGGGACCTAGGGGAGCTGTTTTGATTTCTAGTACTCTCTTTGCTGTCTGCCATTTATCTTCCATGGCTATTAGGAAGGCTGGCTTCTTTCCCTGTATCCAGATAATTATCTGCTTCACTGACTAACTAATTTGAGGAAGTTAAAAATCAAACCTTTGTCACATTCCCAAGGCTCAACATTTTGTCTAATAAGAGCAAACTCTTCCTGAGCCTCCTCTGTGGATTTCTTTCCTCTGCTTTGTGGTCATGTTCTAGAAAATTGGCTATTTTGTCTTTCTCTCCATTCCCCAAGGACCTGGTCCTCAAATATGAACTCTGAGGAGCATGTGATCAGGTTGGAGGTGTGGACGAATAAGCCAGGTGGGTCTGGGGTCCTATAGGACTCCTATTCAGCCCGATGTGTTGTCTCTAAAAGCATCTCCTGCAAGTACTTGGCAGGGTCAGCCATGGCAACCAGACCCCAGCCTATGGCCTAGAGGGATCACACGCTCGGTGACAGCTATGTGCAATGTCTCGCACAAGAGTGCAGCATGGTGTGTGTGTGTGTGTGTGTGTGTGTGTGTGTGTGTGTGTGTGTGCCCCTTTTTCACTGTTACCTTGTGCTATGGTGTCACTGGGTTCCTGGGCTTCCTTTTCCTCTTTTTCTTCCTGCACACAGGAGGCAGCTGCCATCTGGGCCAGGGCTGAGGCACAGTTAGCTGCGACGCCTTCAGAGGAAACAGTTACTCCCGTCACTGAGTTCATTCTTTAACCACTCACCTATCACTCCAAAAAGATTTCTTTCCTTGCTAATGAAATACAACGGCACGCCCTCCCCCCCCCCCCACCCCATCCCATGGCTCAAAAATATACCTCCCCGTCCACCTTATACCTAGCGCACAGCTGAGCCGTGCTGCTTTCCGCAGCCCATCAAGGCTCATGCAGATAGCATCGCGTTCTTTTTGGTTTTGCTCTTTGATGCCTTCAGCCCCCAGAATGAAGGCCAGCCCTTTGGAGCTTCCTGCCATACGGCCAGTCAGCGGGGTTGATAAAGTATCGATCAAGTTCTTCCAGCAGCCAACTAGAATGTAGCGAGCGAACGCCACACCTGGAACATGAAGGGGTGTGAGTCACTTTCTAGGGACAAAGGCAGAAAACAAAACAAAAACCCTCCTGGCAATGACTGGCCTGGGATTCTCCGGCCCTCTGATTAGAATTGTGGAGTTGTATGCAGCTCTGCTCCAAGAAATATTGTTTAATGAGTTCTACTGAGCAGTTTCTCACTCTTGCATCTAAATAATGAATGTTGCATCATCCTCTGCATGATGCTAAATTGTACGCAACATCAGACTCTCTTCCTGCCAAGACAACCTCTTAATTCATTTGTGTCACTACAGAAAGCTTCCGAGGATGATTTAATTGCAAGGAACACAGGCAACACATGCATATTCATAAACCCAAGACCCGAGGCATTACCTGCCACAGTGGACTCATCAATTCTCCTGCCTTGGGTGAAGGGAGACTCCGGGGAAGCCGAGGCCATCAGCTGGCCACCAATTGCACTGCTCTCTAAGCCATCGATGTCTGTCATAGAGAAAGAACACAGGATTCTCCTTGATCAGAGCACTCTAGTTTAAAACAAAAATGTGGCCACAACGGTATTTGCCTTCCCTTCCCATGCACCTAACAAACAGGCAAGTCTGTAGCAATTTTTGATCAGAATTCTTTTTAACTTTTTTTTTTTTTATTTTTGGGTCACACCCGACGATGCTCAGGGGTTACTCCTGGCTCGACACTCAGGAATTACCCCAGGCGGTGGTCAGGGAACCATATGGGATGCTGGAGATCGAACCCGGGTTGACCACGTGCAAGGTAAACGCCCTACCCACTGTGCTATCACTCCAGTCCCGTGATCAGAATTTTTAATATTTAGTTTTAGTCATTTTGTCTAGCATTCCCAAATTTATTTGGCATATCACCTCCTTTTCACAAAGAAATTCATTCAGTGGCCCCTTGAAAACTAACTTCTAATTTAAGCAAACAAATAGAAAGTGCCTTCCAGTTTCACTCCAGACTACTATTACCCCTATGCCCCATCATTCCAGGGACCCCAGGAGACTAGTATCACTCACTTTTGGAAACACTGATTTAGTCCAATTTTCTTTGATTGCTATAATATTTTTCAGTTATGCTATAACATCTTTTAATTAGTTATTGCATAGTACACACACACACACACACATTGTGCGTTTTGGAATCATATCTGACTATACTCAGTGCTTACTCTTCACTCTGTGCTCAGGGATTTCTCCTGGCAGGACCCAGGGGACCATATGTGGTGCCAGAGATGAAATCCAGGTGGATATATGCAAGGAAAGTGTTTTACTGACTGTACAATCTCTCTGGACCCATTATGTATATTATAATTTGAAATAAACTAACTCTACTATCTCTGTTAGAAAATCAGTTTTAGAATAAATATTTTAAATATTTAGAATATGATCTAAGTGATGCCGAAGTAATTTAGATCTTTGAACACTCCATGTTAAATTTTGACATTACTTCCACATTAGAATTATACAGGTTATTCTGACATAGATTTCTCTTTCTAACATCCTCAAAGAATCAAGAAGCAAATATCCTCTTTGGTCAGACCATCATTTAATCTGATTTAAAGTATATAAATACTTCTGTCACACTGTACAATTTTCGAAGTGTTTTTAAAAGACTTCCCCTCCCCCCCCCCATTGGGTCTTCCCAACAACCTTAAGTAAAAAAATTAGGGTAGGTATAGTTATCCCAGTTCCAATTTCTCAGAGGAAGAAACCAATATATTTTGTGGGGGTTTTTTTTGGGGGGGCCACACCTGATGATGTTTAGTTGTTACTCCTGGCTCTGCACTCAAGAATTACTCCTAGTGGTGCTTGAGGGATACCAGGAATCAAATCTCGGTCATCTATGTGCAATGCAAGTGTCCTAACCTCTTACTATTACTCCAGCTTCAAGAAACCAATATCTAAAGGTTGGAAGTTTCCTAACATCAGGAGGCAAGTAATGAAATGAACTTGATTCAGTATTCATGTCTTCTGACTCCCATTCAAGCTTTTTCCCAGGATAGCAGACCAAGGTGATTAGGCTGGGCTTAGGATGATAGAGCTAGAGGCTTAGCTCTGATTTACATAGCCTGTGGTCCTATTCTAGGCTTTCTATTCCCTGAGTCCCCAACTCCTCAGAATAAAGGAAATGAGCATTGGAGATGTGACTTTAGAGTTGAAACTAATGTACCTGAATACAATTAATGTAGCTGAACACAACCTGGAAAGGGAATGGAACAGAGGGCAGTGGAAATTTATTCCTTGACTTGAGAGATTCACCTTCAACAGCATAAGGCTTTTTTGTATGATATTTGGATATTATTTCATTGTATTCTTGGGATTACTCCAAGAAGCTTATAGTTCGAGGGCAATACACTACTTTAAAAGTTGGTAAGTGGAAAATAAAAGTTCTTATCATAAGATAGAAAGTTTATAACAATGTGAGGTGACTGATGTTAACTAAACTTACTTATTATGATGATAAATTTGCAATATACACATATGTCAAATCATCATGTTACTCTCCCTAGACTAACAAAATGCCATATGTTAAATATATCTCAGTAACATTCAGGAGAAAACCCAGAGAGAAATGCATGTGGTTACTAAACTGGGAACAGGAGATTTCAGTGAAATTATTTTGACGTATGGTCAAATAGCCTAAAGATATTTACTAGAAATTGTTATTTATCAAAGATATACTGTTGCCTATGTACTATGTAAAAGACTAATGAATTAAAGTAATGAAATATTTCTTATGCACTGGAATTCCAAAATTTTACAGAATACTTTTACATACATAGTACCAGAAATAGAAAGGCAGTATAACACTAATGACCATATGGACAAAATTGCTTCTGCTTACATATAATAAAAATATCAGATGGAAGTTTCCAAACTCTAAGTAAAATTACATTCAAATTCACTTGTTACTTCATACCTGGAAACTTCTACAAAGACTCACAAATCTTTTTCCATTGGCTGTTGTATTCCTGTGAAAAGTCTCTTTTCCTGTCTTTAACCTAAAGTTAGATAGTTTTCCTTTACACAATGCAACCGGGCTTACTGTTCACTATGAAAGTGATGGTTGATTACTTGTGAAGACTGGTGAATAGGACTACTGTGGAGTCTGTTATTTGTTCATGTTTGCTTATACCAAACACTCTTTTTAGAAATTAAATTTCAGGTAAGAGATTCACAGAGATTCATTTTGGTACAAATGTTAGTATTTGAAAATGAAAACTGAAAGTTTTGGATTCTCAATCACATTCAAGGCATTTAATTAGCTTAGGGGCTATTTTCCTTCCCTACAGGAGACAGTCTGTGCATATAGATGGAAACCAAGTTCTTGCTTTCAAGATAAATGTCTCACAATTTATAACTGCCTATTTTAGTATTGAATTTTAATTTTTGGTTTGTGAGTCACACTCACACTTGAAGACCACACCTTCTACAAGATCACTGTCGGTGATTTTAATGCTAAGATAGAACTGAAAAGATCAGCCGAAGAACTCCACATTGGGACCCATGGCCTAGAATGGAATGAACAGGGTGACATGTCTGAGTTCATCATGTCAACCAAGACCATCCATGGTAAGTCACAGTTCCAGAAGGTCGAATCTAAACATTGGACATGGGAGTCTCCTGGTGGACGATTCCATAATGAAATTGACCACATCATATTCAATTGACGGTTTTGCCTGACTGATGTTGCTGTTGTCCCAAAATTCCAAACGGGATCGAACCACCGTCTCCTTCGTGCAAAATTTTACTTCATGGAGTGGGTAGAAAGGGCTGAAAATTTTAAGAAGAGAACTCCCAGAATGACCACCAACTGGGAGCTCTTTGGCACTACTGCGGCAACATGGGAAAATGCCATCGTTGACAACATTGACGAGGAATAGGATCGACTGGTTCAGAACCTCCATGATTGTGCGAGGAATGCCAAGAGAGAAATAGCCACAAAAAATGCCTGTCTTCGAAAACTCTTTGAGCTTATTAGCCAACGTGGCTTGGCGCAAGCCTCAGGCAACCACAAGCGAATGTCTGAGCTCGCAAAGCAGTGCAGAGAAGCAATCAAGAACAACTTCAAAGAGAGAAGAGCAGTAGTGCTGGCAGATGCAGCAGAAGCTGGGAAAAGCATTCGCCATGTCCACCTGTCCTTCGCCAACTACAAGACCAAGAGGACTACCCTCCAAAGTCCTGATGGATCTATCACAACTTTCAGAAGGGCAATGGAGAAGATTATCCATGACTTCTACTCGGATCTCTTCAATAGCCATGTCCACCTGCCCACATACCAAATTTCGCAGGATGGATATGTCGTTCCCAACGTTCTCCCTTCCAAAATCCAACATGCCATTTTGTCAGTAAAGAAGCGAACAGCACCTGGCCCAGACCAGATCATACCCAAACACCTGAAAACTCTGCCGTTGGTACTCATCAATACACTGGCTCGGCTCTTCACACGCTACCTGTCTGAACGAAAGGTTCCATCCCAATGGAAAAACAGCAGGACAGTACTACTGTACAAGAAGGGAGACATCCACGACATTGGCAACTATCACCCAATCTGCCTCTTGTCTGTCATCTACAAGCTGTTCACTTGAGTCATCCTAAATAGGATTGGCAGAACACTAGATGAAGGACGACCATGCAAGCAAGCTGGGTTCCACAAAGGATTCAGCACGATAACCAAGCTCATTGAGATTTCTTGGGAGTTCAAGATGCCACTCTGTTTAACACTCATTGATTTAAAGAAGTAGTTATCGAAGCCCTAGTCAAACAGGGCCTTCAAAATACATCAGGATCCTCCGTGAGCTGTATTATGGATTCACTATCAGGATCTCACCATTCTACAGGGAAGTGATTATCAATGTCAAGAGAGTGTTCGGCAGGGTGATACCATTTCTTTTTTTTTATTAATTAATTTTTTTTAATAGTGAGACATCATGAGGTACAGTTGCAGACTTACACATTTTTGTGCTTGGGTTTCAATTATACAATGATCAAACACCCATCCCTCCACCAGTGCGCATTTCCCACCACCACGGATCCCAGTATCCCTCCCACCCCCCAGCCCCCATCCCACCCTGCCTCTGTGGCAGGGCATTTCCCTCTCTCTCCTTTTGAGTGCTGTGGTTTGCAAAAGAGGCATTGAGTAGCAATCATGTTTGGTCGATAGTCTACTTTCAGCATGCTAGGGTGATACCATTTCACCAAAACTCTTCAGTGCCACCCTGAGAATGTCATGCAATGACTGGAATGGGAAGAAATGGGAGTGAAGATAGACGGTCGGCAACTACACCACCTCCGCTTTGCTGATGACATCGTTCTAATAACACCAAACATTAGACAAGCAGCACAAATGCTGACCGACTTCAACCATGAGTGTGGAAAAGTCGGACTCCAGCTGAATCTCATGAAGACAATGTTTATGAAAAACAGTCTCATTCCTGATGTTACATTCTCTCTCAACGGAACAAACATCTCCAAATGCACCAGTTATGTGTACCTAGGTCGAGAAGTCAACATGACGAATGACCTGGCACCTGAGATGCGCAGGAGGAAGAGAGCTGCTTGGAACACCTTCAAGAATGTCAAAGAAATAGCTAAGAGGATGAAGAACCTCCAGCTTTGGGCACATCTCTTCGATTCCACTGTTCTTCCTGCATTAACATATGCCTCAGAGACCTGGCCCTATAAAAAAAGGATAAGAACACTATTCGGGTCTCCCAAAGAGGAATCGAAAGAGCTATGCTTGGAGTATCATGCTTCACTCAAATGAGAGAAAGAATCCGGAGTTCCAACCTCCTCCATTGACGGTCAAGAATCAGGGATGCTCTCTCATTTGCCAAGGCGTCGAAAATCAGATGGACTGGACACTTAATGAGATTTGGAGACGATTGCTGAATTAGAGCCGTTACTGACTGGTTTCCATGAGACGTCAAAAGATCGCGTGGCTGCCCACCTATGAGATGGTCACACATCTTCGTCAAGACACTGAATGATTAGTTTGAGGCTCTTCATGTTCCTAGAATGAACAGATGCCACTGGGCTACACTAGCATGCTACATGGACAAATGGTGACATTGCTGGCGCCCACTCGAGCAGATCGATGAGTAACAGGATGTCAAGTGATCAGGTGAGTCACACTAAGTGGTGCTCAGGACTTACTCCAGACTCTGTGGTCAAGAATCACTCCTAGAAGGGTTTGGTGGACCATATCGGATGCTGAAGATGAAACCGTGTATAAGGCAATCACTCTACCTGCTATACTATTGCTCTGGCCCCAAGTGCCATTTTTAAAAGGAATGTAATGGTTACTAAGATTAATAAAATACAAATTGATCACTTATCTAGTGAGCTCAAACCTTAACCCAGTCTTCATTTCTCCAGTTCTACCCCCAGACTGGAACTAGGGGTAGCCAATGACCAGGTTTCTCCCTGTTGTGGACAGACTTCACTCTGGATCTTGACTCCCTACCTGGTCACTAAGGCGCCTTATCCCAATTCCCTAAGTTCCTCACTGTTAGGCTACACCTGCAGAAAGACCATCCTTCACCTTGCAACAGTTCCCAGCACCAACCCTGGACAACATAACATATCCTTTGCACAACAGTGTCCACCTCCCAGCCTGACCGTCTTGCTCCAGTGTATGAGACATTCCAGCAGATCTTTTCAAACCCAACACAGATGGGGAAGTAGCAACTCTGTACCAATCATCTTTCAGGATCTGCTTCAATGTAATACCCATGTCATACCCATGTCAATGAGGCAACCAAGTGGGAGAAGCAGAGGGGCAGAACTTCGTATGGACCCTGGCAGGCAAGACCATCACCCTTGAGGTGGAGCCCAGTGACACTATTGAGAATGTTGAATCCCAAATTCAAGACAAGGAGAGTATCCTGCCAAACCCGTAACATCTGATTTTTTCAGATAGACAGTCAGAGGATGGCTGTACTCTCTTGGACACTGCATTTGATGCTGCATCTTATGGGAACATCAAGAGTCATCGTCGCACTAGCTGACCCAGAAGTACAACTGAAAAGGGATCTGCCGGAAGTGTTATATCTGCCTGCAACTCCACACTGTCAAATGTCATGAGATGAAGTGTGGGCACAACAACAACCTGTGCCCCCAAGAAGGTGAAATAATGCCCCATACATACCACATCTGTGGGTGGCCACCTCTCAGGGTCTTGCAGACTCAATAAAGTTCCCTTTTGATTGACTGGGGGGGAAAAGGTAATACCCACGTATGTGGGGTCATACTTGAATCACTCCACCTCCTACTTGGTGTCACAGGCATTTTCAGAAAATAATAGTATCACACCACAGGTTGCCTCCCAGAAGTGGAATGTTGGCTCTATTAGAGCAGACGAGCTCTCCTAACAGAAACCTCCCAGTATCTACAAAGAGCAGCTTGCTAAACCACAACTCCTGGAGGCATGTGATCACAATCCCCAGTTGCTGCCCACGCTGACATGACTGTGACACGAAATCAGATGCTAGAATCTGTGACTTAGTGATCCCACGTTGGCTAGACCTCAGAGCCATGACAACTGCATAATCCCTGTGACCACAAAACCACTGCGGTCAGCTACTCCCCTATAAACCCAGAGTCACAGAGACCAGCTGTTTTGATGTGTGGGAGTCCTGGATTGCAGCTCACGTCAGCTTGTATTTGGGGTTGCATGCCAGTAATAGTGAAGAAATAAAGGAATTCAGCATGGGGACAAAATAGACAGATGGGGATAAAAACCTAGGAATGTCTACTCTATATTGGAACTTTGAAGACTCAAAAAACAGCAATACTTGTGATAACTATTGATATGAATAAATCAGAAGATGGAGGCATCATTAAGCTTTGAAAAAAGTAGATAGAAAAAAATATAGAATTGAAGTTACCGAGCAGGTTACCAAATACTGAACTGAAGTCACCAATTTCCATTAAGCTTTGGAAAAGGTAGATGAAAAAAATATTGAATTAAGATTAGGGAGACCAGAGGAGAGGAAGACACAAACTAGAAGTGACACTAGGACAGAGTGATGGGTCTTAGACATGCTGGTGGTGTGAAAGGGTTGGAATTGTGTCCACCATAAATATGAACAACACAACTGTAACCAAATTACATCAACTACAATCAAAAAATAAATAAAAATAGAAAAACCAGGAGAGTAAAGTCAAGTTTCAAATCAATCATTTTATATTACTAATAAATCCCCAGCAGCACTGAATGAGTAATTCTGTTAGTGCTTTTCCTATTCATTTCCAAGAATAATTCTAGACTTTGAGATTATAAAGTGCTTTATGTAATTCCAGAAGAGGTCTTTTATTTTGTTCTAGCAGACATAGGAATGAGGTAAGTTCTCATCTGCAGGATGCATGGAGGCTCCCAAGTCCCACATGGGAAAAGGACAGACAGCTCTCTGGGAGCTGAACTTGTATCATTTCCCCGGAATTGTCACCAGCTGCCCGGGGAGGTTTGTGTTTGGTGTTTCAAGGTCAGCCTGACACCCACCACTTCTAGGCCAAGGGCTTGGGAAGGGGAAGTGCTTCTACCCCACCTGGGGCACAGAGCAGAGTCACAGGCGACTGACCGGTCAGCATAGTGATGAGGGGAAGGCTGTTGTCCTCAGGGCTGCCCCAGTAGCCAGCTTCTCCCAGCATGTTCCGTTCCAGTACCTGATGGTACAGCTCCTCGATCCAGGCCTGGGAGAAGACCATCAGCACCCCGCTGGTCTGCACCTGCTTCATGAACTCTTTCTGTAGGGACAGACAGCACAGGAATGTGACAATCTTCTCCACCCCTCTAAACCAATAGCCTCCTCCATGACCTCAATGATGATGTTAGACTTAGGGGAAACAATCCTTGGTGACAGATCAGGGAAGGGGAGGTCAAGAAATCCCAAACTTCATGAAGTTCCTTTCATTCATTATATATATTATATACAGCATATGGGCTGGAGCGATAGCACAGTGGGTAGGGCATTTGCCTTGCATGCAGCCAACATGGCCGACCTGAGTTCAATTCCTCTGCCCCTCGCAGAGAGCCTGGCAAGCTACCGAGAGTATCTCGCCCGCATGGTAAAGCCTGGCAAGCTACCTGTGAGGTATTCAATATGCCAAAAACAGTAACAAGTCTCACAATTTGTTGTGAGATGCTACTGGTGCCCGTTCGAGCAAACTGATGAACAATGGGAGGACAGTGCAGTGTTACAGCATATACATATATTATATATATATATATTAATATTTTTAGAGGCCACACCCAGCAGCTCTTGAGGGTCTGGGGGCCACTCCCAACAGTACATCCTATGGTTTGGTGCTCAGGCTACTTGGTGCTTGGGGAGTCCCCAGGGATACCCTAATGGTGGTGGAGAGGAGGCAGTGCAGTGCTGGGGAATCAAACCCAGGACCCCCTATTAATTAGGCTCTTCCACTTGAGCTGTCACAAGTGGTCCCCAGTTGTAAGACACCTGGCAGAGTATTAGGGACACTATGCTCACCTTTTTTTATTTTTTTTTAAACTCTTTGATGTGTGTGAGACTTAGAAAGTGCTCAGAAATCTTGGACTTTGTGCCTGAGTAGCAGGGAGAGAATGCAGTCCCAGAAAGAACTTATGGGTTTCAAGAGCTATTTTGTTTGTTTATGGGTCACACACAGTGGCTCTTAGAAGTTAATCCTGGCTCTGTGCTCAGGAGTCACTCCTGAAGGACTCAGGGGAGCATATGGACTGCAGGGGATTGAATCCCCACAAGTTGCCTGCAAGGCAAATACCTTACTAGCCTTATTAAATCTCTAGCCTCTCAAGAGCCATCTGACTTACATTCTGGAAGCTCCCACTTACCTTTGATAATTTATGATTTACCAATCAAACAAGAGCTTATTGAGTTTCATTTCATTCTCATGCTACATGGTATGGGGTGGGGGGTGGGGTGGGCTAGTGGCTGGGGTGGGGGTGCTTTATTACTGAACCATGTGTTAAAGGTAGGTCTGGATACATTTTAGAATATAATGAAAAGCTTTTTATTGGAAATATTTTGTTCTGGATGTTTTCTGGTCACCCCTAGAGGTGTTCAGGGTCTCTGTGTGCCCTGCAGTGCTTGGGGAATCTCTCAGTACCAGGCATCAAACTCATACCTACTGCATTTGAGGCGCGCACTCAGCCCATTGCATTACCTTCGACCCCAACCAGCAAAGGGTTTGGGAACCATCTGCCTTCACTATCTGCAGAATGGATGATTTTCTACCTTCTTTCTGGTATCACCTGGGTTGGAAGTGCACTTGGGTTGGTAGGGGGTCATTCCAAGTAGTTATTTCCAGGTAATGGATATAGTGAGTGGTCCCTGTATTCAAGATTCACAACTAACTGCTCCTCTGTATGACCTCTCTCTCTCTCTCTCTCTCTCTCTCTCTCAATTTTTGTTTTGGGGCCACACCTGGTGATGCTCAGGACTCTTCACAGAGGTATCACTCCTGGTGTGCTCAGGAAACCATATGGGATACTGGGTATCAAACCCAGGTCTGCAGCATGCAAGGTAAACGCCCTTCCCATTGTACAATACTGCTCCAGGCCCTGATCCAGATTTGCCAGCAAGGGGGGACAGTCTGCATGGGGCCCGTACTTTCAGGATGCTTTCAGGACACTACTGCATGGTTCCCCTGCACCCACTAATCCTCTTTGCCCCTCAGAGGTGGGCTCAGCTCTACCCCCACCCCATACGCACACTCACCATCATGCCCGGTGCCAGAGGGGGCCGTTTCCGGTAGTAATCGGCATGCGAGAGCTTCAGGTTGAGCAGCAGAGCGCAGTGTGCGGCCGTGTACAGGCTGTCTGCGTTCATCAGCATCTGCAGGCTCAGGCTGCTGCCACCCTCAAACCCAGGAGAGCGCATCATGCCTGAGTGGAGAAAAGCCTGAGACTTGGTGGGACTGCGGGGGACAATCCCACAGAGGGATCCTGCACCTCTAAGGACCTTTCTGGGAAGCCAGAGCAGTCAGGGACCACCCCAGGGCCAGAAGCGCAGTGAGGGCAAGTCCTCTACCTGAATCTCCAGAGCAAACTCTTCATCATAAGCTCACCAGCGCCTCCAGTACAACTGTGTTATTTAAAAAAAAAATTCCCCCTAAATTTTATTTTATAAGTTACAAAATTACTCAAAGTTATGAGTTACAAAGTTATTCATAGTTGGCATTTTGACATACAATGGTTCTATCACCCATCCTGCCACCAGTGTTCCCAGGCTCCTGCCTGCCATCCTGACAGACCCCTTTTAAGTTTGGTTATTAAAGTCTGAGTCTCACGATTTTAGTGTTGTTGGCTTGTGGTTTGGATATTTAGCTCTACCATTCCTTACACAACCAATGTACCTGAATCCCCTTGTCCTCCACCCCCGTTGTTTCTTACTGATCTCCTCTTTCTTTCCCCTTCACTCTATTTCTTTCCTTCTCCTCCTTATACTCCGGGGCAGTGGGTGATCTAGGCATCCCCCATTTACACCATTGCACTTCTGCATCCAGTTATGGAACTGGACGATATCATGTTAAATAAAGTAAGGCAGCAGAAGAAGGATCAACACAGAGTGATCCCACTTATATGTGGTATTTAGAGTAACTAGACGAGGAAATGCCATATCAGTCTTGTATGTGTAAGTCTCTTTCTCTAGAAACCGACAGAATGATCAATAGTAAGTATTCTGAGTCTTCTCACCATAGCTTCCCCTCACAATAAAATAAGACCGCACTTGACTCTCCCCTATCCTCATAGTCTCCCTGGCCTGGTGCTGCCCCCTGACCCCACCACACCTGGACCCATGTACAATGCTCTCCAGAAGGGTTTACCCAGATACCTGGAGGGTTTGCTCCCTCGATTCTTTCAGGTCGTGGCTCCAGTACCAGCTTTCCAGAGACTTTCCCCTTCAATCCTGTCTCTAAGCGCATCACCCCTGCCCATTTAATCATATGTCTAAAAATGGATAAATGGCAATTTTTACATTATAGATGTACATGTCCATAATGACTGTAAACACCAAATGCACAGAATTGTGTACCTTAAATAGGTGAATGATACGGCATTGAATTATATATCAATAAAGCTGTTGAAAATAAACGAGGTGGGGTCAGGAGATATACAGCCAATAGGGTGTAGGCTAAGCCTGTGGATTTGATCCCTAGTATGTATGACATAGTACTCCAATCGCCACTGGATATGGCAGTGGATTGGGTAATTCCTGGCACCAGAGGGCCTGAGTGACACCCCATCCTTAGACCAAGACCAGTACCTTGCATTTAATGGTCCAGGGGGCCAAGAATCCCTTGTCGGGTTTCCCAGATCTCCTGAGAACCACTTGGGAGGCAAAAGAAGAAAAAAGAAAGAAAGAAAGAAAAAAAGAAAGAAAGAAAGAAAGAAAGAAAGAAAGAGCTACCCGCTCCAGCCTAGCTTCCTCCAAGCATCATTTTATCTTCACTATGTTTCCATTTTGAAGGGCTCAGCACAACTTAACTGAAACTCTAACTCATGCTGCAGAGATGGTTCACTAAAACACCCAGAGCGGGGCCTTATTTACAGAGAAATGGGACATACTATGAGCAAGTCAGTCTCTCCTGCTCTGGAATGTGTCAGTCCAGTGGCCCCATTTGTTCTTGCAAACAAAGCAGCTGTTTGAGGAGTTGCTTGAAACAGTGCAGCTTAAATAGAGGCAAGTTACGCATGCTGCAAACATCCTCAAACTTCAAATTTAGAAGTTAACAATGCTAAAATTTTCCGGTGTGTGTGGGAGGGGGGGACACAGGAAGGAAGGAAACTGGGGACACTGGTAGTGGGAAATGTATACTGGTGAAGGAGTGAATGGACTGGTGTTGGAACATTTGTATGACTAAAACCCAATCATGAACAGCTTTGTAATTGTGTATCTTACTGTGATTTAATTTTTAAAAATTAAAAAAAATTTCCTTGCATCAAAAATGTACCTCTTGGGGCTGGAGAGATAGTATAGTGGGTAGAGAAAATCCTGGTATGGTCCTCAAACAAACAAACAAAAGTCTCTCTTATATGAAATAAAAAGTTTTTTTAAAGGAGTTACCAAGCATCTTTAGAACATTTTCTTCTATCTCTAAATTTTTTAATTATTTTTAAAAGGAAGGGCATGGGGCTGGAGTGATAGTACAGCAGGTAGGGCGTTTGCCTTGCACGTGGCTGACCCAGATTTAATTCCCAACATCCCATATGGTCCCCTGAGCCCTTTCAGGAGTCATTCCTGAGTGCAAAGCCAAGAGTAACCCCTGAACATCACCAGGTGTGACCCAAAAAGCAAAATAAATAAATAAATAAATAATAAAAGGAGGGGCATATCTGGCAATGCTCACATCACACTCCTGGTGGGGCTTGGGGAACCATTTGTGATGCTGGTGACTGAACCAGAATTGGCCAAATACAAGGAAAGTGCATTAACCCCTGTACTATCTCTCTGGCCCAGTATTCCTGTAATTTCTTAAATGAATATACTAATAAGAGAATAAGGACCAAAATAAATTTTAAATTGAAAATATTTCAGGACCTTTGCTATATTTGAGGATGGCCTAAACATTGTGTGTGTTTGTGTGTGTGTGGTGTAAGTGCACATACCATTCCAATAAAACTACTTTCATCGGTCTAAAGTTAGACCTTACTTCTAGTGTTCTGTAAGAATTCTGCAGTGCCTAAAGATACTTTTGTACTAAGCATACATTTCCCTCTCTCACCCCCCAACCCCCCTTCCAGTCAATCTATACTTCTGGTCACACTGAGACCACTCCCTCTGAAGCTCAGTTTTGGGGTATGGGTCCTTCCTGGTTCTGTATTCACCAAGCTGGTCCCTTCCAGGAAGTGCAGTGAGGATGGAGAACACACAGTCAGGAAGGGAGACCCCTGCTGGGCAGATATGGAAGGTCCCTAGTCTACAAGTACCTGGAGCATTATTGGCAGGACTGCAGAAGAGAACACAGAATGTTGAAGGGGTGGGGTGCTCCAGTCTTGCCAGAGAACCCCAGTTTGCCCTGCAAAATGATAGAACTCCTGGGGAGCCTCTGAGGTGGGATGGGGCTTGCTGTCCATGTGAAAGTTGAGGAACTTCCCTGTCTGAATCCCAAGTCAGCTTCTGTCTGACCCTGGGAAAGAGACTGGTGGGCCAGACAGCTGAGAGCAAATTCTGGCCAGTAAGCCAGACTGCAGACCTAGAGTCAGATTTGTTTTAATGTAAAGAAACAGTTCTTTCATGATGCATCATACTGTTGTCTATGAAGTCTAGTACTTTACAAATATCCACCTGCTTCACATAATAAACCCCACATATGACCAAGGCATGTCCCCAAATCCTAACTGAACACTTTTACTATCAAGCAATACAAGTATCCAGTTCACTGCCTATGGCTGTGGGAGGTTGGCTCTGGCTTTTTGTCCCCAGGGGCTACCTTACACAAATGCCACTTTCTTCTCTGTAGGAACTGAGAGATGTTTTAGCAGCTTTCATGGCTCATTCCCAGCCAGGCCTTCAGAACAACATTCGTCTGCATGCTTTGAACCCTGCCACCAGTCAACAAAAGCAACATGAACTGCCTTCAGAGGTAAGCCTTCCCTTTGTTGTGGGTCATACCTGAGGCTGATCTCCATGCTCAATGAGCTTTCAGAGGACAAGGCTGAGGTTTCAGCCAGGAGGGCAAACCCTAAGGCAGGAACAACTGCTCAGTAGGAGGCTTTGGCTAAACACGATCTTTAGCTTTGAATGTGGATGCGAACAATGAGAAAAAAGTTGGGGTGTTATTCAGGAGCTCCCATTCTCTTCTCTCCTTCTGGATTAATTTTTATAACTTTCTCTTAAGGGAACAACAACCACAAATCTGCCAGTTCCCTTTCTCTTAGAGGGGCATAGATGTTTCTCTCTCCCACTCTCTTATTTTGCAGGCAACCTTGCCCTTCTTCCAAGCAGGGGGAGCTTTGGCTAAGTCCAGACAGGACAGTGCTGGCCTGTGTTTGTGACTCTGGCTGACCCCCAGTGACCATCAATGTGATGTGCTAAACTACAGCAGTAACTGAGCAGATCAGCCTTACTGGTAGCAGATCATCGAATGATGGGACTGTCTCTAGGAAACAGGGGCCAAGTTCTGACTGTCCCTGGGAAACAGAGGCCAAGTCCTACTGGGCAAAAACTCTGTGGTGGTCACAGAATTAGAGACAAATGGCTAATAAAATTGTAGCCAATCACTATGAATTTTATTTGGAAACAGTCAAAAGATTTTTAGTTTCATTTCAAGGTTTGGATATCTACATGTAAAAATTATTATCACACAACATGTTGGATCTGCAGGGACAGTTTATAGACTCATAAATTTAAGCATTTTTAGCACTCAAGGGAACACATTATAGCCCCACAAAAATCATCCCCTCAAGTCTTGTTTTGTATGTAATATAAATATTGATTTGGATGGCACAAAAACACCATAGTGAGGATTTGCTTTAGAATTAATTTAAAATCTCCTCAAATTTTAGAAAAGGCCTTGCTAGCATTCTACTTCCTAATTTTCATAGAAAATTAGTCAAGGTCTTTGAAAGTTCATCTTTACCATGGCGACAAGTCATTTGTCTGGATTACTGAGTTGAGGCTATATCCATATTTGAAGCTATCAACTAGCAGCAGCTTACCACCTACTCCACCAGAGTTATTTTCTATGGAAAATTAAAGGTAGAAGGCTCAAAAATATAATTGGACTATTTCTCGATGACTTGGGGCAATCATTTCTGCACCAGTGAGCCATTATTGAAACAGGCAGTACAGTATTCAGCTACACAACTGCCCCTGGGAACTTACCAGTATTTGCTGGACTTTCTACTGTGGCTCCTGGGGTTCCCAGTTGGTCAGGTTGGGCTTCCCAGATCTGTCCCTGTGACTATTAGCTCAGAGTCACCAACAAACAACTTCCTAAGGCAACAGCATTCCTTCCAATACAGACTATACCTAAAAAATCCTTCCCTGGAGCTCTCTCCTCTCTATTTCCAAAAAGCAACTACATCAATCTACAATTAATTAACTGATGAGAGGAAGCTGTGTATGTCCTAGCATCCTTAGCACACAGCCACAAGCAGTCTTTTTCTACATTGACTGGTCAATGGTTGGAAACTTGCCACAAGTTATGGAGAGGGACAGGTAGGAAAGAGAAGGGATCACTATGACAATGGTAGTTGGAAATGATGACTCTGGACAAGAAACGAGTGCTGAAAGTAGGTCAAGGGATGTACATAATAACTACTCAGCATCTGTATTATAAACCATAATGCCCAAAAGGAAAGAGGGGAAGGGGAAGGGGTAGGGGTGGGAGTGGCGGGAGGAAACATTGATGTACACTGGGGAATCATGGGTGTTAGAACATTGTATGACTTAAACCCAATCATGAACAACTTTGTAACTGTGCATCTCATGGTGATTCCGTTAAAAAATGAAAAAAAGAAGAATACACCTAAGGTTCATAAGGATGCCATGAGCACAAGCCATAATGGGCATTTCTGGGCGAAGGGTGGCCCAATGAGGCGACAACTGCACAGTCTCAATGACCAGATAGCCAAAGGAAAGGTGAACCCTCTCTACAAACCTGAGCAGAAGGTTGAGGCGAAGCTCTGGAGGGCCGCGTCCACCTCTTGCACGCTGGGAAGGGCCAGCAGGCGAGGAAGGAGGCCTTCCAGTGCCTGCACGAAGAGCCGGGCACTGTGCTGGTCCGCCTCCTGGTTCTTCAGTAGCTTGAGAGACAGGGCGGCTGTCCGCAGGGAGCGGTGGCCCAGGCAGTCCCGTGGGGTCTGCTCCTCGTCGGCCAGGGAACAGTTGTCGGAGCCGATGTCCGACACGTCGGACCTCCCGGAGTCCTTCTCTGCGGCCATGGAGTACTGGTCGCAGGAATCAAACTCGGTCCGCGAGAGGTCTTGGTCGTCCACGCTGAAATTGCTCTCGCTGTAGCGGGACCCATAGGACCTCATTCTGCAGTCCACCGATAGGAAGTTGGTGATGTCGGGATAGGCCACCACGTGGCTCCGCTGCACCACGTCGGGTTGATCGACGGTGGCGTCGGGCTCCGAGCCTTTGCTCAGTGCCTCCTTGCCCTCCTGCAGGGCCGGAGACTTGAGGCTGTTTTTGGGGTGGTCCTCGGGGGTCGTCTGACCCAGCTCGCCCTCCAGCGTGGTCTGGCCCGTGTCCGTGGTCACACTGATGCTGATGTCGGGGCTCCGCTCGTGCCCCGCGGCCCAGGGCGTGTGTTCCGACGACAGCACGCGCCGCTGCCAGCGGAAGTCGGCCTCGTTGATCTCCACCGAGTCGCGGCTGGACTCGGCCCCGTCCTTGAGCTCCTCGAGGCGCAGAAGCAGCAGCTGCACCTGCCCGTCGCTCATGCCCTTGCCCTGGCTCAGCTCGTCCAAGGCCCCGAGCAAGGTGCAGACGCAGGACACAGCGGCGTAGCACGCTTCGATGCCGCCCTTGACGCACGCTTCCGTCATGCCATCCATGATGCTGAAAGGGTGCAAGGGAGAAAGGGCAACCACGGCAGGTTAAGAATGGGGGATGACTACTCCTGGGGGTTGAGATAAGGACCAGGTGGATGACTCCGGCCTCACATGCTGGGGGAAAAGGCAGCTGAGATAGAGAAGGGAGCACCTGGTGAAGGGTGCTTGGAGGGCCCACTTGGGATGGGAGATGCGTGCTGAAAGTAGACTATAGACAGAATATGATGGCCACTTAATACCTGCACTGCAGACCACACCACCTTAAAGGAGAGAGACAGAGAATAAAAAGGAATGCGCCTTTGGGGGAGAGGGGCAGGGGATGGAGGGAGGTATACTGGGAACATTGGTGGTGGAGAAAGGGCACTGGATGGGTAATTGATCATTATATGACTGAAAGATAAGCATGAAAATTTGTAAGTCTGTAATTGTACCTCACAGTAATTCATTAAAAAAATAAATTAAAAAAAATGAGGGGTTGGAGCAATAGCACAGTGGGTAGGGTGTTTGCCTTGCACACGGTTGACCAAGGTTCAATTCCTAGCATCCCATATGGTCCCCTGAGCACCTCCAGGAGTAATTCCTCAGTGCAGAGCCAGGAGAAACCCCTCTGCATAGCTAGGTGTGACCCAAAAATAAATAAATAAATAAATAAGAATGAATGGGGGGGGGGGAACGTGCCAGTGCATGCAAGAACGCTCAGACTGGTGAGTGGCTATCCAGCGAGACCCTCTCTTTACTTTGTACAAAATTAAATGAATTGGCAGAATCGGAAAATGAACAATAAGTGACTGAAACACACCCAGGCTCACAGTGCTTTGCAAACCAGGGCAACTTTTGATTTTGCTTCGAATCACTCGCTTTCTGGCTGGTTTTAATCTAAGCACAGTCAGAAAAAAAAAAAATCTAGATGGGAATCCGTAATCTTCGCATGCACACCCACTGGATTATCTCACTTTTCTACTGCTGAGTTTTCAAAACAGAAAATATAGCCATCATGAAAATATATAATAAGCATATTTATGAACAGATGCATGTGAATACAAATATTAGGCATCAGATAATCTTCAGTTTTGGTGGGGGTGGGGTGGGGTGGGGAGGAGGGCATAGTCACAATATGCTAATTCAAAAAGCCCTAAAAAAGGGGGTAAGTGAGATAATACAGGGGGTAAAGCACTTGTCTTGCATGTGGCTAAACTGAGTTGGATCCTCAGTACCCCATTTGATACTCCAAGCATTGCCAGGAGATCACTGAGCACAATGTCAGGAGTAAGCCCTGAGCATTGCAGGTCCTGGGTGGTCTCAAAGCAAAACAAAACAAAACAAAAAACCAACTCTCTCCTCCAAAACCCTAAAATAACTCCACTGAACAATTTTTAGACATTTTGTACATTCCACTTTAGTCTAAAATTACGCAGACAGTTCAAGGCCCATTAGCCATTTAAGCCCGTCACCCCATTCCTTCCAATCCAGCACCATTGGGTGGCCCATGGCCCCCAGCACTTCAACATATGGCCCTGGTGGCTCCTGAGTACCATCAACCATACTGGGGCTGGGTTCTGTTGCAAATGGACCAAATGAAAACTGGAAATTTCTATGAGCATTATACATTAAGATAGGAGTTTTCCTATGACGTAGGAGACACTATTTAAACAATCACCTTCTGGATAACACAGACACGTAAATACTTCAGACATGTTTAGAAACAAGGTCAGGAGCATTCAGAGAAAGAGACAGTCAAACAGAAAATGTATCCTACAGTTTGAGGAGATCCAGATGAGACTTCCTTTTTGAAACGGATCTTTTTCGGGACTCTGGTTCAGTGGAACTGGGTCCTGCCAAGTCACAGAGACGCTGAGGGCTCCCAAGCAGCTTTATGAAAAGAAAAACAAAAACAAAAACAATATATATATATATATAATAGTAAAGTATCTCAGGAAAACACAAGGTCTTAAAATAATGAGATCAAATAGACATGTACTTCTTTTATTGAGTGAGAGACAGTCTAAGGAGAAATACAACCATTTGAACAACAAATCTTAGCAAAACTGATTCAGTTATTTTTTTTTAATTTGTAATATTTTTAGACACCGCACAGCGGGTAGGGCGTTCGCCTTACAAGCGGCCAACATGGCCGACCTGAGTTCGATTCCTCCGCCCCTCTCGGAGAGCCCGGCAAGCTACCGAGAGTATTCGATATGCCAGACACAGTAACAACAAAGTCTCCAATGGAGACGTTACTGGGCCCGCTCAAGCAAATCGACGATCAACGGGAGGGCCTTTACCTTTACCTTTACCGTGAATTTACAAAGTTGTCTTTTTGACATTGATAATACATTGGATTCCCAGCTACCCACTTGAGGGCTGACTTAGACCAAGAAAATAGTCTGATGGATTATTTTTAAAAATTGCATTGGGTTTGGGGAGATGGCTCAAAGAGCTGGAGGCCCAGGCTCAATCTGGGGCACTATATGGTCCCCTAAGCACTACTGTATGTGGTCCCCAAGTAAAAAATTAGAAAATAAGTTGCATAGCAACAGTTACTAGGAGACAGATGCACCTGTGAGCACAACTGGTCTGCAATGTCCTTTCTATAACCCCCTCTGCCTTCCTCCGCTACCAAGATGACTTAACTTCAAAATCTGGTCCATGTGATATTGAGGATCAAACTTGGGGTCCCTGACCTGGAAGGTATGCCTTTCGCGCCACCAGACACTCTCTCTGATCTGCCTGCTACTATTGTTCATATGAAAAGATTTAAACTTTTACAAATTAAATTTCCTTCAAGACTATAGGATTATTGAGGCTCTTAATTTTTTCTTGAGGCGAGTCTTGAAGATTGTTACTTACCAGGGATTTGTTTATGTTTTTTAATTTACTGGTATAAACTGTCTTGGGGCTGGAGCAATAGCACAGCAAGTATGGCGTTTGCCTTGCATGCAGCCAACATGGTTGACCTGAGTTGGATACCTCCGCCCCTCTCGGAGAGCCCGGCAAGCTAGCGAGAGTATCTCGCCCGCACGGCAGAGCCTGGCAAGCTACCCATGACAGATTCAATATGCCAAACACAGTAACAACAAGTCTCATGAAGGAGATGTTACTGGGCCCGCTCGAGCAAATCGATGAACAACGGGAGGACTGTGACCATGACTGGTATAAACTGTCTTAATACCTTTAATTAAGTTCATGTCTGTAACCTCCTTAGTGATATGCACTTTTCTTTATCTTCCTCCAAATCTTGGTATTTTTCACTTCACTGAGTCACAAGATTACACACTGCTAATTTTATATATTGTTACTTTTTAATATATATTTTATATTTTGTTTATATATTATTTGTATATTTATATATTTTATATATTTATATATTTTATATATTGTTACTTTTATATTTTATACGGGCTGGAGCAATAGCAGAGCAGGTAGAGTGTTTGCCTTGCATGCAGCCAACATGGCCGACCCAAGTTCGGTTCCTCAGAGCCCAGCAAGCTACCGAGAGTATCTTGCCTGCACGGCAAAGCCTGGCAAGCTCCCCGTAATGTATTCAATATGCCAAAACACAGTAACAACCAAGTCTCACAATGGAGATGTTACTGGGCCACTCGAGAAAATCGATGAACAATGGGAGGACAGTGATATATATTATATATATATATATATATTACACATCCAACATCCATCCATATTTTATATATTGTTAATTTTTTGCTTCTTTGGTCACACCTGGCAATGCACAAGGGTTACTCCTGGCTCTTCACTCAGGAATTACTCCTGACGGTGCTCCGGGGACCATATGGGATGCTGGGAATCGAACCCGGATTGGCTGCGTGCAAAGCAAATGCCCTTTGGGCAAATGCCCTACCCGCTGTGCTATCTCTCCAGCCCCTATATTATTACTTTTAATAACCTCACTTTCTGCTTTTCTCTTTATGTTTTCTCCTTTCTATGTTCTCTAATCTGCTCTTCTTTCCCCATCTACCTAAGTTGGCAAGTTAGAATTAGCTGTAGGGGCTAGGTAGAGAGCTGGAAGAACTGGAGCTTATGCTTTGCATGTGGGAGCCCCACTTTTAATCTCTGACACCACAAGGTCCTTGACCAGCTCCCCAGCACTGTGTTAGAAGTGGCTCCTGAGCACTATTGGGTGTGGTTCCCAATTCAACCTCTACCAAATTCCCAAATTAGATTTAGCTTACCTATTTTGTTAAATCATTAAACAATTAAAAGGAGTAATAGCCATCTCTGTATGGCTTTGGCTGCATTCCATAAATTTTCACAACTATTCAAGATTTACTCATTTTGAATTCTTAAATTTATTTTAATTTTTAATTCTATAAGGACTTTTTTAGAAGTTTTTACAGAAAATGTTAGCAGGCAATTACATTAAGTTTACATTAGTTAATTAATGGCTTTGATACTGGAATAGACATCCTATCACCATGTTCATTATTACAAAGTAGTTTATACTCAAAGTTTATTAATAGGAGAGGTTATGTATGAAAGGGAATACATTATTTTCTTTCCTTCTCTTTCTTTCTTTCTTTCTTTCTTTCTTTCTTTCTTTCTTTCTCTTTTTCTTTCTTTTCTTGTCTATTTTCTTTCTTTCCTTTCCTTTTTTCTTTTTTTTTCTCTCTCATATTCTCTTCATTCTTTCTTTCCCTCAAAGCTGGAACTTCAGAGAAAAAGAAAGGAGGAGAATTTTATTTCTCTCTCTGTCTTTCCACTGCATTCAAATGCACAGGTTAGGTCCATGGGCATCTACTCTATCTCTTTTGAAATGGGCATGGGCACTGCAGGAGGCCAGGAGGGAGATACCACGTGCTTTGGGGATTCTTTCACGTACTCCAACAGTAATAAACTAGATGACATATTATGATTCCCACAGGAATCTTACTCCTTAATTGCTTCTGAATCTGGAGGGAAGAGAGATTATACTATTGAACTTCTAAGGAACCCACAACAGGGTGAGAGAGAGAGTAGAATGACACTTGCTTTGCATGAACCTGACCCTGCTTTGATCTCTGCCACTGCTTATGATCATCCCCTGAGAACTTTTAAGAGTGGTCCCTGAGAAGTTAAATTCTGAGCACTTCTGAATGTGATCCCCAAAATCAAATTCACAAAAGAATACCCAACAGTTTTTTGTTTGCCCTCATAATTTCATTCTTCCGTTTAAAAAGAATTCAAGCTTTTTTGAATTTAATTTTCCGTGCCCCCAGGAACATTTATTCAAAAGGACATATATACACCATTATTCATTGCAGTACTCAGTACAATGACTAAGATTTGGAATCAACCTATATTTCCAATGACAGATCAGTGGATCATGAAAATGTGGAATATACACACAATGGGATATTATGAAGCTATAAGGAATAATAAAATGTAATTTGCTGCAACATGGATGCAACTAGAAGATATTATGTTAAATGAAGTAAGCCAGAAGAAGGACGGATAGCAGGATGATATCACTTAGAGTGATAGCACAGCCGTAGGGCGTTTGCCTTGCACGCAGCCAACATGGCCAACCCGAGTTCGATTCCTCCGCCCCTCTCGGAGAGCCCGGCAAGCTACCGAGAGTATCTCGCCCACACGGCAGAGCCTGGCAAGCTCCCCATGACGTATTCGATATGCCAAACACAGTAACAACAAAGTCTCCAATGGAGAAGTTACTGGGCCCGCTCGAGCAAATCGACGAACAACGGGAGGGCCTTTATTTACTTTACTTTGGTATTCAGAGTAACTGGAAGAGGAAACGGGTTAGAGTGGGGGGTGTCTCGATCACCCTTGGTCCCAGAGCACAGGGAGAAGGAAAGAAATTGAGTGGTAGAGAGGAGAAGAGATAGATAAAACTGCCAAATGGGGCTGGAGTGGTAGTGTGGCAGGTAGGACGCTTGACTTGCACAAGGTTGACACAGATTTGATTCCTGGCACCCCATATGATCCCAGAATTCCATTAGAATCATCCCACCAGGAATGATTCATGACTGCAGAGGCAGGAGTAACCCCTAAGCACTTCTGTGTGTGACCTGATCATCCCTCTGCAAAATCCCTGTACCCCCCCCCCCCGCCGCGCCCCCCCCCCCCCACACACACATAAACACAAAAGAACCCTCAACAAATTCTTAAAGAAATACAAGGCATGGTGAATTCCAGTTTCTCCAGGTGTGAACAAGGAATGTGGTGTCAGGGATTGGGGTTAGAGGGAGTGGGTCACAGACCTCACTACTACTAGGCCAAGTCTACCAAAGCCAAACAGCAGGAGAGAGAAAAGGAAGCCACATAGATGTCTGGATTACAGTTCCTTTTGGAGGAAGGCAGCAACATAAGAGAAAGCACACTCTGGAAACAAAACAAAATGTCCTGTGCACCTCTGACGAACAGAACAGACACACAGCCCATGTGGCAGGGAGACAGACTGGAAAGAGCACAGGGAAAGAGCCCAGGAGGCTTTCCAACTCCAAAAGGCTAAGCAAACATCCTGGGGGGGCCAGTGGCTTTCTTCCTGCACATTAGTCCTGCGCATCTGTTTCCTAGGTTACTGATTTCCCCAAATGACGAGCATTGTGGGATGAACAGGAGCTATTGCTTTTCAGAACAATGTGGCCCACTGTGAAGTGAATCTACTGTGCTTGGTGGAGGAGGGGCACTGCTCAGGTGAGGCTGCCATTGCAAAACTGCCTGGGAAACCAGCACAGCTGGACAAGCACAGAAGCAGGGCTAAGTTTATTTGCTCTCACAAGGTTGTTACTGAAAAATATGGCTTTTTTTTTATTTTAGGGGCCATACCTGGTGGTGTGCTTGGCTTTCTCCTGGCTCAAGGCTCAAGGTTACTCCCAACAGCACTTAGGGGACCGTATACAGTGCTGAGGGCTGGACCTAGCTGAGCTGTGTGCAAGACAAGTGCCTTCCTGCTGCACTGTCCTCTGAAGATATAGTTGAATCTCCCAATGTCCCACATGCAGAGCATTAACTTAACATGTGGGCAACAGGAGGGCTCTATGGAGGTAGCAATAATTCAAGTGTCTGATTCTGGATAGAAAAATCAGGCTGTTGCCTGTTATAAAATATTCCTTTGCTGCCCTGCCACAGAGGCAGGGTGGGATAGGGGGTATGGAGGGTGGAAGGGATACTGGGACCTGTGGTGGTGGAAAATGGGCACTGGTGGAGGGATGGGTATTTGATCATTGTATAACTGAAAACTAAGCACAAAAATTTGTAAGTCTACAACTGTACCTCATGGTGTTTCACTAATAAAAATTAAAAAAAACAAAACAAAACAAAACAAATATTCCCTTTGCAGGTATCCTGTCGAGGATTTTGGTAGGTATAATTAGAACACCTGGGTTTATGTTTCAGATGTACTACTGATAGGGACTTCAGGCAGGTAATGGCTTAGCTTTGAGCTTTACTTTCTCTTTCTCCTTCAGGAAGCCTGTAAATAATCCAATGTCAGGCACCACCTATATCTGATCCATTGTAATCAACTGCTCAACTTTGTCAAGTGGAGATAGCCAACGGGAAGAGAGACAGCGGCATCTGGATAGAGCAGAAGGTGGGAAATGAACAGAACAGGGCCAGTCAGGGGGCAGGAGATTTGTTTTTATTTCCTTGAGGATAGTAAAGTATACACTAAATTATTGTTTAGCACTTTGTACTTACAAAGCACTGGCACAAACTGTGTTTCATTTTGAACTCAACACTTTTTGCAAATTTATAAGAAATAAGAGATATCTGAGAAATAAGGGGGGAGGAGAATGATAGAAGGTTCTGGAAATGGGAAGAGTACTTCAGACTTCGCTGAACCTGGAAAATTTGTTAATATTGGTCATTTACAAAACAAGCTTCAGAAAGACAAAAATAAGCCAGCTGGTGGACAGGAGACAAGAAGACTGGCAGAAATGAGCGGGTTGTTCTAGGCAAGAGCTAGTAAGGGCCTGCTCATTCCTGCTTCCATGTATTTTATTTTTATTTCCTTGAGGATAGTAAAGTATACACTAAATTATTGTTTAGCACTTTGTACTTACAAAGCACTGGCACAAACTGTGCTGCATTTTGAACTCAACACTTTTTGTAAATTTATAATAATTTATAGGTGAGAAAATTCAAAGTTGGGAGTTAAATGATCAACCACTAAAATCTAGCAGTAAGTATCAGAGAAAGAATTCAAACCATGACTGTTAAAATTCTGACTTATATAAGAAATATTTAAACAAGTGATGGCCAAGGGGCAGTGAGAATCACTACTGCAATCTGAAAATCAAATTCAGGATTCAGTGTGGTACAGGAAATGACCCTGGGTGGAAGGCAACCTTTACCTTCACAGTAACCTTGGAGAAATCACTTGATTCCCCCAAAGCATCAGCTTCTTTGTTGGAAGGAAAAATAAACAACCCTTTCCCCTGCAGCAGGAATCTATGGGATAAAGTTCTGAGCTTGTCTCCTCCCTTTCTCTGACTTCCTGTTGAAAGTAGAGGGTCCCTGGTCAGACTGGTAGATGGAGGAGAGGGGCTGAGCTGCACTGGCTCCTTTTCCTGGACTCTGCTATTCAGAGAAAGCCTGCAGTGCTCCTGCAGGCTCTACGCTGAGCAGAGGCAGGCTGGGGCCCCAGGGAAGCTACAGCCATGGAGTGGACCAGTAGTCTATAGTCTCCTTCTTCCCCAGTGCTGGACCATTCCTCAACTGGACCATCAGTCATTAAAGCTGCTCCTTTCATCTCAGATTCCTGGAGTTTGACTGAAGGCAAAAGGTCACTTTCTTGGGTAGTGGGGGAGGTCACATGTAGCAATGCTCAAGGGGTTACTTCTGGCTCTGCACTCAGGAATTACTCCTGGTGGTGCTCAGGGGACTATATGGGATGCCAGGAATCGAATCTGGGGTTGGCTGCATGCAAGGCAAATGGCCTACCCACTGTACTATTGCTCCAGCCCTAAAAAAAACTTTTTTTATTACCCAACTTTTTGGGTAATAAAAAATGTTGCAAAATTATAATGAATATTAATGATAATGAGGAACAGTGCCTATGCCTGGTCAATAATAAGTGAGAAAGGATAGTATTTCCACTCCCCCACCACCCCAAAATGAGGACATAGAAAATAATTCCTAAATATATCACACCAAATGTGTTATATTGGTTGGTCACACCCACCAACTGGCCCCCTGGCGCCGTGTAATACCATCAACAGCCAAGACTCAGAGACTATAAAAACCAGCTCCCGGAAGAGAACAGTGCAGTCTCCTGCCCCCGCGCCTGGCTGTGCTCGCTGGGGCCCCTTGGAGGGGAGCAGGTTGAGCTTTCCTCCCCGCCCTGAACAGGGCTCCGGCAGCCGAAGACCTCCAGGACCAGCCACCACCATGCTGAGACCACTCTTCACATACCTGAAGGTACCGGCAGAGGAACAAAGGCAAGCGGGTGCTGGGGCTGGATCTCCAAGCCTACTCGGATCGGGGCTGAGCATCCTCCACCTAGATCCTCCGAATTCCAGTAGGCGGGGGGTCACACCCACCAATTGGCCCCCTGGCGCCGTGTAATCCCATCAACGTCCAAGACTCAGAGACTATAAACCAGCTCCCGGAACCACGCAGCTGTGTTCGCGGCCGCGCAACATCTTATTATGACATCTTATCATCTCATTCCTACTTTGGACAAACTGGCAGACTACCGAATGTAACCTGCCCACACGGCAGAGTCTGGCAAACTCCCCGTGGCGTACCCAATATGCCAAATACCAGTAACAATGATGGGTCTCATTCTCCTAAAGAGCCTTGAATATAGCACTTTCTTAAAAATGTCAGGGCTAGGATGAAGGAGACGTTACTGGGGCCTGCTCGAGGCAATCGACGAATAAGAGGATGGTTGTGATTCGTGAAATATATCACTAGTAAAAGAGTTTTGTTATTTTGATTCTTCTTGTTTTTAGGTAACAGAAGCATATTTAATCTTGATGAAAAAGTTCCCAAATACAAATTTGACAGTGTCTTCTCTCATTGGTTGTGAGAGAAATCCCTGGACAAAGGGCCTTCAAAGCTGCCTAAACCTGTCCTTAAAACCATCAGCTAGCACTGGGACCTGCGTCCCAAGCCAGACAATATCCACTCCGGGGTTGGGAAAAATGTGGGAGAAATGAATCATAAGAAAGAACAGAACTAAGGGGTTTCTATTAGTCACAGAAATCAGCAGTGTTGGGTTTTTTTTGTTTGTTTGTTTATTTGTTTGTTTTGGGGGGAGGAGGTGGGGAGGGATAATGTACAAAGTAGACATTTTGAAATCCAATTTTGATGAAGATGAATGAACACCAATATCCACACTCATCAGACACTTGGAAGCCCAAGCCATCCAGATACAGTGGAAATGATCAGACCGGGTACATTGCTGCAGTTGTTGTTTTGTTCTGGGGCCACACCCGGTGGTGCTAAGGGTTTACTCCTGGATCTGTGCTTGGGGATCACTCCTGGTGGGGTTCGAGAGATCATATGCAGTGCCAGGGATTGAATCCGGGTTGGCTATATGCAAGGCAAGTGTCTGCCCACTGGACAACACGGTGAAGCAAGTTTGTACTGGTGAGCACCTACTAACCCTGGGAGTCTCCACATACCCCACATGCCCACCCACCATGATATCTGCAAACCACACGGATTCTGCGCACTTCTTGTGCAAGCCGTTGCACTCAGCACCCACGCAGTGCCCACCCAGACCAACGCACGTGGGCCATCTCCCGGGCTCCTCACCTCCTTCATGATTTTGATGGCCTCCACCCGGTGCTGGGGAGGGGGGTACAGCAGCATGCGGTGATAGAGCGACTGGAGCACGGGCTTCATGGAGTCCACCGACCCCACCAGCCGGACCAGCTCTGCTGCGATGTAATAGATGGTCCGCGCCACGGGCCCGCTCAGGGCTGGCGCGGTGGAGGAGCAGCCCGAGCCGCGGCCGTGGTCAGACACCCCCGGAGAGGTCGAGTCTGACTCCAGGCTGCTGCTGGTGCTGCTGCTGTGGGCAGAGGTGATGGTTTTGTCGTGGACCGGATTCCCCAGGATGACAATGAGAGCAGGACAAAGATTTTTCCTAGGGAGAGATGGGAGCAGAAGTTGGTGTCCTGCAGGCCAAATGAGAGATGAGGATGACTACTACCCAGGTGTCGGAAGTGCACTGCGGAGACCCAACAAAACTGGTGATGCTGAGCTCGCTTATGGCTCCTCCTGGCTCTGATCTGTCCATTTCCTCAGCTATTGCCCTCACCCCTGGGGATACCCACAAGGCTTTTCCACAAATCTCAAGCTGGTTAAACCATATCAATGTCACGAGAAATAAAAAAAAGAAACCATCATCCCTGAAAAAACAAAACAGTAAAAATACAAGATTGCTTGGTCACACAGTTTCATTTCACTATAAATAACAAAAGCATCGTCTGCTTCTCACTTGCTAGGATAATTCAAAATTCTGAACTGCATCTCCAGAATGAACAGTATGTCCTACTCACATACAACTTCCTCCTTCCCCAATAGGTCAGGAACCGCCCTGTCCCCTGTGTATGGCTCATGTCTCATGTTCATGCGGTGGCAGATATTCAGCTGGAGGAGGCACTAGGCCCAGGCTCAGAAGGTTTACGAGTTCTTGGTTTGTTTTTGTTTTTGTTTTTCATTTTGGATCACACCCAGCATTGCTCAGCAGTTACTCTTGGCTCTGTACTCAGGAACAACTTCTGGCGGTGCATGGGGGACCATTAGGGATGCCGGGGATTGAACCTGGGTTGGCCACATGTAAGGCAAATGCCCTACCTGCTGTTCTATCACTCTGGCCCCAGGTTCACTAGTTCCTGATACCTACCCTCTACCTACCTGCCGAGTCAACATTCTGGTGCCTTTCAATGTTCTGACAACCAACAAATAGTCTAGAAAGCAAATTCCTGGTTCCCAAGGCTCAGAACCTGATGGTATAAACAAAATGAAACTTTGGGAGCTATGTTCTGCTAAAATTGTCCTTAGTTCTTGGTGTATTTCAGTCTGGGGCCTGTAAGCAAAGCAGGTTCCCTCCCAGACATTTACACAGCAGGCCCTGGAGACAGTGGGGAGGAACCACAGCTGCAGTCAGAAGGAGCAGGGGTGGGGGTGAGGTGGGGGTCACTCACCAGATCAGGTCCGTGAAGCCTCGGTGCAGGTGCATGCAGGAGGACGAGCTGCTGAGGATGGAGAGGATGCATTCCAGGTACAGGAGCTGAAGCTGCTGGCTATTGCTGTGGGACACCAACAAAGCCAAGTTGGATTAGATGGGAACAGTGCAGGACATGGCAGAAGCACTGATGGAAGAGGGTGGTGTGTAGGGTCCTGGGCTGATCTGCATCCTCCCCTCAGACTGCTGTGCTGAAATTCTAATCCACAGTACCTCAGCATGGGACCCTCTTTGGATATGGGGTCTGTACCCAGGTAAACAGATTACAGAGAAGCCTTGACCAAGGGAGGTTTCAGTCCAAAAGGATAGCATTCTTTATTTTATAGAGGGTGCTCCCAAGAAATGTATCTGAGGTCCTGGTTGGTTCAATGCAGTGATGCAATCCTACTGGGACCCAGTGGTGCTGGAGAGCCTCCAGGACTATACCTGGAAGTGCTGGGGACCTGTGGTACTGTGAGGCCCCAAAAGCACGCTCCTCAGCAGCCATGACAGCCTTTTGCTAACATTAAGTCTCAACCAGGCCTTAGTTTCTGTTTTCCCAAAGTAGGACTTGCAGTTTCTGGTAGACTCCCAGTTGAGTAATTTGCCTAGATAGGGAATTGGGCAGTTGGGTCTGGCTGGTCATGAAGGGTCACTCTACCCTCCTTAGAAACTGTTGCTAACCATTGCCTAGTTGCTGACCACCAATGTAAGAGGGCTAATGCTAAAAGGTATATAAAATGCCTCTTAACTTTGAACCCTATATAAGCTGCTTGTGATTTGGAGTTGGGGTCCTTGTCAAGACTTCACTGTGTTGGATGAGACTTGGACCCTAGCTCAAGCTAGTGCTGGCTTGGGCTATTAATAAAGTTCCTTTGCTTTTGCATTATCGTGTGTGGACTTGGTCTCTCCACAGTTGGGGATCTGAAACTTGGACATAACATCAATCCATGCAAACATGTGCTCCAGTCCTTTGAGTATCTCCCTAGTTTCACAAAAGTATTTTTATAAAATAGGACACTTGGAGTGCAAAGATCCGTACAAACAAGGGAAGGAAGTATGAAGGAAGATGCTGCACTCGGCAAGCTCAGGAGAGATTGCATTTATTTATCTTTATTATTTTTTTTTATTAGTGAAACACCATGAGGTACCATTGTAGACTTACAAATCTTTGTGCTTGGGTTTCAGTTATACAATGATCAAATACCCATCCCTCCACCAGTGCCCATTTTCCACCACCACTGATCCCAGTCTCCCTCCCACCCCCCCATCCCCCCATCTCACCCTGCCTCTGTGGCAGGGCATTCCCTTTTGTTCTCTCTCTCTTATTGGGTGTTGTGGTTTGCAAAAGAGGCAATGGGTGACAATCATGTTTGGTCTATAGTCTACTTTTAGCATGCTTCTCCAATCCTGGGAGGATCCTCCCAACACCCTTTATTTGGTACTCCCTTCTCTATCTGAGCTGCCTTTTCACCTAGCATGTGAGGCTGGCCTCCAAGCCATGGAGTAAACCTCCTGGTACTTATCTCGGCTGTTCTTGGGTGTTAGTCTCCTATTTTGTTTCTTTATGTTTCCCAGATGAGTGTAATCTTTCTATATCTGTCCCTCTCTTTCTGACTCCTTTCACTTAGTATGATACTTTCCATGTAGTACCACTTGTATGTAAATTTCATGACTTCATCTTTTCTAACAGCTACATAGTACTCCATTGTGTAGATGTACCAAAGTTTCTTTAACCAGTCATTTGTTCTCAGACACTCAGGTTTTTTCCAGATTCTGGCTATTGTAAAGAATGCTGCAATGATGCACGATCACATCCTCTGAAGGGAAAAGAAAGAAAAGGGGGAAAAAAGAAGACTGAGTTCCCATAAATGATTACAATTTGCCAAGAGCAAGGTGGTAGCTGGATGAAGAGGAAGGAGAAATAACTAGACTTTCTTTGACCAGGTAAGGATTTTGTTTCGCCCACAAGTTTCTCTTCAATTTTGAACAAGACGTAGTAGTTCCTTACCAGAAAAAGCACATCCTTCATTCTAGATAGGTCTAGAGAGGTGGCAAGTGGATATAGCACTGGCTGGAAGCGTTAGAAATATATTGTTTAACAAGGATATATGAGAGCAGAGGAGTAGCATCGGAGCCTTAGAAAGATCTAGAAAGAATTTCCAAAGGAAAGGATTTTATTTATTTATTTATTTATCACCCCTGGTGGTGCTCTGGTGACTTTGTGTGGTGCTGGGGATTAAGCTGGAGTAAATCACATTCAAAGCAAGTGCCCTACCTGATCTATAATCTCTCTGGCCTGGGATTGATATTTTAGCTGCTACATGGTGTACGGAGGCCTTGCAGAAAGGGAGTGTGGGGGAGATTGTGGGAGAGACCAATCTGTGGTTGAAATGAGTGTCAGGGTGTCATTAGCAAGAGGGGAAGTCAGATTAGGGTCTGGCCAGGAGCCAGGACAGGAAGGGACTTGTGTGCCAGGCAAGGACAGCTAACAGAAGAGTGACATAAATCAATTTGTGGATTTTCAAGAGTCATCATTCTAGATGATGCAAAAATGACTGGAGAGGGAAAAAGGGGACCATAATATCACTTATAAGCCAGATTTTTTTAAAAAAAATGATTAGTTCTGAAATGGCTGTTTTTTGTCCATTTTTAAAAAATCAATCCCTTGACCATTACTATAAAAAGTAGCTATTAAATGTCTGAAAATGACATTCCCCGTGTCTAGCACCACACACCGAAATAACTATCGGCACACAGAATTCTCTTTTTCTAGAGAATTGCACAGAAAGGTCACCAGCAGCCTGGTATCCCGTGATTATCTGGGCAGTGTTCCCTGCGCCAATGCTGCGACCTTCATGGCATCAGACAGGACAGGAGGGCAGTGAAGAGGCGTGGCCAAGCCAACTGGCCTGGCTGTCTCCTTGGAGACCAACTGCAGCAGCTTTTCTGTGGGCTGCTAGGAAAACGGGTGCTTGAGTCACGCCATTGATGGAGCTTATTGAACTGCAAGTGCCTTCTATCATCCATGGCCCTCACTCAGCACACACATGCAGGCGCAGTGTGTGTGCATATCCTGTCTGTCTGCTGTACTGCCTGCTACGTGGCATGCACAGGGCAGGAAGGAACAGAAACCAGTCCACTCTCAAAATGCAAAGGGGGAATATTTGCCTGTTAGGAGGGTGGTGGGTCCCTGTGTCTGGCCTTTAGTTTGGGCATCTCACTGCTAGTCTAATCTCTGCATTTCTTTCCAGTTGCACAATCCATGGTGAACGAGTTCTGTGAGTGGACTTGTTGAATAACACTGCTTTGTCCTTGTGCCTCCTGCAGGGAGCGTAGGTTTACAGAGTTACTCCCACCACAGTGCTCCGGAGGCACACCCGGTTCCATCAGGCACCCCTTTCTCTGTGTTTGGCTTTAAGTTATCCTTTGTGCTCTTCTGACCCTATCTGTGAATTACTTATATCCCCAAATCAGACTCTGTAACTTATGAAATCAAATCCTTCTGGGGACTTTGGATTTTGTACATGTAAGTGAAATAATGCTTTTCTCTTTCCTTTGTGGCCGTTGCATAGTTTATTTTAGAGCAAAAAGAGGCAACTTTAAATAAGAACCCTGCTGGGGTTTAGGAAAGACTAACCTGGCCTGAAGACTGTAGTCTGAGATGTATAGTGAGATGTCCTCAAGAAAAGTCAATCTTTAAGCTTGATATATCTCTTACTGTGTTCATACAAAATAACTAGAAATATTAGCAAGAAGGAAATTTAATATGATTGTTTAAATGGTTTACTAGCTAAGATATTAGTAGCACTGTAGCACTGTCCTCCCGTTTTTCATCGATTTGCTCGAGCGGGTTGTTGGGACAACTGAATCCTAATGTTAGGTCTGCCATTAGACATTGAGAGGATTTGTACAAGATATCCAATCACTGGGCTTGTTTCTTATTTAGATGCTGTGTCAGGAAGCCACAGACAACCTCACTCTCAAATTCCATTTTATTTTACTGTTGCTCAAAATTATGAGCAGAGATAGCACTGTAGCACTGTTCTCCTGTTGTTCATCAATTTGCTTGAGCAGGCCCAGTAATGTCTCCATTGTGAGACTTGTTGTTATTGTGTTTGGCATATCGAATACATCACGGGTAGCTTGCCAGGCTTTACCGTATGGGCGAGATACTCTCAGTAGCTTGCCGGGCTCTCTGAGAGGGGCGGGGAATCGATCCCGGGTGACCCGGGTTGGCCTCGTGCAAGGTACATGCCCTACCCATTGTGCTTTCACTCCAGCCCAAGATATTAGTAAGAAGTAAATTTAATATGATTGTTTAAATAGATTAGTAGCTAAGGAAAGGAGTAAACAATATGCCCTTAGATGAATCCCTCCCTTGAGTGGATCTCCTAGTAATCTAGAGTGCTGAACCCCTAGAGGAGATTTTGTCCCAGAGTTAATCTCCTAGAAGAACTTCCTCTGAAGGAGGGGCTTTACATCTGCTTATTGTTACATAATGTTCAGTCATAATACTGACTCCTACTTTGGACAAACTGGCAGGCTACCGAATGTAACCTGCCCACATGGCAGAGTCTGGCAAACTCCCCGTGGCGTACCCAATATGCCAAATACCAGTAATGATGGGTCTCACTCCCCTAACTCTGAAAGAGCCTTGAATATGGCACTTTTTAAAAAATCTCAGGGCTAGGACGAAGGAGACGTTACTGGGGCCTGCTCGAGGCAATTGACGAATAACAGGATGGTCGCGATCGTGATTGTGAATGTTCAGTCACACCTATCCACAACCTTCACAATTTCTATATAACTAGCACTGTGAGACTTGAAAAAAAAAAAACGGGTCACTGATAACCAACCAGCTTTTGGACCTGTTTCTTCATTCATCCATCACTGCTGGCCAGCCAGGGGGACAGTTCTGAGCCACTGACACACCTACACTTAAACTCACATGAACCAGGGGTCGTAAAGGCCAAGCACCCCTTTGCCTAGGCAAGACCTCTGCAAGGACAATGTGATTACCTGTTCAGAATTCCTAGAGCTTCTCGAAGTTTGTTTCATTTGGAACTGTTTCGACTTTGCCTCACTTCAGAACAAATTTGAATTTAGTTAAAAAGGATCACTGTGTCACTGTTATCCCGTTGTTCATCGATTTGCTCAAGCTGGCACCAGTAACGTCTCCATTCGTCCCAGCCCTGAGATTTTAGCAGCTTCTCCTTACTCATCTTTCCCAACGTATTGGAGGCTCTTTCAGGGTCAGGGGAATGAGACCCGTTATTGTTACTGTTTTTGGCATATTGAATATGCCACAGGTAGTTTGCCAGGCTCTGCCATGCAGGTGGGATAGTCTTGGTAGCTTGCCGGGCTCTCCGAGATATATTCTCTCTATGATTTGTTGCCTACTATCTGAACCCCATCAAATATGGTGTGGTAATTATGGAAAATGGATAGAAAGTGTCTTATGATGTGTCCAAGAATATGTTCACTCCTATGTGAGGCTTGGCCGGAGCGTGTGGAAAGTGGCCTGGAGCATGGTGGTGGTTGGGTAGTGGAGGTCGGCTGCTGGGGCTGGGTCCCTTGGGGCAAATGAGAGCCCTCCCCGCCCCAAGGGTCCCAGAGTTAAAAGAATAGAGGGCATTAATTGTGTGGAATGGTATTAGCGGAGATAAACACTAGCCTTGCCTTGTTGAATTCATGAAGGCTTTATTCTGGGTTCTTCCTGGCTATTCTGCCATGGGGAGGTGAGCAGAGAGGGGAGAGGCTGGTGGAAGTCAGACAGGCAAAGACTAAGTATCTTTCTCAGTCAATTACCCTTCCAAAAGTTCTTGGATTTAAACAGCATCGTGCAGCTCAGCTTACCTAATATAGAGTTCTATTAATACCCTATCTCCAAGACATGGGAGTGATTCTGCCTACGGGAGTGCCTTTTGTCTGTAGGAGAGTGAACATATGAATGAATCCAGAGCCCTACTGAGTGAAAAGCTTAATGAGGTCAATGGGGGATGCTTTTGGAAATGATGGTGAAGGGCAAATACTGACCATAGTGTAATTTCAGAGGAGGAAACAAATAGAAGGAGAGAAGGTAGTCAAATGAGAAGAAACTGACCCAGTGTGAAAACTTAGAGTGATGACAGTCAAGGGCAGGGGGTGTCTGCTCAGTCAGACTTCAAGGACCCCGTCAATGTTGCAGTGAGCGTGCAGCGGGCCCGCTTCCGGAGTCACAGATCCTTCCTGCCAACTTGGGAGAGGGAATCAGGGTAGGAAAGACTGTCATGAACAGTCTCTGGGGGGCAGAACTATGGCAGGGGGGTTTCATCAGAAAGCCAAGCAAAATGAGAAGCACTGGTGACAGAAACTAAGATGCCTGATGCGAGAGGGGCTTCTCCTTGCTGCCAGTGCCCAGTGCTAGGAATATTCTCTTCTCTTTCAACTCTCGATCAGCCAAGTCATGCTGAGACCCTCGAGCAAGTCTCTGAGCCCCCTTTGGTTGGGTGTCCCTGAGGGTACAGGTGACTCACTCCAACACATTAATAAACCTGCACTTGATTTGTTCACCTCATACATTCCTGGTGATCACTGTCGCCTGGACATCATCAGTGGATTAACTAAATCCTGGCATTGGACTCGGAGATGGCTCAGGAAAGGGGTGATAGGGATCAAACTAGGGTAGGCCATGTGCATGAAGGCAAATGCTTTAACCCCCTACATTCTCTCTCTCCAGCCCTATAATAATAATCACTGTATCACTGTCCTCCCATTGTTCATCGATTTGCTCGAGTGGGCCTAGTAGCATCTCCATTGTAAGACTTGTTGTTACTGTGCCTGGCATATTGAAAATGTCACGGGTAGCTTGCCAGGTTTTGCCGTGTGGGTGAGATACTCTCGGTAGCTTGCCGGGATCTCCGAGAGGGGCAGAGGAACCGAACTCAGGTCGGCCGTTCCGGCCCCCTGCAAGGCAAAAGCCCTACCGCTGTGCTATGGCTCCAGCCCATAATAATAATAATAATAATAATAATAATAATAATAATAATAAAGTAAGTAAAGTAAAGGCCCTCCCGTTGATCGTCGATTTGCTCGAGCGGGCCCAGTAACGTCTCCATTGGAGACTTTGTTGTTACTGTGTCTGGCATATCGAATACTCTCAGTAGCTTGCCGGGCTCTCCGAATAATAATTTTTAGGATATACAAGTTTTGTGTGATCTTTGCCTAAAGTTGAAATTTAGAAAGTAGAAGAATAGGGGTTTATATAAGGACTGTAAGAAAAGTAAGGTTTTCTGATGTGCACAACAGACTGTGAGATTCAGCTCACATAAAACTCAGTTTACCAAGAGGGTAGGATGGGAGGCAACCTGGGGATGCTGGTGGAAGGACACTGACACTCTGGTGGAGAGTGTGCTGTTGGAATACCGTGTGTCTGAAAGTTTATTGTGAGAAGTATTGTAAATCACAGTGTCTCAATAAAGATAGAAGGGGGAGGAGACAATTTGATGCAAGAGCTGACTCTTCTAGGGCAGAAAGGAGTTGTGCCAAGGCGAGGACAAGTGAGCTCTAGAAGGGAGTGAAATCCTGGTCACAGAAGCGAGCCGTAAAAGTATGACACAGGCCACCCAGGACACCTGAGAATAGAAGGTCATTCTAATCAAACACAGCAGGCATAGGCCTGACTGAACCGTGGACATCAGTGTGAATGGAGCACTGGGATGGGAGCACTGAGTTGGCGTTAAAGCTCTCAGTTTTAGTTAACAATCACAGTGGGCCCTGTGCAGAACCATCATCTTGTCTGCTATAAAACACTCCTTTCTAGGGAAAATAATGCCCAGGCATGTGGTCAGCCCAAGATGGAAGAAACATGAGACTGTGGAAGAAAGTACTATTTCTTGTCTTTCTTTTAAAATTACTGTGGTGCCAGGAATTGAACCCAGGTCTCCTGCATGCCAGGCTGTATTTTGACACTGAGTCCTTTCTCCAATCCAAGTGCTACTTCTTTTTGCCTAGTGTGTGCAATGCCCTCAGTCTCATCCCTGATATCTCATGGCCTCCTAAGCACTGGGTATAGCTCTAGTGTACCCTGAGCACCACTGGGTATGGCTCTGGTGGCCTTCAGCGCAGTCAACCCAAGCTCCACTGATTGATGTCAGGCAAAATTCTGCTAGAAGTGGCCCAGGGACTCCTGAGTGCTGCTGGGTGTGATCCCAAGGATTTTTATTTTTTAAATTCTACAATAATTTCTGAATTCTCAAATGCTCTAGTTATCAGTAAACTATAATCTTTTTTAGTAAACAATAATTTACGCATCTTTCATAATACAATGGGCACTTCAGACTCATACTGTGTTGTAAAAATTTTCAATTAAATATCTACATAGCTGTTAGAGACTTAAAAATTCTTCTTTTACACGATTTGTCTTTACTATAGAGACAGAAGTAGTCTTATTAACTTCCTGCACAAAGAATTGGAGCCAAAGACCTCACCTAAATGAACTAATGTGCCAAAAAAAAAGTAAAAGGACATAAAGGTCATAGTAACGTGTGCTTTTTAGAGCTAGGTTCTGTTGGCAGGAATATTGTCTGATTCAGCTTCTGTGGAAAATAGTATGGAGACATCTCAAGAAATTAAAAAGGAAGCTACTGTTTGACTATTAGTGATTTCCTTCTTGGCATTGATCCCAAGAATAAGAAAACATAAGTTTTAAAAGTATATATATATATATATATATATATATATATATAATATGCCCATTTACATCTATTGCAATGCAGTTTACAGTAGCAAAGATCTGGAAACAATCCAAATGCCCAATGGCAGATGAGTGGATAAAGTAGTTAGTTATGCATATACACAATGTAATGCTACTGAATTATTTATAAGAGAAATCTTCCCTTTTGCTACACCTTGAATGGAACTAAAGGGTATCACACTCAGTGACATAAGTGAGAGGAAGCAGGACAAATGTTGGATGACCTCACGCATGTGTGATACACAGAAAAAAGAAGGGAATGCACAGTATCCAAAAAACACCAACTCTTGGACACTGACACGTTGGAGTGGAGAGAAGAATTAGAAGATATGCATCCGAGCAAGGGGTTGAGGTGTGGGGTGGTGAACCAGATGTGGCACAAGGTCTGTGGTGGGAGATCTTTGGCATTTTGGTAGTAGTAGAGGCGTAGTCACTTTGTACGCCAAAAGCATGAACATTATTATAATATGCTACCACAATAACAGTATTTTAAAAAAGATGAGGCGTGTGAGCATGTGGGATCAGAAAAAGTTAGAAAAAATAGGGACACAGGGTTTGCAGTGACCAACCCTGTCACTGAACAGAGGAGGAAGGTGCGACAGTTTGAGGAAAAAGATTCATTTAGAGTCACTTGGCTAGGTCTTGCCTAGGTGCAGACTAACCCTGACCCCCTCAACAAGTTTTGGGCCCACAGTATATCCTCTTGGGGAACGAGTGATTCTTTGCAAGGTCTGGGTTTCCATTTTTCTCATCTAAAACTGATATCCTTCTGGAAACGGCATCTGGCAATGGGACCTGCCTGAAGTCACTCAGGAACGACAGGAAATGCTAATGAGGAAAGGGCAAAGTCTCTGTCCCCAGACTGAATAACCAGTGATGCTTTGGACATCAATTCCTTCAGAGCCAGACCCAGGGGAAAGCAGAGCACAAACCTGAGAGCACTTACTTGATGGCAGCTTGGAGCTTCTCACACAGAACTGTTAGCACAGAGACAAGATCATCGGAGAGAGCCTCCACGGTCAGCCCTTCAAACAAAGGAGGCCACAGGCATTAGACACTCAAATCTCCGGACTTCTGCGTCTTCTGGGAAGATTGGCCTTGCATCCCCGAGAGATAAAAGAAGGCAGTATGGCGGAAAGATGGGCAGTTTGAACTAGGAGGTGAGGTAAACAGGGTCAAATGATGCAGCCTCCACTGACTTAATGCTCAAGGTATGCATGGGTTTCGTTAATGGAGCAAAAGCCAAAGTCAGAACAAAATCATTTCTCCTCTAGGCACATTTGTGTCCAGAAATAAGCGACGAAACTCCCACAAAAGCATGGGAAAAGACTGAAATACAGTGCCCCAACTTACTGATTTCTTGTGCTTGGTTAAGCTTTGTCTTTTTTTTTTTTCAAAATGGGATAAATGTCAACTACTTGTCCACAGACCTATGCTGATCTACAGGTGTCAAAAGGTTGATAAATGGGGGATAAATAAAAGCAATCTCACACAGTTGTTGATTCAAGTTAACTAACCAGTGGAAGCACTTTTTAGTTTTTTGTTGGTTTGTTTGCTTGTTTATTCTGGAGCCACACCTGGCAGTGCTCAGAGCTTACTCCTAGCACTGTGCTCAGAGATCACTCTTGGTTGTATTTAGGGAAACAGATGTGGTTCAAGTGATCTAACTGAGGTCAGCACATGCAAGGCAAGTGCCTTAAGCCCTGTATTATTTCTTTGGCTTCAGCAATTTTTAAATAACAAAAAATATAAAAAAATAACAAAAAAATTTGTAAGCATGCATAAAATTGTGGCTAGGTATTTTGTAAGATATAAGGGACTGATGACAAACACAAGGAGATGGTAAAAAAAATCGTGAGAGAAAATTAAAATAAATATCAGAGGAGGGAAGGGGAAAGAGGAATAAATGTCTTGTTTCCAAAATGTAGATCTTAAACTTGGAAAGAAAATAGAAGTGGTAAGAACAACAATGAACTATTTAAGTTAAATAACCCCTTACATAGTCCTTAAACTTGTATAGCTAGATTTCAAATGAGTTCAGCAATTTTCTACAAACATAAATTCTTAAAGATGTATCCCTGACCAAACTACTTTGGTCTCCTTTTTAGTTTATAAAATCATATTTCATGACCTGAACAAAGCTTAGTGGTAGAGCATTTGCCCGAGTGTGAGTTCCTGGGTTCAATCTAACCCCACACTCACATATATGTCCTACGATAAAGTCAAAATTTGGGGAAAGTGAAGGAGAGAGCGAGAATGAGAGTGAGTAAGAGCAAGAGAGAAAGAGAGAGGGAGAGATAGAGAGGGAGGGAGGGAGAGAGAGAAAGAGAGAAAGGAGAGAGAAGGAGGGAGGAAGGGAGAGACAGGGAGAGAGAGAGAGAAGGGGAGAGAGGGAGAAATGTCAAAAACATTACTGATTACTGAGCACCCAGGGACCAGGGATACTACATGATACATCTCTAACACCATCTCCAGCAATGCCTTAAAATTAAGTTCTCAAGCATTTCTTTTTCCATTTCCTTCACTTACTCTTTTCCTCCTAATTGTGACTGATGAGCTGCTTCTGTCTATCTCTTTTCTTTCCCCTTTTTTATTAGCTCTTTACCTCACCTCTTTCTGCCTTTTATTAACTAGCAAAAATGATTGAGAAGATTTTCCAAGTATTTTAATCTTAATTAAATGCTTAATAAAAATTTAGTCAAATATTTTATTTTTGATTTCTAAATGCAATCTAAAAGTACACTTCTATTTTTATTAATCAGATGAATAGAATTATTTGTATCTTTCTCAGATAAGACTATCAAGTCTTTTTTAAAATTTTTTTTAATTTTGGGGTCTCACCTGGCAGGGCTTAGAAGGCTACTCCCAGCATTGTGCTCAGGGAGTTTCTCCTAGCAGTGATTGAGGCACCATCAAGTACTGTGATCAGACCCAAGGCTCCGCATGCAAAGCATTCTTTTCAGACCTCTGAGCAATCTTCCTGGCCCCAGTTTCTTTCTTTTTTTTTTTTTTTAACTTAAATAACTGTTTGTTAGTTAATGTGAACTTCTACTTGATTTGTGGATCAGAAGCAGTTCCTTACCTGGATTTCAGTTACTATCTGAATTGAAACATCTGTCCTTTGACAAGATCCCTGTCTTATGACTCACTTTTTATATTAAAAAATAGTATTTTATAGGGGCTGAAGAGATAGGGCAGGGTTAAAGCTGAACCCGGTTCAATTCCAGCACCCATATGGTGCTCTCCTGAACATCTCCAGGATTGACCCCTGAGCACAGAGATAGGAGCATTTCAAGGTGTGTTCCAAACCCCCAACCCTCCCCTCTCCCCTGAAAGATAGATATTTTATTAACATAATTCTGGTGCTAGAGTACTTCATGCCAATCTGATTTCTATACCCTGCAATCCATTTCTCATAGGATTAACGAATAAAACCTGACTTGATGAGGAATAAGTTAACCAAAAAATCAGTTTTCAATGAGGAAGCTATGGGAAGAGAGATTTTCCTCACACAGCGGGGACAGGAACAGGTACGATCCACACGAAGCAGATGACAGAGCTAAGGGAAGCATCAAGGAGACCTGTCAGTAACCCGGGGCCCCACCCATCAAGCACCGAATAGGCATTCTTACAACCACACTTTCAACTGAGCCAGCAAAAAATCAGATCCAGTACCTTGATTCCTGAGATCCTGAGGGACATCCGGGTTTTCGATTATCTAGTAACGAAGATACACACAGGACAGTTAGGAGACTTGGGCATGAAAAAAATCCTCAGTCTAAGACAGTGGTAAATTCTAGGAAACAAATTGTGATTCTGAGTGCTTTGGGCTCAACTGACTTACCTAAGTGCATCATCAAGTGCTTGATAGCATTTCATTATTCAGAGCATTGATGAAAACACTGACCCTGGAACTGGCCTTCTCTATTCCCAAAGCTGTTCATTCCCGGGACCACAAACTTCCGGGAAGTGAACTATCCATCCTTCCAGGTGCTGACTATAACCCAAGGCAACACTAACTTGCCCAAACAGGTGAGTTCCACAGACAAAAAGACATCTCAAGGTCCCAGATGATACTGTGCTGGGCACTGAGTGAAGAGACTCCTTAGTCCTGACGAGGGATCAGGTTTCTAGACTCCCCAGTTGATTAGAGGTCAGAGGCTCCTATTTGATTAGGGGAGCAGGCTAACTGCGACTGTCTGGCTAGCGCCACCATTCTAGGTTAATTAGATCTAAACCTGTCAGGACAGGATTCTGGGACAGACAGACCTTGTGAGAAGAGAGATTAGGAAGGGAAGGACATTTGCTAATAGTCAGGTCTACTTCCCACAGCATGGAGACGTTAGAGACAGACTCCCTGAGCTGAGTGGGAAGGAGGTTCTTAGGTCTCCCAATTCCCAAGTCGAAGAAGAGGCTATTTTCATGCTCATTAACTATCAAACCTGTAAATCACCCCAGGGCCCCCTTGTCCTGGCCCCTCCTACCCCACCCCCCTCTATATTATTATAGCACGTATTCTGACCTTTCTCTTTCCATTAATTTGCAAGCTCCACGCCACCACAGTTGCAGCACCGAGAGCTGCATCAGCCTTGAGAGCTCAGCCCAAGCTGTTACAGAGCAGTTATTTTCTGGAGGAAATTCCTCGGAATCAATTTTCAGGATGAAAGACCCCCAAAGATTTACCTGTGGCATTTCAGCTTTTACAATTTACAACTGAACAATAGCTTCGGCCAGCTAAATCATTTCATTAAAGGGCTGGATAATAATCCTCATGTAAGGGTTTTTGCTGCCACAAAATTAAATTGCATCATCTGTCTGGAAGTAGTGTGAGCTAGGGGAGAGATAGTAGCTTGAAGACATATTTCACACTAATGCTTTTGACATTCTAGATTTATTGTCGTGCTGTTCTATTTAAGTCTGCCTAATTTTGAGATGTCTGCCGTGATGGGTCACGCCACACACAACACTCATCATCCCCTAGTAATGCTATGTGTGCCAGGGAATACACAAAGTCCCCTTAGTGCGAAGCTCATCACCTCCCCTTTAGTAGCTGAAAAATAACCTTTATTAGGTGGCAAAATATATGACTCCCTGTAGCAGATAACACATGTGCTTCCAATCCTGGCAGACTGAGAACTGTGTTTGTGGAACACGGAAACCTCTCCAGGGGCTGCATGAGGAACAGAAAGCAAATAGCAGGGAACACAAATGTTCTGCTACCTCACTGGGGATCTTGCCTCCCATATGGGTGAGTCCAGGTGGTCGGTGAAGAGCAGAGCCAGAAGACTGATTAGACTCAGATTACAGGGCTCAGAGGCAACAACCTTCAGTTTTATCTACATCTCTTCAACTATTCCTGTCATCATCTCGCAGAAGAACACTGGGAGCTTAAAGGCTGAGTCATTTTCTCGGAAACCCAATATATTCTTAATTTTTTTTTAAAGATAAAATGAAGGAATATCATTGAAATGCCTTTGAAACTGCCATGTTTCATGTGAATGGTACATCTATGAAGGCACCAATAACTCTACCTGTATTTTATCATTCTGCTCTTTTGAAAGGCTGGACGCTGATGTAGTACATTAGTAAGGCTTCCCAATACCTTGTGTTATTCCTTTTAGAATTATGTTGTTTGTGTTAATGTGTTTTTTATTTACCAATCTGAATTTCTCAAATTTAAAACTAATATCTCAACCCTGGCTTATTAAACAGCCTTGTTTGTAGTGAAGGGTAAGTGAAAATAATACAAATATAACATGATAAAAAAATTTCAATAGATATTTGGGCTCTGGGCAGAACAAACATATAATGAATCACTATTTCTGTTTTCAGATTAATGCTGTTTTCTCCACACTGGCTAACCAGTGGATGTGATTAAGAGAGTCAGTTGAGCAACCTGGGATTTGGTTCTGGCCCTTTCACAAATAAGCTCATTCATTTTAGAATCCAATTTCATGTCTCAGGGTTGCATTTTCCTCCTTTTTAAAAATGAGTAATAAATAATTTGACCGGATAATCCCTACTCAACACCATGGTTTTCTCGAAAATAATGCCTGGTGAGAAATAGGGGAGGATTGCAATGAAAACCTTGAAATCTTCATTTCTGTTAAATTAATTTCTGGGATTACTGTGGACTACCGCTGAGACTTTCTATCCCAAAATGGGACAAAGTATGCATTTCAGAACACGTCTTGCAGATTTTAGAAGAATTTTCAGCTGAATTATCATAGAGGCAGATTTAAAAAAAAACACAACCCACTAATTTTGAAAAGAAATCATTACTCCCTTAACATTCCCAGAAGATAATATATGCAAGAAGCCAATTACATTTACATTTTTTTTCCAGGAATGCTCATTTGAGACAATCTGTTCACATTTGAAAGCATAAAGCTCTAGTGGGCTTTGAAGGGAGAGAGCAAATCCTGGAGACATTCTGCCCCAATCTTTTGTTAATAAAGGGAAGCGTACCCAAAAGCTCAAAGCTCGTAAGAAACTTCATTTTTCCCCCTCTTATTTTGAATTTATTTCTGGTCTGTGGCATGATACACCACAATATTTTATTTACTTATTTATTTATATGCTTTTCTGGGGTCACACCCAGTGGTGCTCAGGGGTTACTCCCAGCTCTGCACTCAGGAATTCTGGTGGTGCATGGGGGACCCAATAGGATGCCAGGGATCGAACACTGGTCGACTGCATGCAAGGCAACTGCCCTACCTGCTATTCTATCACTCTGGCCTCTACCACAATATTTTTAAATAAAAGTTTTCAATATGAGAAGTTTTCTTCAAACAAATAAAAAATCAAAAGAGTGGCTTTGAAACTATCAACGGAAAATTTGACAGAAACCAATCTAAAAAAAAACCTCAAAGTTTTAGAGTAAAACAGGCAAAAATAATTTCTACAGAGATACGTTCTTCTAAACCCAAGCAAGTCCTTCCTCCTGTTTCCATAGGAAGCAGCCCTGAGAGGACCGTGTTGGATTAGGGACAAAACAGGCATGCAGGGACCCCAGCAAGGCTGTGAGGAACGGGTGGAATCTGCAAGGCTCACCGTATTCTCCTGCCTTTGTCGTAACTGTAAAGTCAAGTCACTCAGCATTTGACTGAGAGTTGCCCGCACAGCAGTGTTTATGCTGCGCTGGTGACAGCTACATATGTAAGTTTCAATGCACACCTGGTAAAGAAATAAGATAGCAACACACATACTCTGTAGTATCAGTCCGGTTATTAACATGCTTCAGAATGAACCAGAGAGGACATCAAATCCCTTTTCAAAAGAAAGTCAGCCTGATTTAGGACTAGTTGAGTCTCCAAAATATTTTAATTCCCTGGGAATTTTTTTTTTAAGCACAGAGAATAAGGACTGTCCCCCTACACACTTCCACTCTTAGAAGTTTATTTTTCTGAGCATCATAGGAGAATGTGAATGAGTGGTTTTATAGATATGCCTAACAATCTTATCTAGGTCACGCTCAGGTGGCTGGGAATTAATCAGGTAAATCTCTCTCCATGGCAAAATAAGAACAGAAATTTGTCAATTGCTGAACAAAGAGCTCTGGGAAAAGGATTAGTGAAACCCTTACTTCTGTTCTGTAAACAAGTTTGACAATGGATTAACTCCATAGCAGTGTTCTTCCAGAAACACAATAAAGAAGGCTAAAGGTCAGTTATGTTGCTAGGCAGCTGGGCTGAGGATAAAGACCTTCCCTGATTGCTAAACTGCATCTGAACTGGAAAGATGTGAAGGAACCATCTGGTAGGAATGAAAGTTTGCCTTTCCCTGGGTGCTGTGACTCCTGTCATTGATCCTGTCTTCTGAGGGAACTCTGCAAGTTGTTTTCTTGAACTTATTATAGAAAAGTTGGTCCTTAAAGACCAACTAGGCATCTACCCAAGGTCTCTGCACCCACTGAGTTGGATCTAACTTGCTCCTAGGCTGGCATGTGAGAGCCAGATACCAGCATGCCTGGCTCCAAGACTCCTTTGACAGACAAATGCCTGTCACTGTCGCACTTCTGCTCAGTGTCTGGGAGTCTGCTAAGTGAAAATAACATCAGTTGTGGCCTCTGTGGGTCTTGGGAATCTGAATGTCAGTTAGCAACCTATGCCAAATGTAGGGAGCAGTCCCAATTAAAAAAGAAACCCTCATTTGATGAAGGTGTTAAAATGTCATGATGGTGCAGATTTTATTCCATCTGATTCTTTGGGAAGTTTGAAGGATGGGTTGACAATGAACACTTTAAGCCATTATTTTTTCATGCCGTAAAGTTAAATAACCCTTTCAATTTCACAAGTATATTTAGTCCTATGGAAAGAAAAAGAAGACATTTAATATGCTTGGTTTTTTCCCTAGGAATTGCTCCAAGATTATTTACAATAAAATTACTGTTTTTTTTTCATCTCTGTAGCAAACTTAATGATTGATAACTGAAATGAAAGAGAGATAAAATGGCAACCTTTGTTACTGATATTACTTAAGCCAGAGTTTTTCTACTAGGAATTACTGTAGTAACCTTTTTGGTAAGATTAAATAAATGTAAATATTTTCCAAAAGTTCAACTTGTTTCTTATAGAATCATGACTATTACAGATGACCATTTAAAACTCAAAATTGTATTTGGAAGTTGGCTTAACTCATTTTAAGTTAAAAATATAAAAGTTAGATCCAAAATGTTTATTTTTCAAGGCTGCCATTTTAGGGCATATCAATTTTAAATTCCTTTTTTTTTCTTTTTTGCAAATGATCAAGAATTACATGTACTTAATGGTACCATTTATACATATTTAGGGGGAAAAGTGCTTTAATACTGAGAGACATATACTTTTACATGAAATGATTTTAAAAGCTTGGAAATACATCTAAATGAGTGTGGTGTTTCACTCTGATGAAAATCAAATTCTCTACAGTGTAATTAGGCATATGAGTATACTATTTATATATCAGAATTTAGCAGTTTTTCCTAAATCTTATATTCTCCCAAGAAACCTTTTTAATGGTAGATACTTAAGATATCTGTGCTCTGACATTATAAATCTAAGGGGCAATTTTAAGCCTTAGCAGCATTAAGGATAAGAGTGGCTATTTTGAGAGCTGAACTATATACTATACAATCTCTCTTAAAAATGATATCAATCACTTTAGACCCATGAAAGAAAGCATATATGAGGAAAAGTCTTTTATGTAACACAGTGCTGTAAGTACCTAGGAATTGCTCAAATACCAAATGCATGGTTTTTAGTTTTAATGTCACCAATATTTTTAGTATTTTTTATTACTATAGAGTATAACACTGTCAATAATTTATTGAAGAAGATATTTAATTAAAAATAAGGTAGGCATCTATTCTGTAAAAGTGAAAGGATTAATCTAAAAAGCTCTTTCTATTAAAGTTGGGACTATAATTACTATGACAAAGGTTGTACTTTAAAATAGAAAAATGACAATGTATCTAATAATATTACTCTCTTTAGATACCCAGGAAAAACGGTTTATCAGCTACCTTGACATTTTCTAAAGAGAAGTTTCTTCCTTGTTTTTATGTTCAATTTTTTAAAAATTGGACCACACCTAGACGTGGCCAGGGCTTATTCTTGACTCTGTGCTCAGGGGTCACTCTTTGTGGTTGCTTGGGGGACGATCATTGGAGCCTGATATCTAACTCTAGTTCGCTGCCTGCGAGGTAAGTATCTTCATCCCTGTACTGTCTATTTTTGCCCTTAAAGTGAAGCTTCTCAAACTTACTATAATAATAATAACTTGGTAAACCAGTAAGGTTCATAGCTTATGGTTTCCATTATAGTGCTGACTGCCTACTCTCTGTATAAATGCTTTTCTGTTTCCTGGGGCAGTGCTCAAAGGAGCACATTGAATCTGAGGGGCTATGAGAATACCAAGTCCAAAGGCAGGCTGAGTTTCTGAAAGGGACTCATCAATTTCTTTTAATATCTCCAATATCTACCTCACCATGCCCTCTGCTTTCACAGTGCAGAACTGAAACTTAAAAAGCTTCAGTCCCGCTTCTTTGCCAGAGGCTCCAAAAGCCATGTCAAATACCTTGTGAAAAGCCCCAGGCTCCTTGTGGCCTGGGAACGCGCGATCACACAGGGCAGTGAGGAGTTTCACAATAGACATTTTGATCATTTCATGCATGTGTGGACTTCCAGCTTTATGGCATGCTAGACACAGCTGAGAGTAAAAACACAAATTGTTAATGAAGCAAAACAAACCAGAAGCAGAGGGAAAAAAACAAGAAAATGCCATGTGCCTCTGAGCCTCACAGAAGCAGAAAGTTTCCATCACCGTGTCAATAGGCTGATAAATAACAGTACTTGGTTAGACCCTGGAATCATCATTGTCAAATAGGAAGTAGCATAGCTGAGTGTAGCATACATCTAATAATATTGATTCATGTGGAAACAAATTTTAAAGAAGCCGCTCCAATAGAAGTTTGTTTAGCATTGCAAAATACATGTAGCCTTTACTTCATTAAACCGTGCCTTTACCTTCTCTTTTCTAATTGATTTAGGGTTAGTGAAACAACTTTGCTAAAACAGTATAAGATATTGTGTGTTAAGTTTCAGAAAGGGAAAAGCCAGTATGTCTGCAGTTGTAAAATGCTTATGAAGATAAAAAAAAATGTATGGTGATGAAAAGTAGAAATGTTTATAGAGATGAAGCTCTAAGAAATATGAATAACTGTGTTTTTATGGAGACAATGAATGCTTTTTGATCACAGTAGGAGCAAAGACAATTTTGGTCATCCCTAGAAGACCAAATTCTATGTTGAATCTCTTTGATATCTCAGTTAACACTCTTTGATAACTCAGTTAACAAGCTGTTTTCTAATTCTCTCCACAAAAGCTTACTTTATAGACAGGTGGACATCTGTAAAATCTGGGTATAAAACACAGCTGAACAGAATTTTGCACACAACTGAACATATCCATACAAACTTTCAGCTTAAAAGAAATTTCTTTAAATGATGCTCAAAATTGGGACTGCATATCAAAACAATAATGAGATATCACCACATACCTGCTAGAAGGGTCATCATCAAAAAGCCAAGAAATAACAAGTGTTTGTAAGGATCGAAAGAAAAGGCAAACTGATGAGAATCGAAATTAGATAAGACACTCTGAATTTCATGATGGAGACTTCTCAAAAGGTTGAAAATAGAACTACCATATTGGTCACTAATCTATATTCGTATTTTTTTTAAAAACCCACAGACAGTAACCTGAAAAGATATGTACATTCCCATGTTCATCACATCATTGTTTATAATAGCTAAGATGTGAAAACAAACAATTTTTATTGATGAACAAATGGGCAAAGAAAATATGGTATATATTATTCAAGCAATATTAACTAATAAACTCTTATAATTTGTGACAATAGACCACAAGGACTTTATGCTAGATGGGAAAAAAGGATTAGATAGGACTCTGACTTCAAACTATTTTACAAAGCAACAGTAAATTAAACCCTATAGATGGCAACAAACACAGTCATATAGACCAACAGAACTGAACAGAACTCCAAAATAAATTTGTACAAATACGAACATTTAATCAACAACAAAAGAGCTAAGAGCATACAAATGAATAAAGTAAATTCTCTTCAATAACTGATGTTGGAAAAACTGGGCAGGTACATTAAAGATATCAAACTGGATCACTATTTGGTATCACTCACAAAAATTAACCCAAACTGGATTAAGGATTCAAGACCAAAAAACAAAAGAAATGGAACACAGATGTTATATCCTAGGACCTCATATCTCGGATAATTGGGTATGCAAACTGAGTATCAGCAAGAAAAACAAAAACAAGAATAAATAAATGGCACTATAGCAAAAGGCTGATAGACAAAAAAGATTAAAGAAGCTTCAACACAGAAAAAAGGAAACTACTACAAAAACAAAAGACCCTGTTAACAGAGAAAAGCTGTTCTCACTCTGTGTTTGGCAAAAAGTTGTCTAATATATGTCTAATTAAAGCAAGCAACCATATTTTTTAAAATGGGCAAAAACTTGAATAGACTCTTCTCCCAAGAAAACACACAAGGTGGGCCCATAAATACATAGAAAAAATGCTCAGTATTGCAATTCTTAGGGAACTGCAAATTAAAATCACAGTGAGGTAGCACATCAAACTCATAGAAAGGCCTATTAATTAAAAAAAAGGTAGAAAGCAATGAATGTTGGCAAGATGTGAGGATAAAGGAACTCTTGTGCACTGCTGGTGGGAATGTAAATTGTTCTCTATGAAAACAGTATGAAGATTTCTTAAAATATAAAAAGAAACATTCCAATGATCCATCAATACCACTCATAGGCATTTATTCAAAAGCTATGAAGACACTAATTCAAAAAGTTATTTGGGGGCTGGAGCGATAGCACAGCAGGTAGGGCATTTGCCTTGCACGCAGCCAACATGGCCGACCCAGGTTCAATTCCCAGCATCCCATATGGTCCCCCGAGCACCGCCAGGAGTAATTCCCGAGTGCATAAGCCAGGAGTAACCCCTGAACATCGCCGGGTGTGACCCAAAAAGCAAAAAAAAAAAAAGTTATTTGTCCACAGCAGCATTATTCAAGAGGGCCAAAACAACACATAGCTGGATAAAGCTATGGTACATATATTCAAGGGACTATTAAAATGATTAAATTGTATGATTTGGAACAAAATGTATGGACTCTGAGGTGATTATGCTAAGTGAAATAGAGAGCAAAGGAGATCACGCAAAGGGCTGGAATGCATGTTTTGCATGATGGAGCTCAGGGTTCATTTCTGGCAATAGCACTTGAGTACTGCCAATGGTTGGAAGGAAGGAAAGAAGGAAGGAATAATTGCTGGATGGTGTCACTCATAAGTGAAAGATAAATAAAGCAAATGAACTTCAATAAAAAGCAACAAAACTAACTCCTAGATTTGGTAAAAACTATGATGAGTTGGGTGGGTGGGAAGTATGGGTAGAAGGACATTTTAGGCTATAAGATGGCAATGGAACTTTGGTGGTACGTATAGCGAATCCTATATACATATAGAGGCTTTAACTTATATCACTGACATAATAATGTAAACTAATGAAAATCAACAAGAAGGATAAGAAATAATGTGGGAAAGACAAAGACTGTATAATTTTTTTCATATGTAAAGGTAAGGTAAAGGCCCTCTCGTTGATCGTCGATTTGCTCGAGCGGGCCCAGTAACGTCTCCATTGGAGACTTTGTTGTTACTGTGTTTGGCATATCGAATACTCTCGGTAGCTTGCCGGGCTCTCCGAGAGGGGCGGAGGAATCGAACTCGGGTCGGCCATGTTGGCCGTTTGTAAGGCGAACATCCTACCTCTGTAATATAAGGTCATAGGTAGAGAGCAAATTGATGGATCCAATGGTAAGGGTGGAGGTAGGGAAATGGGTGAAGGAAGTCAAAGATAAAGAAGAAAATCAATAGTGTTTCTTTAGGGGCTAGAGCAATAGCACAGTGGGTAGGGCATTTACCTTGCACGCAGCTGACCCGGGTTCAATTCCCAGAATCCCATATGGTCCCCTGAGCACTGCCAGGAGTAATTCCTGAGTGTGTGAGCCAGAAGCAACCCCTGTGCATCGCTGGGTGTTACTCAAAAAGCCCCCTCTCCCCAAGAAAAAAAAGTGTTTCTTTAACATCGTTTTGTCATTTCCCCCAATTAACATTGTTTTGTCATTTCTCATTTTCCCCATAGGAAGAGTCCTCTAGTACTTACTGACATTTTAAATAAATGGGAAAAAAGAGGACTGGAGTGACAGCACAGTGGGTAGGGCATTTGTCTTGCACACGGCCAACCAGGATGATTCCTCCATCCCTCTTCAAGAGCCCGGCAAGCTACCAAGAATATCCCGCCTGCACAGCAGAGCCTGGCAAGCTCCCCATGGCATATTCAATATATCAAAAACAGTAACAACAAGTCTCACTGGTGCCCACTTGAGCAAATCGATGAACAATGGGAGGACAGTGCTACAGTGGAAAAAAAGAAAAAAGTGCCCAGATAATACAGGTAATAGGTAAAATTTCCCAAGCTTTTGTATTAAGATGATATATGACACTAAAATCCACCAAGTTCTTGTTTGTTTGTTTGTTTGTTTTTGTTTTAAGATCACACCCAGTGATGCTCAGAGCTTGCTCCTGGCTCTGCAATTGGGAATTACTCCTGTTGGAGCTTGGGGGACCATATGGGATGCTGGAGATGGAACCTGATCAGCCATGTGCAAGGCAAATGCCCTACCCGTTATACTATTGCTCCAGTCCCAAGTACTATGCTTTCTGAAGCAGAGCCTTTTACTTGGTCTTAATGGGTCTACCCAGTGAACCAGCCTAAAATAAAGTAGAGAGTGTCTCTGCATTGTTCAACGTCTCTTCTAACTCTAAATATGTTTAAGAGTTGGTGGTGGGGGTGGGGTGGGATGGCAGAAAAGGAGACAAGTCAGAGGTTAAAAAGAGGTGAAAACAGTTCTTACAAAAGGAAGTTTGCTGAAAGCCCATCCAGTAATCAGCAGTCAAATGAAAGAGACCTCTGAGAGTCAAAGCAGAACCAATAGAGACTACCTGACATGTGTTTCTGAAAGCAAAACCTAGAGTGGATCCTCACCTAGAGTGAATCCAGATCCTCACCTCACTGGCCTCACTTTCAGTCATGAGTCCAGCTTTCACGGCTGAGTATTTACCAAGATGCAGAAGTGCTCTCAGTCTTCTCAAGAATAAATGAATAAAATGCTTCCAAGAAGAATGAGTCAGGTCATCTAGATAAATTTTTTTAGGGACAGCTAGAATGATGACAACTAGAATTTTTTTGTGGCAGGTTTTCCTAGAATCCCACTTAGAACTCCAGGACAACTAGCCCAACTAAATCGAATTAAAACTCTTGATTTTCTCATAAGAGAATGCTAAAGAAAGATAATCAATATGTAAAGGTAACCAAGAACATGATATAAGCCTAATAGTCACTTGAATTTGTGGTGATAGTGAAATGTATGACTGCATGTGCTTTAAGAACAAAATGCCAAGTTAAATAATTTAAAAATTATTTAAATGCCTTGGCAAAAGTCCCATGTGACTAAGATTAAGAATTTTACTGAGATGCCAATATTACTACAGGTTCTAATGACATTTCCTAAGACCCGGAAGCATTACTGTGGTAATATACATAAAATATGTAAAGCCTAGATGTGAATAGTTTGAGAAATTCAGGCAAGCACATTTACCTCACTTTCCTATGGCTTCTTTATCTCCTTTGGTTGAGGCCAAAGTTAAAGGAATAAATACACAATGCTATGTGTTGATAAGCATAGGAATTCAATGATGAGTAGTTAGGATAAATAACCAAGGCTCTGGATATAAAGAGTGAAAAAGGGAGCCTCTGAAAGTAAGAATTCTTAAGATTCATGATCTTTGAGACTTTGCTTGAACCTGTTAGGAAGTGACAGAAAGACTGAAAGTTTTCATAAGTCTCTAAGATCAAACCAACCAAGGGCACATTTACAAACTAGGTTTTCTCACTTGACAAATCCCACAAAAGAGCCTCTAGCAGGTAAGAGACAACTCTCTACCTGCCCCCTACCCACATATGGCTCAGACTCATCATCCTTAAATCAGCTTCACAGAGCTTCTGGCAAAGGTCCATCCCTCTTCCTTTTCCCCAAGAGTCGAGCAGTTTCTATTGCCAAAGTCCTTTACTTTATTAAAGTAACTGTCCTTGGGAAACTCAACACATTCACTAGTTTGGATATAAAATAAAGAGTAATTTTGGGTCCAGCATTTAACCAAAATAAAGAGGATTTTTTTTATATCCATATGGAGTTTTAGTAACAGAATCATGAAATTGAGGTGATAAACAGGTTGATATTTCATAACTGTCCATTTAAAAGTTTGGTGATATTTCTTATACTCTCCTTATTTTTAAAGACCCTGTTCTGAAAAACTTTCTTTAGTGCAGTTTTATGAAGTCAGACACACAAACAAAGGCTGTCCTCTTCATTGCAATTTGAGACTCAGTGACCTTTCATATTCTCATTGGTACCTGGGAAGGAAAAAAAACTCATTTTTCATACTTAGCTTCACATCCCATTTCTAGATCCACAACTTTCAGGGAGAGCACTACTCCCGATATTAGTCAATGGAGACTCAAGTAAAAATGGAGAGAACATTTGGAGTCCTGCATGCAACTATCACTATACGGATGAAATGGAAGTGTATCATGTTGAGTGAAGTCAGCCAGGAGAGGGTAGATATAGAGTGATCTTTCTTCTATACAGAAATAAAGAAAAAGAACATGGGAATAACACATGATCAAAGACAACAAAACCTGAGACCTGACGACTTAATGGATGGTGGTTAGGAGGGGACGCTGAGCTAGTGATGGAAGGAGGCCAACGGCCAGGTGGGAGTGTGTGGTATTGGAACATTATATGTGGAAGCCCTATTATAATGTTTTTATAATATCACAATGTTACAGAAATATTACAATATTTAAAGTATTATAAATTACTGTGCTTCAAATTAAGAAAAGTACGTAGAAAAAATGTCTTGGGGCCAGAGATATAGTACAGAAGATAAGGCATTTGCCCTGCACCCAGCTGTCCTTGGTTCAGTGCTTAGTACTGCGTATGTTCCCTCAAATACCACCAGAGTGACCCCTGAAACAGGAGTAAGTTCAGGTGTGGTCCCCCTCCCACCCCCACAAAAAAATTTTATAAAGTGGTTGTCATAGCTATTTCCAAAGTGACAATAGGAGAGAATGCACTGTTAGTTGTCAAGTTACTGACTCTTTTATACAAAAAATTCAAAAATAACCCCCCAAAGCTTCCAGGGGCAAAGTATAGTTTCAGCTTAAAATGTCCTACTTTAAAAATAAAAATGCAAATTTTGAAAAGCGAAATTAGCAGAGAAAAAGCACTTGAGAACCTGCAAAATCACTGAATTCCAGTATCTAAACTCTTTTTTTTTTTGTGACAGTGAAACTCTCTTGTAATTAGTTCTTTTTTTGTTGAGAATAAAGTATTTCTTAAGTAGTTCTCTGGTGAAAACCAAAAGGCTCCCAGCTATTTTGGATGTCTGAAGAACTAGAAAATAAAGACCAGTTAGGAAAAGGTTTATTTCTACCCTATTTATTCTACCCTATTTGTTTATCACACTCCAAAGCAAGCAATGACTTCAGATCATACTTGAGATCATTCTTTCTCAAGTTGTCTATACCTCTAACAATCTAGTAGTAGTGTACTGTATGTTTATTGTCTGCTGCTTTGCTTTTCACATGAATAATTCACTCCTCACATGTCTTATGCTAAATTACGTGAATGAATTAGGGTGGTATGCTCCTCATTTCTTGATAGCTGAAAGTAGGCTTATTGGTGAAAACACATATTCAGGAAGGGCGAAGGAGAGTGGAGCTCTGCAGCAGATTAGTCTGCTAAAATTTTCACTTAAGTGATACACTGGATAAGTTTCAAGCACAGAAAATGTCTGAAGATCATTTAGCAGGAGAGTAAAATTGAAAGACATTAGATAGATGAAAGGAAACCAAAGTTTGCACTTTTAGGGTTACTACAGACAGGAAGTAGCTGCTTAAACTTGGGACCTCAAACTTGGGTGTTCTGGGGGGTCTCATCAGATATGGCAGGAAGCAAGGGAGCTCTCCTCTGGGCTCTGCACCAACAAGCATGGCAGAGTATCACCTTAACATGACCTCTCATTTTCACAGTTTTTATAGTGCCTGCACTCATCAAACTTTAATACACATCTGTACATCTGTATTTGCCTGACAGATTTTAGAACAAGCAGATTCTTCCTGGTGGTCCCAGCTGGAGTCTGAGGTCCTGCATTTCTAACAAGTTCCCAGGTGCTGATAAGAATCTGTTTGCTGGCCATGTGAGCCCCAATAGCTCATTTCAAGAGTTTGACACCAAAGCTTGACAGGAGGGATGAGGAATCATGGAGTAATTATTCTCCACTTGATGTCTGTAGTAGGATTACTAAGCTTTTACAAAATTCTAAGCCAAGTTCCTCCAATACCCCAAATCTTAAAATTCTGAGAGCAACCCTTGGCATCTTATTCTTGTTAACAGTTGCCAAGCCAGTTCAATGTGTACTCTCAGATGAGAATCATCAACTCTAAAAGTAAGTCTCCTGGCAGCTCTACCTATCCCCTGTGGAAATCAGTTTTAGGAGGATAAGGGGGAAAAGACAAAGTTTAATTAAATAACCACTGAAAATGTCAAATTTACACAGGAACCTATGAAAATTACATATGCCTGTATCCTATTCTGGACTGTAATCAGTAGCAATAAACTGATGTCTGATATTCTCTGAACCTAAAGAAGAATGTCAAAGACAAAAATTCTCTGAACTACAGTGCATTAGTGTCTAAGCATGCTTTGGGATGAAAGGGAAGATTCTGAGAGTTAGCAAGATTAACAAAGAATGAGCAAATGACCTTTTTGCTTTTTACAAGGTGAGCTTTCATCAAGCAAGTGAATCACTCTAAGAGTCATATGACAGCGAGTGCGACACGGGGCAGAGACCCAGTGCTCAGTCCAAATGACCTTGCCTCCTGGTTCCAGTATTTCCTAATTGTATAAACTTTTCCATATCAGTTCCCTTACTGGTAAAATCTGGATGACAATATTTTTTACTTCTTAGTAATGTCATGTGGAGTGTGTGATTAAACAGTGATATTCCTCAATAAATAACAAGGTTACATGCCTCCCACCCCCAAACCATCTAAAGTTGAAGATATGTTAAGTGGCTAGATTAAGAAGCAGTAGTATAATGCCCAATAAATTGTGTGCATTTAAAAACATATGGGATTGTTGTCCTATCTGAGAAAAGATGAATGGAATATGAGGTGATTGTGGAGTATGTCGAAGACATATTACTCATGGCTTTAATAATGTGTGGAATAGAAATAACTCAAGCAAATGAACTAGGACACAACAAAGTAATTCCTCCACTTGGTGAAAACTATGGTGGTTATTAGAAGGGATGGAGGATGTATGGGAGGAATGAGGAGAGAGATTTTGGTGGTGGATATGACACATTCTACACACATATCGAGGAATTATATGTGTACTCCTGAAATTATTTATGTATTATTACTGAAATTCTATAATGTTGTAAGTTAGTGATCAATCTGTTTTAAAAAGAGAAAAAAATAAAAAAAGAAGAAAATATCTTAAGTCAAAAATTGTTTGGCTGACACTGTCCAGCATTATGAGAACACCTTATTGTCCTTTCTGTTGAATGAGTATTACTTTTACTCCATCTTCATTCAGGTTGGTACAGCACATACCAAGCCCTCACACACAAGGGACCATTTGTACAGGTGAAGTTACTAGAACAGTGCCTGGGCCTGCATACATGCTAAATAAGGATTAGCAAAAGCTTTATCACACAACCTTTGAGTCTACTGACTTGTCTCTGGCCACAAGTGACTGAATATGTTTGCATGCCCTCTCACCACTACTAGCTATGAGAGGGAACAGCACAGGGAGGCAGGAATCTAGCTTATGCCCCCATGAAAATGTGCAGAATTGCAGCTCCAGCTGATGGTTCAGGATCTTCTGTTCTCAGCAGGGGCAGCATCCCACAGGGCATCTCAATTGTTGGCTTTTTGATCCATGCAGCGGGGTGGAGTGCACCCCTGGCTCTGCCATCTGTGAAGCTTGTCACTCTCAGGGATCACTCAACCTCTCAGTACATTGGCTTGAGAATGTCCTGACTCATGGCTGGACCAGATATAAGGTGACACTTTTACATTTTGCTTTCTGGGAACTGATGTCCCTTGGCAGGTCCCCACCAGCACAGAGGAGCCAGGCTGCACCTTCTACTTATCAAAAGGCCTTTGCCAAGGAGGCTCTCATGGTTGGTTTGGACAATGTCTGCACCCCGACGCTGCAGGGGACTCTTCCAAGATGTCCTGGCACAGGAGAACTGGCAGCCTGTGTCCTTCATAGACTGCCAGGCGGGAGGGGCAGTGTGTGGGCCTACAGCTTGCTTCTGGGAGATTGCATGCAGGAAATTCAGGAAGAAACATGCTGGGTTCAGATCTTCGCCAAGTCTTTCCCGCAGAGGAAAGTATCCCAAGCCTTTAGTGCAAATGAGAAGAGCTAAGGAGGAGGTGACATGCTTTTTCAGGGGGTGGGTTGGTGGAACCCATTTCCTGATCACTGCACTGACTTTCTGCTGGGAACTGGGGGTCTGCAGTTCCAACCAGGAGCTATAGGCCATACCAAGTTGGATAGCAAGCTGGTTGATCAGAGCCCTGGCCCAATGGATGGCCAGGGACTGACCCAAAAGTGGGGAACCCCACCTTTTCAGGGACCAACCCTGTCGAAATCTAGGCAGTGTCACCAGTCTGTAGTGACCTGACAATGACAACTCACAGAGATGGAGCAATTTCCTAGGTGCTTGCACCTGCCTTAGGGCTTATCACAATTTTGTTTTTCCTGGTCTAACTGGCACAACCCTGAGATGAGATGGTACAATTAGCACCACTTTTACCGAGAACAAACAAGAGGCCCAGAGTGGTATCCATGACAACTTCCCTGGCAGTGGGGGATTGGGGGACCTGGGATTGATGTCCAGTGTCAGGGCTCCAGCATCCCGACTTTGCACCACCAACTTCAGCTTTACATCACCCTGGGCTGGTTGTTTTTCATCCCAGGGCTAAAAACACTCACTATAGTGAGTGAGTGTTTATGTGTTTGTGTGTGTGTGTGTGTGTGTGTGTGTGTGAGAGAGAGAGAGACAGAGACAGAGAGAGAGAGAGAGAGAGAGAGAGAGAGAGAGAGAGAGAGAGGTCAAAATAGACCCCTAGTTCCCTGCATGCAATTGTTAGTCTCAGTTTACCTCCAAACCATGCCCTGGGCCTCTTGCACAAGTTTTGTTAGAACCCACCATGCTTTGGCATTTCTCCAGTGAATGCCCTTGATGTGGCTGATCATAGCTGTATGTCTGCTCTTTGGTTTGCCTGATTATTTTGTTTGGTTTGGGAGCCACACTTGGCTGTGCTTCTGGGCTAACTTCTGGCTTTGTGCTCAGGGGTTACCCCTGGCAGAAATCAGGGCACTCTGTGTGATGCTGGGGACTGAATCCAGGTTGGCTGCATGCAAGCAAGGACCTTACCTGCTATACTGTCTCTCTGGCCCCATGTGTTTACTGTTTGGAAATGCATCTTGAGTCTTTCAGATTTTCCTTTATACTCTGGTTCCTGTGAGGATTAGGAAGGCAACCTACTTTTCTTTTAAGAGGCAGTTTGGGGGATCCTGGTACCCGCCTGGAGGCTCCTGTAACACCTGTGCACTCTGCCTTCCCCCTAGGTCAGTAAGAGTACTAGCTGGCAGTTACCACCCTAATCCTGCAGAGTCAAAAGGCCAAAGGCCTTCCTGTATCTTTGTGAGATCAGAAACCACAATTACCCTTTGAAAACCAAAACTATAGGAAGTATTGAAAACAGTCAAACTTAAAAAAGCTGAGAATGAAAAGTGATGGATGGAAGGGTAGGGAGGCGGAGTAAATAAAGGCTGACTACTTAGCTATTATAAAACTACAGAAAAGCTAGAAGACAACATGCCCTGTGGGGATGCTCAACCGGTTTTCTGTTAAGTGGTAAATGGGTGTAGTGAAAAAGTGCACTCTTGTGCGTGTGCTCTCTCTCTCTCTCTCTCTCTCTCTCTCTCTCTCTCACACACACACACACACACACACCACACACACACTTTGTATTTGCACTTGCACATGCAAAAATAAGAACAACCATTGCAGCCCTTCAAATTCATTTAGAAATACTGATATTCAATTTCTTTACTTATGCAGAGTAAAAATGTTAAAGAAAAGGGTTCACTCTATCTATGAAAATGCTGACTGATTTTTAGTACTGACTGATTTATGTTAGTGAGGTCAGCAAATTGCTGCTTTTTCTTTCGACAGACATATAACAATATAACAAAGTCATAATTTTCATTCTTATCCCAAACACTGCATAACACATGTGTCACCATCCACTATAAATACCACTCAGGATCATTTTCACTGCATGCAGTGACAGATATTCACAAGCTTGATTGTGGTGATTATTTCAGTGTGTGTCTGCATCAAAACATCCAGTTCTACATTTGAAAAATACACAAGTTTTATTAGTCAATGATACTTCAATAATGATGAGAAGAAAATGTACCCAAAGTGTTTACTATCTTACTTGTCTTAGTCATTAAATGGTAATTAGTATCATAAAAACAAACAGCACAATAAATAACTGCCCACGAGGGCTGATAATTGGGCTTTCTTTCTCTCCATAAACTCAGTCTCCAGAAAATGCTTGCCTCTTCTCAAGAAAATATGTGTACTCTCATCAAAACTTATGAATCCTGAAGATGTTCAAGAAATGAAGGGAAAAAATATCCTAATTTTAGTAAAGCGAAGCTTCAGACTGGTGGTGTTCCAAAAGTCAAGGGCGTATGTTTGATGATCAAGAAGCCACATTTTCTGATGGACACACTTTGCAGTGTGCTGGGAGGTACCTGTTATCCAAAGCGGCAATGTAGATGGAAAAGAGAAGGCTTCCCAATGACGGGTACAAGACACATTTATTAGAGTTTAGAAGATGGGGTGATCTGTAATGAATAAACATCTGAGTCCTTATACTTGGTCTCTTATAAGCATATTTTAAAAAAAATATGTTGAATAGAAAACAACAGGTAGGTGTAGCACACACATACCTAGGTGTAGCAGTGTCGGGTGAACCAGTACTGTTATTTTCATGGCTAAAGCCTCTAGCCAAGCACATCAAAGCATGCAGAGCACTGTGAGTGAATGAAGGACCCCAGAGCCTGCTTCCCACGGATCAATTCCTCAGAGACATTACCCACAGTAATGATGCTTGAGAGCTCACCCCACTATTGAGACTTAGCTCCACCCTGAAGCCTGAACAGGCAGCACACACAGAAGCGCGTGGAAAGGCAGGGGAGACACCCCCAGACTCACCTCTGCGATCTTCAATACTGCACTCCCATTCAGGTCAAAGGTTGGGGTGTAGGTGATGCACAGTAAAACCTGTAAAAATCAAGTGAGGGAAGAAGGAAGAGAAAGAAGGGATCACACATTGTGAAGTACAGGTTCACTCCATGCCATCTGAACAGTGTTCTTTCCAAGTCTTCTTTGCTCTTGGCTTTCGATAATGTTTCTTTCCCATCCTCCCATTGATCTCTGTTTAATGGTGCCATGTTGCCCAATACAATCAAGATCAAAACTCTAAAAGCTATATGCTGCTAAGCCAGGCACCGGATACATACTGTCTAGATTCATATATCTAGTATAGGCCAAGATTATTGCTCTCATTCTGCAGCTTCTGGGCACAGGGAAGCTAAGAGATTAACTTAACTGTTCAAGGTCACATAGTAGGAAACCATGGGGCTGAGATCTATGCCCAGAGAGTCCAACTTCATGGTCTTCACTATCTCTACCTCCTCCTCATCCCAACTCCCACTGTGGTTTTCTGCTCCTATCCCCTTCTCAAACCCACATGGCATAGAATTTTTTTCTGAAATACTCTTCTTCCTTCCCATAATTTCCTCAGAATACTGCCCAGGGTTGACTCCTTTGTTATTCACGGTTCCCTTACTCTCTGAGACATTGGCAATATGTGGCTGACATGTGCAGGATCTTTAAGGACTATTAAAAATTCCACTTTCTACTTGTAGAGCTATTAGGGAACAGATCAATAAAAGTCTGGAGCATTTTAAGAAACACTTCTAAGTCTGGAGAGGCCAGACTCCTGCCCATCTGGCCTCTCTCTCAAGTGGTCCACTATGTAAATACTGGTGTTTTTCTTCCCCCCTCCCCACTCACCCACCATGTTGTACTGTCATCTGGGTCTACTGGTGACAGTCCCCTGGGTATCTTTCTCTCCCCAGTTCATGCAAAAGTGCAGAAGTCTTGCAATTGACTGCAGGCAGGATGTACCCCTCCTACATCAATAGGCCCCAAAGTGCTGTTGTATGGCTAAAAAGGAAACCTACCCACAGATTCTGTCTTTACAAAAACAAACAAACAAACAAAAAAACACCAATAGTTTCTCCATTGCAGAAAGCATTGAAAGAAAGAGAGCAAAGTTGTTTATGCCAGTTTAGATAAATTAACGAGATTAGGTAACTTTAGACCCCCTAAATTATGGGTCTATTCCCCCTTCTTTGACCCTTAAGGTGGTGGACATCCAAGCACTGGTGTTTGATAAGAAGCTACCTCCGTGGCACACTGTTTGAAGGTAGGGCGCTGCCCTGTGGCATTTCTTTTGGTAACGACTTTCTTTGGTTATGAGGGTTTGGCATGCAAGAAGGAATATAAGCAGAGGACAGCAGAATGCCCAGGATTCAGCCATGGTGGGAGGTTCCCATGACCCTGTCTGGTGTCGACTTTCCTGAAACTCTTCTGTCCCAGGTGTTTCTTATGCTTGTTCCACTTGTTGTACATCTGGCTGGTGACTTTCAGGTCACATCTCACAGATCCCAAGTGCTGTTAAGAGGGGTATGGTCTACTCTCACCACCCTCTCAGCAACAGCCTCTGGTTTCAGGGACTTCACACATGCTATCACTTCCGAAAGGACATGTGGACTTATTTATTGATCATTTTCCCACTGGACTAGAGCAATTCAACTTGTCTGACCTGAGGCCCTCTTTCAGAAAAAGAAAATCATGCAGCATACCCTTCCTATTGAAGCGGAACAAACAGAGGGTACTCCTACCCACCCCCCCCACCCCCAACCAGCACCTCCCAGGGGGCCACACTGCCCACTTCAGAAAACAGTGGCTATTGTACCCTCAGCAAAGCCTGCAGGGACTCTCAGATGACGCTTCTGACTCTGGAGTCTTTTGTTTGGGGACCACATCTGCTGGTGCTCAGGGGCGTACTCCTGGCTCTGCTCTAGAATCATACCTTAGTGGGGCTCAGGGGATCATATGGGGTGCCAGGATTGAACCCAGGTTGGCCATGTGCAAAGCAAGTGCCCTACCCTCTGTACTAACTTTCCAGCTCTCCGCCGCACCCCCCCAACACACACACACACACACACACACACACACACACACACACACACTCTGATATATTACCGAATGTCACTTTCCTTCCTTGATTGTTTAAAATGCTGTTATAAGAAACCTGAGAGAATATACAGGGATTATAGCATTTACCCTGCAATGCATCTCTGGCAGAGTGTATATGGTCCCCTGAGCACTGGCGGGTAGAGCCAACCCCCCTTCCCCTCCAAAATTTAATAAATAAAGATAAAAAATTCATGCTGCTTCATGGCAGGAGAGTGGGCGAATGGCTGGAGGTGGTGTGGGGTGATTTATAGAGGTGGGGAAATGAGATAGTCCATACGGGCTTCCGATCATTTAAGTTCTTACAGTAAAGACTGGCAATACTTTGCAGCGTGAAAAGAATAATGCTAAGTATTTGAATCTGAACTGGTTAATTATTAATGTTACTTATGGATCTGACTATCATGTTTCTTCCATTGGTCCAAACACTCATGGGGGGTGAAGTGGGGGGGCTAAGGGTAGATCAGGAAAGACATATTTGAAACCCCATCCCATTCTCTGTCTGTACAAGCTGTTTGTCCTAGTGACTGGAAAAACTTTGATATTGGTGAAGGGAATGGTGCGGGAGCTATTTGGTACTCAGAGTCTCAAAGAGGCAAGGAACTTAGTTCTGGTTGTTACAGAGAAAGCTAACAAATATAAGGGGCGGGACCTGGCTCCCAGAGAGAGGGCAAAGATCACTGTCCCCAATCAAAGCTAATTGCATTCATCATTTTTTTTTTTTTACATTTTGAAAATCTTTTAAAATAAGAGAAATAAGGGGCAGGCAGTTTTATTTATTTATTTTTTTGAGGTAGATTGAAATTTATTTATTTATTTATTTTTTAGTGAAACACCACCACCAACCAATCCCAGTATCCCTCCCACCCCCCTCTCCCCCCATCCCACCCTGCCTCTGTGGCAGGGCACTCCCTTTTGTTGTCTCTCTCCTTTTGGGTGCTCGATATGCCAGACACAGTAACAACAAAGTCTCCAATGGAGACGTTATTGGGCCAGCTCGAGCAAATTGATGATCAACGGGAGGGCCTTTTTGGGTGCTATGGTTTGAAAAAGAGACATTGGGTGGCAATCATGTTCGGTCTATAGTCTACTTTCAGCATGCATCTCCCATCCTGGGCGGAATTTTCCAACACCCTTTATTTGGTGCTCCCTTCTCTATCTGAGCTGCCTTTACCCCTAGAGTGTGCGGCTGGCCACCAAGCCATAAAGTGAACCTCCTGGTATCTATCACAGCTATCCTTGGGTGTTAGTCTCCTATTTTGTTACTTTATGTTCCCCAGATGAATGCAATCTTTCTATGTCGGGGCAGACAGTTTTAAAAATCAGCGTTACAGGTGTACATGCTAACAGTGTTCTACAATTCCATTTTGTATACGTATAAAATACTTTATACAAAATTATAGTGTTTTCATACATAAAAAGAATAAAATAAAAGCATTCAGATATTTCTATGATCTAACAGTGCAATCTGCACATACTTGGAAGAAAAATACTGATTTCCTGAGCAACACTGTTGTAATTTAACTAAAGATTCCCACCATAGGGCACCATTTAAATACAGATTTCTAAGAAGTTCACCTTTACCCTATAACACTTAGGCTGGATCTTGCTTGGTGATACGTCTATAAAATTCTATCTTTATGTTTCCAAGTAGGTAATTTTAGAAGTACTTTTTATCTTTAAAGGAAGCTTCTCTGGTGCCAGAGCAAGGGTACAGCGGGTAGGGCATTTGCCTTGCACAAGGCAGACCCAGGTTTGATCCCCAGCATCCTATGTAGATGCTGCCCAAGCACTGCCAGGAGTAATTCCTGAGTACAAAGCCAGGAGTGACTCCTGAGCATCGCTGGGTGTGACCCAAAAAGAAAATAAATAAATAAATAAATAAAGGAAGCTTCTCTATACCCAGTGTCTGCTACCAGCACTGAGAAATAGGTGAAAATGAAACAAGGCCAAATAATAAAAGGGGAAGAACCTTAAAGGAAGGGAACTCCTTGAGTGTTTGCTGTCTGTGGTGCTGAGAATACAGCAGGTTTTAATTGCAGGCTGACAATGCCCAAGGCCCCCTGTGACTCACAAGAAACAGAAAGGGCACAGACTCCAGGGAGGATGCTGTGGCAGACAGAAAGGATGTATCAGAAGCGATTACCCGGGAAAGTGCAAGTGCGCCCAGTCCCCAGGCAGTATCAATTCACTGGATTAAAACACAGACTTGGGGGGGAGGGGTGATGAATCTTGGGGCCACCAGCGACCAGTTAATTGAAAGTGTCTGACTCCTGTTGCATGATGAGAAGGTGAAATGTTTAGATTCACATTCTGTGCATGCTGGCCTCAAGGAAAACAGGAAGGAGCGCCTAAATGGGGGTGGCAATTCCATTAAAACTACATCCCTGGCAGGCACATTAAAGCATATTGACAACATTATCATGGAACAATAGGAGCCGGAGTGACCGGGTCTTGCAAGCTAGCTTGCTGGCACTGTGTCCGTAAATGAGCTAAGAGGAGTGGGAGTGGGAACAGGAACATAGGCAGGGAAGCCAAAAGGGAGACAGGGATCTGAAGGCTAATAAAAACCCGAGTCACTGCAAAACAATGACTGATGGCCTACTAAGTACCAGGAGTAATGCATCCATTAAAAACATGCCCAGAGACCCTGAACGATCAGACTGGAAAAGAGAAAGTGGTACTTTATAAAAGTTAGTAAGAACCAGGCACCGTGCCTAGAATTTGGGGCAGAGGTGGAAAATGAAAACGAGATGATGATGGAGGTAGGCAGGCAGATAGGGAAGCCCCCCTCCCAAGGCAATGGCAGTAAATTTCCTGGGAAGTAATAGCCCTGAAGTTGCAAAAATCCAATCTTGCAGAAAGCAGGAACTGATAAGTCTTGATAAGACTTTCACCAGGCCGGCAGCAGACCCAGAAAAGGCTGGACACCCCCTCCCCAGAGAAGCTCCAGCAGAAACAAAAGGCCAGGGAAGGAATTTCAATGAAGACGATCACCACTCCCAACCCTAACCCCTATTGGCAACGCCTTAGCAACGAACTTTTTCCTAGATAGAAGCCCCAGGTTGGGGCAGGTTGGAAAAACCCTATAAAAGTCACCCTGAACAAAGGAAGGGTGCACATATGCTGCCCACGTGTTGCTTGTGCCCATGTGGTCTAGCATATGCAGTATCCGAGCACATGTGTCACCTGTATCTTCCCTCTTGAGATGTGCACGTTCATGCTTCCATATCTAATGCTGGGATGTGTGTAGGAACTCTCTCTGCCCTTGGAGAAGCCTGAGTTCTCTATTAAGCACATTACTCTCTCTCTCTCTGTCTCTCTGTCTCTCTGTCTCTCTGTCTCTCTGTCTCTCTCTCTCTCCCCCCCCTTCAAAAATCTCCAGATAAAATCTGTTTAACTCCACTGCTCATCTACTCCTGAAATTCCTTTCTATGATGTTAACCCAGTAACCCTGGGTTCCAGGTGGCAGAGGCAGATCAGGAGAAAGTGACCGTCTTCTCCTCCCCACCCTCCCCATTTCACATAAAATGACAGGTATGTTGCTTGGATTAATCCTTCTCTAAGAGCACTTCATTGACATGATGGGGTTCTTCATCGGGGACATGCTGTCCTGAGACCATCTTATAGAGCAGAGTTGTGAAGTCAGGCCTAACATGTTTCTTTTGATAGTGGCAAAATTGGGGTCTGTGATTCCATGGTTCATTGGGGTGTAATTTTGTTCAATATCCCTATCCCTTTCCCCTGAAAACTGCCATAAGATGGAGAAGAGTGAAGGAGTGGTGTGAGGGTGTTAAACAGAGTACACGGTGCCTGCCCTCCTGCTGCCTCTTCGGAGAGATTCAACAAGTCTCTCATGGATCGGCATATTTTAAGTAAAAGGGCATAATCTTCTGCCACTTCACTCTATCATTTATCTCAAACCCCATTTCCTGGTGCCAAAGAGAGGGGGCCCTCTCTGCTACAGTTCTACTTCCTCCCTCATTACGCACGCTTGACTTTCAGGCCCCAATTCAACCCAAATCATAACTAAGTTCTTGTTGCTGTAGGGTCACAAATATAAAGCAAGAACAATCCCTACTGTCAAAACCAAATCAAATAGGATGGGGGGATGGGGAACGGGAGGGATACTGGGATCAGTGGTGGTGGAAAATGGGCACTGGTGGAGGGATGGGTACTTGATCATTGTATAATTGAAACCCAAGCACAAAAATTTGTAAGTCTATAACTGTACCTCATGGTGTTTCACTAATAAAATTTAAAAAACAAATAAATGATTGCACTCATTTGTGGGATAGCTTATATCCAAGGACAGTAGAAACAAGGGCCAGGAGGATTGGTCCATGGTTGGAAGCCTGCCTCAGGTGTTGGGGAAGAAGGCAGTTGGGATGGAGAAGAGACCACTAAGACAATGACAGTTGGAAATGATCACTCTGGATAAGAACTGAGTGCTGAAAACAGGTAAAGGAACAAACATGGTAACCTCTCAGAACCTGTATTGCAAACTATAATATTGCAAAAAGAAAAGAGAAAAAGAAGAAAAGTGCCTGCTATAGAGGCAGGCTGGGGGGTCTGGGGGATGGGAGTGACTGGAGGGAAACTGGGGACATTGGTAATGGGAAATGTACACTTGTGAGGGATGGGTGTTGGAACACTGTATGACTGAAAGCCAATCGTGAACACTTTTGTAATTGTGTATCTCATGGTGATTCAATAAAAAAAATAAATAAGTAAATTCCACCAAGCCAAACCCAAACCTCATCATCCCCATATACTTCACAAGGTCGTAGATGCAGTATTAACAAAATCACATGTTTTATAGAATGCATGCCTTGTTTAAAATGAATACTCTAAGATAATACTGTTATAGAAGTGGCTACCAGAGAAGGAGGAAAAAATGCAAAGGTTTTAGTCTCTGGGATTTATGTAAAGCAGTTTAGATACACAGCTTGAATGTGGGTGTCCCCACCATCCTTCATTAGGCTCAGAACCTTCTAGTAGTAAGGCCTGACTTTTGGGTTCACACCAGGTGTACACAATTGGGTGCTAGGCTCTGGGATGTGGGAGTCTTGGCCCATGCTGGTGCCCATCCTGCTATGTCGTATAAATCATCAACCACACACTGAATCCACAGCACTGTGGATTGCCTCTATGTGCCCAATTATGATTGTAAAATAACCAGATAAGGTGATAAGAAAGCTTATGAGGTGCAGAAAAAAAAATGTCCTGGGAAGCTGAATATCACAGCCAGGAGGTATGAATGGCTAAAAGGCAGTTTGGGAAATCAGAAGAGCTGGCAGGGAAATCAGAATTCAGTAAGCCTTCTTTCAGGATGAATATTCTAACAGAACCTTCCTTTGAAAGGGAGAAAATCCGCTCTACTAACCAGAGGGTGTCTCCCACGAGATAGATGGCAATTCCTTGCCTGACAGCTTTCATTGTGCTCTGCACTCAACACAGACAAAGGTACCATCTGAGAGCTTCTCATTTCTGCCAAGGTTCCAAATGTATCCACTATTAAACCATGTCCAGGGACTCTGGGAGGGAAGAAGCAATTCCTGAACTTACATTAGAAAGCAATCCGTTTATATCCACCTGGGTGTGCTAATCAGACTCTCGTTCTCTCATCCACTGTGTTTATTGAGATGTGATTAGGAGTTTGACTAATGCCAAGAATTAAGCAAACAGTAGCACTGTAGCACTGTCCTCCCATTGTTCATTGATTTGCTCGTGCGGGCACCAGTAACGTCTCCATTGTGAGACTTGTTACTGTTTTTGGCATATCAAATACACTATGGGAGCTTGCCAGGCTCTGCTGTGTGGGCAGGATACTCTCAGTAGCTTGCTGGGCTCTCCGAGAGGGATGGAGGAATCAAACCCGGGTCTGCCACATGCAAGACAAATGCCCTACCCGCTGTGCTATCGCTCCAACTAGTAGTCAGTGAAAAAGACAAACCTGAGCTTTTGGTTACACAGAAGGGATTATAGTAAGTTGTGATGAGAATGATGACTGGGAAAATACCCCATCCTTAGGGTCTAACACTAGATCTCATCATGTTCTCTTCTCTTCATGACACTCTAAATTGAACATTTTGTGACTCATATAACTAATAATCACACCCAAGGAAGAAGACAGGGATTCCGTGAAAAAGTAAATACAATGCGCATGTGGAGCATGTTGAATAAACAAGAATTGTTTTTTTTACCTTTTTTTAAAAAAATTTTTATGGGAGTTCCACCCAACAGTGCATGGGGAGGGTCACAGTTGTGCTAGGGATCAAATTCAGGACTTTGCACATGCTAGGTATAAGCTCTATCACTTGAGTTAGTCTTCTTGCCCCTACTCTTTCTTACGTTATTAACATTATCTTAATTTACATGCACGTTTCTGGAGGTGACTACACTTTCATTCTCCCAAACATCAGATGTTACGTACAAATCACACTCACGCCAAAACATCCTACGAGGGCTCAAAGAAAATGGTAAAAAATTTAAATCCAGCCTAGGAGACTTTCTCTTGCCTGGGACATAAAAAGAAGCAGACTCTTGAATTTCTGGCAACAGGCACATTTGACTATGCTGCTCCTCCACATGCTCTGGTTCTGACGGAAAATTCAGTTTTGTGATTGAATGCTCACTTTTCTTTCTGGCCTTTCATGTATACTAACTTGAAAATTCATGAAATTAAAAGTGGTTGCATAATTTTCATTCCTTCTAAACACCCCCAGCTCTTTTTTTTTACTGTCTGGATTGCCAAAGATAGAACAGAAAATTCTGGCACTGAGGTGCCATATGATGTTCTATGGGTTTCAGGGCATGAGCCAACCCCTGCAGGTGCAACGCAGGGGAGTATGATGTGCTCAGATGTGCCTCTAAGGTTATCATGGAAACAGATTCTTTCTCTGAGACTCCAGGCACTCACAACAGAGCAGGCTCGAGCTTGCCAATCTTCTGTTTAGTTTCTGGGGCTGGGGATGGAACCCAGGGCCTCAGGCATAGGAGGCAGGTAGCTCTACTGAGAGTCAGTGGCAGTCTCCTGAAGATAGCAGAATGTTTATCGAGGGTGGTGGGAGCAGGGAGTGAAGTAAACGAATTTTAGGGGAATTTTCCTATCTAAATTTAAAACACGTTTATGCATTTTTAAAATTAAACATGTCAGGTTAAGCCTTGTATATTAATATTTTCATAATCGAGATAGGTTGCCTTCTACTTTACATCAAACAAGATCTTAATGGCTCCAGGGTGAGATACCATAATTGTCACACACTTTCTTTTAAGGAAATCTATTTTGATCATTTTTAGTGAATTAATCATAATAAGCAATGCAAAATAAATCATTCAGGGCCTGCTATCTGGGCAGACTTTGGGGGATGGTTGGGAAAATAGGAAATTGTGGTGATGGGAAGGTGTAACAGTGGTGGAATTGGTATTGGAATACTGAATGTAATAAATCACTGTGAACAATTTTATATAAAAAATTAAACCTATCTTTTCCCTTCTGCCTTCATTTCATCAAAAATTTTTCAAGCTCTGTATCACTGCCTTCTTGGATCAAATGATTCTTGGGAGCGGGGCGGGGGGGGGGGGGAGACAGGGTATAGCTGTCTTATGCATACTATATAGGATGTTTAGCAGCATTCATGCCTTTACATGGATCCAGGCATCAACATGTCTCATGTAGGGCAAAAGGGTCCTCTGTTCAGAACCACTGCTCAGACCTCTACTCCTGCAGGTGCTTTATGGGCAGAACTGAGAATCAACGTCTCCTTTTGTCCATTCTGAAGTTCAGATCCAGGACTTCGAGAAGGGACCATGAGAGTCTTTCAACCTGCACCAAATTTTGTAGATCCAGGGGTGAAAGTAACATATAATAGGAGTTTTGTTACAACCCCAATTTAAATTTTGATCCAATGAAAATGGGCAAAATCACTTTAATGCATGAAGTTTTTACCACTCGTGACTAAAATGGACTTACTTCAGGCTCACGTGATAGATAATTAGAGAAATCCCTTTCTGGTAAATGGCTATTCTGAGAGATTTGTTTTTCTAGCCAATAGAAGATTGCACTAAAATTCCTGAGCACCCACTTTAGAAAACAATGCACACGACTCACTGACTTATGGTCATGGCTTAGGATTTTTTCTGGTCTCTGTTGCCACTAGTAGTAAGATTGTGATTTGTTTATATTTATCAAATGTGCTCTTAGAAAACACTGAACCATTGATATCCACAGAGGAAACATGTATTAATTTATCAAGAACCTAGATAACTGGCACGAACAAAGAAATGACAATTATTCTCTTCTCCCTCTAAGTTCTAGTGCTTGACAAGCTTTCATTATTGATCTCTATTCAGAAGTCTCACAAATTTATTTTTGGTCAATATTTTCCCAACTTCTAGTCCTAAAGATGAGTTGCTGAACACCACAAAGGAATATATGCAAATTCATAAAAAAAAACACCAAACTCATTAAGTCTCTAATATAGTAAATAGCAAACACTACTTCCTACTCTAAAATTCTTAATTATGCAACTATTAGACTATATTCAAAGGAATAGTCACATGAAAAATATGTATGATCTAAAATAAGTGAAATCTTAATTTTATACCTAAAAAAATAAAAATCCTAGATATACGTTATAACTATAATATAAAATGACATGTTTAAAAATAAACATACAAAAAAATGAAACATGAAAATGAAATATATCATTAACTTTTTCTATTTTGAAAGGTCCAAATGTGCTACATTTCTTTCTGTTCTTTAAACTACTCCTTCAAAATATAATTATTTCGCCTCTGGCAACATGAACACACTACTTACTTCACAAGTTAACCTCTGAAATCCTTTAACTCAGAAAGTCTAGCATCAAGTTCTAGAATCATCCTGGATTTTCCTTTTTTCAGCTATACACTGCCAATGTTCCTGATTCTCTGCAAATCAGATTGGTGCACTTGGCTGCTGGATTTCTTCCTACAGCCACCAACCTGGAATGAATCCTTGGAACTGTTGTTTAGGTTCTCACTATATTGTCTCCACTAGGTTCTGCTGATTCCCAAGCCATCCTACAGAACTCTTCTCCATGCTCTACACCTAAAACCCAGGTCACCCCATGTCACTTTCTCGCTTACTCTGGGCAGACTTGCCATTCCTGTTGCTTCCCAACTTGGGACACTAGACTTCAACTTCCTCTTGAGGATCATCTATTTCTCCCAAATCCTGATTCATACTCTGCTTTTCCATCTCCAGAAATTTCCTTCTCTATGAAGAATGTGTTCTTCCTGGTGTAAGTGTCTGATTCCACACAACTTTCAAGTCCAATGCAAGCAGCATCCCCTTCTTGAAATATTTATCAAATGCTGATGAGCATAGCTTCTCCTGAATTTTCCTATTGAATTTTTCTTCTATTGCAACATGCACAACTACCTTGAGGTATACAATCTGTATGGATCTTTATGGCTTTCTTATCAGATTATAGACTCTTGTCTTTGAACGGTTTGCTTTTATTCCTACAAATTTTTATATATTCATGATCACGACCATCCTGTTGTTTGTCGATTGCCTCGAGCAGGCCCCAGTAACGTCTCCTTCGTCCTAGCCCTGAGATTTTTTTTTTTTTAAAGTTCCATATTCAAGGCTCTTTCAGGGTTAGGAGAATGACACCCATCATTGTTACTGGTATTTGGCATATTGGGTATACCACGGGGAGTTTGCCAGACTCTGCCGTGTGGGCAGGTTACATTGGGTAGCCTGCCAGTTTGTCCAAAGTAGGAATGAGATGATAAGATGTCACGCGGCCACGTGCTTCCGGGGGCTGAGTGCGATAATCTCTGGATCCTGGCCGTTGTTGGAGTTACAGGGCAGTTGGTGGGTGTAACTGTCTAGCTACTGTCAGGTCCAGTCCCAAACCGTGCAGGCTTGGAGATCTCAGCCCCGGGTCCCACACACCTGGGTTCCTCTGCCAGTTCTTTTATGCGTGAGGCTCATCCAAGTGTGTGGAGAGTGGTCCCAGCATGGCCTTGGCTTTTTTTATATATTATTTTATATATTTTATATATTATTGGTAATAAAATACAGTAAATGAACAAACCAATGAAAATAAAATCTAAGTTAAAAATTAAAAGTAAAATAATATCTCTTTTTAGGTTAAGTTATAACAACATGTTTTCATCTAATCTCACAGCTGGATTTTCAAGAAGTAAATTTCCTCAATCTGTTCCTTTCTCCTTTTTTTCCCCTCTCTGACATTCTCCAGGATGGCCATCTCATCGCAGATGTTTCTGCTCCTATATATATGAAACTTTTGATAACTTTATAGTCAGTTCTTTTAAGCATTGAAGCTCTTCAAGAGAGATGTTTTAAAGAAATAACCCAGACTTGATTCCCTAAATGTTAAACATTTAACAATTATAAAACTTACAGAATATCCAAACTACCTACTTAAAAAAATGGAACCGAAACTTATTGGCACAAACTAAGTAGTAGGTTTTCTGTAGATTCTGGAATAATGGCTAATGGTTAGAATCCTAAATATATCTGGTGGCTTAGCTGACATATAATAATTTACAAAACTCTTCCTCTAAGCTAGAGAACCACATTTCAATAGTAGTAAGTATGATTATATTTTTTGTTTTGGGCTCATAAATATGTATGAAGGAACACACATTTTTCTCTATTATTGAAGAAAACTACCTGTTAGAGGCTGAGTAGAGAGAGAATATAGAAGAGATAAGAGAAGATTCTCTGGATACTAAGGTATTTCTAATGCTTTGGGTCATAATTTGAATGAGTTCAGGTGTGTTCATTTATTATGCAACAATCTTTAATAACTTCAACAATAATGAGAGTTAGTACTGGTCACATTACAGGTTCTAGTCATTTTTGCTATATCAACTTATTTAAGACTCATTACAACCCTAAGACATATTTATCATAGTTACTCACATTTTAGAGATCAGAAAACTGAGATGCAAATAAATTATTTTCCCAAAGTTACCAAGAATTCTAGCTCCAGAAGTTGTGCTCTTGACACTTTGCTACCAAATATTTTGAAAAGGAAAAAAATAGGAAGTTTAAATAGGACCTAATGCTTGTCTTGTAAGGCATTTAAAATATTCTTTTCTCCAACTTCAGCAGACAAAGTTGACCACTTAAAGAATCCTCCATGGAAACTGCAACAATACAGTGGATTGGGTGCTTGCCATGCACAAAGACAACCTTAACTCAATCTTGGGCATCCCAGATTGTCCCCTGAGCCCCATCCAGAGTGATATCTGAACACAGAGGCAGGAGTAAGGCCCCAAAACAGAACAAAAGAATCCTCAACGAATTTTTCTCTGCTGTAGAGACTTCCACTCTCTCCTCATATTTCATTATTTTCATAAATTCTATTATTCTCATGAATCTTTCAGTTCACTAATCAGAGTCTGGCAAGTCTTTTCCACCTACCTAAAATCAAAAACCACACATGACAAGACCAGATATACTCAGCCTTGTTACGAAGACTTCCCAGAAAAAATGTAAGTAGCTGAAAGGGAAATTCTATTGTCAACAACTGTCTGAACATGTTCTAGTATCCACACCATCTCAACTTCAACTTACGTATTAAAAAATAAGAACCTGAAGATATGTGAGGCCTATTCCTCTCTGATTGTCACATCCACACTGCCCTTTCTCTTTTTTGAAGCCACCCAGACTATTTTCTACAATCCCAATTTTAGGTTCTTTTGATTGTCATGTATCCTGGTGGGCCATTGGAAACCACTCCATGTGTTTCTTTCTCTTCTCCATTAGTCAATAACTAAATTACAAACAATTAGCAAGCCATGTGCCAGATGCTCAGTTATGCACCAACGAGATAAAGACAATACTAACAACACGTAATGAGTTTTCATTTACTAATTACTTTGCAATCTTCCAGTTGTACCCCAATCAATAATTTAAGACGGATTAGTTGGGAAGACTGCACAGTAATTTCCCTAAATAGGCCACTTCAGGTAGATCAGTAGGCCTCAGTTAGCTTCATACTCTCTGAATGCTTCCTTTCCCCCAAGAAAAAAAGATAATAATGGTAGAGATACGCTAGCCGCCTTCAACATGGAGGGAAAATCATATTGGCAGTGATCATCTTGTGGTGTGTAATCATGGATCACTGCCAGTTCTCTCTCAACCCCATTCTACTCTAATCTTTTCGAAGACTAGAACTCCAGGCACATGACTACCCTAGGGGCTGGAGCAATAGCATAGCAGGTAGCATGTTTGCCTTGCACGAGGCCGACTCAGGTTCGATTCCTAGCATTCCATATGGTCCCTTGAGCACTGCCAGGAGTAATTCCTGAGTGCAGATCCAGGAGTAACCCCTGCGCATCACCAGGTGTGACCCAAAAAAGCAAAAAAAAAGAAAAAGAAAGAAGGAAGGAAGGAAGGAAGGAAGGAAGATAGAGAGAAAAAGAAAGAAAGAAAGAAAGAAAGAAAGAAGAAAGAAAGAAAGAAAGAAAGAAAGAAAGAAAGAAAGAAAGAAAGATGGCTGCCCCAGAGGAGGACCAGGCCTCCCAACCTTTCTTACAAATGAGTAGTACCATGTAACTAAGATTTGCTCAAGGCTCAAGGAGATTCCAGCAAAAGTGTCCCTCTTTCCTAAGCCTCTTCCCTAATCCTGTTCAGCCAGAATGTGACTGTGCTGGCTGTAAATGGGGAGCCCACTCACAAGTCCTTCAGGATAGCCTTAGAAGTCAAGGTTCAATCTCAGGCTAAATTACAGTTCAAATAATGGCCTTGCCATTTCACTAGCGATGATCTTAGGATAAATGTATTTATCAGAGTGTCCGATGCATAATTCATAGTAAATAATTAGCTCATCATTTCTCCTTTGAAAATGTAAAGCGCTCACCAATATTTATACTCAGTATCTAAAGAGGTACATAACAATAAGACATCCAATAACCATAGTTATCATATGCTTTCTCAGCATCCAGGATTGAATTTTTATGTATTGATCAAGCCTGTCTTCCCTCCCAAAATTGCTCACAGTTCTGACATGCTCAGAGGCAGAGAGCCAGATATAATTCCCCTTAGACTTTGAAGACTCAGCCAGCTGTATCAGTTTATAGCTCCATTAAAGGTTATCCATCATAAAGAAGGCTTGGAAAAGTCCTAATTGCTACAGCCAGAGAAGTCACTAGTGACGTACCGAGCTCCTGCTTCTGCAAAAGGCAGTGATGGAAATGGCATACACATGGGAAAATGTTACCCAAGCACACCATTATGTAACCTAAATATTAAGGAGTTCACTATTAGCTACTAAACCCTTTCAAAGGCAATCTATTTTTTGCTTATTTTGCTTATTTTTGCTTATTTTTGACACTTTATTTGTCCAAACTATAACATTTTTATTTAGATTCCACAGCCCTTTCAATGACTCCAAGTTGTATTTTCTTTCCCTCCTATCAGAGAGTAAAATCATGCAGAATAGTTCTTTGACTAAATGGTCTAAACACTTTCCCATTTAATTTGTCAGAAAGATTATTGATTTTTTTAGCCCTCCAACTGGAAGTCCACAGCCCTTTCTAAAAAAGAATACCACCACCTGAATCTTGGACTTCATTATTAGCTAGTTTCTCTTCAATCTTGGGAAAATCTTTAAAAGGAGAAACCATATTATTTTCTCTCCAGGAATTTAATACAAATGCTTCACACTCTTGAGAGTGTGACAAGGTTCAATTTCTCATGTTTATAAACACTGGCAGATAGCAAAACGTGAATAAAATGCATGATACAGCTCTGTCAAAGACCTAGCATCAGTTATAAAAATGTTCTACACTGTGATTAGATAGACATGCATAAAACATACATGATGCAGTTGATCTCACCTGAATGCTCAAGGCAAGATTTGAAATTGTCTATTAGATTTCATTTTAAAGATTTTCTATAAAAGTCATTTAAACCATTACCAAAAATATTTATAATATAGCATGATGGGAGGATTTTTATAAGACATATTTACTTGAGATAAGTTGGCTCAGAAATAAGTTATGAGAAACACTGAGAATAAATAAACACACCCTTCATAGGTAATAGAAATGTAGACTTTAAGAATAGTACAATATTTTTGGGGGGCTGGAGTGGCAGCACAATGGGTAGGGCGTTTGCCTTGCACAAGGTCGACCCAGCCAACCCGAGTTCGATTCTTCTGCCCCTCTCAGAGAGCCCGGCAAGCTGCCGAGAGAACCCCATCTCCACGGCAAAGCCTGGCAAGCTACCCATGACGTATTCGATATGCCAAACACAGTAACAAGTCTTACAATGTTATTGGGCCCACTCGAGCAAATCAATGAACAACAGGAGGACAGGGACAGTGACAATATTTTTTCAATTTCTTTATCTAGGACAATCGGTGTCCAAAGCATTTTCATGTGACAGTGATGTAAGCAAATAAAAATAAATTTAAGAGTTTTTGCCAGTTTGTGTTGTAATGCCAGGGGAGGGGCCTTAATCCAGGCCCTCGTACCCCCAAGGTATATGCTCTGCCACTGGATCACATACCAGGCTCTAAAAGTTCCTCTCTGGGTCACTATGACTATTAAGAAAATATCAAGATAAGAGGGACACCCATTTGAAGATGACCAAAGTTGGAACAGAAATTCTTCATGCTAAGAAAAATGGCATAAAATGTATAATTTATTTTCAGTAGACCTATTATAATGTATAATCCTTAATATATTATACATAATATATTATAATGCACTGAATTGTTGAGTGCAGGCTGATTATATCAGTGACAAAAACATGATCCTAGGTCAGTGGGTAAATCTAGTATTTATTATTATAGTAAGACTTTTGACCACTCAGATTGCAAGAAATGTAATATCCTCTGCCTTTCTATTCATATTCTCTTTATGAAAGTTTTCAACGTCCTTACTTTGGATCTACTCACCCATTTGAAACTATATTCTTTTGAAACCAGAAATACTATAATCTGGACACCTTTATACTAAAACAAACTAGCTACTTATTTGGGGTCTTCCACGTAGTGCTAAGGCGGAACCCAGAGAACAATCCTGACAATATTCAGCCAACGTGGCCGGTTCCAGTGATGTGGCACTGCTTTTGCAGTGGTATTGGTGGTCACCCGGCACGCCCCAATGTGCTCACAGGGACATGAGTGCCGGGATTAAATTTTAAGTGCTTGTGCAAGAAAGTTGCACCTTTGACCTGTGATTTAGGTTTCTGCTCCCTGCCCCCCTCCCCCCTCCAACACATCGTTCAAACCTCAGAAATAAGTCACAGCACACTAATTTCTGGGCTATCCGAGTCACACAGCCTTTTCAGAAGTTTTCTTCAACACTTAAAGCATCACCTCTATCATTTCTAGTTAGTTCATTCAATTTTTAGTCAATGGGATACCAAACGTTTCCCTATAATAAAAGTATGCTACAAATAAATTAGCTTAAGGCATGGCTTGATGTGAATTAAAATCATTTCCTCCCAGTTCCCGCGTTTAGTTTAAGTTTCATACCATGTAGCAGTTTGGAGCAATTCCCAATTTGGGGTGTGGGGGGTTACACCCCTGTGGTGCTCAGGGCTTACTTCTGGCTCTACACTCAGTAATTACTCCTGGTGGTGCTCAGGGAATCATATGAGATGCAAAGGATCAAACCCCAGTTAGACCTGTGCAAGACAAGTGCCCTCCCCACTGTACTATCTCTCCGCCTCACAACTTTCTCCTTTTAGCATCATGAAACTCTAAATTTTAAAGAACAGCAAGTCAGATTCTGACTTCTCAGATACTGCTCACGCATACTATGGTAACTGCTGGTGTCTTTACCAAATGTGTTAAAACGGGTGCTCAATGGTTTTCAGGATTTTAACATGTGTCAATGACTTTCCTTAGCAGGGCTAGCAGAAGGCACTGTGGGCTGGTCATAGAAAACAAATCTAAGTTTTCAAAGCAGGTGTTACTCTTGACATAACTATTAAACATCTTGCTTTTTTGCTTCTCTAAAGTTTGCAAAAAATTAAAGAGTAATTTCTCATTTTAATTTTAATGCAAGATCCCATGTTTCATAAAGATCTGGATTCTCAGAGAATGATAGGAATCTGTGAAGTATGTCTCTTAGTATGACACCCAACTCTCCAGTATATAGAGACCTGAGAGTTGAAGAGAGATTCAAGAGATTACGTTTAGAAGTCACAAAAGCAATTACACTCTCTGTAACACTCTTGTCAATTGATAAGAAACTGAAAAGCCCAATTTTTATTTAAAAAGAGCATACACACACACTTATCTAAGAGTGTGCATGTGCGCACGCACACACACACACACACACACATACCCTTATCTTTAACTTCCTGTATTTTCTGTAACACAAAGATCCGGTTTTCCTATAAAAAAATAAAAACACCCACAAAATGAGCCCTAGTTTAATTAGTAATATACTAAGTTCCTCCCCACATGGGGAGTTTTTCTTTCTACTTTCCAATAAACTTTTCTATTTCTAAAAAAGCAAAACAAAAGCAATTAGCATGGCAACCAGCCTTGCCTCTGCAGGGGCAGCACGCAGTCAGAAGAAAAATGAGTCTAGAGGTAGTTATTTTTTGGTTTCTATGCATACATATTTATCAAATTTATGTGAAAGGCTGATAGTGGGATGCAATTTGATGGAAATAGTATGGAAAGCCTTTCTATAAAACATAGAAATGAAGCCAGGGAGATAGAGCAAAGGAACTCAGCGCATTCTCTGCCTGAGGTGTTCCTAATTCAGTCCCCAGTAGCTCATACTCCCCCAGCACTGCCAAGAAATACCCCAAACAAAGACCGAAGAAAGAAATACCATACAATACAGAGCTATAACTCCCATTTATCTGAAGAAATATGAGAATACTAATTCAAAAGGATACCCATATACACCAGGGAGGGTGTGGTGTCATGGAATTAAATGCATGGGAAACCATTAACAGTAGTGTAAATCACAGAACCCCAATCAATTTTTAAAAGTTAAAAAGATATCCATATGCTTCTATGTGTTCCCCATATTCTCATAGTAGCATGATTCACTACAGCCAAAAACTGGAATCAACCAAACACTGATGACTGGATAAAGAAGTTTTGATATATATATATACACCCAATGTATACTCTGTCATTAAAAAAAACCGAAATCATGCCATTTGGGACAAACTGGATGGAACTTGAGGTTATTATGCTAAGGAAATGTCAGGAAGTAAAAACAAACTATCAGATTGTTATATATATATATAATATAAATAACAGAAGCAAACAAAGATGTGGAAAAAACTATGGTGGCCACAGGATAGAAAGAGGATGGTGAGAGGAAAGGGCAGAGAGGATTATTTGGTGATGAGTGGGCATTAAAAATTTGATGGCTGGTGTGATGAGTCATAAACACATATAGAAGTGTTTTTATAATTTTGTAGTAATACACGTTGTAGAGTAATAACTCAATTAAAATGGGGGCAACTTTAACAAACTTTTAAATGGAGGCCAAAGGAAAAGGGAAACAATAAATACATTCTAACATCAAATAGGGTTAAAGAGGATTGAGATCTATCTGTCAGCTAGCTGGGCGATTCTCAATGTCTGCTTTGTGGAAGGATATTTCTGGACTCACCCACACAGATTGTGAGTCAGCAGCAGCAGGTTGTAGTGGCAGGAGTAGGAGAAGAGTAGTACAGTATAGAATTCATATGACGCACCTGCTCTTTGCCAGAAACTGTGCTTGAAGCATATTGAACCATATGAAATGAGATGAGAATCTTTTCGACAATGTTAATCTGGTAGGTGCAACCTACCATTTTTTCTACATGAAGGACTCAAGACACAGAGTGGCTAAGGGCTATTTGTGTTCAAGGACATCCTGCTAGTAAGGATTCAAATAAGGATTCAAACCCAGATAGGCTGACTTCAGCACACTCTCAGTCACCCCACAAAATTACCTCCCAATAGGGTCTGGGAGGAGAGTTAAGGGGTAGTGGTTATTGCAATGTGGATGATAAAGTTCATATAATTTGAGGTGGTGAGAAAGATGTGACTCTGATATGGCTCCCAAGGATAGCCTTCCCTCCCTTAAAATGACTATTCTAAAACCTCAGTATTGTGAAAGAGTCATTATGTCTTCTCTCTTTTTTTTTTAAACAAAAACAGGTAGTCAATCCTCCCAGAATAGCTAGACCTACCCACAGATGTTTCCTTAAAGGCAATACATCCGTTTCCTAATAGTATTTGATATGCCAGATCAGGTCAAAAATTCAGATTTATTGAAAGTGTACCTTTTTACTTATTTATCATTTCTGTTTAGTATTCAAGGTAATTCTGGGGAACAATCCTCCAGAAGTATGCTCAAATCACCAAATCCAAAAGGAAGGGAAAGCTGGCAGGGGCATAATGGATTGTGATGATAACTAGGAGGGCAGGTGCATGCCAGTCCCAATGACATCACTCAGTGGCGTCAAACCAACCTTCATCACTTCCACCTGCAGGTCCTCATTGAGGGATGGCGTCACTTTCACAGCATTCAGGATTTGATTGAGCAGCTGCTTTTCATCGGAGTCGGTTTCCATGGATACAAACCTCTCTTCTGCCAGAAGCTTCTGTAAAGAGGCACAAGGCAGCCATCAGAGATAGGTTTTCCCTTGCTGGTATCTTAGTAGTTTCTGAGGAGAATGTTCTTACTAGGAGGCAGAAGCCTAGCATAGACCATTAGGAAAGAACCATGTGGCCATGTGCCAATAGAAAGAAAAACAAGTTCAACTTTTGGTAAACCATTTTGGATATAGATTTCCTCCCCTTCTCCCCATTAGATAACCCGTACTAACTGCATAAGTCAGGATGGCTGAGCGGTCTAAGGCGCTGTGTTCAGGTCGCAGTCTCCCCTGGAGGCGTGGGTTCGAATCCCACTCCTGACAGTTTATTAGGGGCTGGAGCGATAGCACAGCGGTAGGGCGTTTGCCTTGCATGCAGCCAACATGGCCGACCCGAGTTCGATTCCTCTGCCCCTCTCGGAGAGCCCAGCAAGCTACCGAGAGTATCTCACCTGCATGGCAGATCCTGCCAAGCTACCCATGACATATTCGATATGCTAAACACAGTAACAACAAGTCTCATGATGGAGACGTTACTGGGCCGGCTCAAGCAAATCGATGAACAATGGGAGGACTGTGACCGTAAACTGCATAAGTTACACATGAGCATGGAAGCTGTGTAGGTTATCTGGGTGGTAGGGATGGAAGAAAATATGCCAGATCAGGCCAAAATTTTAGATTTTTTTTGTAGTGCCCAGAGGAATCTATTTCCTCACAGAAGTCTCACACATAGCCCTTGTGATCCCTGAGCATAGAGTCAAGAGTAAGATCTGAGCACTACTGGGTGTGGCCAAAAGGAAAAAAAAAACAGAAGAAACTACCTTGAGTATAGCTAGGCACAGCTTCCAAGCACTCAAAGCCAGGAATAGCCCCTGGTTACTAGGTGTGAACCCCAAACTAAATAATAATAATAATAATAATAATAATGGAACTATAATGCTAAGGAAAAAGGAAATGTAAGAGATAGGTCAAAAAAAACAAAACACATCCCCCACCCCCTACCCCCAACACCACCACCACCAAGCTGAGCTCTCTTTCTTCTCTATAGTTGGCTCTACCATTATCTTCAAGGACAAAAGAGTTTTTATAAAATTATTGATGGCGTTTTAAATGACTACTGCTATATTACATATTGAGTCATGCATTATAGAATTCTAAGGCACTGGGGAAAAGAGTCGTAATTTTCTCACCCGAACATATTAACTCTTAAAGGCTAATAGCATCTCCTCCGAAGTTAAAGAGGTGCTGATGAAATAGTACAGACCAATGGGAAAACACAACTGACAGATGCCACCAATAATGGTTAGGCAAAATAAGCCCCCACAGGCTGTGACTCTGCAGTAAAGGTCACTTAGAAATGGAAACACTTCAAAAGTCTAAGTATGTCTACAGTGCCCTGTGGTTTCTGGATGCTGTTGTTCATGCACAGCTCTCCAGTGGATAGAAGGGGCCAGAGTGATTCTGTGATTTATGCATATTACTGTTCTTCCTTGGCAGTCTCCATAGCCCATTCACTGAGACATGGCGGTAATCTATATACTCACGTTACTGGACAGTACTCTGTCAGTCTAAGTTTTTGGTTTTTGTTTTGGCTGCACCCGTTGGTACTCAGGCCTTACTCCTGGCTGGCTGCTCAGGGATCACCCTTGAGCTATCATATGCTTTGCCAGGAATCAAACCTGGCCCATCACATGCAAAACAAACTCCCTGCCCTCTGTACTCTCCAGTCCCCTGTAACTATTTCTTAGAGTAATAAATTTTATTTCTCTTGCAGGAAAAAAAAAGTCTAAGTATGTCTACAGTTATCACCTTTGTGCTGTTGGAAGTAGACTTAATGTGGAGTAAGAAACAAATAAGAAAATGCTTAGGGAAGGAAGTTTGTTCAGGGAATATGGCATTCTTTATAACACCAAATTTCTTTTTTCTTTCCAGCCTAACTCCAGAAAGAAAACATTAATTTGTTTATCTCCCTAACTGTAGAACATAAATGTTCTATAGGTTTACCGCAATTATCATCCCATAAAACCAGAAATATTTTGAGGTATCAAGACCTTTAAGTTGTGGTGCTGGATAAATAGTACAGCAGGCAGGGTGCTTGTCTTGCACACAGCCAACTCACAGTTCGATCTCAGGTACCCCAGATGGTTCCCCCAGCCCCATCAGGAGTGATCCCAGGGGGCCAAGCCAGGAGTAAGCCCTAAGTACAGCTATATGTGACCCCCCCAAAAAAAAAACAAAACAAAAAAGCAAACAAACCTTTAAATTGTATATAATATGATTCTTAAATTATAAAAGTTATAAAATATTTACGTTAGTCTATCTTCTGGAATTCCAAACTCTTCTAAAAGCCGAACATCGCCAGAAAAAAAAAATTGTCACTTCTGTATAGACTAGCTGCATTCCCTGGAGTGAGTGCTAGGTGACAAAGTGTCAACACGAGAACATGGTGCACAGAGAAATGCTTGTAAAGACAAGAAAACTCTGTTCTTCATGGTTATTACCTAGTTAAATCAATTTTCAGTCCAGGTCTTTAAACAGTATTTAAAGTGTTCACTATTTGCTCCTCAATCCCAACATAGCCTGTTCATTTCTGCCACCCGATTGCACTCAGCGAGAGGTGTACCTGTATTCCTGCCAAGGCATGTTGGGCCAGCTTCACGTTCTTGGATTCCAAAGCCAACTGGAGAGGCAGCAGGCATTTCTCCCTGGCAAACACAAAAATAAGGACAGCATGTGAGCCCAGCAAAGCTGGCAGTTAGTGAAATAAGCCTTATGTACACAGACCCTCCAACCAACACCAATCATGAAACTGCACATGGGCTTAAAAAACACACACACACACCAAAACATGCAAGGCAGAAATAATAGCCTATGAGCAGCTTGCCTGCTTAGTATGGGTACAGGAGAAACAAGGACTCTCAAACACGTGCTCTGCTGCATTAGTTATCATACGGCAGGATCCTCAGACATGTCTTCATCATTCCTAAGTTAATATCTTGTACCCAGGATAAGATCAATAAGTTGTGCTGGAGAGACAATTGCAGAAAGTTCTAGAGTAGATTCCTATGCCTTGCTCATACATCTCCCTGACCTTGACAGTTACCATTATTACCTTTATTATTCTATTATTCTGCCTCATGGATTAAAAACTGAAATCCTATTTACTATTTAATTTCTCCCCTAGCTCAAAGCAGCCAGCAGATAATCTGTTATAATTTTTAAAAGTGCTTTTCAGTCTCCATCTGGTAGGTCAGAATCTAAACTTTGTGACAGTTTCTGAATAAACACACCTCCAAGAAAGAAATACAATGAACCAGCAACAGCTTTGACCAATGAGAAGTACTTGGTGTCATGGGACAGATTAAACAAATATATGGGGACAAGAGTGATAATACAGTGGGTAGGGAGCTTGCCTTGCCAGGAAGACGTGGGTTTGATCCCTGGCATCCCATATGGTCCCCTAGCACCACCAGCAGTGATATCTGAGTGCAGAACCAGGTAAAACCCCTGAACATCACCAGTTGTGGTCCCCAAACAAAACAAAACAAAATACCAATATATATTGAGACTTACTTGGTTATATTCAAGTAATTTTTTAAGGACATTGGAAGATGGTAAGAACATGCCAAAAATGCTACAAAGAGAAACAGATCTTTTTGTCAGAAGCATTTACTCTAAATTATTCAGCAGGAGAGTAAGATCATTATTTCCCTCCTTTGACATAACAAATACAATGTGATTTAACTGTACCAGGTTCCTCTGATGCCTGCTTAAAGCAGAGAAGTCCCTTTCTCATCTCTCTTATAGTTCCAGCACTAACAGAGAGTTTCACTGGCTTTCTGGAGTGTGCAAGCCACAAGGGAAAATTACTGATTTGGATAAATCAGGGCCACTATTGTTGAATACAATGCGACAGAAAGTCAATTATAGCTCTGACTTCTTCCTGTGTGCCTTGCAGTTTTGCTACATTAACATGAACTCACCCTATGTGCAGGTCCCTGACAGATGAAGGGAGCATCACAGACACTCCCTAACACCAACCACAGAGGCAAACACAGACTCTATCAGGAGAACATTCACTATTTCAACCTTCTCCTCTCTCCCCTCACCCACCCACTATCACAATACCCACTTTTCTATGACAATTCATTACACTGCAGTCATTTTTCACTAGAGACAACTTTTGACAGATGGATAAATTACCCAACTGTCTTACTTCCAGTTGGGTGGCTATAATTTTGTCGCTATATTGTTATTATCAGCTTGTCACAGTTAGAAGGAAAACACGACTGTGTAGTCAATTAAAGCAGGAATAGCTGACTTGTCCCATTTTGTTTATTTTATTTAATTATAACCAATTTATAAGCATGGAAAAAATTAATTGGTAGGGTGTGAGTGTGAGTTGAATGGGAAGTGTGAATAATGGGCAGATGGACTATTAACAGGAGACCCAGAAAACTTCATTTGTAGACCCTAGAAACAAATTCCTTCAGGCTTTATTCTCTGTGAAACAATGTGAGTAAGAAGTGTGATTCAAAACTCATATAATCTCTGAGCCCTAAACAGAAAAGGCTCTGCTAAGTAGCTCTGTGCTGAAAACGCACAACTATTACATCTTGCTCATCAAGGGCATCAAACAGGAGTGAGTGCCATCTTACATAAAACAAACCTTCCTGAAGATGCTGAGCCTGCCAACCCTTTGGAAAGAGCCAACAAACTGGTCCACAAACAAGTGCTTTCCCACCTCATTCTGCTATCGACAGTATTCGTCCTAGAAACCCTCACTCCAGCCAGGATCACCAGGCGGGGAACAGAAACATGGAACGGGTTCAGCACAAACTGCATATCTATCTAGTGGAAAGAGCATGAACTGTGAAAGGATCAAGATTTGGATGGTAACTCAAACTATTTAAGACAGAAAATGTCAGAAAAAGAGGCTATCAATAAAACTAAAAGACTCCCAATGAAATGGGAGGAAATAACTGCTCCTCATACATCTGACAAGGGGTACCTGTCCAAGAAGTGCAGAAAAGAAAGCAAAAAAAAATTCCATTAAAAATGTGTAAAGGACGTGTGCTAGGTGAAAAGGAAGCTCAGATAGAGAAGAGAGCACCAAATAAAGGGTGTTGTGAGACCCTCCCAGGGTGGGAAAAGCATGCTAAAAGTAGTCTATAGACCAAACATGATTGTCACTCAAGGCCTCTCTTGCAAAACACAGTACCCAAAAGAAGAAAGAGAGAACAAGGGGGAATGCCCTGACACAGAGGCAGGGTGGGATGGGGGGGGATGGGGGGTGGGAAGGATGCTGGGACCCGTGGTGGTGGAGGATGGGCACTGGTGGAGGGATGGGTACTTGATCATTGTATAACTGAAACCCAAGCACAAAAATTTATAAGTCTATACCTGTACCTCATGGTGTTTCACTAATAAAAAATATTTTTTAAATAAAAAAATAAACACAAAAAATGTGCAAAGGAGAGCAATATACATATCTCCAAAGACAACGTGCAGATGGCCAACCCAAATGGAAAAAAGTACTTATTAATCCTTGTTAAGAAGATGAAAATTAAAACTTCGATGAGAAGTTACTTCACAAATCTAAGAATGGCTTAGGTCATAAAAATCAGAAACAGTAAGTTCTGGGGGAAAAGTAATCATCATGTACTGTTGGTAGGAATGTAAGCTGGCTCAGCCTCTATGAAAAACAGTATGAAAATTTCTAAAATTACTTTTTAAAAAATAGACTTAGCATGTGAATTAGCATTTCTACTCACAGGTAGCTATCCAGATAACTTTTTTATCCAGATAATTTTTTAAAAATTCAAAAAAGGTACACACTTTCCTATGTTTATTGAACTTCTATTTATAATAGACAAGATAAGGAAATAACCCACATATCTCATGATGAATGATTGATAAGCTAAAAATATGATATGCACACAAGTGGAATACTGCTCAACTACAAAAAAAAATGAAACTTTTTCTCTTGTGACAACATGAATAGAACCTTAGAGGGTCATGCTAAGCTAAATAAGTCAAGAAGAGAACAACAAGTACTGGATTTCATTCATATAGTGTAGCATAAAGAAACAAAGCAAAGGAACAAACAGAACATAACTAACCAAACTCTTGGATGCTAATCATGGAACTGAGGTTACAGAAGAAGACAGCGGATGAGTTATGAGCAAAGGGTGGAAAATATTCAGTAGAGTCGAGGTGGAAGGGTACTGGTACTTTGGTGGCAGGTATGGTGTGGTAACATAATTTGAAGATGTATGAACGTGTATTTCTTGAGTAGTGTGTAAACCAATGTTACTTCAATAATAAGTTCTTTAAAAGCGTGCCGTTTCAATCAACATACTTCATTTTGCTAGATCTTAGCTCCCAGATCCTTTAAAGGGGTTTCTGAAGACAAATCCTGCAGGGCTGTAGAAGGGAATACTGACATTTTTCAGGAGGTTCTAAATTTTTCCCATAAAAAGACTGAGAATAACAAATATTCTAGGCTTAGATGATCATATACGGTCTCTGTCCTAATTGGTCAATGCTGCCACAGTACAAAAATGGTCACAGACAATATGGAAATTGATGAGCTAACAAAGCTTTAGTTTCAAAATGAGACAACAGAACAGATTCGGCTGTATAGTTTGCCCAGCCCTGATATAGACAAAAGCCCAGCAAATATCATGGTTTTCAGCACAGAATGAGTATAGCTGATCATGTTAAGAGTATCCAGAAAGGTTTTTCACAGGATCTGGGTTAACTCTCTTGGAGAATCTCAGCAAAACCAATTATAGCATCAAAATCTCTCAGGGAATGTTTTGAGGAAGCAGTTTGATATTTCATGGGCACTCCATCCACCTGTCATACATTCAACCAACATGTGAGTGCCTAGGATGTACAAGGCATCATGATGGGTGCTTGAGAAGATATGGCAAGGAACAAGACATCACTGATACTGACTTTCTTTATTCACGGGATGAAAGAGGGGGAAAAGTTAGCAAAGATAAAAGCTGTCATATTTTTATTTGGTCTACCTGTCTTGACAAGTTTAAAATTGCCATTCTTCCCCTTATTTTGGTTTCTGTTTTCTGTTTTGTTTTGTTTATGGTTTCTGGGCACTGCTCTGGTCTTATTTCTGACTCTGCTCAGGGATCACTTCTGGTGGGGCTCAGAGACCCATAAGTAGTATTGAGGACCAAAGCTAGGTTGGGTTACTTGCACAGTAAGCAACCAACCGATTACATAATCTCTCTGGTCCCTCTTCCCATTGTTCACAAAACGGGGTACAGAAAGACTTCATTGCCTGCTGGAAATCAGTTGATGTCTGCTGAACACAATTCTAGCTCAAATCCATCTGACCTTCATGACCAAGTCCCCTCCTTAGGTTTCAAAAGAGATCAGAATTAAAATGGAATAGATATTTTTCTTATTCTTTAAAAGAAATTATCAATACAAAAACACTGAAAAAGACTCTCTAGAAGAGTGCACAAATCATTTCCAGGATCATACCTAAACTTTATATGGATTCCAACTTGAAAGTAACCGACCTTGACATCCCACAGCTATCGCCATGTAAACTCATCTGCCCAGCTTTACAGACTCATGACTAATCTTGGAAGGGAGTGATAACTAAGATTGATAAATTCACAGGTACACTGGACTTATGGCTGAAAACTCTGAGGAGCACTCTGGAATGGGTTAGGCTAAAGTCCCCACCTTCCCAAAGTCCCAGAAACTGTACTCACACCCCACAACTGCCACCATGTCAATGGCCCAACTCCACTGCGCTATGGCTAATCTTTGCAGAGATGCCAAACAGTTGAAAATTTCAGGCACACCAATTTTCAGTGTGAAAACTCTGGGGTCTTCTGAGGATAGAGGTAGGGAGTCTACCCCTCCCCCCACTCCCTCTTTCCTATACTTCTGAAACCCCTGAAGCCACAGACATATCCCACAGCTAGTGCCATATAAACTCATTAGCCCAGTTCAACAGATCTCAACTGTGACACCTTCAAATTCCACAATATTAACATCCCAGTAGGTGCACACCAGATTAGATGGGAAAGTAACATAGTAGTCACCTAAGCTCAATAAACAATAATAGTAACACAGAAGACTCAACTAGCCTTGGTAAACCCTCAAAGACTTAATGACCCTATATTAAGATAAAATAATTTTTACAAATTTTCTTTTACTGAAGTATTTTTTTATAATTTCACTAGCATTTTGTTGTAACAAGAAATATAAATTCTTTCTAAGGGGGCCGGCTTGGAGAATGTGGCAACTGAGAACAATGGTGGAAGGAAGGACAAACTGGTGGTGATAGTGGTATTGAAACATTAAATGCCTGTAACAACCACATTATGAACAACTTTGAAAACCACAGTCTTTAATTAAAGGGAGAAAAAAAGAATTATTGGCCTTCCTTTGGGCAGAGAACCTCACCTATTACGACAGAAATGTCACTGTCTCTGAATTTAATGTCAGTGTTTCCTCTGGATTTAAGGTTTATCTGCTTGGACCCTGATGTGATATTACACTAAATTCTGGAGCAGGGAGGTAATTTGTGTGTGTGTGTGTGCGCGCGCGCATGTGCACTTATGTGTGTGTGGAGAGGGAGGGGAGGGAGAGGGAGGGGGAAAGTGCTATAGTATAGGGGCAATAATTAATTCTCCTTAGCTGCAAGGTCTTTCAACCCCTTGACCCCACTAGTCCCCTAACTAAATGTTGCAAAGCTCAGATGTTCAAAGGAAATTAACACATGCAGAAATTAACGAAGCTTTTGGGGCATAACCCATTTCACTGTGATAGCATGAAAACCTTGCTGCATTAAATTTTTATGATATTTTTAATAAAAGAGAGTAACAGGCCTCCTAATTGGGGCTCAGAATGAAATTTGTAATGAGATGCAATGCGACACACACGGTCCCCTTTGCATATACTATGTGGGAATAAATTACTCTTTTGATCTTTCTAGCTCTGCCTTATTGGGAACAGGGCATTCTAAAAGCCAGTGTACAATTACAATAAGTGAATGATTTTAATGCACAAGCATGTGCAAATTCACACATGCCTAATTAAATAATGACAGCATCCCCCAGTTCCATGTCCTGACATGCCATTATCTCTAGACAAGTAATTAGCAGAGTTGCAAACACATGAGGAAGCCCTCATCCCGTGATACCATTCCTCGTTGTGTCAAGGCAAAGGCCTATTTCCTTAACTACTTTGTCATGGTTCATAGACCAGTTTTATGGGGTTGGAAGACAGTAACTGACAAGGAAAAATTAAAATAGATGCATAGGGGAAAAGCGAGGATTCACCAAAATGCACAAGTCAAAATGCTGAGCACGAATGTGAGCTCCCCCCAAAATTTTAATGCTAAGCTGATTCCTCTTGGATATAGCAAGTAAGGGACACCTTAGAACTTTTAGGAGGATACCTTTACTTAAATTTACACCCACCAATTCCAAGTTCTATGATCAATAACTGTCTGGATTCCTTTGCATAATTACTCTGGCACTGGCTGAAAATTGATGGTTTATAAATGCAAAGTATCAGGCTTATATTTATATGTACAAAATATCAAGTTCATATTTAGTGTTCTATTTAATCATAATTGGAAGATAGATATTAATGGTCACCAAAACAAAAAGAGATTAGTTTTTCTATCTAGGGCATCATGTTTGTAAAAGATAGATATGTTTTAAATTTGGCCTGTCTACCTTCATAATCCATGTTCTCAGGCCTCTGGCACAATACTTAACTTATGTACAATTTTTGTACATCAGATGCTTTAAAAGTAGTACATCTGAGGGGTCTGGAGCTAAAGTACAGTGGGTAGGGTATTTGCCTTGCATGCACGCTGACCTGGGTTCGATTCCCAGCATCCCATATGGTTGTCACCTGAGCACTGCCAAGAGTAATTCCTGAATGCATGAGCATGAAGTAACCCCTGTTCATCGCCAGGTGTGACCAAAGAAAAACAACCAAAAAAAAAATCATAAATAAATAAAAGTAGTACATCTGAAAACAAATTTGCACCAAGTTCAAACAATAGGGCGAGACACCAAACAGGTCCTGAAAATTACCTGAAATTGAGCAGTTTTGTAGAAGAGTTATGAGAAGTATAGGCAGTTTGGATAAATGAGTAAAATCTCAGTTTAAACCCAGAACATATTTCTGGGTTCAAATTACAGTTTTTACCCCTTGTTGTGGTACTCTTATACTATTTTGCATGTCTATGAAAAATGATATGCTAATAATCTGTATTAATTTTGGGGTGGGGGGAGGGAGGGCATTAAGCTTTTGCCAGAGCCAATTCCAACAAATTGTTTTCGGACTTGATTGTCTTTGTAGTTCAGTTAGGATGTTTCAATTTCATTTCTATTTTACTGAAATTATCTTTATTCAGTAGACATTTTTTATTTTTGTGCCTCACAGAGAAAAATTAGATTTCTTCTTTAGAAAGTATGTTAGGCCCGTGGGGATAGAACTGTGAAGGATATAAAATTTATATTTATGAAACAGAATATCCCTTTTCTCCTGCAGGCTTTCAAGCTTTCTGAGCAAGCCTACTACAATTATTATGAAATTGCCGTATTATAGAAGGCAAAACAGCAACAATATTATATAATTCAATCTCTTAAAAAGAAGCCCCACTAATGTGACTATGTATATATTGCACCTCAAGATGTAAACTTTGGTTTTCTACCCCTTTATTATGAATGACATATGTGAGTATAAAAAAGACCCAAACAGCAGCAAAGAATATAGAGCAATAAAAATTAAGAAGCATCAAAATATCTAAGAAACTTCACATTCCATGTTGATAAGGGCTATTTCAGGATAGTGACCAGGAGTTCTTTTATTCTTTACATACTTTATATTTGAATCTTTATAGAAAAACACTCTAATATATTTGTATCATCTGAAGAAAACAGTTTTCAAAGGCACAAAAATGACCACCATAGCATTTCTCATACACTAAACCTAGTTGGGACCTGTACGCTGAATCAATGGCATAACATGACTACTTATAAGCATTAGACTGAGAGTCTATCCTCAGAGCTACCTACATGAGACCACTGCTGCCCTACAGTTCTGTGTCTTGGCTTTCCTGGTGCTGCAACAGAGTGTGTTTGGGCACTGCAGCCTTGTCTGTGAACACTACAACTCGAGTTGTACAAGCAACACAACCAGGTGTGCAACCCCCAATGAATATATGCATGTGAGAACGCTGGAGAGCACTAGCCAAGTGTGGGAGCACTACAACTAGTGTGCCGTTTCTGATGAACACTACAACTACAACATGTGAGCTCCACACCAGCATGTGTGTGTCCTCTGCAACAGGTGTCACGACAACAACAACAAATCAGCAGCAACGGGAAAGAGAAACAGCAACAAAACTATGCAGGGTGATGTGTAATTAGCCTGAATGAAGTAATCAATTCCATAAATATAAAGAGATATATTTTATGTGCCTATATGCACATACATAAAATCTCCATACCACACACCTTAGACAGATACAATTTAACGTGTCAAGTCTTCTCAATCTGAAGGAAAGACCCTGATGATTCTTCACATTTCAGAGTTACCCCTCTGTCATCTATTAAAAGCTCTGCAGTTCTTTCTCCATAGGCATCAAAAAAATCACTCGCAGCTGTCAATGTATAGAATATAGAGATAACTCTTCATAAGCAATTCAGCTTGGCAGGAAGCATCAGACAGACAACAATGATGTAAATTTTTATTTTCCCATAAACAGCAACTTCTGCCCCCGCCATCAACTGGCATTTCCACAACTGAATTTCCCAACAGATTCTGCTCTGCCAGCACTTTTTAAAAATAAGTCTTGGATAAAAGCCAAAAGGAGGCTGGTGTGCTCCTTTTCAGCCTCTGCTTTAAACCTATTACAGATTCTCTTTACTTTCCCAGTGCAGAGTAAAGGAGGACGATCAACAGCCACCTGCCACACCACAGCCTGAGGTGGTGCATGAGTTGACGTGGGAACTGTGGGTGGGTTTTAACAGCGAGGTTTGTGTTTGCCCACTACAGAAACCCTTGTAGTAACCCTTGTAAGCTGCCTTAGAAGCCAAGCACTGCAGGGAGTTGTATTTACAACATAACATTTGCAACAGGTTGCTGAAACTTGGTCTATTTTATAAGTTAATTTTATAAGTATTTTATAACATGAAGGTCATGAAGGAAAACTACTGAACGTAAAACAAATATGCCCAGCATCTCAGTTATGTGCATTCAGTAAATAAAACAAAACAAAGGGGAAGGCAAAACAAGGTTAGCCTTATGCAAGGCAAGCATCTTCACCTTGCCTTGAGATGTACATGGGTGAAGATGCTTGCCTTGCATAAGGCTAACCTGGGTCTGGCTCTTGGCATTACATTTGATCTACAGTGCGTACCAGCAGGAGTGATTCCCAAGCACAGAGCCAGGAGTAAGCCTTGAGCACCACAGAAGAAGAAGAAGAAGGAAGAAGAAGGAGAAGGAGGAGGAGGGGGAGGGGGAGGGGGAGGAGGAGGAGGAGGAGGAGGAAGGAGGAGGAGGAGGAGAAAGGAGGGAGGAGGAGGAAGGAGGGAGGAGGAGGAAGGAGGGAGGAGGAGGAGGAAGGAGGGAGGAGGAGGAGGAAGGAGGGAGGAGGAGGAGGAAGGAGGAGGAGGAGGAGGAGGAGGAGGAGGAGGAGGAGGAGGAGGAGGAGGAGGAGGAGGAGAAGGAGAAGGAGAAGGAGAAGGAGAAGGAGAAGAAGAAGAAGAAGAAGAAGAAGAAGAAGAAGAAGAAGAAGAAGAAGAAGAAGAAGAAGAAGAAGAAGAAGAAGACAATGACAGTTGTTGCCTGATTTGCTACTGAAATGATTATGATTACAGACCAAAACTCAATGAAGCAAAAGCAGTAAAAACTGCCTGACCACAAACTCTGGCCAGGTCATGCATGACCCCAGGATTCTCAGCTAGGAGTTCTAGCACATGCCACTGTGTAAGCACACTGCATCTTACTCACACCCCTTCCATCAAAGCGCATGCAACACAGTCAGCTATAAGCACGAAGGTACACCCGAGGATCCCCCAAACTGGTAAAACAAGCTAAGATCCTGAAGGTCCATATTCATGGCAGGCCACTGTCCACATGGAAGCAGGAGAGCTCTGTCAACGAGCTGGACAAATATATCCAGCATTGTAAATAATCCCATTAGTATTGACTGCTGTGATTATTATTGGCAAAATCCCAGGAATGGTATCTCTCGCTGTATAAGGGTTAAAAAAAATGGAGCTCTCCCCACACCTCTCTCTTGTGATTGGTAGAAGCCAACCCTGAATTGCAGAAAAGAGAATAAATGACTCAGCCACCTGAATACTCTCTGAGCAGTGAAGATGTCTTGTTACCAGGGTGACTCGACATGTTTTTGGCATCAGTGTTTTTCCCAGAGCGTCAGAAGGCAGCGAAGTTCTCTCTGTGCCAGTCTGCAGGGTGTGAATTGGCTTAGCAGGGTCAACATAACCAGAAACTCTGCTGCTCTAGGTCAAACTGGGTCTAACCAATTCTCCTACTCAAGCCTCTGGGCTTCCCACCACTCCACCTCGCCTCATAGCCATGCAGATGGCTGTCTCTTCTCCCAGCAGATCCATGCCTGGGAGCCCACGGCCACACCAGAGAGTGGGCTAGCAGTGGGCAGACTCTGCGGGAGATGACAGGCTCAAAATAAAGGCAGATTCTGGTACCTGGGAAGACTTTGTGCAATGATTCCCCTTAAAATCCTTTGACTCTGGTCAGCCAAGACAGAACCATTATAACACTCTACGCAGTCTCGTGTGCCCAGCCAGGATCATTGATCACTGGGGAACAAAGGAAATACGTCTACCCAATTATAGATTGTAAAGGCAAATACATGAGTGAAGTCAGTATCTGGGGCCAAAGTGATAGTACAATGGGTAGGGCATTTGCCTTGCACACGGCCAACCCGGGTTCGATCCCCTGGCATCCCATATGGTCCCTTGAGCACCTCCAGGAGTGATTCCTGAGTGCAGAGCCAGGAGTAACCCCTGAGCATTGCTGAGTGTGACCCAAAAAGCAAATAAATAAATAAATAAATAAGTTGGCAGTATCTGGCAGGCTTCTGTTCTGTGGTGCAAGACCATCACACAAGCCTCTGTGGCTCTAAGGTTAGTGTCGTAAAATCTAACTGGGGAATCTTCATTCACAGCAGGAAAAAGGCTATCGTATGCACTTGTGCATTTTTGTGTGTGTGGTTGGGCGGGAGGGTGGGGTGGTGGGGAAAGGAACCTGGCAGCCCCACTCCTCTGCCCCTATACCATGTGAATGCCACAGATGTCTCAGCTCTCTTCTTACTGTTTTGAGAGAATCACCAAGCCCTTAATTTACAACTTTATCTCTCTATCCTGTGGAACAGAAAGCAACATAGATTGGCTAGAAAACACACTTGGGAGAGGCTCATAATGCTGCCAACTGTGACCTTATTCTTTGGGCTTTGCTCCATCACCTAGACCTTGAGGGCCATGGGTCTTGGGGACCATCTGGCCCTCTCAGGCCAGATGCTCTGGGCTACTAGTGACAGCCAATCCCCTCCCTAAGAAATAAACTCAGAGGTGGGCTAGCTGTGGACAGAGGGGCACCATTGCGGTCGTGTGTCAGTTTCTCTCTGTCTTTCTGCTCAGCTGCCCTCCGTGTGGCAGCAACACCCCGTCCAGCTCCCCACGAAGCTGCTGAAGAACTGTTGATGCCAAGCATGTCAGAGAGAAGCAGTTTCAGAGGAAAGAAAAACTTCATCTTACTACATCTTAATCGCTTTCCATCCAGGTGGGTGGGATGCAGAGTGAGCCTACAGCCACACAGAAAGTGGGCCGGCAGTGGGCAGCCTCCGCCAGAGACAGGGGCTCAAAATAAAGGCAGATTTTGGTACCTGGGAAGACTTTGTGCAGTAATTCCTCTTCAGGAACCACTCCCTTATAACCTCTTGTCTCTGATCAGCCAAGACAGAACCACAAAAACACTCCTGTACTGAAAAACATCTCGGACCCAAGGTTGGGCAGTTCTAGACTGTAGAGACTGCTCAGGGGAGCCCCGCTGCACCCCTACTCACTTCTCCATCACCTTACTAAATAACTGCCCCCATCCCCCCACCCCCGCCCAATGTTCTCCATCACTTTCTCTACATGTGATAGATATTTGGTTTATGCTCCTCAATGGCACATGATCACCTTCTCCTCATGAATATGTATGAGTTTCCTGACCAACCACTAGAATATGCATCAGCTGTTATACCACACTAGCTCTGCAAGGGTGTAAATCCGGTCCCTCAGTTCCTCCCTTTGATGCTGCTTCTTCAGCTTGTGCTGGTTAGACAATCTTCCCAATTTAAGTTGTCTTCTTGCCACGAAAAGCCCCTTTTTATCATTCAGTTTTCCTGTGCTGTTTAGGATGATCTACTCTGGTTATATTTGGGATGGGGTGTTGTACATGAGATAGGTCAGTCGTTTTCAACATTTTTTCATCTGCATCTGAGTAAAAATAGGAGAAATATTTCATGAACCACTAAGGAAGAAATAACTACTTTATGTATCATTAGAAATTTATAGAACAATATCAGTATTTATAAAGATACTTTGACAGAATCCAGAAGTACCATGTATTAAAAGGGAGTAACTTTTTCATGAGTCAGCAGTTGAAAACCACTTAGGATGAGGTGTGTACTAGAGCCCTTGTATTGCATGTGCGAGACCTTAAGTTCAATTCCCCATTCTGCATGGTTCCCTGTGTATTGCAGGTAGTGAGCCCTAAGCAGCACCAAACCAGGAGTATCTTCTGAGCATTAGTGGGTGTGGCCCCAAAACAAGGAAATGAAAGAACAAAGGAAGATCACTGGGATAAGCAACCAATGGTTTGTCCAGAAGAAAATAATAGAAAGACCTGAGAATTCACAAGTGACAAAAACTTACAGCCTAAACGAAGAAATCCGCTGCAAGTCTTCTCTGTTCAAAAGCAAACCAAAATGTTCTGTGTAGGCAGGGCTGTGTGTAGAACTACTGGCAATGTGGTGTATGAAATTTATTTCACGGACTTGCAAAACTGCTACACAGGAGTTTTCCAGAATCTGCTTGCTCAGTGGATTTGTATAAAATTCCCAAGGACCAATTTAGCCTCTGCATACTCTCAGGGATCAGAAATATTGTGGCTTAACCCCAGATTCTTATTTGCTCCATGACTTCCCCAATGTTGCTCTTTCTAAAAAAAAGCAGGTTGTGAACTTAAAGAGAAAAACAGAAAACCGTCCTATTTCTGGGCAGCAAACACCCCAACTCTATGAAGCTATTTTTATTTTGTTGTTGTTGTTTGGCTTGGTTTTGGGCCACACCTGGCAGTGCTCGGGTCCTGGCTCTGGACTCAGGGATCACTGCTGTTGGGTTCAGGTGTGATGGAGTTCTAGGTACTGAACCCTACTCACTGTACTATGGTTCTGACCCCCATGAAGCCATGTTCTGATGGAGCTGAGATTTCACATGAGCCTTCCTGTACTTTCTCCCAAGTAGCTGGCTTATCAGTTGTTTCTTAAGAGTCTACACTGCAGGGTTCCTGTAGAACTATTTACAGCATCAAGAATGGGAGATGTATGTGGCGGTGACCAAGTTACACTTCCACAGACCTGTGAGGCAGGAGAAAGTGGTCACCTCCCTTCCAAGAATAGAAAGATTGTGCTGGAACCTGACATTGGGACAACACAACTATTGGTTGGACAATGTCCCTGATTGGGTAAGAGGAAAGAAGTCTAGTGACATTGAAGAAGAAATGAGAGTCCAGAAGGCACCACTATTCTCATCCTCAATCTCTTAGATGGTTACCACAGAACTAATAAAGAATATCCACCATCATCTGAAAAGGTGATGAAAATTCCCTCTTGGCACATTCTCCACCATCACCTGCATCTAACCTGAGACATGCACTCTCAGCTCTATCCCCTCTGGAGAAGCTGGTTTTGTCTCTTGAATAAATCTCTCTCCTATTTCTCCTATATCCTCTCTACTCTCTCTTCTCCACTTGCCCCCGCCCCTCCCCCCACCACATTACTCTAAATAAAATTACCTAACTTCAACAAAAGAAAAATAAAATTTTGTCTCGTTTTAAAGCACCTAATTATAGAGACCGGATTTTCTCTTTTTGAAAAAGAAAAGTATAGGGTTTACTCCTGGCTCTGTGCTCAAGGATAACTCCTGGCAGGGTTCAGGGAACTACATGGGACGTGGAGATCAAACTCAGTTGGCAGTGAGCACGGCAAGAGCTCTGCCTGCTACAATCTCTCTCCTGCCCCCTGATAACTGCATTTTAAAGGCAAATAATTATAACAAGTGGACCAGAGAAGCAGAGCTGAGGATCCAGCTCTTTCTTAGTCCTCAAATTACTAAAAATGCTTAAGGTATTTGCTATCTATTTACACACACACACACACACACACACACAAACACACACACACATATACACACACACAGAGAGAGAGAGAGAGAGAGAGAGAGAGAGAGAGAGAGAGAGCACTCATCATTTTTTGAAAGTAGTAGCTTTTCATTAAAAACATTAATAAAAGAATTTGTCTACTTGGTTTGGGACTTCCAAGAAATACTTCAATAGGGAACAAATATAGTCAACTCAACAATTTTATCAGCACTTTAGCATTTTTTAGGTTAAAGTTTAAGGTAAATAATCTCAATAAATCAGAGTGGGGCTACTGTGCTTTTATTTTGTTAGGGATGAGCAGGTTTAAAGAGTACATAGCTGTGACAATATTAATTTAATGTACTTAAACCTAGGCAAAAAGATTCTGCACATAACTATTACTTGACACTTATAGCTTGGAGTCAAATATGTGTTATGTCCTTTCCAGGATATAAAACTGTTCTTTTTTAAAAATCTAACTTGACTTTAAAAGAGTCTAAATCCCAGATTTGGTCTCAACATTCACCATTCATAAGAAACAGACCTGTTCCATCCATACAAACTAAATATAACTAAACAAATGCATAAAATCCAAGGTGAGGTTAGACATTTTTTTAAAAATTCAACTAATATTATTTGAGCAAAAAAGCATATTAAACCCATCTTGATTTGTAATATTTTAAATTGTGACATTGAGGCACTGTGGCTGACGAACCATATAATAACTTGGGTTTAATTTCTTGTATTCACTCAGGCAAGCAGCTTTTTTACACAAAAAAACTGTAGAGTGAAAAAATTTCAATTCTAGTGTTCCAGACTAAAAAAAAAAGTAGGAGTGGGGCAGGAGAGATGGGACAGTGTGTGAGGCACTTGCCTTGCCTGACCAGAACTCAATCCCTGCCACCCCAGATGTTCCCCTGAACCCACCAGTAGTGTCCCTTGACAGCACTGGCAGATGTAAGTCCTGAGCACTGCCTGATATGCCACTTCCCCTCAAAAAAAATTCAGAATGTCTTTCATATTTATATCTAATGCATAGTACATTTTAATAAAACTTGACTTTTTAATTTTTTAATAGCACTGTAGCGCTATTGTTCCTGTTGCTCATCAATTTCCTTGAGCGAGCCCAGTAACATCTCCATTGTGAGACTTGATACTGTGTTTGACATATCAAATACGTCAGGGGTAGCTTGCCAGGCTTTGGCATGTGGGCGAGATACTCTCAGTAGCTTGCCGGGCTCCCGGAGAGAGGTGGAGGAATTGAACCTGGGTCCTCCAGGTTGGCCCTGTGCAAGGCAAACGCCCTACCCACTGTGCTATTGCTCCAGCCCCTGTGCTACTTATACATACAATGTAAACTTTTTACAGCTCTTTGGGATTCTCAATACATCTGGGGTGTTTAAAAGGACTGGGGCCCAGTTGCAGTTATTACTGGGCAACTGGGCCATGAGGCTCAATGGTAGGGCCCAAGGATATGGAATGGTTCAGCCCTGTAGAACACAAGTGCACCCTAGCAGTACTCAGGGGGCCCCCAGGACTATACCTGGCAGTGCTGAGCGGGGGAGGGGGGCATGTGGTGTTGAGGATTGAACCCTGAATGCAGAGGACCCACAGGAAGGAAATCCGGTCAGAAGGGGTTATGGTTGGGAAAAGATAGAAATCTCTGAACTGAAGCTGCCCTCCTGCTGGGATGCTAGGGAGATGGGAAGAAAAGTCAGAGGCAGAGCAAGTGACCTTTCTCTGCCAGAGTTCACCTCCCAGGGGCGGGTCTCTTTTGTACCTACTCCTCAGCCCATGACTAAAAGGTAAAGGTAAAGGCCCTCCCGTTGATCGTCGATTTGCTCGAGCGGGCCCAGTAACGTCTCCATTGGAGACTTTGTTGTTACTGTGTCTGGCATATCGAATACTCTCGGTAGCTTGCCGGGCTCTCCGAGAGGGGCGGAGGAATCGAACTCGGGTCGGCCATGTTGGCCGCGTGCAAGGCAGACGCCCTACCCGCTGTGCTATCCAGCCCATGACTAGCTGGGGGAATCAGAGGTGCCTCTCCACCTCAGGGTGTCTGTCTCCAGCCTGGAGGACTAGCTGGGGCATCAGAACCAGCACTTGTACTACCTGTTGTCCCTCTGGGGAAGGCTGCAGGTTGCCTGCTGGGCTCTGACTTCTAGGACACATACTCCCCTCACCCCAGAGCCCTCCCTTCCCCAGGCTCTGGGAAACACAAAGGTTCAGCCTTTGAAAGTGAGCTACAAGGCAATCATCCTGAACAAATATTTATAGAGGCGCCCAGCAGATTGGCAGCCTGGGCTCACACACCTTAAACACACAATTGTTTCCTTTCTTAGTCAAATAACTTATTGCCTTTCAATGGTGCCTCTAAATTCGCAATCTGGGTAGCCATCAAGTGCTGCCTTCCCTTAACTTTCAGCAAATGCCCTGTTACTGGCCTTGTCTTCCTCATCCAAATTGATCTTCAGGCAGAAGGTAGACTTGCTCACCCCTGCGGGGTGGGAGGGAACAGGGATGGGACAGGGGGTGGGGTGGGGGGGATGGGAGTGGAGAGACACTGGGATAATGGCAGAGGGAAGTGGACAATCTAGTGGGCGGTGAGGTGTAAGGTACTGGAATGGGTTACACATGAAACCTTACAACTAACAGAATTGTAAACCACACTATGTATACAGCAACCTACCTGCTTGCGTGATAGTACAGCCGGTAGAGCATTTGCTTTGCATGAGGCCAACCTGGTGGGCCCAGGTTTGATTCCTCCGCCCCTCTCGGAGAGCCTAGCAAGCTAACCGAGAGTATCTCGCCCACACAGCAAAGCTTGGCAAACTACCCGTGATGTACCCAATATGCCAAACACAGTAACAAGAAGTCTCACAATGGAGACGTTACTGGGCCAGCTCGAGAAATCGATGAACAATGGGAGGACAGTGACAGTGACATAGCAACCTACCCCACCTTTCAGCCCTCAGCTGGATTGTCTGTCTACTCCCCTCGGCCTCCTCTCCCCCACTCGCCCCACGCACAGCTGGACCCAGTTTCCCCTGGCTCCGCCTCTTCTCTGGTCTCTGAAGCAGGCATACAGAATTCCTCTGTGCAGGATTTCTCTCCCCGTAAACACAGAACAATAAAATGGGGCTCATAAAACAGAATGAGCAATGGGGAAGATACTGTGCAGAGGGGAAGCACATCTTTGAAATACAGCCCTTTTTCTCTCCAGACTTCGTTAAATTAAAAATGAGCCTCAGTCTGCTCCCACTCAAGAACGTGATCTATTCCAGATTCGCTCCTTTCACTTAGGCCTAAAAAGGAACCCTCAGAAATTCTGCAGGTTCGCTCATCTTAATCTTCTTAGAAAACGCTACTGCTTAGTGATTCTCTCAGCTGAGTAAGCAGGAATGTGGAGAGTTAAGGGTTAGTAATTAATGACATAATTACTCAGGTTTCCCCAGTGGATATTCACATCAATTTCAGACCCTGGTCTCTTTTATCTTAAAGTCTTCTGCTGCACAAAAAGAAAAGTCAATTTAGGGCTTTTTCCTGGCAAAGTTCTGCATATACACCAGTTTCCGTAGCTGTAATTATTCCTGGCTCTCCCATCAGTCTGAATATAGGCCATCCGCTCTCTGGAAAGCTCTGGCTCTTTGTAAATAGCATTTAAAGTTGTTTCAATAGAAAGTAATCATATATCCATACTCCTACATTAGTTAAGCTGTAGCGCTCAGGAATGAGCAGAGGCTAAACACAGAAGCTTTTCCAAGAATCTTTCCAGTAACGGTGCTTTTTCATCCAATGGTTTACTATGTAAACGTGAGGTCCTTTTTTTTATGTACTTCAACTCTCACAAATGCTAGAAATAAGAAAAGTTGAATTTCTGTGTCAGCTAGATCATGAGAATGGGAATTAATTTGCAATGGGGTATGATGGGAACTCTGAAGTCTAACAGTTTTTACTCTGAGCCTCGGGAAGTCCCCTGCTTCAGAGAAGAGCTTATGAGGGTTGGGTCCTCAAGGACAGCATGTAGGAGTTTTCCTGGCAGTGAGTAAAGATTTCAAAATGTCAGCTTAGATTCTTCTATATCCCAAATTTAGGAAATCTGTGACTGATAAGGCTAAGAAGCATCAGATTCACAGAGCACTTGGAATGGGATCTGGGTCAAATTTATTGAACTTAATTCCAAAAAAGTACATCAAGGGATTGTGTGATCACATAATCCTACTGACTTATAAAGAGTTCAACTCAGAGAAGTATGCAGTAAAATAGAATTTTATAAAAATATGAAATATTCCATAAATGCGGTGTCAGGAAAAAAATCAATCAAAGGATTGTAGACCCTGTGGCATACCTTCTATGGACGGAAAGTCTTGAAGGAAACTTTTTCAGAAGTCACCAATATAAGCAATTTTTTGAAGGCATTTTTGGGAATTAAACCATGAAATTTAGACCTAAGTTGCTGATATGGCATAGCTTAACTGTGAAGCCAAATGAAAAAAGTTCATCCACTGCACCCCATCCCGCCCCAGAGCTCCCCAGAAAAAATCCTGCCTTCCTTCCACTGGAAAGGAATAAAATAGGCCTAAAAAGGAAAATTCAGGGGCCAGAGCAATAGCACAGTGGGTAGGGCTTTTGCCTTGCACATGGTCAACCCAGGTTCGATCCCCAGCATACCATATGGCCCACTAAGCACCACCAGGGGTGATGAATGCAAAGCCAGGAGTAACCCCTGAGCATCACTGGATGTGACCCAAAAAACAAAAAAAAATCATAATTGAATTGTTACACTTTTCAAAAAATAATACCATATTTCTCTCTAACACTTCCCTTTAGGGCCAGGTGTAATAAAATAAAGACATCAGCTACTCATCATAAGGCGTGCTCCCATCCTAAAATATCAAACACTACACACAGATATCAATCACTGCTTAAGAGTGCATGCACTTCTTTAATCGACTGCATCATTTAAAAAGTGCTTCTTGGTCCAAGGCTATTAAGAAGGAGAAGCTTTGTAATTGAGAGCTAATTGTAGGTCATCCTTATCAAAGGGACTGGAACACATAAAAACCACTAGGACTGCTAGTTAGCTGACAGGTAACAAGCAGAAGTAGTTGTCTCTAAGTTAAGATACAGTACATGTTAAGACAGGTGGCAATAATATTCTTTGTCTTCCACAGCAGATCAAGGAAAAGGAAAAATAAGAGCCTCACCTTGATTTCTTACATGAAGTACGACCTCCTCAGTTCTAACAGTGCACTTTCTTGTTGCAGACAGGCATTTGTTAACTGCCTGTTTAGAGCAAGCTTGATATCAGGATGCAACAACAATTAGACCTACTCCACAGCAAGCCCTTATTCATTAACCTTGGAAATGGTAGCCACTGACCTCCAGCTACGTTCCAATGTCTCTTGGCATATTTCTTTTGGGATTCCCTGAGATCAGAACTTTTTAGGACGAAATTATGCCAAAAATGTATCTGATATCACTATTATTCTCTTCTGCTCTTCTTTGGTGCAGAACTAGCAAAAGATCAACCGAGCCCAGATACATGTTTGTGTGCCTCTGCAATGTCAGCTGAGAGGAAAAGCAGGACCACCAAGACATGATGACTTAAGGTGAGTTTACTTTTAGAAAAAGCACTGATGCTTGCAAAAGCACCTGGAATGGTATGGAAGGTTCAACAGAAGAACTTATACTGCATGTAAGCTAATACCCTCCAAAGAAGAGAGCAAGGAAGGTAGCTCCACATTTCTCTACAACAGAAGAAAGGCAGAAGCTACAATGAAAAGAGCAAAAGTGCCTGCTCCCAATACAAGAGACCACTGCAGTACTCATCCATTTTAAGTTACACTCAGTCCTTCTCAGTTGACTTATATTTCTTCAAGTGAAAATCAAACAAAAAATTCACACATCCCGCAGAACTTTCTCCAGGGCTCAATGCACAGTGCTAGGGCACTAAAATAGATAAAAGCTGCAGAAAGCAATTAAAATGAAGCTAGACAAAGAATGGGAAGCAATTATGGATGATTCTCTCCAAGCATAAAATGCTGATGAATATGACCCACCCTTTAGAAAAGATCATCCTGCCCCCAAATGAAGGCAAAGAGGAACATAATAAGGTGATATAATAAGTGGATCAGGCAGGCAGAAAAAAGTGAAGCAATGGGCTGGGCAGAAGCTCAGTTAGAGCTGAGGAAAGATGGGAGAACATATGCAAGAACAAAAGGGAACAAGGGCTATTAGAGACTTTTTGAAACTACAACTGGCAGAAGAAAAGTATCTAGGCTTAAGGGTGACTCTGAAATCATAGAGAAGGTAAGCAAAACACTGGCTGAACCATGGCTGAAGTCATGTTTTGAGCTGTTCCCAAAAGGGCACCAAGTAATGCCAACAAGATTCCCTTTTAGGAGCATAACATGAAGACTGCCATAGCCATGCCACCAGACTCCGCACTAGACTTTTTCACTTGGGGCACCCCAGAGGGGGTGGCTGAGAACCCTACCCCCCCAAGAGGGACCAGCCCTGGCAGTCAAACACCTCCAGAACCGAACAGCCACCATGCTCAAGGCTGCTCTCCACATGCTCGGGCCGAGTCTCACGCATGAGTGAATATATTCTTGGACCACATGGCCACAAATGTGGCCACATGACACAACATAAGACACTCCCTACCCATTCTCTATAAGTACCACATATGATGGGGTTCAGATAGCAGGGAACAAATCATAGAGGGAAATATATATACACACATATATACATATTTTCATATATATACATATATATGTATATATATACAAAAGCCTACATCACTCAACCTTTAACAATGTGTTAGTGATATCCTAAAGAATGTCTTAATGGCTCCTGCCAAAATAGAACAATATTCACACTGTTTCCTATATGAACACTTTTTTGTAAGCATTTTCAGTGGTTCTTCATAACAGACAATACAAAATATATTATTTTGGTTGTGCTTTGGGACAGGGATTGAGGTTGAGATGGAAACATCCCAAATTTGGTGGTGGGAAGGTGTAACAGTGGTAGGATTGATGTTTGAATATTAAATATAATCAATTATTGTGAACTACCTTATAAAATAAAAAAAATTGTTTAAATTCCCTTCCAATTGTTGCCTTTTAGCTATAGGACTGTCGTGGCATTTTTCGTCATCTACATCCAGATAAGTTCTGGGGCAATTAACCTGGGAAAAAATAAAAAGGAAAATCCTGGATTGGAGCAGAATGGAGTGGAGGTTCTTTTGGGATTATATTTTGAACATAATACTCCAAGTCAAATTCATCCTGGGGTGGGATAGGCAGGCAGTGTGCTTCTTCCTGGTGAGCTTATGAGTCTATGAGAAGCTAATGAGAGCAGAAACTCATTTTTATGATCAGTGTTCCTTGACATGGTACGTTAAACACAAGCACCCCCAGCTCCCTGTCCCTGACAAAACACAGACATCACACTAATCAGAGTTGAGTAAACAGTAAAGGATTTAGTAATTTTTTTTTGACTTTTTGGGTCACACCTGGTGATGCACAGGGGTTATTCCTGTTTCTGCACTTAGGGAATTACCCCTGGCAGTGCTCAGGGGACCATATGGGATGCTGGGAATCGAGCCCGTGTCGGTCATATGCAAGGCAAATGCCCTACCCACTGTTCTACTGCTCCAGCTCTGGGATTTAGTAATTTAAGACTACACAAGCTGAAACTTCAACCACTTCAACTACTTCACAACGTCAATGAACTGGAAGCTGTGTTTCTGAACACAACTTTGGAATCTACTTCTTTACTCAATGAGATACTACAGGTTCTCTTGCCAATATCCATTCTGGCACAAGCTCTTCCACACGCTCTTGTTTTACAAGAAGCAAGAAGGTGGCAGAGTCTCCATGGGAGCAGGAATGCAAAATCTGGAGAGGCAGTTTCATCCTGCAACATTTTGAAGATACTAAGTGAGGGGATACAAAGGCCAATTATTTGTAAATATTAATGTTTCATTGAGGAAAGAATCAAAGAACAGAATGCTGAAACAATAATCAACTTGATGGATAAGTGCCTTGGAAGAATTTTGTTAATGTATGGTGAGGACCCAAAGGGGAGAAAACTGGCTTCTACCAACCTCAGCCCAGTCTTTAAGGATAAGGGGAGGAGGAACTGAAAAAGGCTACATGTTCTGAAAAACAATTTTTATAGAAAAGCAGCTCAGAAAATGTAGCCCTGATACTAAGGAGTCATATCAAAGAGAAAGTTGAATCACTAACCAAACATTCTTGTCCTATTCTTCTGCTCTAAGCTGTAGTATGCAGAAGGGAAAGAACTCACAATTATGTTCTATTTCAATTGATGAGGTGACCCCAGAAAGAAGGAGAAGGGATTGTAAAGGACTGTTAGTAAAACCTAGTCATGGGACTAAGGGACTTATAAACAGCCTTGGTTGGGAGAAAGAATTTGAAGAAAGATAAATACACATGATCTCACTCATCTATGGTTTAGGGAACAGACAATATCAAACAATGAAAAACCCTTGACCAGAATTTAAAAAAACTCAGAATACTAGGCAGAGGAGAGGAAGAGTAAGTAGGGGAGAATGAGAGGCAGACCACAAGTAATATAAGGACATTGGTCTTGGGTACTTTGAAATGGTGAGGTGCAGAATTAGGTATATCAAAACCATAAGCATTAACATTATTGTAGACATGTGACCTAAACCAAAATTATTTTTCTTGTTGTTATTCTGGGGGGACACAGCCAGCAGTGCTCAGGGGTTATTCCTTCCTGGCGCTGTGCTCAGGGATCACTCCTGGGGGGGGGACTTGGAGACCATGTATGGAGCTAGGGATCGGACCCAGGCTAGTTCCATGCAAGGCAAGCTTTTTCCCCACTGCACTATCACTCTGTCCCCTAAACTATAATTAGTTTTTAAAAAATGTTTAGCCCCCACATTCTAAATGGTCACCCAAAAGGACAAAAATGCTTGAGGGGATGTTTACTTTGGTTGCATGTTTTCTAACTAGTCAGAAGTTGTGGCATAGTAGGCCAGGAGGCAGTAGAGGTGGTGAAGAATGTGGGTGACAAGTCTTTCAACACTCCCCATCCTTCTCATGATGGATTTGCAAAGTAGAACAGGTTTGGTACAGAGAGCAGTTACTGTCAGGTCCTTCCCCTACTTCCTACTTGTCCCCCCCGAATGATGGCAGCCCCCACAAAGCAGAAGAAATCACTCCATTTTCCATGCAGGTTTTCAATACATTTGTCAAAAAAATTTAAAAAGCAAAAAAACAAAAGGCAGAATTGTTCCTGAGTGGAATATGCTGCTAATGTTCTACTCAAGACAAAACAAAGCTTGATTTAAGTGCTGATAGCCAAGCAGCTGTGAGAACTTTTTAACAGGTTAGAGTCCAAGTACCAAAACCAGGATAGGACGAGTTAAGCAAAATTTAAAGAAGCACTGAAAAACCGTAATCCAAATGAACAAGTTATTGATGCTGTTTTAAAAGTATAGTGTAAGTCAATGGAATACTATGTAGCTATTAGGAAAGATGAAGTCATGAACTTTTCTTATAAGTGGATGATCATGGAGAGTATATGATAAGTGAAATGAGTCAGAAAGAGAGGGACACAGAATGACTGCACTCATTTGTAACAATAACATAACAATAACATAATATGAGACTGTCACCCAAGGACATTAGAGACAAGGTCAGGAATATTGTTCCATGGTAGGTAGCCTGCCTCATGAGCTGGGGAGAAGGCAGCCAGAATAGAGAAGGGATCACTAAGTCAATGATGGTTGCAGGGATAGTTATGGATGGGAGATGTGTGCTGAAAGTAGACAAAGGACCAAATATGATAGCCTTTCAGTACCTATATTGCAAACCATAATGCCCCAAAGTAGAGAGACAGTATGGGATAAATTGTCTTCCATAGAGGCAGGGGAGGGGTGGGATAAGGGGGGTATACTGGGGACACTGGTGATGGAGAATGCACACTGGTAGAAGGATGGGTGTTTGATCATTGTATGACTGAAACTCAAACATGAAAGCTTTGTATCTCATGGTAATTCAATAAAAAATTTAAAAAAATAAAAAAATATAGTGTAAATAATGTGGCTACAACAATGTTCCATGTTTACAATGCTACTTTTTAAAAATTCAATATTAACACCAAAAAGTCATCAAATGCATCAACTTATACGAATTTAAGTAGTACAGAAGATGTGGAACTTCCAGGCAGATATAAGCCAGGAAGCAGCTCTCTCCTGAGGCAAGAATGGTCTCAAAAAGACATACACCTCAGCTCTGAAAATTTGTAACAGAAATCATAACAGTAAGGGGTTAAGGCATTTGCCTTGTATACCGCCAACTCGGGCTTTAATCCCAGCACTGCATGTGATCCTCTGAGCACCACCTGGGACGATTCCGGAGCACAGGACCAGGAATAGATTCTGAGCAGTCAGGCGTGGTCCCACTCTCCATCTCCCCAAAATAACCCACAACAATATGGAAAACTCCATAAATGACCGGGCTGTTTTTTTTTTTCACCTTATTGCCAGAATCACTGAGGAAAAGTTAGGAGGTATTGGAGGTGAAAGTACAGAGTAGAAGGATGTCAGAGAACACTAAGTACTTCATGCTATTAATTACTAGTAAAACCTTATCATAGCTTCTGTATCTTATTTATCATTTGGTTGTAAAACTAATGGCAAATAACAATGTCATCAGTGACTATGTGTGGCAACTTGATTTGGTGTCTGTCTGTCTCTACTAGAGAATATAGCAAGATACCTTTGCTTGTAGCTCCCTGCGACGTATTCAATATGCCAAACACAGTAACAACAAAGTCTCAAAATGAAGATCTTACTGGTCCCGCTCAAGAAAATCGATGAACAACGGGAGGACAGTGACAGTGGCCTTTACTTGTAAAATAAGGACTCACAAATGGTAACCCTAAAATACGCCTGGGCCAGGGATCAAACCTGGGGCTCTCACATGCAAAGCATGCACTCCAGCCCTTTGTTATAAACATGAACACTCCAAGCCATCTCCTTAGCCCTCGATGGCTTCTTGAGGACAGGGAGACCATGACAGCCCACTAATCCACAGTCTTTACTCAACTCTGCGAAGACACATGGAAAACTGTGACGCATGTGAAGAATGGAAAAAGGTGCAAACTATGAAGATACAAGGTTCTCATAGGAGACACTTAAAACTTAACACTCCCCCCGCAAACCAAAAGTAAGAATGAGTATAGAAAAGCAGAAAGATTTTCGCATAGCTACTTAATAATATCTCTGAGATAGTATCAGAGACCTAGGCCCTACAAAAACAGGATGAGAATGCTATTTGGGTCTTCCAAAGAGGAATTGAAAGAGCTATGCTTGGAGTATCACACTTTACTCAAGTGAAAGAAGAAATCCAGAGTTCTGACCTTCGTCAATGATCGAGAATTGGGGATGCTCTCTCGTTTGCCAAGGCGTCAAAAATCAGATGGGCTGGACACGTAATGAGGTTTGGAGATGACTGCTGGACTAGAGCCATTACCGATTGGATTTCATGGGGCGTCAAAAGATCGTGTGGCCACCCACCTACAAGATGGTCAGACTTCTTCATCAAGACCCTGAATGAGGTTCTTCGTGTTCCTGGAGCGAGCAGACTCCATTGGGCTACACTAGCACTCAAGAGGGACAAATGGAGACATTACTGGCACCTGCTTGAGCACATCAATGAGTAACGGGATGTCAAGTGATCAAGTGACTTAATAATATAGAACATTTTTTTCCTAAAAGGTTCTGGCCTTTTTCCATCCTTGACCTTGAAGCTCTCCAAGACAGTCTGCATCAGTCCCTATCTCTGTTGGATAACTGCCCATCATATCAATAGTCAGAGTGGCTATTTGCTCCAAGAGCCCAAGACAAAAATAAGCAATGTCTCCAACCACCCCTTAATTCCATTAAAAATGTGTTATTGGGGCTTCTCCCCTAGAATGTCTTATTGTGACTGAATCCAGTCACTAGTGTCACCATAATCATTCATGTCACATGCATGAATGATGTGTGTGAAGGAGTGATTAATGGGAAAATAACACACAATAATAACACAACCTTAGGTCTTTTAAGGTTTTTTGTTTTCTTCCAATTTCAATATCACTGTTAATATACACTATTGACCAAAATAACATTTGTAATTATCAGAATGCTAATCTATCTAACATAAAAAGCAATCAATGGTAAAGGAAAAAGAAAACATTGCAACAGTTTTGAGATTTTAATAACGCCTTCCAAAGCCAATAATTTTAAAAACTCTGAAAATAATTACTTCTAGGTGATTATGCTGCAGAAATGGGAATAATCTGAATTTAAAAAATCAGGAGAATGTAAGAAATGATTTAGGAATCTGTTTCTTATATACTAAATATTAATGGCAGAAAATAATATTTTCAAATTCTTAAGAGCAAATATTTATAAAATGCCTAGATTTGGGGGGGGTGTTGGTTTTGTGGTGACACCCTGTAGTACTTGGAAGTTACTCCTAGCTCTAATTAGGATCACTCCTGGTGGTGCTCAGGGGACCAGATCTTTTCTGAGAAGTTTCTCAAAGATCCCATGGATAATAAAATAACAAGATTAAGAAGGTGTGATATAGGTTTAAAATGCCAGGAAGATGAATCAGAGAATGGAAGGACCGACAGAAGGAAGTGACTGACATAGGGAAGGCCATTACTTTAAATCTCTTTATATCACCTCCCTAATAATAGAATGAAATGACAATTGGGTTTATTGACTCTATTATGTTTTAATTTTCATGATAATTTTTCTGATACAATGCAAAAGCTTTCAAGGTTTTCATCAATAGCAATAACACAAAGGAAAACTTTCTAATATATAAAATTCTGCATAAGTTTGTGCTTGCTACCGCATACTAGAGTTCTCCAATTGTCTTCCTGCACCTCCTTCAGCATACAAAACCTCTGAGTCAAAGTTTGTGGCTGTTATGTCTCAATCCGATGGCTCAGTTCTCTATACAACGGTGCTCTATTGAACAACTGCACACCTAGAATTCAATAGCACGTGTCCTTGATAGACAGGAATGTATGCTTTATCATTAGGATAAACACTCTGAATTCTATTTCTAATACTGATGAAGCTACGTAAAATACACCTGTCTACTTATCCACACATCCATATCTGAAATCCCTCCCATCAATTGTGTGTCTACCTTCCATGAGTTATACAACTTTCCTAGGTTGTTCTAATGGTTAACTAACCCTGGGGTTAATTCCAAGACCATGAATGAGAGTAAAATTAAATGCCCAAACAGAGAATGAAATATATGCCCTCAAGTCCATTAACAGTATACTGATTTACACACAAACACACACAAGGTGGGAAATATCAGTTGTCTCTTGATGGACATTCTCAGTCAGTAAGCAGACCAGGAGCCCCTTCTGGTCTCATTCCCTAACACTGCAGGCAGACTTCTACCACAGAACAGACCCACAACCTTAAAGAGCCTAGCGGACTAGAGAAATCGTTCAGTAGGTAGGACGCTTGCTTGATACACCAACCCTGTTCAATCCCCAGCACCATACACGGTCCCCTGAGCCGGGCCAGAAATGATCTCTGAACAGTGAAGTAGGTGTAAGTCCTGAGCACTGCTGGGTGTGAGTCCAAAACAAAACAAAATTGTTGTAGGCTTATCCATCCGTTGGATCACAAAACAACCTTTTACCTCACATAGACAGCTTCCAAATTTTTTCAGTTGTGCTTATCACACATTTTAAGGTACATTTTATACTTCACCATAATTTTAGTTACAAAGAGATACACTCTGGCATATTGGAATTGCTTAACATTTTAACTAAACTATAGCACACATCTAGATGTACCTAGTGAAATCTAAATACCACACACCTTCACCCATCCCAAAAATATGTGACACTCTTTTTTAGCAGTAAAATATGCTGCATTGTTCTTTGTTTTTCTTGAACGCATACATCCATTTCATTTCTTCTACAGAATTTTCTCTGTGTTTTAATGCTTGAGAGGCTTTTATTAATCTTCCTATTATATTTCTCTGCAATAAAATGAACAGATTTTTTTCTAATTTCTGGCAGCCGTAAGGTTTAAAAGTGTTCAATTTTCCTCTCGTTTGAACTATCAGCATTAATGCACACAATTGATCCAAAACACCATTAATAATTATTTATAAGAATGTTAATATAGTTAACATGGAAAGGAGAACTTTATTGGAAATGCAATTATAAAGAAATGGATAGGACTCTTTTTTTTCTCCACAATTAATTCAAATACCTAAAGCTGGATAATGTCTGTTGTGATCATAGGATGGGATTTAGTATCAGTTCCTTACTTTTACTTTCAGTTGTGTAGATGGTCACAGGATAAACCTTGTTTATATAAAGAAGAGGATGAAAGAGACTAATTAAAAATCTTTTGCCTGAAGTCTTTTAATTGGATCGGTTCTCTTTCATTTTAGCTGAAAACCAAGGAGCAAAAATTAACCTGCCAAAAGTGCATGGCCTGGAATTAGAGTCATTCCCTTTAACACTTATGTTTTCATAGTTCTTTGTTGGTGGCAAGAGAATTCTGCATCTCATAGCCACACATTGCAGTAAGACCGAAGGTGGAATGGGTATGAGTTGAGCTTTTCCTTTGTGGATGAGAGGAAAGAAAAGGTAAAGGGTGAGATGGAAAAGGGATGTGACAAAATCTGATAAGGAAACAATCAGTTTTAAGAAAAGGGACCCATAGAACTTGAGTATCAGGAAATGGTCTCCTTCATATTGTTCGTGCCGTCATACCACTGGGGAGAGTCTTCACATTCTCCCAAGTGTTCTCGTTCCCCACCTGGTACATACCCCGTCTAGGCAACAAAGTGGTTATCATTTGAAACTTTATACACACCAGAGTATACTGGAGTGTTTAAGACATGAATTTTCTTATAATTCATCCACCTGGAGCAGGTATTAGAGGAGAGGTAATGATTTTTTTTAAAAGACAGAAACATAATGCTTGTTCAATCTACTTGAGAAACAAGAAAATTCTTAAAAAATCAGCATTCTGCCAATATTATTTGTTGTTAGGGGCTAACCTTTACTTTATCCTTATAATCAGAAGCAACTTTCTTATTTATTCCCTCCAACTTTTCCACAGCAAGCTTGTATTTTTCCCTTATAAAAATGTTGGTGCGGAGAGTGGGAGAAAATCAGGAAGCTGGGAGTTGGTGGCAGCTGGCTATGGGGGACACAGCTTCTTGTTCCAGGGCTCAGTGCTGATTGCAAATGTCAGCTGGTATACAGGGACCAGTGAGAGGTTAAATCCCATGATGTAAGACTGCATCCCCCAATTCCATTGTTTTCCAGAAAGGAATATCCTTATCTGTCCATATCCTCGTTAAGGTTTTGGTGATTTCTCTCCTTAACCAATTTTACTGTCCACATCTGACTTCAACAGCTGATTGCATCACAAACTTCACACAAGTCACAGACAGGTGTAAATCAGTGAAATCATGTTTCTATCATGCTAACTCATAAAATATCCCCCTTCACTGATACCACAGACATCATCGATCAGCAAGTAAAGATTCTATAAACTGATGAGGTTATTTGAGCTTCCAAAAAAAACACAGTGGACAGTTTTCATTTGTGCTATACAGTGCCAGTCTCCTTACCTCAGCAAGTGTGGCGGAATCTTGACAATAGTATCCACACCACCCAGGGTTTCTGTAAAAAAATTTATGAAGTTAGAAATAGGCAAAGACTGAAAATCTGCATTGTATGTTGGTTTCTTTTTTTCCCCTGGAAATTCCTGTAACTGTAAATTGATCAAGTCTCAATTTTCTGTCTGCAACTCGTCTATATTCAAAACCCCCCCTTCCTTGATTTTGACTCCTCAGGAAGGTTAAAAATTGGGAAGAATTTTTCTATAAAGATGAAGAACAAATAGTAAAACTCCTAAAGTGAACTAGAATGCTGATTTAATCTAGTTACAAGAAACTAAAATGCACAACTTGCTAAAATGTCATATTCTTGCAATAAAAGCAGAGAAGGAAAGCTATTTTCTTGAAAGTATCATTTTAACACCCGTAAATAATAAGATCGTTTTGAAAGCCTTTTAAGTTCCCAAGTACTAGTACTAGTACATCTCATTATTCTCATATTTATGACATAGTAGATTACTATATGTCAGGGACACTGACTGGAAAACATCCCCCAAATCTTATTATTCCAATCTGGAAGTTGAGTATGTTATCACAGCTGTGGGTTGTTCTCAACATTGCTATCTACAACTGTGCCAATGATGAAAAGCTCACTATTCTCTTGCCCAAACACTGTTCTATCTCCATAATTCTAAGGATCTACCTATAATTTCAGTGTGTCTCTGCATGTGTATGGGGTGGGTAGTAGAGGTGATTCACCATATGAAACACACAAACAGGCAATTTCCTAACACCCAAATGGGTGCCCTACAATTTAACTCCCACAGTTTTACAACCCCCCAGGTCAAGGCTTCAGTCATGAAAATCTGGATCTCCCTATTTCAGATGCCAGTCCAGGCTGGCATCTCAAACCCAGATTATCACATGAGTTTCTGTCCCACCTGTCACAGGTTGGAAGTTCCCAGGACCTCTTCTTTGGATTCCACTAATTTGCTAAATTAGTTCATGGAACTTAAATATTTTACTCAGTAGAGTCCGAGTTTATCATAAAAGAACGTAATTCAGGAGCAGCCAGGTAGAAAAGACATGTAAGGCCAAGTACGGGGAAAGGACCAAGAGCTTCCATGCTCTCTGAGCTATAATTCTCCCCAGATCTCCATGTGCTCACCAATCCAGGAATTCTCTGAACCACATTTTTAGTTTTTGTTTTTTAGTTTTTGTTTTTTGTTTTTTGTTTGTTTTTTGTTTTTTGTTTGTTTGTTTGGTTTTGCTTTTTGGGTCACAGTTGGCAATGCATAGGGGTTAGTCCTGGCTTTGCACTCAAGAATTAGTCCTGGTAGTGCTTGGGGGACCATATGGGATGCTGGGAATCGAATCGGGGTCGGCTGTGTGCAAGGCAAAAGCCCTACCCGCTGTACTATCACTCCAGCCCTTATTTGGGGTAAAGGTAAAGGTAAAGGCCCTCCCGTTGATCGTCGATTTGCTTGAGCGGGCCCAGTAACGTCTCCATTGGAGACTTTGTTGTTACTGTGTCTGGCATATCGAATACTCTCGGTAGCTTGCCGGGCTCTCCAAGAGGGGCGGAGGAATCGAACTCGGGTCGGCCATGTTGGCCGCGTGTAAGGCGAACGCCCTACCGCTATGCTATCACTCCAGCCCATTTATTTGGGGGTTTTTGATAAAAGCTTTATTACAATGTATTACAATGTATGACTGATGAAGGCAAGACATTGTCTATCAGTAATTAAACTCAATCTTAAACCCCTCTCCCTTCCCCCCTTTTTATCAAGGGGAGAAATGCAGAATGCCAACCCTCTAATCATAAAGTTGGTTCTCCTAAAACCAATCTCAACCACAGGGTAGGGCCATAGGCCACCTAATTAATGTAACAAATGATACTTGTCATGTTATCACTTTCATCACTTAAGAGATTGCAAAGGTTTTAGAATCTCTGTTAGGAATACTGATGAAGATCAAGTTTATTATAAATCACAGTATCACAAGCTCCAACTTATCTCTTTTCATCTCAAACTTCATTGACTTCGCTCCTCATTGATTAATGTCAACAAGCTCTTTCAATATGAACCATTTTCACTAAGAAAAAAGAAACATGCCTCTTAACTCTACTGAGAGACCAGAGGAACAATAGATACCAAAAGGATCCATGAGACTCAGAGGCAAGAACAGGCCAAAATATGGCAATAGAAATCTGGGACTGCTGTGGTTAATGGGGCAAAACAATAGGTGAAAGCAAGAAATGAGCAAAATAAAAAGATCAGATAGGTAAGATAGTGCTGTGTGGTCAAAGGGCCAAGAAAAGAGATGAAAGGACTGAGATTAGCCTAAAAGTGACCCAGAAGCCAGGGAGCTATTCCCAACCCTGGTTCCATCTCTAGCACTATATGGCCCCACTAAGTGTCACAGGGTGTAGCCCTAGAAGCCTCCAGCATCCCTGGTAAGACCCTGATGGCCCTTAGATGGCCCTTAGACTACAGATGGTTTGGCACCCTTGACTGCGTACATTGAGCCGCTGGCCTGGTTGGCTGAGAGTCAACAGGTGAGTCACCGAATCCCCTGGCTGTAGAGTCCAGCAGTCAGTACCCAAGGGCAGTGCCCAAGTAAGCTTCAAATGGGAGCATTTGCCACTGAACAGTGAAACCATGGAGGCTTTCCTCATGAGATGGAAGATTCTCTATTTGCCTCCTGAAGTGTAATACTCCTTAAAAAAAAAAGCCGAGAGAACTAGAAGAAAGGGTCAAGAGCGAGGAAGTCTTTGAGTAGCTATAATGAGCACATAACATCCAAGGAGAGGTGCTCCTGTTGGTCAAGTGCACAGGGGAGGGAACCCCATCAGACGAGCGACTTCACTCCTGCTAGCTCACCAGGAGGCTGTTGGTGGGTCCTTGCGCCTGGAGAAGTCAGGACTGGTAAAATCTGCTTGAGTTCCTGCATGACAGAAACACTGTCGTGACAGAGCCTCCTGCCAGCCTCACTGCCCCTGAGACCCCCTTACTCTATTGCACCTAAATAAGCCCCGGTATGGATTTCTGGGAGCTGAGGTGTTCAGGTCGAGGCACTGTCAGGCTCTACCCAGGAAAAGTCAGTCCCAACCTCCATCCAAGTTCCAGGTTTCTTGTCTTTGCAGCAGAAAAGAATTTTAGGAGAAGACAAATATTAAAACAAGTTAGTTTCTTTATGTATGTGTGCAGCGGTTTTGGTGGTAGTGATGGGTGGATGGGGGCAGTTGGAGACTAATTCTAAGAAAAATGCAGGCTTTTCCTGAGAGAGAGGAGTCATGAACATAAAGAAAACTTCACACCCTCAAAAAAATAATAAAGGCAGCCTCAGAAAGGAGTTCTGGAAAAGGAAGGAGAAAAATTCTGCACCCAGATTTGGGCTGCAGGCAGCTCCCAAATGGAGTGCTCACAGAGGAGAGAAAGATTTCACAAATTTAATTGGGCTGCAAGGAACTCCTGAAGTAAGTTGCTTGGGGAAGTTAATGATATGGTTTTATTTGTTTATTTTTCCAAACTCCCTTAGTTTGGGTGAAGGGTCAAAATTATGGTGTTTTGGTCAAGGAGGACTTTTATTTATTTATTTATTTTATTTTATTTTTATTAGTGAAACACCATGAGGTACAGTTGTAGACTTACAAATTTTTGTGCTTGGGTTTCAGTTATACAATGATCGAGTACCCATCCCTCCATCAGTGCCCATTCTCCACCTCCAATGCTCCCAGTATTCCACCCACCCCCATCCCCCATCCCACCCTGCCTCTGTGGCAGGGCACTCCCTTTTGTTCTCTCTCTTCAAGGAGAACTTTTAATGCTGGGATCTCTTCTGGACAGGGTCTGGCCTATATCCTGAGCTGCCCACAGGTTGACTCCTTTTCAGGCTATATCTTGTGTCTGCAAACGTTATTTGGTGTTATGTCTTCCCTTGAAACGTACAGTCAAAGGGCCCCTACCTGAGGGTCTGCTCCGTGCCGAATAGGCAGCTGCTTGGAGACGTGGCTGTCAGAGCATATAAAAATGTGCGCATTTTCTGCAACGAATCTAAAGCTGTGGGCATGCCTGTGTCCAACTCCGGGAGGGTGGGAAGTGGGAAAAAATAGGGCCTCCTCCTTTATCTTATGTACCAGAAACTCAAGTATTCTGGGGAAAGGAGTTGGACCTGGAAAAGAGAGCAGCTAAGAAATGTGAGGTCTGGGTGTGGTACCTGGGCTACAGCGATGGCTACCTACATCCAGGGTGACCACAAAGATGTGTGAGACGAGGATGAGAGCAGGGCTGCTAGGATTGGGGACTATATGTGCTATTATCCCTCAATAAATAAGATAATGAGAAAGTCAGTGACAGCAAGATGATGAGAAGGATGGGAGCACTGTCACCACAAACTCCTCCCCCGCTTTTATTTTTTGCTTTTTGGGTTAGTGCTCAGGGCTTACTCCTGGCTCTGTGCTCAGGGATCACTCCTGGCAGGGCCTAAAGAACCTTAGGGGTGCCAGGAATTGAACCCAATTTGGCTGCATGCAAGGTGCTACCTGACCCGCTGTACTAACAAGCAGTTGGCTATGAGAGGTCAGAAACTGTGGCTGAAAGGAAAAGCAGGTGGAAAGAGAGAGGGAAGGAGGGTGCTGGGACAAAAAACAAAAAAAAAACAAAAAAAAAACCTTCCCCATTGTTTATTGTTCTGGCCTCTTAACTTTCTCCTCTCCTTCGTTTTCCAAATTGTTTCCACTTACCTTCCCCAATGCATGTAGAATGTGCGAAGTGTGTAAATTAGAACAGCTGGTTCCTTCCCCTGTGGTGGTTCTGCTCTGCCATTCCCATCCCATCCTGCCATGCCCAGCTCAAGGGCCTCCAGCCCTGCAGTTCCTAAAGACAGCAGCCGGCTATTGTTTCAGGCTCGCCCTGGCCCCTCCCAAGTTATTTTCAGTTTCCTCCTCAGACCATTTCCTCACTGACTAATAAGATCCTGCAACCTAGCTCACCCAAACTAAAGGAAAACTGTATTTCTTGTCAGTTAAGACAGTTGTTAGGAAACCTGATTTTCCAAGAAGCATTTTTTTTGATAGCGCAGAAGAAAACCCTCAAGTTAAAATAACAAACAAATTAACGAAACAAAAAATACTCCGATCTTCTGCCATTTTCTGCCATATCCCTGAGCAGAGGGAATTACTCCAACAGCTGGGTAGCACAATCATGGGTGATTTTACTTTTGTCTTTATGCTACCCGAGCATTTTCCAATATTCTAAAATGAGCACATACAAGTATAAATAGAAAAAAAAGATAATATCGCTTCCAACTCAGATCAGTCATCAAAGTATTGATTTATGCATTGAAGATTTGTCTCTCAGAGTGCGGGTGCAGGGGGGCCCCCAGGGAAGCATAAAGGATGAAGGAGCTTCCTGGGATGAAGAAGCTGCATCTACAGAGCCAACATTAGTTGTTTGGGTTGCCCAGCACTCACTCTCCCACTGTCTAAGGCAGCACGCAATTTTTACTTGGAAGAAACCATCCTTTCCCTGACTCTGAGATTTTCAGGAGATTGGTGGTCCAGGTCTAAGCTGGATAAGTCATGGCACTGCTGACCATGGCATTGCTTATCAAGACCAGACTGGCTCGGGGAGAGATGTGTGGCTCATGAGGACACAGAGAGAACAAGTACGATCAAGGAGTAGGCAGGAATGATGAGACAGACCTACTAAGGTCGTGAGTGAGGTCTCAAGGAGGAAGAACCTGAAGGTGATTCTGACACATTACTCACTCTCTCCTCTGACAGACGAATGGGAGATGGATCCACTTTCCAAGGATGCGCTCGCCATCAGCCTCTTTCTCCTCTAAGTGTCCCTTCCTTTAAGATGCACCAAGTATAGAAGCTCCTCTCTCCCCATGATGGCATAATCGAGAGATGACTCCTTTCTTGAGCTGGCCTAAGTGTGGATGTCTCTTGCTATCCTTCTCATGCAGAGCATGCCCATCACTCTACAAAAGAACTAAGTACTGGAAAGGATGTTTCATACTGGAACCAAACACAATCCACAATGAGTCTTTCAGGGGGATGGGGGGGGGAAGGGTTCCATTAACAGAGTGACTAGATTCCCTTTTGCATAAGTCAGCCTGAATTCATGCTTGTGCCTCAGGTCTCAATGATGCTGCTCCAGAAAGTCATTTTTTTAGAGCGACAAGCAACTATGACCAAAGCAGAAGATGCTCGTGGAGTCACGACAGTAGGGCCCTGCACCCAGAGGAACAAATAATTCAACTGAGGGGCTCAGGGGAAGCTGTGATTCTCAGTTGAACCTTGGGAACCTGGAAAGGAAATTCCTGGCAGAAGGATTAGCATGAGCAAAAGCAGGGAGGAGTTCACTGCATGTTCCAGGAAGATAGTACTAGAAGGTTGAAGGCTGGAGTGGGTGCAGTTATAAGAAAGGAGACTGAGGCAAGTTTCTAAAGCTGTTCAAAGGAAATTCCACTCTGTAAGGAAATCACAGTGGGGAGAGGTGTGATGGATGAAGAGTAAAAACAGTGATGAAACAGTGGGAAAGGACTGATGTGGGAAATCGAGGAAACTGTCTCCTTTGGTACAGAGTCCTTCTGATGAGCTCTTCCAACAAACTCCTTAGTGGAAGGAGGCATTTCCTTTATTCTCATATTCCTGCTGTTCAGTTAATGGGAGGTCTTCCTAAATACTCACCAAGTAGTAACAAAAAAGTGGGGGGAGAGAGAAAGAGAGAGAGAGAGAGAGAGAGAGAGAGAGAGAGAGAGAGAGAGATGGCCCCACAGCTAACACAGTCTTCACATCAAATCTCTTACAAAAACCCCACCAGTTGACAGCAATCCTCCCCAATTCCTAACCCACTCTTCTGTGGTCTATTTTCTTGGTTCTAGATTTAACCATACAATAACTGCCCTGCATTAGTATTAACTATTTCAAGCCCATCATCCTCTTGGTAAGTAGAGAAGGTACTGGAAGATGAATCACATTTTCCCTAACAATCAGCCTGGGAGGCCTGGTTCAACACAGCTCTGATTTTTTTTTTTTTAAGCTCTGGCTTTCTGGAGCAGCTTTAAGGACCTAGACTCAGCCCCAAGAGGCTGAGTGTCAAAACTGAGCCCTGAAAAATACCAGCTTACTCTCCTCCTTGTTATCTAAATCTGCTTAATTTACAGAAAGAAAAAAAGAGAAGAAGAAAAAGAATCATGCACACAAGGAATGGCCTGTTCAGAGTGGAGTCAGGCCCTGCTTTATTATGTTACTCAGCCAGCTGTGACCCTTCATTAGAACCCAGCTCTCAAGGGCTCTGCTGAATGACAATAGCAATGCAAAAACAGTACTGTAGCTTTAAGGGCCTCACTGCTCACTTATTTATCTAGTCCATTTTTGTTTGACAGTAAAATTAAATGATCACGTTCTGGTTCAACCTACAAGATAAACTTCTTAGACTATATTTGAGGTAATTTTAGGAGGATATTCACAGGTATTAAAAAAAAAGAATGTTACTGGGATTGCACATCTAAACATTTAAATATTAAGGGAATCCCCCAAACGCCACCAGAATTCTACATTTGGTGTCAATAATATTGGCACTCATCTCTGTCTAGTCCCCCCCCCCCCCCCATACAATACGGCGTCACAAGTGCCGATTGTTTTCTGGATACGGGAAACGGTTTAATTGAGCTGCAACTGGGAAATCAATTGCAGGCTTGAGCAAGGCCAGCCACCGCCAACCAAGCTGCCTGGTCCCCCCCTCCCCACTCCCTCGCTCCCTGAATTTCCTTCCACGGAAGGCATCCCTGTCTCCCAAACTCCCTCCAGGACCCTTTCGCTCGCCCCAGTTCCTGCCCAATTTTCTCGCCTTTCCGCTTGCTCCGAGGTGATGTTGTGCCACCTGAGCCTGATGGGCAAACACAAATTCGCCACCTGCAACTTCTTGCAAAGGCTCGCACCGCTCGGGGATCTAGAATCCCACCTGTCTGAAAGGCGAAGCACATCCCAGGAGCAGCGGTAATACAATCCCTCTGTGTGTTTATTTTTTCAGAGGCAACCACCACGTAAGCTAACATTTAACAGGCTGGCCTCTGGGGAAAAAAAAAAAAATCTAATGAAATCCTCTCTCCCTGCCCGGCGGCACTCGCCAGCATTGGGTGATGGGGGTAACTTCCCTCTAACCCACGGTGCCACCAAAGCAGACCCCTCCCTGGGTGGTTCTCCCCAGCTGGGGCTGCCAACTCCGAGACGGAGGGGGGTTGGGGTGGGGGGTGACCCCAGCCCATGGAGCCGGAGACCCGGAGCGCCGGGCCGGCCAGAACCGAAGGCAGCGGTTCTCAGGGAGGGTCGGGTTTGCAAAGAGATGGCAAGCGAGGAGAAGCGGGGCGGCTGTCACCGCCCGAAGCCAGAGGCTCGGGTCGCGCATCCCGGCGCCGAGTCAACTCCTGGGTCCGCGCCACCCGCCGCCAGCCCCGGGGACGCGCGGCCTCCCGCGGCGGCGAGCAGGTGCGGCGGCGCGCGCTTACCCAGGGCCCAGGTGCTGCTCTCCTTGATGGCTTTGTACTTGCTCCCCGACGCTTCCTTCTGCAGCTTCCTCAGGATCTCTTCCATCTTGCCCTCCGCGGGGGCCCGGCCGCCGGGGCGGAGGCTGCGCTGGGCGAGGCCCGGCCGGGAAGGCGGACGCCGCGGCTGCTGGTCCCGGGCGCCCTAGGCGGCCGCCGCGCTCGCCCCCATCCCTCCCGCCCGCCCGCGCCCGGGAGGCTGCACGGCCGCCGCCAGCCGCCGCCACGTCAGCCCCGCGCCCCGCCCCGCCCGCCGGTCAGGTGCGCCGAGCGCGGGAGCCGGCCCGCAGCCCCGGGAGGCCCGAGCGAGCCCGCGGGGGGCGGCGGGAGGGGCCTCACGCCCGCCTCTGGCTGCCGGGAACCCCGTGCACCCCCCGCTCGCACTCCCCCACCCCCCCAGGTGCCTGCGGAGGATGTTCAGTGAAACGCATCTCCGGATGGGGTCAGGGCCAGGCTGGGTGTCAGGATGTCAGGAAGGTGAGCCTGTGAGTGAGTGAAGACTGTGACCCGTGACACTGTGTGTGTGTGTGTGTGTGTGTGTCCATCATATACATGTGTGTTGGTAAGGGTTCATGTTCCCATCCTACACATGTGTGTTGGTAAGGGCTTTTTTGCTTCCATCAGGCACATGCATTGGGAGGGATTCACGGTCCAGTCATACATGTGTGTTAGAGGGGCTTCATGTTCTATCATACACGTGTTTGTTGACAGGGGTTCATGTTCCATCATATACATGTGTGTTGGTTTATGCTTCCATTGTACATGTGTATTAGTAGAGATTAATGGTCCCATCATACATGTGTGTTAGAGGGGCATCATGTTCTCATCATACACATGTGTGTTGATAGGAGTTCATGTTCCACCCTACATATGTGTGTATGTTGGTAGGGGATCATGGTCCACCATGCACATGTGTGTTGGTTGGGGTTCATATCTCGTTAACACACTTATGACCCAGAGGCAAAGCTACTTCACAGAGCAATGATACTTAAATTCAAAACATTCTCAAAACAGAAGTCTTTTTAAAAGATATTTCTATCCTCTCCCTCCCTCTCTTGCATCAAAATATTCCTCCAAAATAAGCTGCTGCCCAGAAGCCCTCTGCTCACAGAGGACCAGTGAGGGGAGGGGCTCAGGAAGGTGTCCCCAGGGAAAACGGGAGAGCAACCCTGGGAACAGAGAAAGCAGTGTGAGCCTGGACCTCGAATTTTCTTCATTTTTAGATCGAGGTACTGGTTTACTGGTTTCCCAAACTACGTCTGAGGATAGGTTCGCATCCTGAGTAAGATCCCATGTCTCTTAAGTCTTTATCAGGAGGAGATCCTGGGATGGTGACAGGAAAGAGGAAGGGGAAAGTGAGTGGCCTGTCAGGGAAGCCGTGACTGGGAGCAGGAAAGGCCATTAAGCATACACAATTTTTCTTCCAAAAATGTAACTGGAGACTGGAGCGATAGTATAGCAGGTAGGGCATTTGCTTGCAGGGACTGATTCGGGTTCAATCCCCAGCATCCCATAGGGTCCCCTGAGCTCCTTCAGGAGTAATTCCTGAGTACAGATCCAGGAGTAACCCCATGAACATCATCAAGTATGACCCAAAAAGCCAAAAAAAGGAAAACAGAAAACCCTGTATTATCTGGGGAGCAAGCTCAGAAGGCCAGAGCTCATGCAAGGGAGACTCCCAAGTTCTGATTCTAGGCACTGCATAGACCACCGCACTGCTGAGTGTAGACCTGGAGTATTATCGGGGTGGTGCTCACTATCACTACCTCTAGGCTTGAGCAGTTCCCCACTACAGAGCCCTAGAACTGAACCAGCTCACATATTTGGCTGCATTTCATATGGAGTGTCCCTTGGGTCCCTGAGCATCATTTGGGAGTCCCCTCCCCTCCTCATGTAGCTACAATAACAAGAAAAGATAGTAGAAGGGCAGCTTAAAAGGTACTTAAAAGATTCTGTAGAAGCCTAGAAATAAGTTAGGCATAGGCCAATTGTACAATTCTATTGTAGTTTTGAAAAGACTAGAAGAAATGATGGCAGGAGATCTTTTTTTAAAATTTATTTATTGAATCACCCTGAGAACAGTTAAAAGGTTTCAGGTTTAAGTCTTGGTCATACAGTGATCCAACACCCATCCTTTCACCAGTGCATATTTCCACCACCAAGAACCCCAATATACCCCCCATCCCACCCCTCCCCATGCCTGTGAGGCAGATGATTTCCACTTGACTCTCTCTCTACTTTGATTACATTTATTATTTCGACAAAATATGCATCATTAGTATTTGGAATTTTCTCCCAACAATCAAACCTGCTGAAAAGGCATCGTGAAATAATTTGTTTTCTATTGCTGGTTATGTAGACCATATGATGTCGCACAGACGCAATAGGGGCCGCACAATTTTGGATTTCTGATATTTCTGATATTTATTTTAATTAAGTCTGGAGAGATTTCTGCCAAAAGCTGCATAGTTCCAAGATTGGTTTGTGTGCCTCTGGGGCCATGGCCATGCCGGAGAGCCGCTTGTGGGGGGCAACTCGTGGTCTCGTCGGGGCAAAAAGGGCAGGAGATCTTTAAGGAGTGGAAATGGTAGGATTTAATGACTTGAGAGTTGAGGTGACATATGGGAAGATTTCCTGGTTTCTTATTTGCAAAAAATGGGAGAATGACCCTGTACTCCAAGAGAGGACAAGATGGGTTTTGAAATGGAAAAGGGGTGTTTACGAATACCATTTTGAACAGGCTCAGTTGTTGTTTGTTTGTTTTTGCTTTTTGGGTCACACCTGGTGATGTACAGGGGTTACTCCTGGCTCTGCACTCAGAAATTACTCTTGGCGGTGCTCAGGGGACCATATGGGATTCTGGGGATTGAACCCAGTTTGGCCACATGCAAGACAAATGCCCTACCCACTGTGCTTTCGCTCCAACCCCCCAGGCTCAGTTTTAAAATGATGAAATGCCAACCAGTTGGGTATTTTGTTTCTGAAGAATTTGGAGCCAACTTTGATAGAAATGAGGGTCTGAAAGTCATCAAATATAGAGATTACTGATGCCTAGAATTTTGCAAAGGTTGTGAAGAGGCAGTGAATGGGAGGGTAAGGTAGGGTGCCAGGAAGGGAGAGGGAAGGAAGGTTTACCCTCAGATGAGGAGCAGAGGAATAAGCACAAAGAGAAGCTAAGAGCTGGGAGGAACCCAGTGTAAAAGGGCAGATTAGAAAGGGGGTTCAAAATGGTATCCAAAATAACACATGCAACTACCAGGAATATCACTTGGGGGTTCAAAAACACACAAAAGAAACACCATCTGCACTTCTATGTTCACTGCAGCACTATTCACAATAACCAGAATCTGGAAACAACCTGAGTGCTTGAGAACAAATGCCTGGATAAAGAAACTGTGGTACATCTATACAGTGGAATACTACACAGCTATTAGAAAAATGAAGTCATGAAATTTGCCTATAAATGAATGAACAAGGAGAATATCATGATGAATAAAATATGTCAGAAGGAGAGGAATAGATATATAATAACTGCAATCATCTGTGGTATATAAAAAATGTATGAAACTAATATCCGAGGCCAAGGAAAAGAGGGACCAGGAAGATTGGTTAATGGTTGAAATATACCACAAGTATGTGGGGAGCAGAGGGTAAGTAAGATATAGAAGGGACTAGTATGACAATAATAGTTGGAAATGATCACACTGCTGCATCGGCTTCAGCCCCATCCTGTAACTGAGATCCAAGTAGGCCCATGGGGACACCTAGAACTCTAGGACACCTAGTCCATCTAGAGCGCTAGAACTCGAGATGAACAGGGGGATGGATGACCAAATACATCGGTTTCTCTGACTGCAGGGACAGAAGTCACAAACAGCAGTGTAAAACCGCAAGAGTTTATTCTTGGACAAGTTAGAGGCCAGAGGTCCAAAACAGGGTGTTGACAAGCCATGTCCCTCTGAGAGTCTGTGTAGAACCTCCCCTACCTCGTTCTGGCATGTGGTGGTAGCCGTCTGCCCTCGACGCTTGTTGGCTGTGGCTCCATCCCCCTCAGCCCTACCTGTTAGCTCCTGGCCTTCTGACATCTGTCCCTGTTTCTTCTCCACTTACATTTGCTCAGCATCCACCTTAGAGGGGCTGGGATGCAGCTGAGTGTCAAGCACAGGCTTTGGCTGGATGAGGCTCTGGGTTGCGCGTTTGGATCCCAACACTACCCCCCACCCCCAAAAGAGCTCAATACAGGGAGTAGGCCCTTATTTTAACTAGTTATATCTGCAGCACCCCATTTCTAAATTATATCACATTCTGAAAGAACTGGCAGAGGAACCCAGGCATGCAGGTCCCAAGGCTGAGGTCTCCAAGCCTACTCGGATTAGGACTGGGCCTTCTCCACCCAGACTCCCCATCTTCCTTTAGATAGGCATCACACCCACCAGCTACCACCAGCGCCAGGTTGGTCCCATCAATGGCCAAGACGCAGAGACTATAAAACCCAGCTCCTGGAGGAGAACAGCACAGAGTCTCCTGCCCCTGTGCCTGGCTGTCCTCACCGGGGCCCCTTGGAGCGGGGAGGGTTGAGTTTCTCTCCCCACCCCCCGCCCTGAACAGAGCCCCAGGAGCTGAGGACCTCCGGAGCCAGTCACGGCCATGCTGGGACCACTCTCCACCGTCCAGACGGGCCTCATGCATGAAAGAACTGGCAGAGGAACCCAGGCATGCGGGTCCTGGGGCTGAGGTCTCCAAGCCTACTTGGATTGGGACTAGCCTTCTCCAACCAGATCCCCCATCTTCCAGTAGGTAGGTGTCACACCCACCAGCTGCCACCAGCGCCAGGTTGGTCCCATCAACAGCCAAGATGCAGAGACTATAAAACTCAGCTCCCGGAAGTGTGTGGCAGCATTCGCAGCCTCACGACATCTTATTATCTTATTTTTCCTTTGGAGAACCTGGCAGGCTACCAAAAGTATCCTGCCCACACGGCAGAGTCTGGCAAACTTCCCGTGTCATACTCAATATGCCAAATACTAGTAACAATCATGGGTCTCATTCTCCTAATCCTGAAAGAGCATTGAAATGGCTCTTTTAAAATCTCAGGGCAAGGAAGAAGGATACGTTACAGGTGCCTGCTCGAGGCAATCGACGAAAAACAGGATGATTGTGATCGTGATCACACTGAACAAGAAGTGAGTGTTGAAAGTAGGTAAAGGGATAAACATGATAACCTTTGAATATCTCTATTGCAAACCACAATGTCCAAACAGGGAGGCGGGGAGTGTCTGCCATGGAGGCAGGCTGGGATCGTGGGGTGGTGGAGGGTCGTGGGAAGGAAAATGGGGACATAGGTGATGGGAAATATACACTGGTGGAGGGATGGGTGTTGGAACACTGTGTGGCTGAAACTCAATCATGAACAGCTTTGTAATGGTCTATCTCATGGTGATTCAGTTAAAAAAATTTTTTTAAAGTACAGGTAGTGGTCACACTATTCCTTAAAGCCTCTTTAGAAGGTACTAACTCTAAGACCACCTTTCCCTCATATTCACATGCCTCATAATGCAATCAAATGCAAAAAGGCTTCTAGGACTTAAAACAGGTCAAATAGCCACAGATATTAGAATCTTCTTAGACAACATTGTTAATGCTGGGAAAATGTAAAAAGAGAACAACTTTATACTATATGGGAAATTAAATTACAAATATGTTAAAGAGTTCCAGTCAGTTGTCAAACCATAATATAAAAGATGAAGAAGGAAAAACAGTGAATATGTTTTTCTTAATGGATCAAGATTATTTCTAACAAATCAATTTGAATCCAAGAAAATGAAAGGCAATTGATGAGACTATTTGAATATGCTGAATATGTCTGCAGTTCTGTACAAAATCCCATTTCATTAAATTAGAGGATTTGCCTTGATTTTATCTAACCCAGATTCAACTCCTAGAACCCCATATGGTCCCCCAATCCCTGCCAGAAGTGATCCCTGAGCACAGAGACAGAAGAAAACCTTGAGATTGGTGGGTGTGGCCCCCCCAAACAAAACAAAACAAAATCCCAAATCAAATTATACTCTGTGGTGTGGAAAATTGAAGGAAGAAAGTGTAACTTAAATTTAGCATTTATGTGAACTGAGATTTTCACTTCACTTGAAAGCATTTGTTATTCATTTATTTTACATAGGTTTACCTAAGCTCGAGAGGTCATGGGAAAAAAATGACCATTTCAGATATATGGCTTTGTTTGCTTTGTTATAAAAAGTTATACAAAGTATTGAAAATCTGTGCATGTTTAATAAAAACAATCAATTATTATTAAATGGATATTAACAATATCTCAAAGGAAGAAATGCAATAACCTATGCCTATGAAAAATATAGGTTTTCTAATCAAAAGAATACAGAAGGTTTTTTTTTTTGGTCTTCCATGCAGCTCTCAGAAGGCACCAGGAGTCCACTCAGCAATCTCAGTCACCTGGACTGGTTGTTCATTGTAAAGGACCTAGGATGATGGTCCGTCCGCTCAGGCCCAGCAGAACCCAGGATTGTATGCCACCCTGGTGGGGAAAGAATACAAACTTTTAAATAAGATAAGTGATTTTTTAAATTTGCTCTGGCAAGAGATTTTAAAGATAATTGCCTGAAATTAGTAAGGAACAGGTATCTCAGTCCCCTTTTATCATGGGGAATCAGGTGCCAGTTGATATCTCGGTCTCCATGACCCCTTGGGATGAATGTGGTGTGTTGGATGACATTGGCTTGCCCTTCCTCCGTGGCCACAGGGAGTTTGGGTTGTTGATTGCTACCCCAACCTGTCAATTCCCTTTGCCTCCTGATCAGACTCTGTTGACTTGTAAATATTGTTTTTCTCTTCTCCTTAATGACGTTTGTATAGTTAATTCAGAGCAATGTCCTTTTTGTATGGACATAGGAAGACAGTTAATGCTATACTTTTGTAATTTGGGAGTTTATTGAGTCTGAATGATATTCATTCCTGGGCATCTGTTCTCCTGACTTAAGCCCCAGTTGCCCTTACTTCCTACTACCCCAAAAGCAGGGTCCCAACAAGGGACTGGATGGACCCAGGGCAAAATGTGAGCTACCCTGGCATCGAAATGGGCCTTGTCAAAGTGTCATAATACTTAACTATAAGTGAAGAGCATGGTCATGGACAGATTCTGTTATGGTCCAAAAAGTAATGCTAGACTAGGACCCTGCTAGGGCTAGATAGGATTAATCTGGCCTGAGCACTGTAGTCTGAGATCTATAGCAAGATATCCCTAGGAGAACTATCCTAGAAGCTCAATGTATCTTTTACTGTGCCATACAAAATAACTAATATTGAGAAGTAGAATTAAGATGTTAATTAAGATGTTAATTAGGTTATTGGACTAAAGAGAGAAGAATCACCCCTGGGTGGTATTTCTGCCCTTGAGCCTGATCAGGAAGGGCTTTTGATATGTTGGTGGTGGCTACCCCCAATGTGAGGAGCTAGGAAGAGATGAGAGATATGAGAGAGAGAGAGAGCGAGAGAGAGTGAGAGAGAGAGAGAGAGAGAGAGAGAGAGAGAGCAGGGCAGCAAGGGGGACATAGGGATAAGAATGTAGGGGAAGAATGCAGGAACAGGCACGTGGAAAGATGAGAGAGAGAGACACGACTGTGAGAGGGAGAGCGGAGAGATGAGTGGGAGAGACAGGAGGATATGGGAATGAAGGGCAGTCTGAGACTAGAATGGGGAGCTCAGTGAGACTGGAACAGGTGCGTGGGGAGAATGAAATAAATGGCAGCTGATCACCAACCAGCCTAGTGGCCTCGTTTCCTCCTTTGTTCCGAGTGGCCAAGTGACTCAAGTTCACCAAACACGGGGGGGCGAGAGAGAGCCGAACAGGCTTTCCCTAGCTGCCTAGTGATTGCACAGTGGTGAGGGCATTTGGCGTCCTATTCCTGGAACGATTTTGATGGTGCCCACAGCAAAAGGTAGCGCTTGGACTCGGCAACTCCACTTCCAGGAATCCATCCCACGCGAGTGACTGTATGAAAATAAAGATTTTTCTACAAGGATTTTAAAAGTGTTTTTCAATTACTAAAAAAAAAAAAAAAGCCCTGAAAGCTATTAAATATTAAAAAATAGACAGAGATAAGTAAACTATAATGTGTTTATCCATGAAACAGTATTTTTTAAATCTTTTTTAAATGTAGGAGTACTGCTATTTATTCAGCCACTGATTAGCTGATTGAATTGGGCATGAACTCCACCTTACTTTTTTTTCATAATTTTATTTATTTATTTATTTATCTTCTTACATTTATTTATTGAATCACTGTGGGAAAAGTTACAAAGCTTTCAGGTTTAAGTCTTGGTCATACAATGATCAAACACCTTTCCCTTCACCAGTACTCATTTTTCACCACCAAGAACCCCAATATGACCCCCTTCCCCCTCCTCCGAGATTCGTTTCTGATTCTCTGGAATCATGGCCGTTAAGCAGTTCGATCAGGAACCAGAGAGGCCATGCCTCCAATTATATAGCTGAGCCAGAGGTGGTTTGTAGATGTGTTTCCCACATACCTAACTTTTGGCCATTTACTTTCTTGGTAAACTTTGTCCCAAGTTTTTGGGGTCTGGCCAAAGGCACAGCAGCAATTTTGGGGTATCTGAAAGTCTAACAGTTCCATCAGGCTGCTGATGCACTCGCCTCACAGGTACAGATTGACCTGCTGGTGGCACCATACCCCCAAATCTTTAAGGAATAATGTGCAAGAGAAATATTGTCTAAGGTAAAAAGTGGTTCCTACTATATAGTTAAATGGAATAAAATGGTTGTAAAATGCTCTGTACTCCTGTACACCAGATGATTCCAATTTTATTAGTTAAATATCTACTGTGGACATCCCTAAAAGTTTGAGCATAAATAAGTGAGGAAAATATGAAATATTAACCGTGATTATCTTCATTTGGGTGATACATGAGTTTATCTTTTCTTTATACATTTTTGCTTTTATAGGTTCCAGAAGTGCTATCTTATGATGGTGAAAAAAGTGAATTAAATGTACTACCTAGACCTGGCAGGCTACTGAGAGTATCCCGCCCGCAGGTCAAAGCCTGGCAAGCTCCCCGTGACATATTTGATATGCCAAACACAGTAACAACAAGTCTCACAATGGAAACATTACTGGGCCCGCTTGAGCAACTCAATAAACAGTGGGAGGAAAGTGCAGTACAGTGCAGACCTAGACCATAAGGTCAATGGCTCTGGTGGAGATCACTATAAACCAAAAAGAGGCTGGAATGGTTGCATGGGGTTGCTGTGGAAACCTACTAGAGCAGTGAGGGGCAGATGAAGAGCAGGTAGCAATATCATACTAACATTAGTGAAATGTTAATGTTAACATTTCAGTGGAAAATGTTGACAATAAGGAAACGGAGAGAACAGTTAAGACTTCTTTGGTGAGGGAAACCTGGTAGTGGTCAGGGGCTATACCTGGAATTCTTTTCAGAGGTCACACCTGGCAGAGCTTAGGTAAGTATTTGCAGTGCTGGTACTTAAACATTTCTTTTTTTTCTCACACAAATATTGTTTTTCAGTTTATTTTGTTGTTATTTTAGCCACTTCTCAGATAAAAAGGAAACTCAGCAAGAGTTTTTCCTAAGGTACTTTTCTAAGTACACACAGCTATTAGCTGGCAGAGCTAAGCACCCAATTCATATCTGCATAGGCTTAAAACATAATTTTTCTACAATATATCACAGTTATAAATGATTACTTTTGAATATTTATTTTTGTTGACATAAAATTGTTTTGCGGCACTAAGGATTTACCATTTTTTATCTTCTCAACTCAGTAACTGTATATATTATGTGACTTTCCACACAAAGTTCTGTCAACATCCACTGCTGAACAATTGACCCTACTACATTCTTCACCCCCCTTCCCCATTGCTAACCAACAATCTATGATCAGTCTGTGATTCTTTTGGTTGTTCATTTGATTTATTTCTTAATATTTCATAAATAAATGCAGTTATATGGTATTTTTAAATTTTCTAACTTAGTATAATTCCCTCATGTTTCATCCATATCATCAAAAAAGTAATGTTTTATCTTTTTAGAACTAAGTAGTGTACATATGTCACACTGTGCATATATATATAGCATCTTAATCCAATAATTACCCCCTGTATGATTAGCTTGTTTCCATAGCTTGGTTATTATAAGTAGCACTGAAATATACAGGAGTGTATATATACGCTGGAGCGATAGCACAGCGATAGAGCGTTTGCCTTACAAGCAGCCAACATGGCTGACCTGAGTATATATACATATATATATACATATATATACATATATATACATATATATTCAAATTAGTGTTTATGCAGTCTTCTATTAAATAGGAATAGAATTTCTGGATCATACCATTAATACACATACACACAGACACACACACACACACACACACATATATATGCATTTTGAAGAATATCTAAGTGACTGTATATCCATGGTGGCTATATAAATTTAGAACTTCACCAGCAATCCAAGAGTGTTTCTTCTCTTCCTCATTCAAGTTGATGCTCATTGTTCTTTATAATCGCATTGTTGCACTGTCCTCCTGTCGTTCATCTATTTGCTCGAGCAGGCACCAGTAACATCTCCATTGTGAGACTTGTTGTTACTGTTTTTGGCATATTGAATACGCCACGGGGAGCTTGCCAGGCTCTGTCATGCGGGTGGGATACTTTTGGTAGCTTGCCAGGCTCTCCGAGGGGGGTGGAGGAATTGAACCTGGGTCAGCCACATGCAAAGCAAACGCCCCTACTCGCTGTGCTATCACTCCAGCCCATTCTTTATAATAGCTATTCTAATTTGTTTGAAGTGAAACCTTCTGCATTTTCCTGACAATAAGAAGTTAACATCTTTTCTGTGTCTGTTAATCATGTGTATGTGTTCCTTCATGAAATTCCTAGATCACTCAAACATTTCTTATGGATGCACAGGGCAAGTATCTTAACCTCTGTACTATCTCTCTACCAAAGTCTTTTAATTTCTTTCCAAAAAGTAGCAGCTCACAATTGGAAAAACCCTTTGCATTGTCTCCTAGTATAAGCTTAGGTATACACACACACACACACACACACACACACACACACGCACATATATACATCTACACATACATATATGTATACATATACATGTGCAAATTCAAAATTCAAACAAAAGTTCTAGTTATAAAACTTTAGAAGTATTAAATATAATAAAATTATTGTTGATTATAACTTTATTCATTGTTGCTGGGACCTTGGCCTATTCTTAAATTAGTTGTTGGCTAAAAACATTACGACAATGGTCCTTGCATAGCCTGGGTGTTTTGGACTTTGATACCAACTTCTTTCTACTCTTGGCTCAAGATTCTGAATCACACAAATCAGTGCTGTGGATGCTATTAAAAATAACAATACACTTAAAATTCTTTAATCCAAAATGGTGATGACCTTACAATCATTCCTCAACATATTTGAATAACAAAGTATCATAATTGCTGTTCTTTTTTTGAGCATCAAACTTAACTCCTATATGGATTCAAAATTTTTGAAAAACATGAATTTTTTGTCCAGTACTTTCCTATAATATCTCAAATTTCCTTTTTGAAGAAGATCCCCCCATCGTCCAGTATGTAGGCGTTACACCCACCAACTGCCCCTGGCACCATGTAATCCCATCAACCGCCAAAACCCAGAGATTATAAAACCCTACTCCCGGAAGAGAACAGCGCAGTCTCCTGCCTCCGCACCTGGCTGTCCTCACCAGGGTCCCTTGGAGGAGGGTGAGTTGAGTTTTCCTCCCCACCCCGAGCAGAGTTCCAGCAGCTGAAGACCTCCGGTTCCAGTCACAGCCATGCTTAAGACAACTCTCCACACACACACTTGGATGAGCCTCACACATGAAGGAACTGGCAGAGGAACCCAGGTGTGGAGGACCCAGGGTGTAGATCTCCAAACCTGCTCAGATTGGGACTGGGCCTCCTCCACCCAGATTCCCCCATCTTCCAGTAAGTAGGCGTTACACCCACCATCTTCCACCAGCACTGTGTAATCCCATCAACGGTCAAGATCCAGAGTCTATAAACCCAGCTCCCGGAAGACATCTTATTATCTAGTTCTTACTCTGGAGAACCTGGCAGGCTACCAAAAATATCCTACCCATACGGCAGAGTCCGGCAAACTTCCCATGGCATATTCAATATGCCAAAAACAAGTAACAATGATAGGTCTCATTCTCCTGATCCTGAAAGAACCTCGAATGTGGCACTTTCTAAAATCTCAGGGCTAGGACGAAGGAGACATTACTGGTGCCTGCTGGAGGAAATCGACGAACAACAGGATGACAGTGATACAGTGATACAGTGAAGAAGAATTTTAAAAGACTTACAATATAATTAATAATCTTAATTGTATTCAACTCAAAGTATCTTTATTAATAAAGAATGTTGTGTTCCATGTTGCAAAATGTAGTGGAAAGATAGTAACCATGGTGATTACCTAAAATGAATTTTGTGACTGTTGGGTATATTCAAGATGGCAATAACATCTTGAAATATATTATTCAGATACAAATTCAGTTACTAAAAAAAAAGCAAAAGTGTTCTGCAAGCCAAGTTTTTGCTGAAATATCTTCAAAAATGTTAACCAATGAGATTTCTTTTTAACAGAATGATGTGACTCTCATTTTTGATTCATATTATTTAATTAGTAGTTTCTTCAATACTAATAAATAACTGCAGGGTTATAAGATATACACACATATTAATCAATGGACAAATGAAGCTGCTCTAACAAAGACCCAGCAATAAAGAATACAGAATTTCATTTCTCACTTAAAATTAAGTCCAAGTCCAGGCTGACACAGCAATTACAGATCTTTTAGGGGTAACACATCTTACATCATACTGCTCCCTCTTCCAGTGCCTTTGTGTCTTATCTGTGAGCCTAACCTGGTTGTATTCTAGTGCAAGGGAAGAGGGAAAGAGTATGAGTCCTTGCCTCAGAGGGAGAAGTTGTACATATTCTCTCCTTGTATTTATCACTGTATCACTGTCATCCCATTGTTCATCAATTTAGTCGAGTGGGTTCCAGTAACGTCTCCATTCATCCCAGCCCTGAGATTTTATTTATTTTTTTAAATTTTTATTAGTGAAACACCATGAGGTACAGTTGTAGAATTACAAAATTTTGTGCTTGGGTTTCAGTTATACAGTGATCTAGTACCCATCCCTCCAAGTCCTGAGATTTTAGGAGCCTCTCCTTACTCATCTTTCACAACGCTGCTGTATTGGAGGCTCTTTCAGGGTCAGGGGAATGAAACCCATTATTGTTACTGTTTTTTGGCATATCGAATACATCATGGGTAGCTTTCCAGGTTCTGCCATGTGAGCAAATCCCTCTATGATTCATTGCCTACTGTCTGAACCCCATCAAATATGGTGTGGTAACAATAAAAAATGGGTTGGGAATATCTTATGTATCACTTTTGCGGCCGTGCGGTCCAGAAATATGTTCATTCATATGTGAGACTCGGCCCTAGCATGTGGAAAGTGGTCTGGAGAGTGGTAGTGGTTGGGTAGTGGAGATGGGCTGCAGGGGCTGGGTCCCTTAGGGCAGGGAGGGCTCTCACCCGCCCCCCTCTGAGGCTCCTGAGTGAAAACAGCCTGGCACAGAGTTCGGTGGCATGGTTGTGGGGTCCTCATTATATGCTCCCGTCTAGGAGAAGCAGCCATGAGTTCTGGAGAGTGGCTGACAAGGAGATTATCTGGCACCGGCAGGAGGTGGCTTATAGGTGTGACCCCTGAATGATCGCTGAAGACTGGATGAAACAAGCAGAGGATCTCTGCTCCTGAGTGTCGTTGAGCCCAGAGTCCAAGTTCATAAAGTTCTGCATTCATAGTTATAGTTAAAGAGACACAACTGAGTATAATATCACTTCACTTGACATCCCGTTACTCATTGACTTGCTCGAGTGGGCACAAGTAATGTCTCCATTTGTCCCTATTGTGTGCTAATGTAGCCCAATGGTGTCTGCTCATTTTAGGAACACCAAGAGCCTCAAACCCATCGTTAAGGGTCTTGACGAAGAAGTCCGACCATCTCATAGGTGGGTGGCCATGCGATCCTTTGATGTCCCATGGAATCCAGTCAGTAATGGAGTAATGGCTCTAGTCCAGTGGTCATCTCCAAACCTCATTACATGTCCAGCCCATCTGATTTTTAACACCTTGGCAAACAAGACAGTGTCCCTGATTCTTGATTGCCGACGGAGGTTGGGACTCCGGATTCCTTCTTTTATTTGAGCGTGATACTCCAAGCATAGGTCTTTCGATTCCTCTTTGGGAGTCCCGAATAGCGTTCTCATCCTGTTTTTGTAGGACCCAGGTCTCTGAGGCATATATTAATGCAGGAAGAACAGTGAATCAAAGAGATGTGCCTGGAGCCGGAGGTTCTTCATCCTCTTAGCCGTTTCTTCGACGTTCTTGAAGGTGTTCCAAGCAGCTCTCTTCCTCCTGCACAACTCAGGTGCCAGGTCATTTGTCATGTTGACTTCTCGACCTAGGTACACATAACTGTTGCATTCAGAGATGTTTGTCCCCTTGAGAGTGAATGGAATGTCAGGAACGAGACCATTTCTCATAAACATTGTCTTCATGAAATTCAGCTGTAGTCCGACCTTTCCACACTCAGGGTCGAAGTCGGCCAGCATTTGTGTTTCTTGGCTGAAGTTTGGTGTTATAAGAATGATGTCATCAGCAAAGCGGAGGTGGTGTAGTTGCCAACTGCCTATCTTCACTCCCATTCCTTCCCATTCCAGTCATCGCATGATGTTCTCGAGGGTGACACTGAAGAGTTTCAGTGAGATGGTATCACCCTGCCGAACCCCTCTCTCGATGTCAATGATAACCTCCCTGTAGAATGGTGAGATCCTGGTAGTGAATCTGCAATACAGCTCATGGAGGATCCTGAGTATAATATAATCTATTTGAATCCCAGTACCCCAACCAACTCAGATACAATGGCAGAAGGGAATTTGGTAGGTGATCATAAATCACTGCCTCAGATAGAATGCCTGAACAAAAAAGAGCAACACATAAAATTTCCCTTAAGGAAATTAAGTGACTTTTTACTACTTTGGTTTTCAAAAAACATAATAGAACTTTCAGAAAGCTAAATCTTGGCACCACATGAGTCGTTCCAAATTCTAGATAGGAGATGATGGTCTCTAGTATCCACTCTGCTCTACTCTTGTCAAAGTTCCTTCATAATAACTATTTTATAACAACTTACCAGCTAAAGTTAGGCCTTTTAAAAGAATGTATTCTGAGGTTTTATCAATTTACTTCAATGAGTTATCATTAAGTAATATTTGAACAACACAATATATCTAACACAGTCTTTTAATACATATTTTTTGTATAAGCAAAGTGTAAATAACTAGAAACATTAGTGGTTTCATTAGGTAAAGTCATTTATCCTGTAATTGTTCATATCTGTCAATTAATAAATATTAATTCTATTTTTTAATACATTTATTTATTGAATCACCGTGAGAACAGTTACAAAGCTTTTGGGTTGTCATACAATGATGCAACACCCGTCTCTTCACCAGTGCACATTTACCACCGCCAAAAGCCCCAGTATACCCCCTATCCCACACCTTCCCCCTACCTGTGTGACAGATGATTTCCACATTACTCTCTCTCTATTTTGATTACATTCAAAATTTTGACACCAGACCCACCATTATTAATTGGAATTTTACCCCAACACTCAGACCTGCCGAAAAGGCAACATTAGACATTTTGTTTTCTATTGCTGATTATGAATAGCATATGATGTTGTGTGGCCACAGTAGCAGCCTCACAATTTTGGAATTCTGAACTTTTAATAATTAAATCTGGAGGGATTTCTGCCAAAATCCACTGGGTTCCGAAATTCATTTGTGAGTCTCTGTGATCATGGCCATTAAGCAGCTTGATCAGTAGCCAGAGGGGCCATTTGTGGGCAGCGACTCGAGGTCTCATTGGGGTGAGGGAGGACAAGGGGGCCAGCTCCATCCCCCATCCCATGAGGCCCTGAGTGTCTCGTCACTACTGGCCCATACCTGACTGTCCAATGGCCTCTGGAAGATGGTGGCCACCGAGCCGCCAGGGGGAACAGGTGGAGGGACGGCATCTTTTCCCACCTGGGGCAGGCCAGCACCCATAACCTAATGCAAAATCTGGATGCATTTCTGCTAAAAGCTGCTGGGTTCTGAGGTTCGTTTGTGAATCTCTGGGATCATGGCTGTTAAGCAGCTTGATCAGTTGCCAAAGTAATTCCATTTTTAAACAAAAATTTTAATGAATTTTTATTGAGGTGGTATAGTTTACAATACTATGAGAATCATTGTTTTACAATTGCAAATCTCCTACAGCAATCTCTCTATCTGTGTTGTTCTACTCTGGTATGTTTAATAGAACTACAAATTTGTTGAGAATGCCTTATCACTTAGAAGCATAACATTAAATTTCTCACCTGATTTGTCACCAAGAAACATAAGTAGCATATGGATATATGCTGATAATGTTGTTTTCAGCAACTGTGACTATTTTTTTGTCATAACGATACAACTAAATGTGAGAGTAAACTTTATCATAGACTTATGGGAAATAGTATTGACAAACTGATGTCTTTTCTCCTTTCTTCAAAAACTTATGAAGACCTTATCAAAAGAAATTTGGCTGGCCGATTTTCTAAGTTTTCCTATTTTGAGGGACCTCCCCAGCATTGTTCTGGGGTCCAGAACTACTCTCTGTGATACTAGCCCAACAGTGCCAGGGGACCAGGGCAATTATAAGCAATTCCTTGGAAGACCAAGCAGTGCTAGGGGTGGAGGGCTGAGGTGGGTGTCAAACTTGGGGCCTTGCACTTGTCAAGAGCTATATGTCAATCCTCTCAGCTATTTGTATGACCCTTAAAGTTTCCTTTGAGGAATTGTAGGTGGATTTGGGACTCAGAAACATTAAGGATCTATTATTGGCTCTGTGCTCAGGAATGACCCCTGACAGTTATTGTGGAACCAAATGTAGTGCCAGGAAATCAAACTAGTGTCGGTGGGATGCAAGGTATAGACCATAGACCCAGAAGCATCATCTCTTTAGCCTACCCCCACCCTATCAATTCCAAGATTTACTTGAAATCATTTGTTTGCAAGAATATAATTGTAGATGACACATTTTCAGTGGAATTGACCATTTCATAAGGTATATGTAAGTTTTATTTTTTCTCTTTTGTTTCTTTTTTGGGTCATACCCGGCAATGCTCAGGGGTTACTCCTGGCTCTGCACTCAGGAATTACTCCTGGCGGTGCTCAGGGGACCATATGGGATGCTGGGAATCGAACCCGGGTTGGCCGCGTGCAAGGCAAATGCCCTACCCGCTGTGCTATTGCTCCAAACCCAGTTTTATTTTTTAAGGTTTGCATTTTAACATGAAACAAAAGTAAAAATAAATAAGTGGACCTATTGAAATTGAAAAGTTTTTGCCGGAAGAAAAGTGCCACAAAACCAAAAAAGACAGCCTATAAATTAGAAGACATCATACATTCAGCAAGTAAGTGATATATAAAATACATCAAGAATTTACACAATTGAACAACAACAAAGCAAGCAACCTGATTTGAAAAATGAACAAAAAGAAAGCAGACTCAAACAGTGGAAGTATTCTGGGCCCATAAAATAAAGGATGGAAAACCTAAATAGACTTTCCAAAGAAGACATACATATGGCCCACAGACACATGAAAAAATGGAAAAATCACTTATTGTTATAGAAATGCAAATTAAAACCACCAGTGTCAATGGCCTAAATACAAAAGATGGAAATAAGTGTTAGTGAGAAAGAAGAGAAAAAGGAACACTGGGACCAAAGAAATTGTACGAAGGGTAGGTGAGTGCCTTGCATGAGACCAGTCCAAGTTTGATTCCCAGAACCACATATGGTACCCTTAGACATTACAGGAATGATCTCTGTGTGTGGAGCCAGGAGTAAACCCTGAGCACTTATGGCTAAGTGTAGGCCAAAAAATCAAGAAGAAAAAGCAAAAGCAAATAAAAAGAGAAAGAGACAGTGGTGAAATATAAATTGTTGCAGCCTCTCTGGAAACTGGTACAGAAATCCCTTTTAAAACAGAAAAATTGAAATGACAATTGATTCAGCAATACCACTCTTGGGTATTTATCCAAAAGATATGAAAACAAATTTAGTATATTTTTACCCTTCTATTCATAGAAACATTAATTGCAGTACCAAACAGAATCGACTTAATGCTGAACAGATGATTAGGTAAAGAAACTGGCGCATATTTTCAAAGGAATACTACTATTCATCTGTCAAGATGAATTGTGGTTCTTGACAAGATAGATGGAACAATGCCAAGTGACATAAGTCAGGAAGCGAGAGATAGATCTTGGAAAGTTTCACTCATGTATGGAATATGAATAACCAAACCAAGTTGATTATTTAAAGATTATTTAAAGATTGTGAACAGCATTGCCTATCACTGTCACTGTCACTGTCCTCCCGTTGTTCATCGATTTGCTCGAGTGGGCCCAGTAACGTCTCCATTGGAGACTTTGTTGTTACTGTGTTTGGCATGTCGAATACATCACAGGTAGCTTGCCAGGCTCTGCCATGCGGGCGAGATACTCTCGGTAGCTTGCCGGGCTCTCCGAGAAGAGCGGAGGAATCGAACTTGGGTCGGCCTTTATTGCTGCGTGCAAGGCAAACGCCCTACTGCTGTGCTATCACTCCAGCCCAAACCAAGTAAAAATAACCAAACCAAGTAAACTAGCAAAAAGCAAAAAAGCTAACTCTAAGACTTTGAAAACCATGTTGGTTACCTGAGGAAAAGGGAAAGTAGGAAGAAAGAAATGGGAGAGGGATCTTTTTTTTTTTTTTTGGTGTTTTGGGTCACAGCTGGAAATGCACAGGGGTTACTCCTGGCTCTACACTCAGGAATTACTCCTGGCAGTGCTCGGGGGACCATATGGGATGCTGGGAATTGAACCTGGGTTGGCCGCGTGCAAGGCAAACCCCCTACTCGTTGTGCTGTCACTCCAGTGCCAAGAGAGAGAGGGATCATTTTGATAGTGGGATGATGCTGGAACTTTGGTGAAGAGTACAATGAGACTTGTGTACATACAGTGATGTGATACTGTACTCCTGAATTCTAATATTTTCCGAACCAGAACAGAATCAATAAAATTTGAATTCAAGAAGGCTTGCACTTACTTACTTTCATTTTAGCACACACTTTTAAAAAATGTACTGGGTTGAAGATGCATTTCTCCAATAAACAGAATTGCAGGAGCCCTCAGCTCTTGAGAGGCGGTTTCTATGCCTCATCAGTCACCCCTCTGTCCCATTTCCAAGCTTATATTCCCTCTGTTCCCTCTCCGTTTGCTTTATCCTTTTATACTTAACAAGGTTTTCTGTTTTCTTGACAGACAAGTTTTGTGACTATTTACAGGCTCAAAATCTGGCAATTCAACAAAAATTCACCTCTTTATTTTCGCCATCATCCTTTTAAATTTCTTTTTATAATAAAAATATTTTAAGCACAATTTGGGCTGGAGCCATAGCACAGCAGTAGGGCCTTGTGCGCAGCCAGCCCGGCCGAGCCGGGTTCAATTTTTCCACCCCTCTCGGAGAGCCCGGCAAGCTACCGAAAGTATCTCACGTGCACGACAAAGCCTGGCAAGCTACCCGTGATGTATTCAATATGCCAAACACAGTAACAAGAAGTCTGAAAATGGAGACGTTACTGGGCCCGCTCGAGCAAAATCGATGAACAATGGGAGGACAGTGACAGTGTAAGTACAATTCATACAAGTTTGATTCACTGTATCACTGTCCTCCCCTTGTTCATCGATTTACTTGAGCGGGCGCCAGTAACATCTCCATTCATCCCAGCTCTGACATTTTAGTAGCCTCTCCTTACTTGTCTTTCCAAAAAATTGGAGGCTCATTGGGGTCAGGGGAATGAGACCTAGGGTCAGGGGAATGAGACCTAAGGGTCAGGGGAATGAGACCTGCAAGTTTGACTAGAGAGTATTATTATTGTAAAGTGAAACATGCCTAACTATTATGCCTAATTAAAAACACTTTCCAAGGGGATTGCCCTGCCACAGAGACAGGGGGGATGGGGGGATGGGGGTGGGAGGGATATTATCCATGGTGGTGGAAAATGGGCACTGGTGGAGGGATGGGTATCTGATCATTGTATAATTGAAACCAAAGCACAAAAAATTGTAAATCTACAACTTTAAAAAAAATAAAATAAAATAAAGGGAAAAAAAAAAAACACTTTCCAGTATGCCAGAGGACCTATATTTTACTGACAGTGCCCGTCTCCAGGGCTGGAGTGATAGCACAGCGGGTAGGGCATTTGCCTTGCATGTGGTGGAACCGGGCCAACCGGCTTCGATTCCTCCACCCCTCTCGGAGAGCACAGAAAGCTACAGAGAGTATCCCGCCCGCAAGGCAAAGACTGGCAATCTACTGGTGATGTATTAGATACGCCCAAAACAGTAACAGCAAGTGTCACAATGGAGACGTTACTGGTGCCCGCTTGAGCAAATCCATGAACAATGGGAGGACAGTGACAGTGATAAAGTGAAAAACAAACACATCAATAATTATTAACTCATAACTGGAACTTGATGGGATATTTTGTTGCCTTTGCCAAAAGGGGCAAAATTGGTCTGAATTTCACCTCATAATTAATAGTAAATTACGATGACCAAAATAAAACTGAATATTAACTCTCATGATACAATTGTGATCAAATCCAGAAAGGAGACACCTGTGGACCAGAGTGTCCTGTGGTATCCCAGTGAACACTATCACTCCATCTCTTTTACTTGCTGTCATGAGACTCAGTTATGTCAAGAATCTAATGCAGCACGAACAATTCTCATTTAGAATGTGTGTTTCACTCTTCTATTGTAGGATCCACATTACTCATTTCTAAAAGAATAGAGTCTGGTGAAATGGACTCAGTGATTTCACATCCCACTCAGAGATAGAGAAGTTCCCAACTTTTGAAAAACACAAGAATATCATTCTAATATCACTCTGGATAATAACTGTGCTGAAAGTAGGTAAACCTCTCAGTACCTGTATTGCAAACCATAATTCCCAAAAGGGGAGGGAGGGAGGAGAGAGGAGGAGAAGGGAGAGAGAGAGAGAGAGAGAGAGAGAGAGAGAGAGAGAGAGAGAGAGAGAAGAGAAAGTTGGCTGGAGGGGTAGGGGGTTGCGGGAGGGGGAAACTGGGGACATTTGTGGCAGGAAATTTACACTGGTGAAGGGACAGTTGATGGAACATTGTATGACTGAAACCCAATCACAAACAGCTTTGTAATTGTGTCTCTCGTGGTGTATCAATTAAAAAATATAAAAAAAAAAGTAAAACACCAGTATAGAAGGTTTGGTCTGGTGATTTGAGATTCAAGAGTCTATTAGCATGAAGAATGTTTTTGCAGTAAAAGAAAGGAAGAATATAAAGGCAAAAGAAGGTAAAGAGGTAGAAAGATACCAACCTAAAGGAAGGAATAAAATGAGAAAGATGGTACTTAGATTTCAAATAGAACTCATTCACCCAGGGCTGGAGAGATAATATAGAGGGTACAGGTGTTTGCTTTCCATTACTAACAGCCAAACACAGGTTCAATCCTGCATTCTATAAAGTTCCTTGAATACCTCCAGGAGTAATTTTTAAGTGCAGAGCCAAGAATCACCTCTGAGCACATTCAGGTGTGGCCCACTCCCCCAAAAAAAGGAAGAAGAAAGAAAGAAAGAAAGAAAGAAAGAAAGAAAGAAAGAAAGAAAGAAAGAAAGAGGAATCAGTGGCCCAGATGCGGGACAAAGGTCAGTCTAGATGAGGAAGAGCAGAAGGGTAGGCTCCAAGAGCATTTTTGTTATTTGTTGATACAGGGACATGAATTTATAGGACTACACCTAATGGCTTCTATGCCCCTTAGGAAACAGAAAACCTTGTTGAGCATAAGAAGATAAAGCAAACAGAGAAGGAACATAAGCTTGGAAATGGGAAAGAGGAGTGACTAATGAGGCGTTGAAGACTCCCTCAAGTGCTGAGGGCCCCTGCAATTCTGTTTATGAATATAAGGAAACAGTCCCAATTCAGAAAATTTCTCACACTGGTTATATCTAGTAAAATTACTGTTGTTTCAGATATTGACTTCCTGGGTGTAACATGTTAAATTCACATTGCCAGCTCCTATGACCCTCCAAATGATTTACCTGACATTCAGGTCACTGATATTATCATATCCTCTGCTGCTTAATTGCGGAATACTAAAGAGACTTGTTTTTAAAATTGTTTAGCCCTATTTGCTCCAGTAATAATCTGATCGTAAAAAATATATACCTATTTTATATGAAATAGAACCTACAATTTTAAGATGACTCGGAAAAATACTTATGATCTTTGAACATTTTTAAATGATTAGTTTTCATGTAAGTATTTTTGTGAATTATAGTAGCATACCCTAATCTTTTTATTTTGATTTTGGGCCATGCCTGGTAATGCTGGGGGGTTTCTGCTGGCTCTTCACTCAGCAATCATCCTGGCAGTGCTCAAAGGACCACACGGGATACTGGGAATGAAACCTGGTTGGCCACCTGTAAGGCAAATGCCCTACACACTATACTATGGCTCCAGCCCCAAGTATTCCCTCATTTAAAGCACTATGGCACTGTAGCACTGTACTCCCATTGTTCATCGATTTGCTCGAACAAGCACCAGTAACGTCCCACACAACTTGTGAGACTTGTTACTGTTTTTGGCGTATCGAATACATCACGAGGAGCTTGCCAGGCTTTGCCATGAGGGCGAAATACTCTTGTTAGCTTGCCGGGCTCTCTGAGAGTGGTGGAGGAATTGAACCCAGGTCAGCTGCGTGCAAGGCAAAACCCTACACTATACTATTGCTCCAGCCCCAAGAATCCCCTTATTTATTTATTTATTTATTTATTTATTTATTTAAATTTTATTTCTTTTTTTAAATAGTGAGACATATGAGGTACAGTTGTAGACTTACAAATTTTTGTGCTTGTGTTTCAATTACACAATGATCAAACGCCCATCCCTCTACCAGTGCCCACTTCCTACCAACACGGATCCCAGCATTTCTCCCACCCCCCAACCCCCCATCCCACCCTGCCTCTGTGGCAGGACATTCCCCTTTGCTCTCTCTTATTGGGTATTATGGTTTGCAAAAGAGGCAATGAAGAATGCCCTTATTTAAAGAAAAGATTAAAACATCCTCTAAACTGATAATAAAAATGACTAAAATTGAAAACCATTTCCTTCATTTCTAAAACAGTTTTTAAAATTTCAGCAATACTTACGTAGTAAACCTAAAAAAATTTGAATGTTTGCTTCTGTACATATGAAATAGCTTATATTTGAATAACTTACCGTTAAAAGCAAGTTTAAAACTGAATCCAGCGTGGGGCTGGAACAATAGTACAGCAGGTAGGACATTTGCCTTGCACGCAGCTGACCCGCATTTGATTCCCAGCATCCCATATAGTCCCCCTGAGCACTGCCAGGAGTAATTCCTGAGTGCAAAAAGTAACCCCTGTGCATTAGCGGGTGTGACCAAAAAGTCAAAAACAAACAAACTGAATCCAGTGGCCAATGTGCCTGTCTTGAAACCTGAACCAGTAAGGCTGCAAGCCCAGCACCACCCCATAAACCAGTGTGAACCCTCCCAGGATGGGAGAAGCATGCTGAAAGTAGACTGTAGACCAAACATGATTGTCACCCATTGCCTCTTTTGCAAACCACAACACCCAATAAGAGAGAGAGAACAAAAGGGAATGCCCTGCCACAGAGGCAGGGTGGGATGGGGGGGGGAATGGGGGGTGAGAGGGATACTGGGATCCGTGGTGGTGGGAAATGGGCACTGGTGGAGGGATGGGTATTTGATCATTGTATAATTGAAACCCAAGCACAAAAATTTGTAAATCTACAACTGTACCTCATGATGTCTCACTAAAAAAATTTTTTAAAAAAAGTGTCATCTCTTGGCACCACAACTAAGTATGTATGTGAGCACAGCAACAAGTGGGTGCCACTTCCGGGTATCACAGCGAAAAAGGAAGTGAAACAAATAAATAATTTTATTGCAAACAAAACACCAAAAGTTGTCTGACAGAAACAGTGAGGGCAGCCAGCAATTGAAGGACCAAGCTCCTGTAGAAAGAGTTGGGAGGAAATGAGGTAGTGCTCCCTACCTTGGAGTATTTGCTAGTTTATAACCTCAAAGAATCAAACTGAAATTCGTGCCCTAGAGATGACATTGTTCAGGGTTTGGGAGGTCAACAACTAAAGTGCAGAGTTGTTACAACAGTAGGAACTGAGAATCCAGGGGCAAGGGTTAAGGTAGCTTTAGCAAATTAGACGCAATAAATTAAATAATCCCAAAATGATAGATTCCGGCTCATGAGTCAATGTCCAATGAACATCCCTTCTCTTGGCCATAATACAGCTGTGAGTGTATATGTGTATAATTCTGTGCACATATGGGTATACTTTTATGTATATAAGGAGTGTTAACATACTCTTATACATTATGCTTATTCTCATTCAATTGTTTGTTCAAACAAGCTTTTCTTCTTACTGGCTGTGGATGCCATCATATAACTCTAGCAAACTTTATGAAATCAATCCATGTTGTGAATTTTATTATAATAAAGTAGACAGCAGTAGGGCGTTCGCCTTACAAACGGCCAACATGGCCAACCCGAGTTCGATTCCTCCGCCCCTCTCAGAGAGCCCGGCAAGCTACTGAGAGTATTCGATATGCCAGACACAGTAACAACAAAGTCTCCAATGGAGACGTTACTGGGCCCGCTCGAGCAAATCAACGATCAATGGGAGGGCCTTTACCTTTACCTTTACCTTTTAAAGTAGACTTCAATGAATATCTCTATAATTTTGTATTATTTCCCTATTAGACTATCTTTCTTAAACACAATTCTGGAAGTGGAAGTGAGACAAATGGCAAAATTGTTGGAATATACCTCCACATATTTCAGACTTAACATTGGTTTGCCCTTTCCCTTTGCAATAAGGAACTCAGGTTTATTACAGTGCTCCTGAGGCACTTCCATTCCATTGTGTTTATCTGTAAACTCTTCCCTATGCTCTCCTCCTCCCCCAGTTAATCAGCTTTTCTGCTAATCAGCATCTGTTAATTTGTAATGTCAGATACTTCTAGGACACTGACATTGTATTGTAAGTTAATATTGCCTTTCTTCTCTCCCTATGTCTTTTGAATGGCTTGCTTTAAAGCAATGTCCTCTTTGTATAGTACAGAAAGACAGTTAATATTATGCTTTTGTAACTTAGGATTTAATTGGTGTTGAATATTATTCACTCCTGGGCATCTGCTTTCTTGACTTAAGCCTCAGTTGCCCTTGGTTCCTAACACCCCGAAAGCAGGGTCCCGATGAGGGACTGAATGGACCCAGGGCAAGCGGTGAGCTACCCTGGCATCGAAATGGGCCAGGCTAAAGTGCCACGATTCTTAACTATAAGTTAAGAGTTTGATCATAGACAAATGCTGTCATGATCAAAAAGTAACAACGAGACTAGGACCCTGCTAGGGATAAGAAAGACTATCTGGCCTGAGCACTGTAGTCTGAGATTGGGATGGCCCTAGGAGAGCAATTCTATAAGTTTAAGGTATTTCTTACTGTATCCATACAAAATGATTTAAATTATGTATGCTTATATGTTTGTTGGACAAGGAGAGGAGAAACACACCCAGGGGATTCCGCTCTAGGGTCGGTAGATCTGATAATGAGAATCTGTCCTAGAAGCTTCCCAAGGGAAAGAACTCTACCCTTATTGATTATGACCATACCTATGTGTAATTGTTTTCTCACTCCCTCATGCGGTAGGATTTAACTAGACTGTAAGAGTGGGCAAGGAGAAGCAGAGGAGAGATAGGAGTGAATGGAGAGAGGATTGGAATAAACTGCAACTAAGACCAACCAGCGTGGCCCTCGTTTCCTTCCTTTGCCTGCCCATCGCCAGCCATCAACCCCCAGGGTAGGGAAAATGGCGTGAGACTACTGAACGCGAGCAGTGGGAGAGATAGACTGCTGCTGTTTTTTTGAGTTTACACAAAAATCATTTTATTTTATTTTTTTTGTTTGACTATTTCAGGTTCCATGTAAGTGATGCATACTACTTTTATTTGTCTAATTTAGCATAATATTCGCAAGAACCATTCTATTTGTTACAAATGGTAGAATTTGTTACAAATGGTAAAATATTCCTTTTGGGGGATGAAAGATATTCCATGTGAGTGCCACTTAAAAAAATACATTTATGTGTATTTGAGTTGTTACTATAGCTCACCTATTATATTTAATGCTGAGTTAAGTGGCAGAGCCTGGCAAGCTACCTGTGGCATATTCGATATGCCAAAAACAGCAACAATAATAGGTCTCATTTCCATGACCTGAAAGAGTCTCCAGTATGGCAAAGTTGGGAAAGACGAGAGGAGAGACTGCTAAAATCTCAGGGCTGGGATGAATGGAGACATTACTGGCACCCACCAGAGCAAGTCGATGAACAATGGGACGACAGTGCTACAGTACTACAGTACTGAGTTAAGCATGGGCGTATATACATCTTATTGAAATACTTTTTTCATTTCCTTTGGTATATAACCAGAAAAGAAATTCTGGATCAAATAATATCAGACTCTAATTATGTAATATGAAAATTATCACCACAAAGGAAATCATGTAAAACATGTAAATGTAGCTAAGTAAAAAAATAAACAACTTAAGCTTACACAGTATTTCATGTTAAATTTATCCACCTAGGGATTGGAGAGACAGTACAGTTTGCAGGGCCCTTGAGTTGGATCCCTGGAACCCCAGATGATCCTTTAAGGCCTGTCAGGGGTGATTCCCAAACTTAGAACCAGGAGTAAGTCCTGAGCACAGCCAAGTGTCATCAAAAACAAAACAACAAAGACAAAAACTAGATTTATACAATTTTTAAAGAGTGCAATATCATAAGGCAGGAGACGTAGTGTAGGGGTTAAAGTGCTTGCCTTTTCCAACCCAGACCTCAATTTAATCCCCAGGACTGTGTATCATTTCCCAAGCACTGCCAGGGATGATCTTTATAGGCAGAGCCAGGAAGCCCTGAGCACTGTTGGGTGGGGCCGTAAAACAAAAAAGTGAAAACTCATACAGACTTAAAAGGGTTGACTACTTTTTAACCAGTCTACACTCAAGGAACACCGATGTTTGCTTCTACCGACAGGGCAATAAAAAAACCTGTTTACCTATCCTTCACTATCACAAAGTATTGAAAATATTTTTTTAACCTTATCAAGTAAGTGAAAAAGTAGTGTTTAATTTTTGCTTTACTTTATGACTCAAGTTACAATACCTCATTTCTGTTGTTTCATATCTCTCTGTTTATGTCGATTAATCACAAAAAATTCCAAATTCCAGTAGGTGGGGGTCACATCCACCACCTGGCCCCCTGGCACCGTGTAAACCCATCAGCGGCCAAGACTCAGAGACTATAAAATCCAGATCCCGGACGAGAACAGTGCAGTCTTCTGCCCCCGCGCCTGGGTGTTCCTTCCCAGGGCCCCTTGGAGGGGAGCGGGTTGAGCTTTCCTCCCCGCACGGACCAGGGTTCCGGCAGCTGAAGACCTCCAGGACCAGCCACCACCATGCTGAGACCACTCTCCGCACACATGAAGGTACTGGCAGAGGGACAAAGCCACACGGGTCCCGGGGCCGAGACCTCCAAGCCTACTCTGATTGGAGTCGAGCATCTTCCACCCAGATCCTCCAAATTCCAGTAGGCGGGGGTCACACCCACCACCTGGCCCCCTGGCGCCGTGTAAACCCATCAGCGGCCAAGACTCATAGACTATAAAATCCAGATCCCGGAACCGCGTGGCCGCATTCGCGACCGTGCGACATCTTATCAGAACTTTTTTTTTTATGACATCTTATTGTCTCATTCCTACTTTGGACAAACTTGCAGGCTATCAAATGTAGCCTGCCCACAGGGCAGAGTCTGGCAAACTCCCCGTGGCGTACCAAATATGCCAAATACCAGTAACAATGATGGGTCTCATTCTCCTAAAGAGCCTTGAATATAATCTCAGGGCTAGGATGAAAGAGACGTTACTGGGGCCTGCTCGAGGCAATCGACGAATAACAGGATGATGAAATGAAAAAATGAAAAATCACAAAAAATACCTAGGGTATCTATGTTGATTAATTTGTAAGAACTGTTTTTATATTCACTATAGTGCGTGCTTGTCACATTGCATTTTTTTATATTTGTCGTTTGATTTTTCACTTTGCTCATGGTTAACTACACAAAATTCAAAATTCACTGCATGTGCGAATTTGGTGGCAGATTCATTAAATCTCTTAGCTTTTAAATAGCGTTGGGGCACATCTGTCCCATAGCTCATATAAGGTCTGTGAAATCACGTGGTCTGACCCTGACATACATACATGACAGTACAGACATGTATGCTTCTTGGGCAGCTCATGTCCCTTCTCCCTATTATGGATGGTCTGCAAATGATGTTATAAATATCTAAATAATCCGTGACAGAAAAAAAAACACCACTGCTTTAAAAGGACACTGAAAGGGCTTCTTCTCAGAAGAAGCTGGAGATGATATTCTATTTAGTAGCAGCCCTTATAGACAAATGCATGAAGTATCATAATAGGTGATGAAGAAGTAGAAACAGAAATAGAAAAATCCTTGGAAGAAGAGAAATATTGAAGATGTGGAAGTTTCATCCTCACTTGGAGAAACACAGTCCCTTAGAATGTACCACACCTAACCCCACCTAGTCCTGATTTTTTTTGAGATATCTAAATTAGCTTTATTGAGCAAATATATGCTTGTCAGACTATAGTGTTCCCTAGGTTTGTGTGTTATTACACTTTTTTTAAACAAATTTTTATTAGTGAGACACCATGAGGTACAGTTGTAGACTTAGAAATTTTCGTGCTTGGGTTTCAATTATACAATGATCAAATACCCATCCCTGTACCAGTGCCCATTTTCCACCACCACGGGTCCCAGTATCCCTCCCACCCCCCACCTCCCCATCCCCCCTGCCTCTGTGGCAGGGTATTCCCTTTTGTTCTCTCTCTCCTTTTGGGTGTTGTGGTTTGCAAAAGAGCCAATGAGTGGCAATCATATTTGGTCTATAGTCTACTTTCAGCATGCTTCTACCATCCTGGGAGGATCCTCCCAACACCCTTTATTTGGTGCTCCCTTCTCTATCTGAGCTCCCTCTTCCCCTAGCATGTGTGTGGCTGGCCTCCAAGCCATGTTTTTAATTTTTAAGGAACCCGCAACTGACTCAAGGAGATTTCCCAATGGACTTGGAACAGGAGCACCCATAGTTCTGATATTATATGCACAGCAAAGGGAGATGTGCTCTTAGAGTTTTAATTTGAAATGAAGAATAAATTATTCTGTAGACACACGATTATATATGACAACTACTTATTAAGTAAAACTTGCTGTGGGTAAAAGCCTGTATTAAGGCAATTATAAGTTACTTGACCAACATTTGACTATCCCAGCAATTTGGGAGGAATTGATAGGAAAATAAGAGATCAAATCTAATATGTTATAGAAATTAAATGTGAGATCTAATTTCCCTCTCAGCATGGCCATTTGAATTCTTAGTTTGAAGCAAATACCCAGAAAAAGAAATATGAGGGGCATAAATTCAAATTAAATGCTTTGTCATTGTGTTTACTCAACCATATACTGAGAAAGGTCCTAAGTAGCACAGTGGAACAAAAGAAGTGGAAGGATTGGCAAAGAAATCAATGAAATAAGTGATATGATTATTTTCATGGAAAATTCAATTGAATTTACAGATAAATTATTAGAATTAATGCATTTGACAAGATTTTTAGATGTAATATCAATATAAATGATAACTGGACAGTTTGCCAACAAAAACCAAAAATAAAATTAGAGGCATAAAATATAAGAAAAATTATAGGTAATAATACTAATAATACTAATTCGTAGCCTTTCTACGAATACTCTACCTTTGTGGAGAATCTTAAGAAGAATCAAGTAAATGGTGATACGCATCTGACTTGTGAGTAGAAGATGATCTATTGAACAATAAACAATTCTAGTGTAATTCTCAATAGGTATTTTCATGGATCACAGAAGATTAATTTTAAATTCCCTGGAAAAAAAGTAAAGGGCAAGGAAAACAAAACCATTTCTGAGAATGAAGCACAAAGCAACAAGATATATGTCATATATATCCTACCAGAAATCAAGACTTGCTATCACAGTATCTATCGTAGTTATCAAAATAACATGGGATTAGTATAAAATAAACCAATAGGCCACTGGGGCAGGACCCAAACTCCTAACCAGATCGTTGCATAAAATAATTTTTCTTTTACCACTTTTATTGTTTATTGTATTTACAATGCTGTTAATGATACTTTCTTGCATACATTATTTCAACATCACACCCAACACCTCCTTTCCTCCACCAGTGTCCCAAGGACCGCTCCCATTCACTCCCTACTCCTCCAGGTAGGCAGTTTTGCCTGTAGTTATGTAGACAAAATCTCCAATTCTGATAATAAAAAGAAATTTAAGATAGGACATAACTGGCATTGTGGATTCATGGGAAAATATGATGATTTATCTGTCAATCAATGATAGCAAGAAAATTGAATATGCGCACACAAAAAATAAAAATCAACTCATACTTAAAGGAAACCAACCAAGTAAAAATGCAGATACATAAGGATATTGGAAGAGACATAAATTTCAAAACTTTAAACAAAGTAGAAGAAAATCTCTCTGATAACAAAGGATAGACTTCTTTAAGAGCATGCTAAGATTTTAAAATGTAAAGAAAATTTACTACATGTAGACAAAAAAATCCTGTACATCAAAACTGCTCTTAGGAAGTTGAAAGTAAATTTAACTTGGGAGAATATTCTTGGAATATATAAACAGATAAAGTGCTCTTTCATGTGTGTGTGTGTGTGTGTGTGTGTGTGTGTGTGTGTGTGCATGTGCAGCACACACAAAATTCCTCCAAATCAATTTGGGAAATATAGAGTACCCAATGGAAGCATCTGAGAATAATGGACAAAAGACCTGAATAGACAAAAGACTCAAATCCCTATTGCAGAAGGGAAAATAGGTATGACCCACAAATATAAGAGAAAATAGGCATACTTTGCAGTATTCAGGGAAATGTAGTTAAATATCGACTTAGGACTGAGCTAATAAAGAGATGATACGGTGTGTTTTACTTACTTACTGAGGATTTCAACCACCATTTACTTACCGGGGATGTTCAACCACAAGAAAAATAATCCTTGTTGATAGGAATAAAAAAACTTTAGAGTCATTTTGGAAGACAATTTGCCCTGTTTTCACATTCCCTATTGTCTAGAAATTCTTCAATATAGACCTTCAATAAATCCTAAAACACATGCACCAGGAAGCATGGAAAAATTATGTTGATTGGGGTTGAGATGATACTTCAATCAACAGTAGAAAAGATAAATTAATTCTGGTACATTAAAACAATAAAATTGTTCAATGTAATTATGCAATTTCCTGCAACCTGATTAGAAGTGGAAGATATCATGTTGAGTGAAGTAAGGCAGAAAAGGAATGATAAATTGAGGATGATTTCACTTATCTGTGGTCACTGTCACTGTCACTGTCCTCCCGTTGTTCATTGATTTGCTAGAGCGGGCTCAATAACGTCTCCATCGTGAGACTTGTTGTTACTGTGTTTCACATAATCACTTAATCACTTAACTTCCTGTTAGTCATCGATTTGCTCGAGCGGGCGCCAGTAATGTCTCCATTTGTCCCTGTCGCGTGCTAGTGTAGCCCAATGGCATCTGTTGGCTCCGGGAACATGAAGGGCATCAAACCGATCGTTCATGATCTTCACGAAGAAGTCTGACCATCTGGTAGGTGGGTGGCCATGCGGTCCTTTGACATCCCGTGGAATCCAGTCGGTAACAGCTCTAGTCCAGCGGTCGTCTTTAAATCTCATTACGTGACCAGCCCATCTGATTTTCGACACCTTGGCAAATGAGACAGCGTCCCTGATTCTTGATCGTCTACTAGTAACTACAACTGGTCTCATTCACCTGACCCTGTTACTGTGTTTAGCATATCAAATACATCATGGGTAGCTTGCCAGGCTTTGTCGTGGGGATGCCATGGGGATGAGATACTCTCGGTAGCTTGCTGGGCTCTCTGAGAGGGGTGTGGAGGAATTGAACTTGGCTAGGCTGGACCAGCTGCGTGCAAGGCAAACACCCTATTGGATGAAGAAATGTAATGCAGTAAAAGGGGGATGCCTATATCACCCTTGACCTCAGTGTAGGAGAAGAAGGAGAGAGAAGGAAAGAAATCAAGGGAGGAAAGAAGAAGATGAAAAAAGAAAAGTAATAGGAGAACAGAGGTTGGGACTTCGATCAGACTAGTGATGTGGGAGAGTGGTATAGTTATATAGTCATATACAGAGTCAACAGTACAGGAAAGCTGCAACCACCAAACATAGTAATGTATCTATCAAGGTAGCGGGAGGTTGGGGGGCGAGGGGCAGGTGAGAATGGAGTGTAGGAACACTGGTGGAGGGAAGTTGGCAGTGGTAGAACTGGTGTTGAAATACGATATGCCTAAAACTCAACTATCAATAAATTTGTAAATTAGTTATTCCATTAAATAAAATGTTTTTTTCTTTAAAAAAAACAGTAAAGTTGTGGAAGTAAACACATTTTGAGTTTTCACATTAATAAGGATGACTCACAAAATCATGAGTTCATCATGTCTGTCTGAGTTCATCATGTCGACCAAGACCATTCATGGTAACTCACAGTTCCAGAAGGCAGAATCTAAACGATGGACATGGGAGTCTCCTGGTGGACGATTCCACAACGAAATAGACCACATCATATTCAATCGACGGTTTTGCCTGACTGATGTCGCTGTTGTCCCAAAATTTCGAACGGGATCGGACCACCGTCTCCTTCGTGCAAAATTCTACTTCACAGAGCAGGGAGAAAGGGCTGCAAAGTTCAAAAAGAGAACTCCCAGAATGACCACCAACTGGGAACTCTTTGATACTATTGCGGCAACATGGGAAGATGCCATTGTTGACAACATTGATGAGGAATACGATAGACTGGTTCAGCACCTCCATGAATGTGCAAGGAACGCCAAGAGAGAGATAGCCACAAAAAATCGCCTATCTTCGAAAACTCTTGAGCTAATTCGCCAGCGTGGTTTGGCGCATGCCTCAGGCAACCGCAAGCTAACATCCGAGCTTGCAAAGCAGTGCAGAGATGCGATCAAGGAAGACCTCAAAGAGAGAAGAGCAGAAGTACTGGTAGATGCGGCAGAAGCCGGGAAAAGTATTCGTAACGCCCGCCTGTCCTTCGCCAACTATAAGACTAAGATGACTGCCCTCCGACATCCTGATGGATCCATCATATCCACCAGAGCAGCAATGGAGAAGATTATCCATGACTTCTACTCAAATCTCTTCGATAGCCATATCCACTTGCCGACATACCAAATTCCACAGGATGGATATGTCGTTCCCAATGTTCTCCCTTCCGAAATCCGACGCGCCATTTCGTCGGTAAAGAAACAAATAACACCCGGCCCAGACAAGGTCAGACCTGAACACCTGAAGAACCTGCCGTCAGTACTCATCAATACACTGGCTCGGCTCTTCACTCGCTACCTATCTGAATGCAAGGTTCCGTCCCAGTGGAAAACCAGCAGGACCGTACTACTGTTCAAGAAGGGAGACATCCATGACATTGGCAACTATCGCCCGATCTGCCTATTGTCTGTCATCTACAAGTTGTTCACTCGAGTCATCCTAAATAGGATTAGCAGAACACTAGACGAAGGACAACCATGCGAGCAAGCTGGGTTCCGCAAAGGATTCAGCACCATCGACCATATCCACATGATAATCAAGCTCATTGAGGTTTCTCGGGAATTCAAGATGCCGCTCTGTTTAACGTTCATTGATTTAAAGAAGGCCTTTGATTCTGTTGAGACGGAAGTGGTCATTGAAGCCCTAGCCAATCAGGGCATTCAAGCCCAATACATCAGGATCCTCCGTGAGCTCTATTGCGGATTCACTACCAGGATCTCACCATTCTACAAAGAAGTGATCGTTGATGTCAAGAGAGGGGTGCGGCAGGGTGATACCATTTCACTGAAACTCTTCAGTGCCACCCTCGAGAACATCATGCGATGACTGGAGTGGGAAGGAATGGGAGTGAAGATAGATGGTCGGCAACTACACCACCTCCGCTTTGCTGATGACATTGTTTTAATAACACCAAACATCAGCCAAGCGGCACAAATGCTGGCCGACTTTGACCGTGAGTGTGGAAAGGTAGGACTACAGCTGAATCTTACGAAGACAATGTTCATGAGAAACAGCCTCGTTCCTGACGCCCCATTCGCTCTCAATGGAAGGACCATCTCCGAATGCAACAGCTATGTGTACCTAGGTCGAGAAGTCAACATGACAAATGACCTGGCATCCGAGCTGCGCAGGAGGAAAAGAGCGGCTTGGAACGCCTTCAAGAACGTCGAAGAAATAGCTAAGAGGACGAAGAACCTCCGGCTCTGGGCACATCTCTTTGATTCCACTGTTCTTCCTGCATTAACATATGCCTCAGAGACCTGGGCCCTATGCAAACAAGATGAGAACACTATTCAGGTCTCCCAAAGAAGAATAGAAAGAGCTATGCTTGGAATATCACGTTTCACGCAAATAAGAGAAAGAATCCGGAGTTCTGACATCCGTCGATGATCAAGGATCAGGGACGCTGTCTCATTTGCCAAGGTGTCGAAAATCAGATGGGCTGGTCACGTAATGAGATTTAAAGACGACCATTGGACTAGAGCTGATACTGACTGGATTCCACGGGATGTCAAAAGACCGCGTGGCCGCCCACCTACCAGATGGTCAGACTTCCTCGTCAAGATCATGAACGATCGGTTTGAGGCCCTTCATGTTCCCGGAGCGAACAGATGCCATTGGGCTACACTAGCACGTGACAGGGACAAATGGAGACGTTACTGGCGCCCGCTTGAGCAAATCGACGACTAATGGGAAGTTAAGTGATAAGTGATTAGTGATGTTGCAGAAAATTGTAATTATCATAGAAAGGCAAGATAGCAATGCTGGCTAGGCTTTTGGGAATAACAAACGTGGTGAATTATAGAGAAAAGCAACTTCTTAGTTTTATCTGAGATTAGAGAAAAGGAAGGAAAAGACTCAGAAGCTTACTCGAGGGGCTTCAAAATCATGGTTTAGCAGTAACTACAAAGGTGTCCCCTTTCTTAGTCTGTCCTGTCCTTTCCACCTGTTGTTCATCAATTTGCTCGAGTGGGCCCAGTAACGTCTCCACGTCACACTTGTTGTCACTGTGTTTGGCATATCAAATATGTCACGGGTAGCTTGCCAGACTTTGCCACGTGGGTGAGATACTCTCCGTAGCTTGCCGGGCTCTGCAAGAAGAGCTGAGGAATTGAACCTGGCTTGGCTGGGCCGGCTGCACTCAAGGCAAACACCCTACTGCTGTGCTATCGCTCCAGCCCTTTCTTAGTCTTAACTCTACGAAAATGCTAGGATCCCAAGGTTTCTTTTTCAAGACTTCATGAATTTGCATGTTTTCCTTGTACTGGGACCATGCACATCTCTTCTGCATCTTCTACAATTTTACCATATGTGCTGCCAAAATAAGCTTTTAGCAATTCTTTACACGTATAATTTGTCCCCCACAATTTAACAAAATAAAGGAGCAGGGAAAAGTTTGGGGTTCACTCCTGCACTAATGCACTAATACAACTTTAGCACTGTTTCACTGTCATCCCATTGTTCGTCGATTTGCTCCAGTGAGCACAGTAATGTCTCCACTGTGAGACTTGTTACTGTTTTTGGCATATTGCATACACCATGGGGAGCTTTCCCGGCTCTGCCGGGCAGACAGGATACTCTTGGTAGCTTGCCAAGCTCGCCAAGAGAGACAAAAGAATCAAACCCGGGTTGGCCACGTACAGGTAAATGCCCTACCCGCTGTGCTATCACACTAACACAACAGGGACACATTAAAAGTGACAACTCACAAAATTATGATTATGATTTTGTACCCTTCCTCTGGAAAAAATGATGGGGATGATGCAAGCGTGTCAGATGGTTGATTAACTTACCCCTCACCTAGAGATGTAACCTTCAACTGTTCCCTCAGTGATCTGTCTCCTTCAGATCTCTTCTGTTTTCCAAGCCTAGTTCTTCAGATTTTCCTCGAAAATTCTATGAGAGATCAGATATCCTTCTGGAAAGGGCATTTTCTGCTTAAACCAATCAGACTTGGTTGCTGCTGTATACAAGTCAGAAAGAGTATGGCCATGGCTACTCCGGGGAAACCATGCTTGCTGGAGCACAGAGTGCTGGTTGAGTTGGGAACCTCCCACCGCAGTGCCACTTAAACTTGGCCCTGAATAATGAGTGGAGAACAGCCAGGTGAGAGAAGTGGATGAGGTGACAGGCCCTCCCAGCCCTCTTCCTGAAACCTTTAGCAATATAGTTTGTTTTATTGGCAGTTCCTGCTTTTCCTCTCCTACCCGTCTCTGTTTATAATACCTTAGACAAGTCCTCCACTTCCTTGTCTTTTTTTTTTCAATTAGCATTACTTGATCTGCAGCAAACTTAATTTAATTTAATTTTTTAATTTTTTTTAGATTTTTATTAATGAAATACCATGGCTTGGAGGCCAGCTGCACATACTAGGAGAAAAGGCAGCTCAGATAGAGAAGGGAGCACCAAATAAAGGGTGTTGGAGGATCCTCCCAGGATGGAAGATGCGTGCTGAGAGTAGATTTTAGACAGAACATGATTGCCACTCAGTGCCTCTTTTGCAAACCACAGCACCCAAAAGGAGAGAGAAAACAAAGGGGAATGCCCTTCCTTGTCTTTTTAACGTTTGGTGACACTGACCATTCTTGCCTTGATACGTAGTCCTTGACTGATTCTGTGCAGCCACATTTCTCTTGTTTTCTTTCTATTCTTATTTTTTGGCTGTATGTTGTTTTCTTTACTTGCTCTCTCATTAGAGTAACCTCATCCCTCAATCCTAGCTCTCTCCTCCTCCCTCTTTCCCTTTCTCTTTCTTTCCTCCCACCCCCACTCCTTTCTTCATTCTTCCTCCTCCTCAATCTCACCTGTAGAGACTATCACAACCTTCTTCAGATAGAACCATTGTGCTGATCACTATCTGACATAGGTCTGACCATCATTTCTTGGGTACAAATAGTTTAAAGCTAAAAGGGAAAGAGGGAAATACTTACACCAGCTTCATTTACTGTTAAATGCCTAAAATGTAACATAGTAACTGGAATGTACTAGATATTCTCTCTCTCCATATATATACATATATATAAAATGATAATATATTTGAGAAAGTGAGAGCGAATAATTTTAGTGATACCACCCCAGATATCTAAATATACTTATATTTATTGTTATATTAGATGCTTTGGTTGATATTATTTATTTATTGTGGTGTTAGGGATTGAATCTAGGGCATCAACATGCAAGGCAAGTACTCCTTTGGCTTATGGAAACAAATCATTTCTAATAACTTTGGAAGTATAAATCCATCCTTTAAGCTAAGGATTTTCGTTTAGGTGGCAAACTCTGAAAGACTCAATTCACTCAATGGTTGAAAGGAAACAATTTTCTTTTGGAATTCAGGAGTTGATCCGGGAACCATCCTAAATAGACCTGTCCTTTTGAATCTCACAGGACCCTATTCTGGAGCTGGTATGGAAGTCTGAAGTAACTGGAAAAGAGATTTGGTATCAACCAGACAGATCTGACCAGGGCGGTACGCAATGTACTTCTTGATTACAGTTCTGCCGGGTATGGTTCAGATGGTAGGACTTCTGACATATGGCAAAATAATGTCTGCCCCCTCAATAATAGTGATTGAACTGTCTGGAGGGCTAGGACAGGTTCTAAAGGTGAAGCATCCTAATTGTAAATCTACTTCTTGGTAAAGAAACTCTTGGTTTTAGGAGTTCAAGGACAAGAATATTGCCTGCTACACAGGATCTTTTCTCGTGCATTGTTCTGATCTGCCTTTGTCACACATTGGAAATTTATGCTGCTCCAGTGTTCCAACAAACACTGAAAAAAAATTGTGAAACAATTCAGAAGTGAGGAAGGCTGAATGTTTTCCTCTGTGATTCAGTTACTGTTTGATGTAGGGAGAACAATATGTATATTGTTTTATAATAGATCATGCCCTCTCAGAAGTCTGTGAGTTTAATATGCAAACAAAAGTTGAAAGGAATCAACAGACCATGTGTTTGAAGGGAAAATAAATTCTGCTTGCTTTTATGGCTGGATGATCCCATGAGTTTGCTGCAGGCATGCCCAGAAAGGAACACTTCCCTTTTTTTTATGCTTGCAATTGAAATGGGTTTTAGTATTAAAGAGAATGTGTGCATTTGATTTACAATTCTATCAAGTAAAACTAAATTAATGTAACTGTTAATGTTCACCCTGAATAGCTTTACTGCCCAACAGATAATTGTCTATGAAAAGGGAATGCCCTGCCACAGAGGCAGGGTGGGATGGGAGTTGGGGGGTGGGAGGGATACTGGGATTAGTGGTGGTGGAGAATGGGCACTGGTGAAGGGATGGGTACTCGATCATTGTATAATTGAAACCCAAGCACAAAAATTTGTAAGTCTATAAATTATTTATGTACCTCCCATTATTTATGTACCTCGTGGTGTTTAACTAATAAAAATTAAAGAAAAAACAGATAATTGTTTGAGAGAGAAAGAGAGAGAGAAAGAAAGAAGGAAGGAAGGAAGGAAGGAAGGAAGGAAGGAAGGAAGGAAGGAAGGAAAGAAAAAGAAAAAAGAAAGAAAGAAGGAAAGAAAGAAAGAAAGAAAGAAGGGACCTAGGGACATCTTAAATAAAGGGATAGTGACATTCTAGTGGTGGGTGCAGCACCATAATATTTTTTGCCTAAAGCATAAATATTAGCATTATTGTAAACCACATACCTCAATACTGTAGCACTGTAGCACTGTCCTCCCATTATTTATCGACTTGCTCGAGCAGGCAACAGTAACATCTCCATTGTGAGACTTCTTGTTACCATTTTTGGCATATCAAATATACCACGGGGAGCTTGCCAAGCTCTGCTGTGCGGGCGGGATACTCTCGGTAGCTTGCCGGGCTCTCTGAGAAGGATGGAGGAATCGAACCCAGGTTGACTGCGGGCAAGGCAAACGCCCTACCTGCTGTGCTATATCGCTCCAGCCCTTTATGTATCACTCAGTACATATATGTAACATTTATAAATATTTTAGTTTAATTATTCTAATTGCTAATATTTGATAATTCATTCAACAGATACCAAATAAAGTTTTAGAGATGCATAGATAATAAAGGATGGGATGGTCTTCAGATTCCTTGTACCACATCTCTGGATTGAGATTTGCATTTGACAAGGATTATGGAAGACTTTGTGAAGTCTTTGACAAGTATAAATTTGGGAGAATTGGAAAGTTCAAACATTTTTATTAGAGGGGCTGGAGTGATAGCACAATGGGTAGGATGTTTGCCTTGCATGTGGCCCAGCCCGGATTCAATTCTCAGCATCCCATATGATTCCCCAAGCATGGCCAGGAGTAATTCCTGAGTGCATGAACCAGGAGTAACCCCTGTATATCGCTGGGTGTAACCCCAAAACCAAAATAAAAAACCCCAGTTTTATTAGAGAGTGGTACATAGATAGTTAATATCACTTAAAGTATCAGAAGGAACATTTGAGAGGCTGGAGTGATAGCACTACGGTTAGGGCCTTTGCCTTGCATGCGGCCGACCAGGGTTCGATTCCCAGAATCCCATATGGTACCCTGAGCACCGCCAGGAGTAATTTCTGAGTACAGAACCAAGAGTAACCCCTGTGCATTGCCGGGTGTGACCCAAAAAGCAAAAAAATAAAAATAGAATAAAATAAAAATAAATAGTTACTCTCTTTCTATAAAAAAAAAAGAAGGAACATTTAAGTGAAAATTTAAGACTATTCATTACTTCAATGAGATGAGTTCTCTTTTCTATCCATTGTGAATCAGGATGAATATTCTAATTGCTTGGTAGCAGCAAAGAAAATTTTGCTGTTAGTCATTTTATTAAAAAAATTGAAAGTCAATAAATAAATGATGATGTTTAGACTTTACATAAGTGCAAATAATTCTATAGAAAATTATAAACCTAATTAAAACCAAATGACAAAAAATGAATATTGGAGAATGGTGGAGAAAAGTATCTATTATATATATGGGAAAGTTTTTTGTATTCATAATAATTGGATATTATATGGATAAAGTAAAGTAAGTAAAGGCCCTCCCGTTGATCATCGATTTGCTCGAGCGGGCCCAGTAACGTATGGATAAATAAAAATGTAACAAAATTAGGCAATAGGCCATAAAGGAAGAAATACAAAGAACCAATAAAGCTATGAAAAAAACTTCAATCTACATGTTCAAAATGAACACAAAATGGTAACAAGTACTGATATCCTTTTTCTTCATCTTAAGAAAAATATATGTAAGCTATATTTATATAGTGTAAAAATACACTATTAAGCTGGAAGATTCTTTTTTTTAATTTTTTTTTACCGATTTAGAAATTTTCATGATTACATTTCAATCAAACAATGTTCGAGTACCCATCACTCCACCAGTGCCCATTCTCCATCACCAATGTTCCCAGTGTCCCTCCCACCACTCCCACCCCTTCTCACCCCTTGCTTCTGTGGAAGACACTTTCCCTGTTACTTTCTGTCTCCTTTTGGATGTTATGGTATGTAATATATGCACTAAGCAGTCATCATATTTCGTCAATAGTCTACTTTCAGTACACAACTACCATCTCAAGTGAACCCTCCAGCCACCATTTACTTAGTGATCTCTTTTCCATCCCAACTGCCTTTTCCCCCAGTACATGAGGTTGGCTTGCAAGCTGTGGGGCTATCCTCCTGACTCTTATCTCTACTATCCTTTTATGTTATTCTTCTATTATGTCACTTATATTCCACAGATGGGTGCGGTCCTGCTCTTTCTAACTCATTTCACTTAGCATGATACACTCCATGTTGATCCACCTATGTGTAAATTTCATGGGTTCATCTTTTCTAATAGCTGCATAGTATTCCACTGTGTAGATATACCACAGTTTCTTAAACCAGTCATCTGTTCTTGGGCACTCAGTTTTCTTTCCAGATTCTGGCTAGTGTAAATAGTGCTGCAATTACTCAATAAACATACAAAAGTACAGTGCAGATGTCATTTTTACTGTACTTTTTGGATCTCCAGGATATATTCCCAAATGTGGTATTGCTGGGTCAAATGGGAGCTCAATTTCTATTTTTTTTGAGAAACATCCATATTGTTTTAAACTGGAAGATTCTTATTTCTAATTTGTTTATTTGAGGGGAGGGTGGGTATGCCAGAGTGATTCAGTGACTACTACTGGCTCTGTGCTCAGGGATCACTTCAGGTGGAGTTTGTGGTGTCTGGGTTGAACATAGTTCTCCTGAGTGTGAAGCATGCCCTTGGTCCTGGGCCTGAACCATTTCTTTTTCCCAATGGAAAGGCTTTTAGATGCCCTTTATTGGGTTGAGTAAGTTTCCTTTTCTTAATATTATCAAAGTTTTAATGCATTTTTGCATTTATTGAAATAATTATTTTTCCTCTTTGGTTCTAATGTGGTAAATAACTGATTGATCTTCAAATGTTAAAACTTTTTTGGGATAAACTCCAATTATAATCCTTTTATATATTACTCAAAATATTTATTTATATTTAATTTGTTTGGGGATGACACCCGAAAGTAAGGGGCTTACTCTTGGCTCTGCACTCAAGGATCTATCTCTCTTGGCAGGCTCAGGCACCATATGAGGTGCTAGGAATTGAACCCAAGTTAGACACGTGCAAGGCAAGCATCCTGTTCACTCTCTATGTCTCTGGCACCTCTATCACTCAATTTATTTTTATTTTTTAAAAATTAAATTTTTAAAAATTTTATAAGGTAGTTAACAATATTTGATTATAGCATTGGGAGAGACGAGTAAGGAGGGACTGTCAAAATCACAAGGTTGAGACAGATGGAGACATTACTGGTGACCGCTCCAATAAATCAATGAACAACGGGATGACAGTGATACAGTTATTAATATTCAAACACCAATCCCACCACCATTACACCTTCCAACCACCAGATTTGGCATGTTTGCATCCTCAGCCCCAAACCCTGTCCCAAGGCAGAACTGAAATAATGTATTTTGTATTATTTGTTATGAAAAACCACCAAAAATGCTACAAAAAGTATCCATAGAGGAAAGAGTGTGAAGATTATTCTATTTTAACAGGGTCCATTAAGACCTTCTATAAGCTATCATTAACATGTTGTTAAAGGTTGAGTCTTGTGAACTTTCGTATATATATTTATATATCTGTATATATGTATGGATATATTATATGCATATATATATATATTTCCCTCTATGATTGGTTACCTACTATTTGAACCCCATCAAATGTGGTGCGGTGCTCTTGGAGTATGGGCAGGGCATATCTTATGATGCATTTGTGGTTCTACGGTCCAGGAATAAGTTCACTTGTGTGTGAGACTCAGCTGGAGCGTGTGGAGAGTGGCCTTGAGCCTGGCAGCAGTTGGGTTCTGGAGGTTTTCGGCTGCCGGGGGTGGGTCCCTTGGGGTAGGGAGGGGTCTCACCCACCCCCCTGTGGGGCAACTAGAGTGAAACAGCCTGGCATGGGGTCTGGTGGCATGGCTATGGAGAGCGTCATGTTATGCTCCCTTCTGGGAGAGAAGGAAGTGTGATCTCTGTATCATTCAATTTAAACTGAGTCTATTTTGCTAAGAATTTCTGTATCTGCATAATTGATGAGTTTTGAGCTGTAGTTTTCTTATAATGTATTCTCTGAATTTAACACCTGTTGGAAATCTTTCTCAAAACAGAAACCCCAAGGTTGAGATAGACCCTGGTTAAAAAAAAAACCAGTTTAGGTCTTTTAAAATATAGAGGGCATTCAAATATACATGCAAGGAAGTCCAGGAAAAAATAGAATGGATGAGGGTATGCAAACCAGGAAAGGACAGAATAAAACAGTTTAGGGTCTTTTAATTGTGGAGGGCAACATAGGCAAAAATAGAATAGTAACTTGCTGCTTTTATTCCTATAAAATTTACTCTATAGTTTAAGGGTACCTGTTATTTGGCTATGTAAAGTATCCTGAGCTGCGTAGGAGGAAGAGAGCAGCATGGAACACCTTCAAGGGCATCGAAGAAGTTGTTAAGAGTACAAAGAACCTCCGGCTCTGGGCACATGTTTTTGATTCCACCATTTTTCCTGCACTAACGTTCGCCTCAGAGACCTGGGCCCTACGAAAACAGGATGAGAACGCTATTCGGGTATCCCAAAGAGGAATTGAAAGAGCTACACTTGGAGTATCACACTTCAGTCAAAAGAGAGAAGGAACCCAGAGTTCTGACCTTCGTCGACGATGCTGCCTCATTTGTCAAGGTATCGAAAATCAGATGGGCCAGACATGTAATGCAATTTGGAGATGACCGCTGGACTAGAGCTGTTGCCGACTGGATTCCCTGGGACATCAAAAGAATGCATGGCCGCCCACCTACAAGATGGTCAGACTTCTTTGTTAAGACCCTGAAGGAACGGTTTGATGCTCTTTGTGTTCCTGGAGTGAGCAGACACCATTGGGCTGCACTAGCATGCAACAGGGACAAATGGATACTTTACGGGCGCCCGCTGGAGAAAAATCGATGAACAACAGTATGACAAGTGACAAGTGATTACAAAAAATCCTAACCTTTGCTTCTCCTGTACCTATTGAACTTTGACGTACTTACCAACTGTCCTTCATATCTCTGTCAACTTGATTGGCTCATATATTGTGGTCCAGTGTGGGGGAGCGATTTGTAGTGAATGAATTGCCAGCCCGCGAGCTTACTGGGGCTGCCCAGGTAACTCTCAAGCTTGGGCAGTCTTTATTTCTTGGTTTGTCTCCTTATATGTTTGTTTCATTCTCTGCCACTGAACCCCAGTGGAAAGCGGACAGGGGTCAAAAGTGCCCAAACTATTGCCTTTATTGTAATATATTGCTACATAGATACCAATGTAATGCTGACCGCATTAAATTAAAAAAAATTCCTTCCTTGAGAAGATAGCATAAAATGGCAGTTTTTTTAATGTTTGGTTGAATTCATAATTTACTATGTCTGAGACTGATGTTTTCTTTGTAGAGAGGTTTATAATTATAAGTGTGATTGCATTGATAAATATAGTCATTTGGATTATTTCTGTTTGAAACAATCTTGATAATTTATGTTTTTCAATGAATTTCATTTAAATAAATTATACAAGCTGATTATACACTTAAAGTAATTGATATTTTATGTTTATGAAGATTTGATTAATATACCATGCAATTGACCTATATAATATATAAACTTTATTGACTTTTTCATATAAACATTTATTTTATTCATCATCACAATGAATTTTTAAAATCTTCATTCCACACTCCAGGAGAGACAACTCTGGGTGGGACTTGCCCAATTTCTATTTTCCCCTTCTTTCCTCATGGCAAGAGGATACCCTAATAGTCCCATTCCTTTAGCGAAGGGGACAAAGTATTTTAGCAACCTCCCCTGGACTTCTGTTCATTTAGATATCAGTTCCTCCACAGGGAATGCTGTATTCTCTGTCTCCACCTCAGGAAAGGTCTAAGGTGGCCCCACTGGGCTGTGACTTAGGTGACAGTTACACACCCAGATTCAATGAAAGACTCTCAGCTCCCAAGTCCAGTTTCTGTTAGTAGTGAAATTCATATTTGTTTTCCATCTATTTGTCTCTGGCTTTGATTCCCTCATTATTTCCAAACTCAGAAAAGTTTTAAGATTGCGTTGTACCAGGAGGATTATTCCATAGCTTAGAGGCCAGCCGGGTATTCTAGGGGAAAGGGCAGTTCAGATAGAGAAGGGAGCACCAAATAAAGGGTGTTTGGAGGATCCTCCCAGGAGGAGAGATGCATGTTGAAAGTAGACTATGGACTGAACATGTTTGCCACTCAATGCCTCTTTTGCAGACCACAACACCCTAAAGGAGAGAGAGAACAAAGGGGAATGCCCTGCCACAGAGGCAGGGTGGGATGGGGGAGGGCTGTTATCCATGGTGGTGAAAAATGGGCACTGGTGGAGGGATGGGTATTTGATCATTGTATAACCGAAACCCAAGCACAAAAATTTGTAAATCTACAACCGTACCTCACGTGTTTCACTAAAAAAAAAAAAAAAAAAAAAAGATTGCGTTGTTCGGTAGTCTCTTAAAATGTCCACTTTGGGGGGGAGGGGTTAGGCCTGTGGAAGGAGCTTATAAGTGATGCTCAGGAAGTCCAAGGGCTCCACTGTCAATTCCTGACCAATGGAGCCAATGGTTTAGTGCAAGAGTCCAAGGATGTGATGCTATTTAGATGCTCTGATGCCAGTGATACCTGGGCTACCGTGGCAGTGCTGGAGGTCTCCAGTGCCACACCTGGTGGTGCTCAGTGGCCTCCAGACCTGCACCCTGCAATTCTAGGAGGACCATGTGGTACGAAGAACCCAATCTAGGTAGCTGCTGTAGTATTTCCTAGCCCCAGGGCACTGCAATTTCTAAAGAGAAGAATCAGAATGAAAGTTTGCCTGAGGTTTGGGGACCAGGAGGCACACTTGAAAATTCAACTTGAATTGAGTGTAATTAGTTAATATAAAAGACTTCAACTGCACAAAGACGCTTGCATAGTTTTAGATGATAGGTTTACTTACTGGAGAGTATGAGTCTGAACCCAGGAATCCTGACACTTTTTTAATCCAGTGCTCTTACCCTAAGATGCTCTATTGTCCTTGCTTGTTCTGCACCTGTTAAGAGAGGTGGGATACAAAGCTTCCATAAATTCACCTATGTGATGTTGTTTTCTAGCCTTCCAAAATCTTTTGGAGAGGAATACTATAACCACAAATAAAAAAGTACACCCAGAGATGTCGTAGCAATAGTACAGTGGGTAGGGCATTTGTCTTGCACACTGCCGACCCAGATTCGATACCAGCAGCCTACATGGTCCCCTAAGCACAGTCAGGAGTAATTCCTGAGTTCAGAGCCAGGAGTAACCCCTGAGCACTGCCGGGTGTGACCCAAAATGCAAAAAAAAATGTACTCCCAGAAAGGGCTGGAGCCATAGCACAGCAGGTAGGGCATTTGCCTTGCACGCGGCTGACCCAAGTGACCCGGGTTTGATTCCTCCACCCCTCTCAGAGAGCCCGGCAAGCTACCGAGAGTATCTCGCCCACACGGCAAAGCCTGGCAAGCTACTCATGACGTATTTGATATGCCAAGCACAGTAACAACAAGTCTCACAATAGAGATGTTACTGGGCCCACTAGAACAAATTGATGAACAATGGGAGGACAGTACTACAGTGCAGTGCTACACCCAGAAAAGGGAAAAAAAGAAAACCTTTTAAAATAATATGCCTATTTCTCAAGTACTTTGAAACTATTTTAACATAAGCCTTTATAAAGTCAATTCTGAGAGCCACCATTTAATCCAAATATAGAAAGAGATAATTTGAAGTTCCTAAGACTTGATCTACTTTTACTATGATTCATGTAAGGCTAGTCAGACTGTGCTATTATAACAACTTTGGAAGTTGCATCGACTTGAACATTTTCACTCCACACATTAAAGAAAGCTACTTTTACAATCTTGGATTAAATATAGAGACACTGTTTGAAAGGTTTAAAGAAACTGTACACATCATCCCATTAACTGTGTGAATTGCAACATTTTGTATGGTCATTGTGCTTAAGGGGTGTAATATACTGTTTCGGATGGTGACTGCCACTGTTCTTGCTACTGGGAGCCTGGCAGGGTGCAGATCCCTATTTATAGAGTCAGTCGGGAATGCTTCCTCATTCCAAGCCTGATGGGGCAATGACTCTTCAGGAGCTGGGCTGTTTCCTTGCTCCAAAACTGCAGATCTTAAAAAAAAATTAGTAGTATTTTAATTTTTTTAAATTAATATAATACTAGCTTGCAATAGTGTAAATATTTATATGTTTTAGGTGTGCAGTGTTGCGGTACCACATGGATTGTCATGATACTCCTCCCCCTACATGATAGTACCTAGGACAGCGCCTTCACTGCCATGTTCACTGTGTGCTCCAACACCTACCAGGGTACTCATCAAACTTGAGCCCTGTACTTCCTTTCCAATTCTTTCTCCAGTGCTTTTCCCTCTGTTGGCCTTAACCTTATCTTCACACTTCTCTGGTCATAGATCCTTTATAGATCCTGCCTCTTACATCTGAATTCTCATCAATTGAAATGAAATCTGGCTACACACCCCACATCTCTAGAGTCTTAACCTCAGGGTCTTTTATTTTAATTGCTAAAAACATTTTTTTTCTGCTTTAACGCAATGGACTTGCTGAGCCATAAAAAAGAAGGATTGATAAGTAGCTTTCTTTATTTTAAAAAATTCTTTTTTTTTAATTGAATCACTGTGAGATACAGTTAGAGTTGTGATTGGGTTTCAGTTCCAACACTGTTCCAATACCCATTCTTCCACCAGTGCACATGTTCCACCACCAGGATCCCATGTATCTCTCCTGCCACCCTGTATCCAACCTCTAGGACTTTTAAAAAAGAAAATATTCATTGTTGCCTTCCTAAACATGGATTCCCAAAGTCTCAGTTTCCTTTGTTCCCTCTAACTCAAGCTCCCTTTCCCTACTGCTTCTTATTAGGCAATGGGGCATTACAATGAAGCTGCATCAGAGAGAGCTTAAACTATTATTTATACTGCTCTCCTTTGGACCTGAGGAAAGGAGAGTAGACGCCAGCTGAGAGTGAAGACACAATGTGTGTGTGTGTGTGTGTGTGTGTGTGTGTGTGTGTATAGCTGTCTATGGACTCAATGGATGTAACAGACTCACTGAACCCTGACCTAAGAATACAGTATTTTCAATAATGAATGAAAGAAAGTTTGTGACACTCAGAAGACCAAGTTAACCAAACTTCTTAATTTCTATGTGTTTTGGGGTTTGGGGGTCACACACAGTAGTGCTCTGGGCTTATTCCTGGCTCTGTACTAAGGGATAATGTCTAGTAGTGCTTAGGGTAAGTCCATATGGGTGATAAGGAAAAATTGTGATCTGCTGAGTGCAAGGCAAGCACCTTAAGGCTTGTACTATCTTTCTAACCTCAAATTTTTTGTTTTACTGAACTCTGCTTCACATTATAGTGGGGGCAAGGCCATACTCAGTGGTTCTCAGGGCTTACTTCCGGCTCTATACTCAGAGATCACTACCCTTGGTCATGCTCAAAGGACCATATATGTGCTGGGGAATGAACCAAAGCCATAGCCAAGGAAGCTGCATGCAAGGTAAGGGCCTTAAGCCCTGTATTCTCAATACATCCCCCAATTCCTATGTTTTACTGAACTCTGCTCTTCTGAGACCCATCCCTGTTGATTTATGAAGAGCCCTCGGGAATAAATGAGTTCATGGGAACTGAGGCCTTTCTCTTAAAACAAACTGTTCATAGGGAAGTCAAGGTAAAATCTAGTCTAGTCTACTGTTAGTGCAAATATTAAGTGAAATAATATATAAGGAAGAACTTTATAGAGTTAAATGCTTCTTGGTTCCTATCTGAGGACCTATAAGCAAATGAGGACAGGTATGCTGGGGATTAAAATTCACATCATATGGTGGTGACTGACTATGCTGCCCCAGTTTTTGTGTGTTCGGGGAAGGATGTTGGTCTTTTTCAGAGTATTAGAACTTAGGGAATGGAAATAAGTCAGTTTTTAACTAGTCAGCTGTTGTTTAATTAATGTAACCCTGTACTGAGTTCAAGAGTGTCCACCCCAAATTTATGTCCACTGAAAACTTCGGAATATGACTTGTTTGTAAAGAGGATCTTTACAAAGGTGATTAGCTAAGATAAAGCCATAGTGGATTACAGTTGATGCTAAATTCCAGGCCTGGAGTAGAGAGAGAAAGAGGGAGAAAGAGAGAGAGAGAGAGAGCGAGAGAGAGAGAGAGAGAGAAAGAGGGAGAAAGAGAGAGAGAAAGCTAGAGGGAGGGAGGACCATAGGCAATGGGCAATGGGAGCAGAGTGAGAGAGTTACAGACTAAGGAAGTGTAAGGATGGTCAGTAGTTTCAGAATCTAAACTGGAAAAGAAAAAAATTTTTTTCTTTTGAGTCTTTAGGTGTTTGGCCAAACACCTTTCTTTCAGATTTGCAGCCTTCTGAACTGTAAGAGAATATATTTTTGTTCACACAAACCCTCTCTGCTTTATTAGTCAACTCTAGGAAATGAATAAATTCACTTCAATAGGTAGAGAAACCCAGGAATCTTTGTGCTTTTGGATGAAAAACTATTTCACTTTTTAGAGAGTTCTCGGTTCTCTCTCTGAATTTTCCTCTCACTGCCTTCTCCCACTCTTTAATTTCATAAAAACTACCCTGCATGGAAAAGCTGTTCCTTGTTATCAGTGGTCACTGGCCCCTGATTGCCCAGGGCATTCTTGGTTCTTGAACTGCAAGCCTCATATCCTAGGAAAACTTTCAGAATCAGGTGAGTAGGGGTGCTTCATCACACTCTACCTGAAAGGCTTTCTTTGCTTTGGGACATTTGCAGTCAGTTCCCTTCAGGCAGAAACACTTCCTAGAAGTGCTTCTGGCTGTCTTGAGGGACAGCGAAGATTAGTTCACTCAGGAGGATTCCCACTCCCTCCTCACAAGAATCATGTAGAGTTTTTGGTAAATACATACCCAGACCTTACTGACAATGCCACACGGTCTGGTTTGTCCAAGATAGACCCCATGTACTCAGAATTCCATTAAAAGATAAATTTTATGTCTCTTCGCTCATTATAGGGACATATTCTCCAGGTATGGATCCTAAGAAGTCTATGGATTTTATTAGCTCCCATTATTGCCAAAGCATAGCTTAGCATAGAAAGGATTATGCCAGTATTTGACATACCAGGGAAGAATGATTTTTCCAAGAGTAAGGGACAAAATCACTTGCCTGAACAGGAACAATGTAAAAATCCTGAGACTATGCCTTTCAATAGACTTCAATCCATTGTTCATAGCAAGAGCGAGTCACAATAGAAATGTGGTGATAATGATGACGACTGTGCAAGTCTGCAGAGTTTATGTCCATCTTCCAATCTCTCCCCTCACAAAAATTTCTTTCATCCTCATATTTAAGATAAACACAAAGTCAATGCAGCTGAAACTACATCAACCTCAGTGTCACTGACCCTCACATAAGCATCATTTCTTAAAGTTTTCTCTTTCAGGTATGACTTAATGCCCAAGGGACCATGATCATTTCAATATATCGCCCAGCATCATATTAGCTTTAGGAAATCTTTAGTTCAGAAAATAAAGTGTTCTGTCATGAAGTACTGGTTCATTATATAAGTGATTCCACAATCATGTCTTCTTAGCATTTTTTAATGAGAGAAACATATTAGGCCATTTAAATCATTTCTATCTGTTATGTGTTTGTGAGTCGTTCACCCTTTGTTTATAATTGGTGGGTAGAGCAGATGGCAAAAACTAAGCATGTGGTAATGTAAAACATTCCCCTCATCAAGCAGAAATGTTCTTAATTGGGAAGTTATTTCATTTATTGAAGGGTGTTTTTCACTCCATGAAATACATTATGACATAAGAGAAATTCTGAAAAAATGACATAAGAGAAATAAATGAGAAGTTATAACATAATAGAAAAAGATATTCTTGCAGCATGTAGTTCAAAAGATTAAGATGGTACTGAAATGTAAGTTAAAGAAATTCATAAATGTTTCAGAAAAACATTATAGATGAATTATTACCATAATTTAAGAATGGCAGACTGTGCAATAAAGTGAGATTCATTGCCAAGCCAAAAGTATTTTTCAAACCTCTGACATATTTAGATAGAATTTTTATGCCAAGTCAAATAATTAGGAAATTAAAAAATTGCTTGAAGAAATGCTTGGAATTTATGCTAATAAGGACTGAACTCCAGAGGACTGTTTTTCTCTGTGAAAATATTATGCTTTATTATTCTCTTATAAGCTTTCAAGGTATATAAGCATGGCAAAATCCTTATAAGAAGCTGGGGTAATGGGAACTTATTGTAAATACTTATTCAATGGTTCCATTAATAACTTATTCCTTCAGCAAGTATCTACTGAATATCTGTGCCAGGCACAGGACGAATTGCTGGGATTATAGCACTGAAAATACACTTAAAGGGTGGAGAATTTCAGTCAATAAAAGATAAAACATTTCAGACTCTGCCAGTGAGGGTTAGGGCATCAGGCTCTGGTTGTTTAAACCCTGCACATTACAAAGAAATCTAATTTCCTGGAACCAGGCCTTGGCCAGTTCCTGGGAGTCAAATTTCAGATCCTGCCTTCTGTCTGATAAGAGTGCTCTCAGCTTCTGGAGGTCTTGGGGCAAGGTGTGTGAGTCTCTGTTATTCTCATTCAATAAAACCCTGGATGTCAAGACTCTGGAATGAGTCTCTCAGTGGTAATACTGTATTTATGTTCTCACAAATAATTCCTGGGAAACTTAGGACCTCACTAGGTGACTCTTGGGAAGGGCATCTGGAAATAGCACCTCCCTTATCCTGGATTTCACACATGCATAGTTCATGTTGCTGATTTTGACCTGTGTCCTTTTGCTTTGTAATACTTTGCTTGATGCTTTATGCTTAGAAGCACTGTCACGCACTGCATGACATTTTGGTCAACCATGATGGTCAACCAAAATGCCTCTCGACATCACAGTTGTCATAGCATTTCATCATAGTGGCAGCCTTTTGCATCTCTACTGTATTCGCACAATGATTCACCTAGAGACTCATTCCTCAGAAAGTTTCCTTGTCATTAAACCATGCACGTCTATCCTTGAGCCCTAATGATTCCTAATAGCAAATTATTGAGTCTGAGTCTGGTCTTTTGGACCTTTGACTCACAGACTACATTAGATGAATTAAGTACAGTAATGTATTGAAGTAGCTGACTGGGGGTTGTGGGAGGAGAGAGATACTTCCTTCCCATTTGAATCATCTAGAGAGACCCTAATTCTAATTAAGTTGGGAGAGAATAAGATGAGAGAGGCAAAGCAGGTGCGAAGCTTAGAGAGGTGTGTTCTAGGCTCTGAGACAGTGGACTTGGAGTATTGGAAGGACAAGCAGGAGACCACAGCAGAGACTAGTGAATCAGAGGCCATATGGCACTTGTTAAGTGAGATACTTTCAAGCCTCAGGGGAAAATTCATGTGTGTGTTTGTGTGTGTGTGTGTGTTTGTGTGTTTGTGTTTGTGTGTGTGTGTGTGTGTTCATAAGCCAAAGTTACACCAGCCCTGCTCTTCATGGTTTTCCCTTTAAAAATTTTTCCCTTTAAAAATTTTTTTTCACTACCTGGATAAATATGAGACATTATTATGAGTAGCTCTATAGTGAGGTTGCAGAAGATGTAAAATATTGCCAGGAAAAAAAAACAGCAAATAACACTGCAAGGGCACTGTGGCCTCTGGTTCAATCCAGAATTCACTACTAGGAGAGGTTTCTCCATGTTTTCTGTTCTGAATGACACTCATGCTAAGCTCAGTGCTTTGTAGAGTCTTTGTTTTCAATTACTAAGAAGTACAAATACCCCATACACAGATGTTCCATCTCAGTCAAAATGTGCTCAAGTCAGGACAGAGAGAGAGCAGGGGGCGCGGGGGGGGACAGCGGTTAAGGTTGCCTTGCATCCAGTGATGTTTGAGCCTTTGGTATGACATATGGCACCACCACTAGGCATAAATCCTAAGAAGAGAGCAAGGAATAGATCCTTGGTACTGCTAGGTATGACCCCATGCCCCCTCCCCACTGCCAAATGATGTGAAAAGTAAACCAAGAATTTATTATATTTTCCCCCCATGGGAAATTGACAACAGTCATAGAAACACCATATTGTTGGGGCGTGATTAGAAGAGGCCTATCCCAGCACCAATACAGTGCAGAGGAGATCCTGGTGGCACTGCCATTGTGATTCCAGGAACTGTGGCAAGTATGAGACCACTGCCTCCAAACATTACATAGCAACAGTGACAGACAACAACAAAAATAACAAAGTCAGCAGGAAAAAAGAAATGACTAAGTAATCATGGCAGAACACACCTCCTGAAATAAGTTTGTCAGGTTTGAGGAGATGGAGAGAGGCAGGGAGAGGCAAGCAGACATGGGGGCCACTGGCCTTTCCTATGACTCTGTCTCAAGAGCATAATGGGGCTCCAGAATGCATGGCACAAGATTCCCACCATCTGTATAGGAGAAACAAGGCCTAGATGTCAGTTCTAAGGGACAAGTTCCATCTAGCAATTGAAGATCTAGGGCACATGGGGTCCCTACTTGGACCATTTCCTATGTCCTTTCAGAGGAACAAGGAATCCATAAGGTCAAGGGAACATGACCATCCAGACTCCTTCTCTGCTCTTTCTGAACCTCATTCTGGGTACCAGTGTCCCACACATTCCCAATATAATCAACCCAAACAGGGTTACACTCCATCAAAGTTCTAAAATTGGTCAATAAATTCTTCCCTCAACCCACCCCACAAGCTGTTCACAGCAGGATTGGCCAGCTCTTGGCCTGTGGGAGGGCATGTGCTCACTGGGATGCATGTGTTCCTGGCAGGACAGGAAGGAGGCACAGGTAGGAAAAGAAAGGAGAAGAAAGAGTTGGGTGTCAACTTCCTTTTGCTTTTAAATCCAAACCTGTTATTCTAGATTCTTATGAAAAAGTATTAGTCAAGATAAAACCACAGAACATGTTTCCTTTCAGCATCTGTGCTTTGATATGAAATTTTAAAATATGTATGCAAATGTTTTTGGCCTCTACTCCTATTCTCATCCCACATATTTCATATGTTTGGTGATAGTTTTATTGAGTGTCATATTTTTTATTTTTTGTCATCAATAAATTTTTTTCTCTATGTTGACTGAGTTTTTTTGATATTTTTGATATACAGGCAAACTTTTACAATTACCCAGAAAACCCTTTGGAATCATCTCCAGCATGGCTGCCCCAGTTTCCCCGATATATTAGGAGAAAGTGCTTTAAGCCCAAGATTATTTGAATCATGGGGGCTGGAGTGATAGTACAGCGGGTAGGGCGTTTGCCTTGCACGTAGCCGACCTGGGTTCGATTCCCAGCATCCCATATGGTCCCTCAAGCACTGCCAGTAATAATTCCTGAGCAAAGAGCCAGGAGTAACCCCTGTCCATCGGTGGGTGTGACCCAAAAAGCCAAAAAGGAAAAAAAAAGATTATTTGGATCATGATGCACTGTATTTGTAGCTCTGTTAGTTATCTGCAGTTTTGTCAACAAGGGAAAAGGAATTCCAGTGAGACATGAGGTCTTTTCCAACGTTATATAATTCATTACAAAGGATAAAGTCTAGGTTACTTCTCAGAGACCCTGGATAAGAAGACTTTAGTGCATGACCAGACACAACTTGAGCCAATAGCTCTATAGAGATATGACCTAAGCTAAAAGATTTACTAGTCTTAGTTCTCACTTCCTCCCCCCACACAAAACAAACCAGATCTGGTCACAAAAAAGGAAGAATGTCTAAAGTATACAATGAGCTTTTTCTAGTTTCTTATCTTTAATGAAGAGGGTTAGAAAATAATTATATTGTAAACCCTCTGTGCAAAACAGATATTGAATGTTTTCTTGAACAGAGCTGCCTTAAGTTAAGCTATAGAAATGAAAACCAAACCTCTAAAGGTTTCGGTGCAGAGAAATCTTGCAGAGAAATCTAGTATGCAGAGAAATCTTAAGGCTCTCTCCTGGAAGTCTAGATTCTAAATTTTCTCAAATTCAACTCCATTTTGTTGTTGTTGTTGTTTTGAGGCTATCCCTGGCTGTTTTCAGGGACTATTCCCAGCTCTGTGCTCAGGGATAATTTCCCAGGGGACCATAAGGTGGATACAAGGGATTGAACTTGAGCCCCCTGCATGTAAAGTATGTCAGTCCATTGAGCAATCTCTCTGCCCCTAAATAATCTCTTTAATAAGCTTTGTTTTAAATTGCTTCTCATGGGAGATTATTTCTATCCATGTAAAAGTGGTCCCTAATAACCCTCACCCTATGTGCATGGCAACCACAAATGCAGTCACTCCAGTGATGGGTTGTGCGACTCCAGGGCAGAGGAGAATAATGTGGGGGCACACTCCAATTGTGAGTCCATTACAAGTATAGTCTCTCCAGTGGGCCGCAGAGGAGGAAGCTGAAGAGTTAGGGAATGTGAGAAGGGCACCACGAACTGTTGCTGGTGCTGAATAGTGAAAGGGCCGAGGAACAGTGAGATCCTGGCTGAGAAAGTGGGACTCAGAGGTCCAGACTCAGAGAATTAGACTTTGCCAGCAATGAGATGATCCTGCAAGAGATATTCCCTGAGCTCCTTAAGAGCTTCCTCCAGCTGGTTATGTGGTTTCATCTGGGTAGAATCTACACAGGCACAGTAGGAACAGAATTCAGGGATAAAGATCTTTGTACCTATGAACAACTGTTGTTTGAAGTCACTGAGTTTGTGGTTGTTACACAATTTACCCTGCCTGCCCCATAACTCTCCTTCAAACTTTCCTGTGGTGATGGCTCACCATCTCTCCACTGGGCACTGTGACTGTCCTCCCATTGTTCATCGATTTTGCTTGAGCGGGCCCAGTAACGTCTCCATTTTTTGAGACTTCTTGTTACTGTGTTTGGCATATTGAATACATCACACGTAGCTTTCCAGGCCTTGCCATGCGAATGAGATACTCTCAGTAGCTTGCCGGGCTCTCCAAGAGGGGTGGAGGAATCGAACCTGGCTCTACCAGCTGGCTGTGCGAAAGGAAAATGCCCTACCGCTGTGCTATCGCACCAGCCCCACAGGGCACATAGTCACAAATACTACTTAATGGTACATTTTCATTGTATATTCTAGTACAGGTTAATCCTCAACTTAAATTTAAACTCAAGAGAAGGAGACAAGGCCCGTGTTCCTTTCGAGTTGCCAAATGCAACTAGTAAAACGCTTGAAGAACTCATAGTACTTTTAATTGCTCTCTTTATTTGGGGCCTCGGGAACTCCGTCAGAGATTCTTGGCTACCTGGGCTTGGTCCCATTCAATGCAAGGGCCTGATGATGTGATGCAGTTCAGGCTCTGCAGGGCTGGTGATTCCTGGGCCACCCTGACAGTGCTTGGAGGTCTCCAGGACCACACCTGATGGTGCTCAGGGACCTCCAGGGTTGCACTGTGAGATATTCAAGGGACCATGTGGTGCTGAGGATGAACTTGGATCAGGTGTCTGTTAGGAATACGTCCTAACTGTTGTACTGTTTCCAGTATCCAAGAAATTTAAGAAGAAATACTGTTTTAAATCTTTTAAGAAACACTAAATTTTCTAGTAATAAAATAACCAAACTTATAACTATATACCAGTAGTAAAGTATTTTATAACTTATAAAGTGGCTTGCAAACACCAATAAAATAAAACACTGGGGGCTAGAGAGAAAATACAGGAATAAGGTGCTTGTCTTGTGCACAATCAACTTCAGTTCAATCCTTGGCCCCACATATGGCTTCCTGAGCACTGCTCAGAATAGGCCCTGAGTACTGCTGGATATGTCCCAATCATGCTGACCCCAAATAAAATTAAGTCTTGTCCAGGGAGGTAGCTCAAAGGGTTAAGCGTATGCTTTACTTGCAGGATGCCTGGGTTTGATGCTCTGCATACATGGTCTTCTGTAATCCTTTGGAAGGAACCCCTTGGAATGCTTCCCTGAGTAACCCTGGGTACCACTAACCATGGCCTCCAATGTCCCCCCCCCCAAAGTAATTAGTTAAAACCTCTCAATAGTTACGTTCTTTTGGGATTTACCCTTTGAGATTTTAATGACATACTTTTAAACCTGCTAGTGTTTTGCAACTACATGCTAAAACTACACAAGACATGAATATTTCTATAAATCAACTAACGGTGCACAGACACACACACACACACACACACACTTCTTAAGTTCCTACTAAGGATTAGACGCTTCAAATCAGGAATTTATCATTGATTTACTCAGCAAAGCATTTTTTATTTCACATATTACATGTGCATCCTTGTGTGTGCAGGTATGTATATAGGTAATAAAATAATGTGAATGAGAAATGTGAATGAAAAAAGGACTGAGATATTCTGCTTCACTAGATAAATGTTCACTTGAGTCAATGATTGTACAACATCAATATGCAAAAGCCTATGACTTTTTATGTGCAAACAATGAAGTAGAACAGAGAAATAAAAACAGTAACATTTGCAATTGCACCTCAAAAAACAAGTGTATGGAAATTAGCTTAACAAAAAGAGAAGAAAGGTTTATATAAAGAAATCTATAAGTCACATTAAAATGGAAAAAAAAATCCCCTGTTCATAGATGGGAAGGATTAAGACCGCAAAAACTGACCATCCTATACAAAACACTACACAGATCTAATGCCGTTCATATAAAAATACCCATGACATCTTTTAGAGACATAGACCAAACGAAGCTTAAAATATTATAGAGTAATAAAAAATTCCAAATAGTTAAAATGATCTTTTTGTTTATTTTTGTTGGCAGTGCTCGGGGGACTATATGGGATGGTGGTAATCAAATCCAGGCCAGCCTATGCAAGGCAAATTCCCTTCCCGCTGTGCTATTGATCCAGCCCCTAAAACAGAGTTTTTAAGATTTTATACACCCCCCCATTTGGTTTTGTGGTTCCAAAGGATCGGGACCTGCAGTTTAAGAAGCTAGAACCCCTGCATTGTAAGCATATGATCACTTCAAATCCCAGTGTCCACAGATCCTGACAGCTCCGCTCTTTGAGCTCTGGTATCTGCAAAGGATTTCAGGCTGCATTACAGATGATTATGTGTAAGTGCCACATAGATGTGCAACCACCCGCCCTGCCCCAGCCCCCATGGGCAGAACAACTAAATAGATGTGAGAGTAATGGGCAAGAAGGGCAGTCCCTGGCGGACATGTGCACAAGCATCACAACTGGAGTTGTGCAAACCTCTGTGAGCAAAGTGTGAGCACTGTGACCTGGCAGCAGATGTGTCTGGGATCCCTGCTCATTCAACAGTTCCAACAGCAATAAAGGGAACGGGGAATGGCGGGGGCGGAGGGCGGGAGTAACACAGCAATTTGAAAGCAATGCTTATTTCTGACAAACAAGACATGCAAGACATCAGAAAATTTACCAACTGACTTCACCCCCAACCCTCCAATATTTTTAAATCCTCAAAAAAAAAAAGAAGTTGGGAGATAGTAAAGTTGGGAGATAGTGAAGCACTTAGGACATGCCTGATGTGTGCCTAGCCCAGGTTCAATTCCCAGCACCACTTGGTTCCTCGAGCATCCCTGAGTGCAGCCCTGGAGACCCCCCAGGGCTGGACATCCCCAGCACCTGGGTATCCCCAGCACCTCAGTATTGCATCCATAGCTTGTGTGCTAAACCACCATTGTATTGCAGTGGAATCCTTAGACCATCTGAGTACCTCCTGAGCGATTCTACCCCCCTCAATACCCAATATTATTCTGCAAAGCAAAAGGCCCGTAATAAATAATTCTAAGTGGTTTTCAAATTCTCAACTTACCTATGATGAAGTAGTAGTCACTGTCACTGTAACTGTCCTCCCGTTGTTCATCGAATAAAAATCATTTTTTATAGCCTGGGCAAGAATTTAGGTCTATTGGTTGTGTTGATATTAAAAGTAAAAGAATTTTAAAATCCCTATATCCTTTCTACATTATTTATAAAACATGATATTTAAAGGAAGGGCAAGTATAAGAAAGCACTAATAAAAATAGTGACAGGAATATAACCCACCAGATTCTTTATGTCCTATAAATATCCACGCCTGGCTCTGGAGTGGTAGTACAGCAGGCAAGGCATTTACTTTGTACAGACTAACCTGGGTTTAATCCCCAGAATCCCATATGGTCCCCTGAGCACTGCCAGGAGTAATTCCTGAGTGGAGATCCAGCAGTAACTATAATCCCTGAGAATCACTGAATATGGTCCCCCAAACAAACAAATTAACGAACTAAATAGGTACCCACACCACTCTGAATATTGCAGAGTTGAGAAGACATAAAAACAAAAGAACATCACCAGAAGAATGGGTGAAGGATGGATGACTTCTACAGGAATCATAAAGATTATAGACTCTTCCATCCCACATTTTAAACTCAATGATAACAAAGTGACATATGGCTCCTGAGAAAGAACCAGACAGCTGGAGGTGTAAGGCGGGCACAGTGGGAGGTGGTGGGAGACACAGCAGGGCAGGGTAACCGGAAATTAGGTCACTGTGTGCCTCTGGGATGCCTAGACTTGAGAAAGAGAGAGGCTGTCTCAGAGCAAGAACACTCACAGAGGCTGGACATGGGACAGCCCAGCAGGACAGTAGGATCTGGGCCAAGGTAGGGGAGGGTAGCAGATAGATGCCTGTCTGGCAGGGGCAGCTGGCCAGCCAGCGCCTAGGACCAGGACTGAGGGGAGAGCTGACCGCCTCCCCTGCTGCTTAAGATCCAAGACCTAAGATGGTTGCTATGGCTACAGTTAGGGCCCTTGTCCCGTTGTAAGGGTCACTGGGAACTCCGCCTGTGTGCCCGGGTGTGGGCAGCTGGGGCAGGGGCTGGAAGGGAACTTTTGTGGAGTTCCGTGTGGGCCTCACTCACACTCCCTGCCTGTGTCTCAGCCTCTGCACAACACCCGTGAGAGCTGTGCTGCACACACTCTCTGCCTCCAGCTCTGAGCAGAGGCCACTGGTAAAGCAGGAAACTTCTTTTAAACACTGACTCCAGAACCATTTTCACTGTCTCTGTCTGTGGCCGCTCTCGAGACAGTGTCCTGACCCATGACCAGGACTCTTGTCCCTGGGCACTCTTTGTCCAGGTGCTGCCTCTGAAAGAGTTGAGGACTGACAGATCAAGACTAGATCATCGCAGAGACAGAGGACAAGCTCAAGCTGCTGACAAAGCCTGGATGACAGAACCATGATGGAAGAGAGGGTGGTCACAATTCTCCTGTGCCCTGGCAGCTAGTACAGCAGCAGACACATTGGAGGGCACGTGGCACCTCCAGCAGTGATCTCTCTCTGCTCTCTGCTGCTGAGGCTTCTATCTTCCTTTGGATCTAAACCTCCAATTGTTATAGCACAAAAGTGTCGCCTATATAAAGTATCCTGAGTAAATATTTTAGGGTTAGATCTGCAACTGACCAATTTGATAGGTTTCTATAGCACACCAAGGGAAGGCAGTAACTCAGTTCAGTGCACGCTAATTAATGTAGGGTACCAAGTAAAATAAGGAAACAATGGCATTTGCTCTGAGGGCGGGGTATCATTCTCATCTACACAATAGGAAATGACATGGAAAGATGTTGACTTGCCTCTGCCCATACAGTTACTAACTGCCAGAATCTACATTCAGATCCAGAATCTACATTCAGATCTACAGTTTCTTCCGCCTGTAGTCTCACATAGGAAACCTTCGCTCCAGTATGCCTGGGTGTGTGAGCATGTGTGTGTGAGCGTGTGTGTGTGTGTGTGTTGGCGTGGCTTTTGTTGCATTCACCTCCCTAGAAGATGTAATAGAGGCTGAACAGCATGCAATGCCCAGGTTTTGCTACAACAACCTAAGCTGCCCTGACATTTGTGTTTCTGTGTTCATTGCAGCCTATTTGAATAATAGCCCCAATCTGGAAACAACCCAAGTGTTCAAGAACAGATGACTGGATAAAGAAACTATGACTTATATACATAATGGAATTGTATTGGGATATAAGAAAAGACAAAACCATGCAATTTTTACCAGATGGATGGATCTGGAGGGTAATATGCTGAGTCAAGTCAGCCAGAAGGCGAGGGGGCAGAAGCAGAATGATCCCTCTCGTATGTGGGGTATAAAGAAGGTGGCGAGGGAAGAACAAATGGTCAAAGCAACAGAACTGAGAGGTAGTCTACAGAACTGAGTTTACTATGATAGGAAGCATTTTCAGTAGGGAGTGGGGGACCCTGAGACAGTGGTGGACAGAAATGAATGCTCTGGTGGCGGTTGTAGAGTTGGAACATTTTCTACGTGAAACCCTTATCATAAACGGCATTGCAACTCATGGAGACTGAAACAAAATTAGAAAACCAAGACCAAAAAAAGCTTTACTATCATACTGGTCCTGTATCCTCTTCCTTTATGTTACTTATATATTATACCATATATATATGTATACTTATATATACCTTATATATATAACATACAATAAAACACCATTAATGTTTTATTTCTATGATCACAATTTTTAAAACCTCAAGAGAATCATTTATTTTTTTTTAAATTCCAACAATTACTTTCTATTGTTTTTTCCTTTATTCCCAAATGCCTTAATTTTTCTTGTGGGGCAATTTCCTGCTGTCTAGAGAGTCTCCTTTAGTAGTTCTGTGCAGATGAGGTCCCCTGGGAATTAATTCTCATTTCCTTCATAGAGGAATGACTATTTCACTTTACGCTTCTGAAGGATGCTTTTCCCATGGGATACAGAATTCTGGATTTGATGTGATGTGTTTCTTTCAGCTTCCTTTTAAAGTTCTTATTTTATTTTTAATTTAGTGTTTGAGGGATCATACCTGATGGTGCTCAGGGCTTACTCTTGGCTCTATAATCAGGGATCACACCTAGAGGAGCTCAGGGGATTATATGGGGTGCTGGGATTGAACTTGGGTCAGCCACATAAAAGGCAAATGCCCTATCCACTGTATTGGTTTGGCCTTCATCAGCATAAATTTTATGCTCCAAAAATATATAGTAACTCCAGTGAAAAATAGTTACATTTAATTTTCTTTTAAATCAGAAGGAAGAACATATTATAAAAATGGGTCTTTCTTGATATATCTAACTTTCAAATGACTGAGACAAATTTGTCAGAGAAATAATTATATGCCTTCCCCAACATTAAATACTTGGCAAAAACTTTCCAAGATATATGCATCTCTTATTCTATTTCCAGAAAATAAAGGCTTTCTAACTGAAAGCAGTTCCATTCCCAGCTCTCTAACATTAAAAAGAAAACAATGTCCAAAAAACTATTGTTTGGCTTTTGAATAGCTCACTTAGTTACATAAAGTATTTTCTGTCCCAACATTTTCTCAGACTCAGAAAGATATTTCCTAAAAACATAACAGTCTTTGTTTCAGACCATTTAATCCATTTCCATGGCAACACAGTTGGATTCTGGGGCTACCACAAGTTGCATTAGTTGGCTGGAATTTCTGTCTTTACATCTTAAGCTTGGGCTGTTCTATATACCACTGCCAGAGATGCTGAAAGTACACATTAACTATGTAAAACTAGATTTTCGGTAATTTAGCAAATTTATGGTTGGGTGAAAATTTCCTTCCTACTATTGTCTTGCTATATTCCTTCTGAAGGGCCTCTAAGGAAATCACATTTTCAGTTTCCAAGTCCCCAGCGATAATATTCTGTAGGTTTAGTATTTTATGGCACTTTCAAATATCTGTGCTATGGACAAAAACTAAATGAATTCTACAAGATCCGTCTCAAAGATGGCCAGTTTAGTACTGTGTTAAATCCTGATGTAGACTTGTGAAAAGGATCCCAGGACTAGAATTAGATATTTTTTTTCTATTTTTGATAGATATTTTTGAGATCAGGTCCTAAAAGAATGAGTTATATTAGAAAAGGCATAGAGGGCTGGAGAAACAGCCCAATGTGTTGTCCTCATATTTTGCATTCAGCTGGTCTGGCCCAATCCCTGGTACGGCTCAAAAATTAAAAGAGAGAGGGAGAGAGACAAAGAGATAGAGATGACAGAGAGATGGACATACACACAGAGACAAGAGGAAAAAAGAAATAAAAAACTTAGAAGTTTTAGGATCATTTTTCTTATTTGTGAAATTGGAGTGGTAATGATAATTTAAAAAAAAAAACCCTCAAATTCCTTGCTTGCCACTGGCCACCACCTAAATCAAACCAAATAGATCTGTCTAAACTTGATTTTTTTAAGGTATTTATACTTTGTTTACATCAAAATTTTACATTATTTCTCTCTCTCATTCTCTCTTTTTTGGGGGGGGGGGGCGCTGGAGCCATAGCACAGCGGTATGGCATTTGCCTTACAAGCGGCCAACATGGCCAACCCGAGTTCGATTCCTCTGCCCCTCTCGGAGAGCCCGGCAAGCTACCGAGAGTGTCTCGCCTGCACGGCAGAGCCTGGCAAGCTACCCGTGACGTATTCGATATGCCAAACACAGTAACAACAAGTCTCATGATGGAGATGTTACTGGGCCTGCTCGAGCAAATCGTTGAAAAACGGGAGGACCATGACGGTGACCGAAAAAAAAAAAAAACCTTTCTATTGAAGACCAGTTCTCATGCTCTTTGTTTCTGTTGCCTGTGGACATTTGCTATTCACCAGCCATGTTTCTTTATACTCCAGTGATATATATGCACAATGCCCTACCCGCAACAATATTGTGATAACAGTGTGCTTAAAAGAAAATTAAAATAAAAGAAGGAAAATGTGCCTCTAATAGAGGTGGGTGGGGTAGAAATTTGGGACAATGGCGGTGTGAAGTGCACACCTTGAAGGGATTGGTATTGAGACGTTGTACACTGAATTCAATCATGAATGATTTTGTAACTCTTTAGTACACAGTGATTCAATTAAAAAGAAAAAAATTTTAAAAGTTAAAATGTCATGGCATCATTTTCCAACACCAATCTCACCCCCCACCCCCAGTGCTGATTTCCCCCCCCCCCCCACCAACTTCCTGCTTGCCAATCTGATTTTTTATTAGATAGATGATACATAAGTTTTAAATAAAAGAGTAACTGATCTTACAGTAATATTCAGCAGCTCATGGCATTCAACTTTACCTTGTCCAACTGACTTGAATTCTTTCAGCCTTAAAATTGCTCTCTTAGCATTGTTTTGACCCAACATTGTATAACATTGTATAATGATTTTGAAAACAAGCCATTCTCGTCTTCATCATCTCACTACAGCATGGGTAGCATAAAAGAATACTTTTTCATCACAGTTTACAGAAAAATATTTTAGGTCCTTAAAAAACAATTGTATCAGCCATGGGGTCATACAAAAACTGTATAAATGGCATTGTAAAAGTCAAAGCTTCGTGGTGAAAATAATAAATGAAGTTCAAGACTGAGTTTTATTTTCTTTTTTCCCTTTTTTTTTGCCCACACACAGCAGTGCCCAGGGTTTACTCCTGGCTCTGTGTTCAGGGATCACTCCTAGCGGGGCTCTCATGGGACCATTATGGGGCACTGTGAATCAAACCCAGGTTGACTGAATGTAAAGTAAGAGCCCTACCTGCTGTACTATCTATCACTTTGGCCCTCAGGCTGAGTTTTCTAGTGGAATCATGATTTAGTACCAGAAATATATGATATAAACTAATTTTCAATACAAATTGAAAGAAATTAGAGAGCCAGGAGTAACCTCAAAGCACCACTAGGTGTGCTCCCTCAGGGGGAGGCCCAATAGAACTAACAAAACAAAAGTCAAAGAGCAATTGTTTATGAGTGTCTTATTTACTTAGCCATTCTATCTTTAGATTTGTTTGTTTGTTTGTTTTAGTTTGGGACCCACACAAAGCAGTTTTCAGGGCTTTCTCCTGGGTCTGTGCTCAGGGATTACTCCAGGTGGGCTTATGGGAACTATATAGGGAGCTGAAGATTGAACCCAGGTCAGCCACATGCAAGCCAAATGCCTTACCTATTATACAATCTCTCCAGCCCCATCCATCTTCAGATTTCTCTAAAGTGAATACGCACAATCACAACAAAATCACAACCATCCTGTTATTCGTCGATTGCCTCGAGCAGGCCCCAGTAACATCTCCGCCCTAGCCCTGAGATTTTTTTTTTTTAAAGTGCCATGTTCAAGGCTCTTTCAGAGTTAGGAGAATGAGACCCTTCATTGTTACTGGTATTTGGCATATTGGGTATGCCATGGGGAGTTTGCCAGACTCTGCCGTGTGGGAAGGTTACATTACAAGTGAATGAGCAATACATTTATAATCACAACAGAATGATAAATTATCGATGTTATTTACTTCTGCATTTAAATAAGGTCAATTATTGAATACTGAGAATTGTTTTATTATTTTAGTTATTATTTTGGTTTGGGGCCACGACTGGCTGTGCTCAGGGCTTACTGCTGGCTCTGACCAGGGGTCGCTCCTGGCTGTGATTGGGAGATCATAGCAGTGCTGGGGATGGAACTCAGGTCAGCCACAGGCAAGCCAGGACTTTTACCCTCTATCCCATCTCTCGAGCCACCTGAATATCTAAAACTGTTTTAAATTTGAGATTAATTATTGATATTGGAGTTCTCATATTTACTTTATACACAAAAATAATCAAACTGGTGTTTTCAGAATTTTGTGTGGTGAATCATAATTGACTATAAAAGCATTTTAGAGATTAACTCTTAGAATGGCTTTGAGGTTTTAGGAAACTTGGGACAGTGAAAGTTTATCATGAGCCCCTGTGTCCAGTTTTTTCTACTATTGACATTTGCCACTAGTATTGTGCCTTTGCTACAGTTAATGAGCCCAAACAATTCTTTTGTTATTTAAGTATAGAGAGAATACAAGGAAAATCATTCTGTGATATAAGCTTTTAAGTGACTATTTGGTCCTTTTTCAGTGTTGTCATGCTATGCTGAAAAGCAATGTTCTGCTGCCACCTACTGTTCTGAATAAATATATTATTAAATTATTTCACATCCCCCTCCCCATTTATCATTTATCATAGGATCTCAGAAATATGTTTCCTTCCTGTTCATCTGTTAACCACCTCAACAAATAGATGCTGGTGTCAGGGACATGGATCAGTGGTAGGGAGCTTGCTTGCATGTGTCAGGGCTGGGTTAGATCCCCAGAACCTCATGGTCCCCTGAGCACAGCCAGGTTTAACCCCTCTCCCCCAAAACAACCAAACAGAAAAAAAATAGATGTTTATTATGAAGCTCAGAGAGGCCAAGTTTCACAGGAACTATTGAATAATCATTGATTTATTCGTGTATTCATCAAGAAATTACTTTGAAAGATGATGACGATACAAAGATGAAAAAGACACAGTCACATGCTTCAAAGATCTCACAGTTCAGCTTGCTCTTCAAGCCTTCATTTGCTCTTGAACACGAATTTTACTTGCTTCTCCCTATGTCGCTTTGATTCAACTCTGAAGAAGCCCATGTTTTCTCTTGAACACATATTTCCTCTGTCCGTCTCTCTGTCTGTCTCTCTTTTTTCCTCTCTCTCTCTCCCTCTACCTTCACATTCTTCAATAAAAAATATCCTGCTTCACCAAAACGCAAACAAACAAACAAAAAGCCTACCAAGCCCCTCACAGTTTAGTGGAAATGTAAGAATGATGCTCATTAAGCCATATAATGAGTACAAATGCTTCAAGTGATCTGGAAGCCCAGACAAGAAGACTCAGTTTTCTCAGACTGAAGGTGGAGTTCATGACAGCTTGGGAGAGAATTGGAGGTGCTGGTATGGACGCTTATGAGGGGAAGTGAAGGAAAGAAAGGAGGAAACTATCCCAAATACTTATGAGTAATCACGATATTGAGTAGTGCCAACTCTGGTGTCAGACCGCCTGCAGTGAAGTCTGGCTTTGCCACTCAGGGTCTCTTTGCCATAAAGAAGATAGTGTGCAATCCTCAACAGGGCCACAGGAAGCACCTAATCACACATAGCCAACTCCCAGCAACTTTAAGAATGATACTATTATCATTCTTACATTAGAGGAGAGCAAAATACTACAAAGAGTTTTATTTTTAAAGAATGCATAATGCTTTTTGTTTGTAATACAGTAGTTCTCAATGCCACATTGTTCAATATCATAACACTGATAAGTAAAATATATGACCCCCTGCCAATATTAATGCACATAAGTTTTCCTTATCCTTTTGCTTAAAGTCTAAAGCCCCGATTTCTAATATGTACTGTCTACATTTGGCACAACGGGTAGGGTATTTGCCTTGCATGTGGCCAACCCGGGTTTGATTCCTCCACCCCTCTTGGAGAGCCCGGCAAGCTACCGAGAGTATCTTGTCCGCATGGCAAAGCCTGGCAAGCTACCCATGATGTATTCAATATGCCAAAAACAGTAACAACTGTAGCACTGTCCTCCCATTGTTTATCTATTTGCTCTAGAGGGTCCAGTAACATTTCCATTGTGAGACTTGTTGTTACTGTGTTTGGCATATTGAATACACGATGGGTAGCTTGCCAGGCTTTGCCGTGTGGGCGAGATACTCTCGGTAGCTTGCTGGGCTCTCCAAGAGGGGTGAAGGAATCCAACTCGGGTTGGCCATGTCGGCAGAGTGCAAGGCAAACACCCTACCGCTGTGTTATCACTCCAGCCCCAAACAAGTCTCACAATTTGTTGTGAGACGTTACTGGTGCCCTCTCGAGTAAATATATGAACAATGGGAGGACAGTGCTACAGTGCTACTGTCTACATTAAGTGAGAACTTTACTTCTTTACTTGCTTTAACTATACAATATGCTTCCAATGCTTACCTATAACCCCTCTGAACACTCCAGCATTGCAATCCCAATGCTCTCCAGCAGGTGGACTATTCAATTCTTCTATCCACTAAGAGCCATCTTAATTGTGATTACAGACAAATTATTGTGTCGTCTAAGACAACTTAGTGATGTTCAGTGGGTTCATGTGTAGAACCTGTCCTCAATAAATATGACTGGTTCCTTTAGAAGCCAATTAAAGCAGAAAACTTGAACAACCTCCTCCTCAACCACCCTGTTTTTGTTGCTTACCATATCTTATATCCTGAGCACATTATCTACTCTACCTCTTTTACACAGAATTAGTGAATTACAACAAAGGAAGTGCACAATGTTTTAAGATGAGGAAACTGAGTCTCCAAAGAAGTGAAGCAGCAAAAAGAATGTGGGTCAAGCAGTATGAAATTAGACTAAAGTCTGAGTTTACAGTTTCTGCTCTGCTAATCACCTGTTAGATACTTTATTCTTGGCCCCCATCGGACTTGATTTAGTCTTTTATGGAAATTCTAAGGAGCTACTTCCCTTGATTATACCTCAGAACCATTCCTCAGTTCAACTAGAACAAGAAAAAAGATTAATATCTTACCCCCAAAGTTCTTCAGCTATCAAGACACCAACAAAAACTTCCACTCAGCTCCTATTAATAGCTGCTGTGTGGTAAGGATCTGCCTTTTTCTTATAAATATCTTATTCACAGCTAATTAAATATTTTCACTACTTTTGAAAACCCTGCCAGCATATTTTCTTCACACAGTTCACACTCTGTGCAGCCAACTCTCCATAGAACACAGTGAGATTCTTGGACAGTGAAACAAACTATGTACAATGAGCTTGCGGAAGGAAGCTGAAGAGATTTTTTTTTCAATGTGATTTAGACACTTTCTTAACATTTATATCCATTCTTAAAAATTACCAGGGGAATATTCTAGGGGAAAGGGCAGTTCAGATAGAGAAGGGAACACCAAATGAAAGGTGTTTGGAGGATCCTCCCAGGAGGGGAAATGCATGTTGAAAGTAGAGTATGGACTGAACATGTTTGCCACTCAATGCCTCTTTTGCAGACCACAACACCCAAAAGGAGAGAGAGAACAAAGAGGAATGCCCTGCCACAGAGGCAGGGTAGGAGGGGGGGTGGGGGGAAATGGGCACTGGTGGAGGGATGGGTATTTGATCATTGTATTACCGAAACTCAGTCACAAAGATTTGTAAATCTACAACTGTACCTCATGGTGCTTCACTAATAAAAAAAAAAAATACCAGGGGACTCTGCATAAAAGCCAAACGTTTTGCTTCTATCAAGTAGAAAGGATTCCATGTTAACATTGTGAAGTATCTCCACTTACACTAAATTACTAGAACAAGTAAGTGATTCCGGAGAAATGTTGGGATATACAAAGTAAAATAGGACCTTCGTCGCCAGTTTTTCCCTGATTTGCCCGAGGCCACCGAAGTACCTGGTGCTGAGAGAAAACTCGTTTCTCCTCCTTAGGCCACTCCCCTGTCCCGTCCCACCCTTGCGACCACACCTGAGGAATCACGCTTGGCGACAGATGTAAGGGCAGGGCTAGGGGTGGAATTTTTGGTACTGCTTTACTGCTGACACGTACATTTTATTGGGAGAAAACTCAAAACAGTCCCTGAAAAAGAAAAAGAAAAAGCAGATTTAAGCCGATGACCGGAAAGGGGACAGCCCACCGCGGACTGCATGCGCTGCAACGTGGGGGAAATTAGGCCTTTTCCAAGACAGAAGCGAGCGAGCGCCCTGTGCTTATCCAGAAAACACTCTCGGCGCTCAGACCCGAGCAGATTGCCCGGACCCCAGAGATTAATAAAACCTGCCGTCTAATCGCCACCGAGAGGGAACGGCGGGCCTATAGATAGATAGTGTCGCTGTGCAAAGTGCAAAGGTGGCGCGTAGGAGGACGAGCAGAACCTGCTTTTGGGTCCACTCCCCTGGAGCGCGCCAGCACAGCGTGGCCCCCAGGGCAATCTGCAACGCCGGTTTCAACCCGCTAGACACGGAGGGGGTCTCTTCGGTTGCAGAGGGGACCTTCCTCCGACAACGGGGGTTGGAGGTGGGGGGTCTTGTTGAGTATTGACGTGGAGTGGCTCGGATGACACAGTGCAACGTTGAATCATCAGAAACCGTCCTTGGGTGCTGAAGGAGGGCAGCGGCGTGGGGGGAGCGCAAAGGTGCGCGCGCGCGCGGCCGGCTACCTTCGGGGGGTCCCCGCATCTGCTCCGGCCACTCCCGGAGCAATCGGGCTGGGCCGCGGGTTAAACTAGCCTACACCGGGCGTAACCGGAGCCCGGCCCCGCCTCTCCACCCCGCGCACCCCAGCCCGGCCCTGCAGGTCGGGGCGGTGCCCGGGTGACTCACGGGAATCGAGGAGGGGCCCCCGGCGCCCGGCCCCCACGACGCGTCCCCGCCGGGAGCCGCCTCCCCCCGGGCCTCTTCCCTTTTGTGGCGCTGCCCGCGCTCGCGGAACACTCTGTGCCCGCATCTGTACCCCGCGCGCGCTCCTCCCGCACCCCGCGCGCTTCTCCCGTACCCTGCGCGCTCCTCCCGCACCCCGCGCCGCCGTCGAGATGCTGCGCTGCGGCCTGGCCTGCGAGCGCTGCCGGTGGATCCTGCCTCTGCTGCTGCTCAGCGCAATCGCCTTCGATATCGTGGCCCTGGCCGGCCGCGGCTGGCTGCAATCTAGCAACCACATCCAGACGTCCTCGCTCTGGTGGCGATGCGACCACGAGGGCGGCGGCGCCGGGTCGCGGGAAGATGGTTGCGAGAGCCTCATGGACTACGGTGAGTTAGTTGTCAGCCCACCCGCTAGACGCCGAAGTCCGCCGGCCTGCGCCGGGCCTGTCTTGCACCAGCGTCCTGGGAGCATTGGATCCTTGGTCCAGCGTCCGTTGTCAAAATCAATGATCCCGGGGGAAATGGGCGATGAAAAGAAAAATCTATTTAGATTTTATTTTGGGAGGGGGAAAAATATAGATCTTATTTCAATTTATAGATCAGATCTGAATGGCTAAAGCAGAAGCGACGGGAGCGGCTCAGCCCAAGCTCCAAATGGGAAGACTAGTCCTTTGTATGTTTGTGTGTTTGTAGAGCTGATCAGTTGCGGGCAAAGGTGATCTCAGTCACTGATAAGGTTTGGACCCACAATTATAAAAAAAAAGTATGATGTCTTGAAAGTCTAGAGAAATTTCTTCCCATTCACTTCCTCTTCTGGCTCTACCTGTGATTCAACGGGAGGGCCTGTGATTCAAATGTCTTAAAATTGATCGAATTCTAATTTGCACTGTAATCCTTCACCTTTAACTAAGTGAAAGCAAATCTTCCAGGAAAAGGGCCCTTTCAACCAAAGTTTTAGCAATTATGATTTCAATTCTGGAGTATATTAGATGTCCAAAGAATTCTCGTTAGCTTTTTATTTTTTTGAGTGTCTTTTTTGATTTCTGTGCGCTTAGAAAGCATATATGTTTTAATCTTATTTGAAACTACAAAAGCAGGCATATATATAGTCTACATCAGTGAAATGAAGCAGGCTTGACAAATTTAATACATTGCAGCTGGAGTTTTTGTTGCCATCATTTTTCAGCATAGAGAATACCTCATCGTGTGATTTATAAATCTACCCACCTCATTGGGGTAGGTGTGAAGAAATTGGGTGTCTATTATGATTAGCGAAATGGAGAGAGGCATGGGACCACTTAAGTCTAAACATGATCTGAATCTGTGAATGACAAATATTACTGAATGAAGCTTTACCAAATGAGTTTATGCATTTTAAAAAAGAAAGAAGGCTACCTGCCTTTCTTCAATCCCTGCCTACACCCCTGACTTCTTTCTTTCCCCACAAGTAACCCAGCCTCCCTGATTCTTTGTGTCTCTGGGGACATATGTTGGGGGTCTTGATGCTTTTTCTTATCTGCTTTGGAATTGTTTGGATGTTCCATCCTGAACTTTCACCCCAAAGGAGGTATAGTTCTCAGCAGCATGTAATAAAATGTGTATGGGTTTTCTATCTCCTTTCAAGTGTGTGGTTTTCCTCTCCTTCAAATAATAGTCACTTGCCAATTTAATTCCAGATCTTCTAGTTTTTTGTGTATTTTTTTGTGTGTTTGTTTTTAAGGGATGCCATTTCTTTGAAAGAACGGTTTCTAGCTAAAATTCACTTGAAGTTGTACTGAACTTAGCAAATCTGCTTGAACAGCTATGTTTTTAAAACAGACTTGAATGATCCGACCTCCCTACAGACTCAGACAGACCCACCTAACTAACACTCAGCAACTCCTTACATGGAAAGTGTGAGTGTTGGCCTGTGCTCTGGGGTGAGGGTGCCAGTAAGCCACATCTGCACTCTTCCTGGGACGTGATGGGGCCTGCCAGGCACAGGCCTTCTCCCCTGCTCTCTTGGGAAACAGGCACAACACAGTGGTTCTTCCTGACTTGTGGGTGAGCTCACCTTCTCAGGGTGTGGCTCTTGCAAGCTCAGACTGATAGTGCTTTGTATTTGGAAGGGAGGAGGCACGCTTGGATTCATAGGGTCATTTAAAAAATTAGATACAAATCAAAAGAGTTTATTTATTTATTTTTGTCACCACACCATGGATTCTCAGGGGACTCTGATGGCAGGGATTGAACCTGGGGAATCTTACATGCCAAGCTGTACCCCAGCCCTCCCTCCCTTCCATAAAAGCATTAATATCTTTTAAATAAGGGTGAACCGTCTCCCTCCCTTCCATAAAAGCATTAATATCTTTTAAATAAGGAAAATGCTGACTGCTTTAATTTGACCTCAAGGTTGCTTTTTGGAAAAGTTCACTTTTCCAAGTGAGTCTTAGAAAATCTAGTACTATCTTATTGATGTGGCCAAACTTGATTTTCATATATGGGTGGTGGCCTTCATGTCCCAAAGTCTTTATTCTTCTGACCTTTGCAAAGATCTAGTGGCAGTAAAGGGTGGGACATAGATTTTGCATCCAAGGTCCACTGTCAGGAGGGGTCATGGGAAAAAGACAAGAAATACAAAGTCATCAGAGACCCTATTCTCACTTTGTTGTCAAGAAGCTGCATTTGTCACACTCGCACTTGTCCCCTGTCATGCATTGTGGCTTAGTTTTGCTCTCAAGTGTGGAAGTTGTGGATACACTCTGTGGGTTGACAATTTAGGCATTGTGAGCTCTTGAGATTTTCATTTGTTTATATGAGGTTTACCTTTGCTTAAATGGAATAAGAACCTTATATACACTCTTATGTACAGACAAACATCTTGTGAAATAAGCAGTAAGGTTACTGGCTCTCATTAAAATAATTTCTCTAAGTGGGCCCCGCGAGCTACCGAGAGTATGGCAAAGCCTGACAAGCTACCTGTGACGTATATGCCAAACACAGTGACAAGAAATCTCAAAATGGAGATGTTACTGGGCCCAGTCGAGCAAATTGATGAACAACGTGAGGACAGTGTTTGGGTACTTTATTAACTTACTTAAACCATTAAAATCACCAATACATAGTAGAAAATAAATGATGCACCACTGTAGCTGTTAAAATGAAGAGTTTTTTTTAATCATAAAATTCATTTAAAAAAGAACTCCCAGCATCCACATGGCCCTCTGAGCGTTGCCAGGAATGATGCCTGAGCATAACTCATTCAAATTTCATATAATAATAAAATGCAAATTTTAATGCAGATTCAAACATACTGCTTTCCCACTACCAGCAGCTTCTTTTCTAGTTTTGAGGAAAACTGTATTGGGAGGATCCGCCATATAGATTTCAAATCCTAAGCAAGTCCCAACTTATTTGGGTGGAGTAGGATGGAGACAGGTTTGTGAGCTCATAAAGAAAGTGGAGCATCTCTATGACTTCCCTGAACTTGAACCCAGAAGTGCTGAGCCACATTTCCTTCCTTCCTTCCTTCCTTCCTTTCTTTCTTTCTTTCTTTCTTTCTTTCTTTCTTTCTTTCTTTCTTCCTTCCTTCCTTCCTTCCTTCCTTCGTTCCCTTCTTCCTTCCTTCCTTCCTTCCTTCCTTCTTTCTTTCTTTCTTTCTTTCTTTCTTTCCTTCTTTCTTTCTTTCTTTCGCCAAGGAGACCCTTTAAGAACTTTCTGAATTTTTTTTACACTAAATCAACCTTTGGTAGGTCAAAGAATTAGAGTATCACATAATGTTTTTAGGTCAGTTAGCCCCACAATTCTTATATGTACAGAAAAAAATAATAACTCCAAAATTAATGGGTTTACATTAAGCTAAAGAAATTCATTCTGAAATCATGTTTATGTAGCACTCATGGAATAAGGTATTTAAATATTATTATGCTATGACATTAAGCTTGAATAGATACCCTTTAGACTTTTGTTCACTTCCCTACATAGCAAAATTAAAAAGTTGGCCACTCTCAATTGATTTTCTTGACTTATTCCGAACTCTTGTGGGGGGTGGGGGGAGAGTTGGTGCTGGAGATCAAATTCAAGACATCATAGATGGAGTCATGTTTTGTGCCACTGAACTACATCCCTGACCCCTGAAGTTTATAGTTGAAATATATTACACTTATTTATAAAATCAGAAACTATAAAAGCCAATAATCTAGTGCAGTTTGCTCTACTTGCTGCACTTAGCAGTAATAACCTGAGAGGCTTAATCCCTTTTAGTGACCTAACTTATTATTTTTTTAAAGTGACCTAACTTGTTTGAACAGGATGAAACTCCTAGGCTGCCAACCTAGGAGAGAATGAAAACGCACCTTTTCCAACACCCACGACTAATCTGGGGCTCATTCTTTGTACTGCACCTTCATTCCGTTTCCTAGACTGTTGGTTTAAAAGTATTTCCCTTATACCAACTGCCGCTTGCTTCTCAGTGACTTCTAGTTTGCATCCTTTTCCCATCAGACAGACTTTCAAAGATCTGAAAATTCTCAGCTCACTGCTGGTTATCTTATCTCGGTTTAAGGTGCAATTTTCTGCCTTCACATCTTCCCATGTAGGCTGGTTTTCCCTCTCACACTCCAAAAGATCAGAAGGGCTGGCAAGCTTCAGGGTGGTGCAGGTGACTTTTGGGAGCAGGGAGAAGAGAGGTGCAGCCTCAGAGGATCCTACTCTCCCACTTTCTTTTCTATCCATGTCAGTCACTTAGGGAAGTTGAAGGACTGATGAAAGTCCTTGAGTGCCTGCAAGGTACGGACCTTCTCTCACTAGCTCCACTGCATCTGAGTCACGCTTGTCCTCCCCAGCAAGGGAGATGATCTCTGCCACCCCAGGGAAGCTGTGGAACTGAGGTTGCAGTGAGAAATTACTCTTTGCAGGAAAAAAAAAATCAGTCCTAATTTCTACCTGAGGTTCTTTTCAGCACCAGCCATTACCTTTGCAGAAAAGAATTCCAGGAGGAAATGAATAGCGAAATCAAATCGTTTTACTCCGAGGTGATGAGGAAGGAAAGAGAGAAACACATTCCAGGGACAACGAGAGCCTCTCCAGAGGGCAGAGAGCCCTGAATGGCTTTGGGGTTGGAGTTAGACGTGGGTACATATGAAATTGCCTTGACCTGGGGTTTTCTATAGTTCATTCCAATATTGCTGATTGGAGAGGATGGTGGCTTTATTGGGTGACGGGTTGCTCTCTGCAGGGATAACACTTTAGGTGAAATTGGCCATAGACTGCTATGATCAGTGTTTGTTTGGTGTCCCTGTGTAAAACTATACAGGAATGCAGAAAATCCATTTAGAAATGACTGACTTTGAAAAAATACTTCTTTAAAAACAGTCTACCAGAATATTTGTTTTTAAATATTAGCACTGCATTCCTTATCTTAAAAAGTTTTCATTGTTGTTATTGTTTTCACAACCCTTAGTTTGATTTATGAATTCTAAGCTGGACAATCAAGGGATTTATTTGCTTTTACTCTTTTGCTCTTTATCAGTTGATCTTGCTGATCTTTTCCCTGCCATGTTTTCCTTGTTCTATTGTGTTCTCATCTCACCCACGGAGCTGGTGGAGGGCTGCAGGTGGTGGAGGGCTGTGGAGGAGACCGTATTCTTGTGCAGAAAACTGTAAAGCACTGAAAGATTTCAGTAGGGACCCCTGTCTGGTTTGTATGTTGTTGATTTAATGCTGACTCTTTGCTTGGGATTGCAAGATTTGTGAAGTCATATTTCCTCTAACTGGATTTTTAGTGAATTTTTTTAAAAGGAGATTTGTAATGCTGCTTGTTCTTTAATAATATGGATTTCTTTGAGTGGCACTTTGAAAATAAATTTAGAGCATCATAGATTATGTATATAAAATGCCAACAGGATTGTCATTTAAGGACATGACATAGAAGAACAAAAACATTGCCAACCCGAAACAGCATCTGTTTACTTGGTGTATGGCATGTTTTTGTGGGCACTTCAGAGAACAATCATCGACTGAGAATTCTTTATGCTCTTCCTACACACACACACACACACTCACACACACACACACACACAACCACACACTCACACACCACTCCTACAAAAGGCATCGCAATGCAATCACAAATAACAATGTAAGATATGTTTGTTCTCAGAACTATCTCCCTTTAAAGAACAGAGGCCCACCTGGCATATTAGGAATAAGTGGCTTGAGAACAAGTTTGAAAATTTGCTATTTTCCATTGAGATTTGTAAATATGTTATCATTTAGACCACAGCAGAGTTGAAAGATCAAACGAGCTCTTAAAAGCATGTGAGTAAATTTGTCAATAGGAAGCTCATTCTGAGTAACCAAGTGAGATTGAAAGTATTTTGGATACTGAACTTTTCAAAATGTGATCTTGCCCCTCTGGGATAGATTATTGGGCTAGGAGGACCCAGTCCCAACACACAGGGGCTCTGTCATCATTTGAGAACAAAATAGTCATTGACATGAGCAAGCAGATGGCCTTACCTGTCATCCTTTCTCAAAAAATTTAAAATGCCGCCAGGGTTTCTGCCTTGAGTGACTCAGGGCGGGCGTTTCTACACTGAAGAATCAAGTTTGACATGTTCTTTCAAGGCAGCCTTTTTCAAGACACAATGTCTCAATTCTCCACTTTGCTGTTTGAGGGACTCAGCATTTTAAACGCACAGGGCATGAATAGAATTGACTTCAGCTTTTTAAAGTGTATGTTTATATTCATGTGCACCTCTTTCCATTAGATTAGGTGAATTGCCTTACCATTTTATTTAATTCCTTCCACGTATTAGAAACCAAGTCTATTTACCCCTCAGTGTGAATACTGGGAAAGTATTCGGAGTTATGCTGTTTGAGTTATTCTTCCTCAAGTGAGTAGGAAACATAACTTATTCCTTCGTAGAGCAACACCCTCCATTCTTCAGCTGTGCTTTAAAAACCTCCATCTGTGATTGTCCAAGTTTGGTTGCTGAAAGATGCTCCTTTAAGCAGGGTTTATGTTTTTATTGAAAACTCACATCCTGATGCGCAGTTTTCCTTTTTTTGTGTCTCCATGCTTGTACCGGTATATTGCCTTTTATTATAGTTTCCGATATGTGCACTCAGCTTTAGAGGTAACACTGTTTCTGCTGATTTGAATTTAATGGTAGGATTTAATTGAATGGAATGTTTGTATTTAACTGTAATGGAATGATTGGCAGTAGCTGTAAAAACAATAATGATGAGATTTAACATTGCCCCTGGGTCACACGCTGGAAGTGCTGCACCTGTTTTTATAAGGAGATTTAGCATGTTTCATAGCTTGTATTCACCTTTAGGGTATGTGGAAGAAATACCAGTAAAATGCAGCTACTCTTAAACTCAGATTTGTGGGTCTGAAGAGAGGCACCCAACTCTCTGTATTTATTTTTCTTGCTTTGGGGTCACACCTGCTGTGCTCCTGGGCTAGTTTTGGCTGGAGGATTGCTCGTGGTGGTGGTCTGGGGACTCTGGGTGTTGGGAAGCAAACCTGGGCCTCATGCATGCAGGACCAGTGCTGGCCCACTCAGCCACATCCTGGCCCAGCCGTTTATCATTTGACTCAGCACTTCGGACGGTTCTGACTCAGTGATCTACGGACTCAGCTTCATTCAAGATGGTCTGATCTCGTATTCTTTCTAAAATGTCTTCCCTAAATTTTTGAATTTTACCTGATGTTAAGACAAAACTTAGAAAAGAGTCTTACACACTTCACATTTTGGCTTATTTTTTTCTTTAGGGTAAGGTAAAGGTAAAGGCCCTCCCGTTGATCGTCGATTTGCTCGAGCGGGCCCAGTAACGTCTCCATTGGAGACTTTGTTGTTACTGTGTCTGGCATATCGAATACTCTCGGTAGCTTGCCGGGCTCTCCGAGAGGGGTGGAGGAATCGAACTCGGGTTGGCCATGTTGGCCGCTTGTAAGGCGAACGCCCTACCCGCTGTGCTATCACTCTCGCTCTATTTATTTATTTCAGGGGCCATACCAGTGGTACTTTGGGGACCATATACAGTGCCAAGGATCAGATTGGTCTTGGCCTCATGCAAGGCAAGCGCCACACCCTTGTACTTGCTCTTATTTCTATTTTAATATAAAACAGTTCCTGTACCTAGAGTTTTCCGTGTACCTGATATGTAAGTTTTCCATGGATCTGACAGGGAGAGCCATCAACTTTGGAGAAAAGAGAAACTTATAAATAGAAAGTGTGATCTTCTAGTGCCCTCGCAAGCTCGTCTCTAAAGGGGTAATTTGTGGGGAGAGGTGGGATTTCTGTGACGTAGGTTAAAATGAGCCCAGGTGCCCCAATCATTCATGAATTTCAAAGGAAACCTTTAAGCAGGCAAGGAACCTTGAGAAGCAAACAGAGGGATTTGGGATTGTAACAGTTTATGTGGATACAGAGAAACTGTGGCACAGGCATCAAGGAGGCAACACAGCCTCCTGGAGATACTAGAGCAAGTCAGAAGCTTCCAGAACGGGTTTTTGGCACCCCGAGGACTGGAGAATGCAGAGCTGCAGGACTCAAGCAAGAAGCAAAAGCTCTTACCTTGCCAGTGCTCCTGAAGTAAGTCCTGCTGAACCGTGGGTAACAGGAGGACTCACTGGCAGCCAGTTGGTGGCAGCGGAAGTGGATGAGTGAGGTGCAGTTGGCATCAAAGTCTCTTCCCCACCTTCCTTCTTTGACTTTGACCTGTCAAATAAATGCCAGAAGTTAAGTGAGGCTCCATTTATCAGAGAGGCAGTGGAACCAGGGCAGAGGTCATGTGACTTTAAGTTAGGAGGGCTGGTCCTCGGGAATGAATGAAGAAATGAAAGGGGAAACAAGATAGACTATCCACGCACCAGACATTTCCAGGCACGAAGAAGGAATGAAGTACAGACTCACTGCAGCATCGATGAAGCTTCCAAGAGGACTAAATGAAAGAAGACAGCCCTCAGAGGCACAGAGCATGGGATTGCTTTTGCATATAAGATCCACAACAGGCCATTTTGTCAAGAAGGACACAAGATATGGACACAGTTTAAAAACACTGACCATTGAAACTATTGTTTGCGTTGTTTTGATCCCATTCATGAATCAAAGTACATTATCATCGAGTGGAACACAGTTTCTTTGCTTTTGTTTTTCCTCAAATTTTATTCTGGCCCTTTTCAGGTCATTCTGTTTGGGATGATGGCAGTTTTGGAATTGTATATGTTGTGTCTCTCCACCTTTGTGGACACCCCAAAACGATATACTTTGAAATGGTATATTTAAAGATATGTTGATCAAATCTGGGGGAAAAAAGACTCATGTCTTGGGGCTGGAGAGATAGCACAGAGGGTAGGGCGTTTGCCTTGCACGTGGTCAACCTGGGTTTGATTCCAGCATCCCATATGGTCTCCCCAGCACTGCCAGGAGTAATCCTGAGTGCAGAGGCAGGAGTAGCCCCTGAGCATCACCGGGTGTGACCCAAAAATAAAAAAAAAAAGACTCATGTCTAGATTCAGATAGGTTTGCATGCTGAGAATTCAAACAGGATCAGCTACATGCAAGTGACCTGCCCACTTTTTAGCTCTCCAGCCCCCCTAGTCTGTGTTTTCAATGATTCTTTTTGCACAGAGGACCAGACAGTACAGAGTAATAATCTTCTTAAGAAGCATTTATCAACTGGGCGCCATAGGCCACAGGGATATTCCACGGGAACCACAGCTGAAACTTGTATAAATGGGGGCACACAGCAGAGTCTGGGGGCAAGCAGAAGGACAGCGCAGGTCACAGGAAGGGAACAAGGTTGGAAGGGGGCCATGATTAGAAAAAGGATGTGAAACTATTCTAGAAGTACTTGACATTTTCCTAAGGAGATTTTAATTTATGTTGATTTATGATTGTGTCAGGACTTGGATAAAACTTTTGAGTGCATTCATAAAGTTTAACTTTCATTTCTGAGCTAGAACGTCACCTCCAAACTGAGGGGAGGCTGCATTCCTCCGTTGTTCCACCAGCCCTTCCTATGCACTTTCTATGGAGATGCTCTGGCATTGTCCAGTGATGATCTGCCCTTCCATCCACATAGAATGAGAGGGAAATGAAAATCCCACTGATGTGTTGGACATGTCCCTCTCCCTAATGACTGTTCTTTCTTTCTTTTTCTTTACAGCATGGGGAAGGGCAGCAGCTGCCATGCTCTTCTGCGGCTTTATCATCCTGGTCATCTGCTTCATCCTCTCCTTCTTTGCCCTATGTGGACCCCAAATGCTTGTCTTCCTGAGAGTGATTGGAGGCCTCCTGGCCCTGGCTGGTAAGACTGCCTACTGATACCTTTATTCATTTCCTCTAGTGGATTTCAACTGAGTAACCAAGAAGATCGCTGATGATCACAGTTCCTGTTCTCAGAAAGTGTAACCCTCAAGGGCAAAAATTACTGAGATGTGCTGTAAGCTCTGGCTCCACTGTCCATTGCCTTCTGGGCCTTTGCAAGGAATGTGGGCCTCTCCTTCCAGTACAGAGTAGAACTCTGCATGTTGCCCTCTGTCTGGTGACTTCAGGTCAAATTCAATCCCCATACTGAGACCCAGGGCTGTCTGCCCCAGAAGTGTGTCGATTATAGTCCCTCATGATTCATGCAGGCCTCCTGGGAGTACCACATGCAGTGAAGACTTATTGAAGCAGTTTTATGTGATCTTATATCTTTGGGTCATGAAAGGATTTTCTGCAGTGTGAGGCAGGCATCTCTAGAGTGCCCAAATCAGAAAATATCTCAAAGCATCACTGAACCTATGTTGGGGGACAGGGCATTTAGTTGTAAAGTAGATGGGGATCCAAGTGAACATGTATTAGTGAAATAGAAGAACAAGGCATCTAGTACAAGAATTCTTGAAATCTTTAGCAGATACCTGGCATAAGGGAAGTTGGTGAAAGGATCAGGGCATGGCCGCAGAAGAGGATTTTGGAACCAACTGGGTTTTGGTGAGGAGGAGAAAGAGACAAGTGCCAATGGGGCAGAGTGAGCCCACAGATCTTTCCTTAAGCTACCAAATTCAAAGATTATGGAACTGAGACTGATTTGGAGGAAAGACCAGTGATCTTGTGAGTTGAGGGGCTCTGTAATTCAGTGTGAGCATGAAGAAGACCACTTGCACTTCCTGGCCTCAGGAAGGGGGCTTGCAGAATTGAGGGCAGGGAAGAGAAGAGGTGAGAGGCCCTAAAGGAGAGGAAGGAAGAGTAGCCAGTGCTGGCCTATCCCTATCCTGAATATGTAAACATATCTCTTGATTAAAGGTAAGGTTTCCTCCAGTGTTCCTTTCATTTCAAAGTGTGCCCTAAGGATATTTAAAAATCAGAAGTGGCTTGGTGTCACAAATATATGCCGAAGCTTGTTGAATCCCATCTTACTTTTTGACATTTTATAGTTCAAATTCATAAGATCCTATGAAATAAACACATATGTATGACGTCCTTTATTATGTTTTATACAGAAGGATGGATGCTGGTTTAAATCACCATTAGAAAAACACGGAAAGACATTAACATTTGTGAGACATTCCCAGTAAATGCCAAAGTCAGTAATTCTACATTGAGTTATAGTATAAAAATAATTGAGAGGAGGGATTTGAACAGACATTTCTGATGAACAACCAAAGTGTTCACCAACAGAAAAAGGATAAACTGTAGTGCATATCTATAGTGGAATATTGTTCAGCCATAAAAAGAAATAAGGTTCGATATATTCTCAAACTTGTAAGGATTAGGAAAATATTATATTGAGATATATGCAAAAGAACAGATAGTACATGATATAAAGTACCTGGACTAAGTAAATTCATAGGAATATGAAGGAAACTCAGGCTACTAGGGACTGACTAGCTTACTGGACTGACTAGCTTACTAGAGAGAGGTAAGGGAGATTTATGTTTGAATGCCCAGAATTAACAGTGGGGATATTAAAAAAGCTTTAGGAATAGGTGAAGTTGATAATTGCACAACGCTGTGCATATACTTAATGCCATCAATTGTATACATAGATTAAGATGCTTAATACTAAGTTGTTTATATTGACCATAATAAAAAGCAATCCTAGTGAAGCATGTTTATCTTAATACTAGTACATTCAATTCTAGTAATAGCCATTTTGAGCTGACCAGGTTTCAGGAATTATTGTTGTAAAGAAATTATTTTTAATTTGACTATCAACAGATACCCAGCCTTCTGTTTGACTTGTAACTCTAATTTCTCAATTAGGAACATCTACATCTTTTATAGTAATTAAAAAAATTTAAAAAAGAAAGTGACTTTAGTATAAATTTGTGAAGATAGTAGGAAAAATTAAGATGAAAGAAAAATGATAGTGAGGAATATACTTTTCCTGATGCTTTCCAGCATGCACAATCAGCTGGTTTCTCTTGGTCAAGAGTAAGTTTTTGATATGAAAAGAGTTAAAATTGTCTTTATGGAAATGGCAAAGTCCATATTAAGTTAAATTTCAGAAGATGGTGTGATGTATATATGTTGTCATTATAACTTTACAAAAGTATTCCTGTTTGTGAAAAAATTTGACTACAGTAAGAGTAGCTTTAATAAAATTATTTTTAAAGTAGTTTAAAATTATAACACAATAATTACCAATAACTGTATAAGTATAATTTATATCAAAGAGTATAGAAACCTTGATATCTTTTAACCTCCTTACACTTTCCTTAAAGCATTATTGTCCTTTCTTTGAGTTCTATCCTCATAATATTCAATAATTTTCTTTTTTCTGTCTTACGATTTACTAGGTTACCCCTTGTCCCTTTCACTAGCATTATGAGTTTAAGACTTATTTAATAGCACAAATTTTGTGGAAGTGGTAATATGTTTTGCTATATGTATATTTACTTATTCATACATGTATGAAATCATTTAATGGGATTCCCCCCCCCTTCTCTCTAGCTGTCTTCCAGATCATCTCCCTTGTAATCTACCCTGTGAAGTACACACAGACCTTCAATCTTCATCTCGATCCTGCTGTCACTTACATCTATAACTGGGCCTATGGTTTTGGCTGGGCAGCCACCATCATCCTGATTGGCTGCGCCTTCTTCTTCTGTTGCCTCCCCAACTATGAAGATGACCTGCTGGGCAATGCCAAGCCCAGATACTTCTACACGTCTGCCTAAGAGGGGGAAGTTGCTGAAGACTGTTCCTACTGCCAAAATACATCCCAGAGGAAGAAACTGTCTTCTCTAGCATACTTTAAACCTTTTTGGGGACAGTGCTTAGATACTAATTTTGGTAAAATATTTTTAAATTGTATTACAGTTTCATATTCATCTTTTCTGTTTTGTAGAGTTTATTGAGACTTATCTAACTGTAATTTGGCAATATTTCATTTGTATCCATACCATTTACACTGCCTTAATAAAATAATAGGAATGTCAAACTTACCACTTTATAAGGTAAAAAGGAGAAGGTTTCAAAGATTTATATAATCTGATCAAATCTTCCTTCAGTGCCCACAACTCTATTTTTTTTAAGCCAGATGGTATGGTCTGGGTTGTTAAGGACTAAGGGAAACATATCTAAAAATTGATTAAAATTGACCAGTGACCAAATACTCTAAAATAAATACAAAAAATGTGTGTAAGCCCTTTTCTATTTAATAAAGCAAAGTTTTCCTGAATGCATATCATGTGTGAGACTTTCCGATTAATATCTTGAACAAGTGACTCTTTGTTAAGCTCACATTAACTTGGTATGTTGTATAAAAAATATTTTTTTTCATGGCTTTGGCCTATTATAATAGTAAGGACTCCTTATGTAAGACATATTAAGATGAAATTTTCTCTTTTAAGTGGTCTGTAGGATTGGGGTATAGGGTAAACTCTATATTAATAGATATGTGCTATTTGGAGTCTATATGCTCACAACCAGAGTAAACAGGCTGGAATATAGATTGACTCTAATTTATCTGGACTGATACATAAGAGTTTTAACAAAGCATTCAGAGAGCTATGACTGTCATAAAGTTAATATGTAAACGGCGTTACAGGTAGAAATGGCTTAAATTTTCATCTCAGGTTTTACGGGGCTCTGAACATGTAGACGCAATTTCTAATAGATAAGTAACTGTAAACAAAAACTTCATTGTAATTCAAAACCTGGTCTCTTTGGTCAACTGATTTAAACTATCTAATGTTAAAACGTGCAAATAATAACATGTTATTATTATTATTTTTTACGATTTGTACTTTCATAATGGAAACCAATTCATTTTATATATCAAATAACTATTTTGTAAGTTGAAGAATAAGCAATTGATGTTTTCATTATGAATCTTTCCCAATAAACCAGGTATTCTAACTCTTGTTTCTGGTTTGGTGTTTTGGGGGATTGTTTTGAAATCTGGAAAGGGAACTTTTCTTTCTGTAAAAATATTTTTAATTTTTTTGGTTTGCAATGGTTTTTCATGAACATAATTCCAGCACCACAACCATAACCAGTGAGCACATCTCCCTCCTCCAAGGAATCCAGCCCTTCTTCTCATCCCCCCAATTCAATTGTGTAGGTCAGTTGCTCTCTTACGTTGCCTTTGGATCTTTGTTTCTACCTAGTTGTGTATCTTTAAGTCCCACACATGAGAGAGATCATTCTGAATTTGCCCCTTTCATTCTGATTGATTTCACTCATTCATGATATCCTCTAGTTCCATCCATGTTGCTGAAAATTGCATGATTTTGTTCTTTCTTAAAACTGAATAGTATTCTGTTGTGTGTATATATACACCACAACTTCTTGTTCCATTCTTCTGTAGTTGGACATTTGGGTTGTTTCCATATTTTGGCTATTGAACTAAGTGCAACAATTGAACATACTTATGCGCTTGTCATTTGTAATTAATATTTTTGTGTTTGGGGATAGATGCCAAGAAGTAGGAAGGGAATTTTTAAAATGTGCCTTTAATAAGAAAGTAAGAACATTGGATAAAATGGAAAGTGGCCCTTTCTTCATTTTCAGCGTCTTGCTCTTCTTAAGTGTTTCATCACAATTTTAATTGAGAGAGGCTAGGCCTGGACCACTTACCATGATACTCAGCCAATCAATACTAGGTCCTATGATGCAGTGGAACACCAGACCACTCCAGCTGTGTTGGGGATATTCAGGGCTTCACTGGTTATTCTTGGGAGACCATATGGTACCAGAGGTTGAATCCTCTGGGTGCATACTAGACATGTGCTGTAATTACTGTACTATCTCCTGGAACCAATAACAAGTTAAATGCATTTGAATAGATTCTCATAGCCTAGTCTTTAAACATCTTCCTCCATGAACAGTACCCTATAACAAATACCAAACAACAATTATTTGGCACAGCTATCAGAGGGAAATGGACTGTGAGATTTATGGTTAGGCTGAATGTCAGACTGTTGAACAACTTCCTCTTGAAGAGGGGACCTCCTGCACTCAGAAGAGCAGCCAGCATTCTCATCTTTCCACCATTTCCCACCTTCCTGATGGATTGATTCCCCCAACTCTCACCTTTGGTCATAGTTCATTTCTACTTTGGTGTGTTGAAAATTAAAGAGCTACTGCAGAGCAATGTGGGGGAAGATGGAGAGAGATTCATGCTCGGTGTTCACTTTTGGCCAGGGGGACCCTGCAGTGGGGTTTTCTCCCATGCTTTCAAGTTCTGCAGTGGATGTTTCTCGTCATAAGTGCAGAAGAATACAGTTTGTATGATTACAGCACCCTAGTTAAGAAAATCAAATCTGGGTCTCTCTCCTTCTCATTTCACGTAAGTCACCTCCAGGAGGCATGCCTGATATGTGGAAGCCCCACGTTTGATCTCTGGTACCACAGGTGCCAGATGAGGAAACTTAGGAAACAGCAGAAAGTGGAAAAGTCTGAAAAGAAGTGAGCAACATACCAGAGAGCTATGGGATGAGTTCAAGAGGAAAAATATATGAATTATTGGAATCTCAGAAGAATAGTAATGCAAATATAATTAAGAAACAACAGTTAAAGAAATTATCAATAAGAACTTCCCAGAGATCCAAGAGGCCTGAAAGGTCCCAGAGAAAGTAAAACCAATTAAAAATAACTCCAAGACATGTTATACTCAAAATGACAAAATCCAAAGATAGAGACAGAATATTGACAGCAGCAAGATAAAAAAAATAAAACTAATATACAAAGGAAAATCTATAAGATGTATCTATAAGATGTACAGCAGATGTATCAAATGAGCCAAAAGAATATGAAAGATTATATTACAAAAACTAAATGAAATTAATACCTCACTGAAGATACTCTATCCGGAGAGATTATCATCAGATCTGAAGGTTCAATACAGAGCTTCATGGAAAAGCAACAGCTTAGGGAATTTATAACTTTAAAACCAGTTTTTCAAGAAGCATTGAAAGAGTTCCTTTGACAGGAGAAACTTCCCATTATATGGCGTTAAGTATGGTATTTATAAAACCCAGCTCCCGGAAGAGAACAGCACAGAGTCTCCTGCCCCCGCGCCTGCCTGTCCTCACCAGGGCCCCTTGGAGGGGAGTGGGTTGAGTTTCCCTCCCCACCCCAACCAGGACTCTGGCAGCTGAAGACCTCCGGAACCAGCCACCACCATGCTGAGACCACTCTCCACACTCATGAAGGTACCAGCAGAGGAACAAAGGCATGCGGGTCCCGGGGCTGAGATCTCCAAGCCTGCTCGGATCGGCGCTCAACATCTTCCACCCAGATCCTCCATATTCTGTAGGCAGGGGTCACCAACTGGCCCCGGCGCCATGTAATCCCATCAAAGGCCAAGACTTGGAGACTATAAACCCAGCTCCCAGAAGCGACATCTTATTATCTCACTCTTACTTTGGGCAACCTGCCAAGTTACCAAAAATTACCTGCCCACATGGCAGAGTCTGGCAAACTCCCTGTGGCGTACTGAATATGCCAAATACCAGTAACAATGATGGGTCTCATTCTCCTAACCCTGAAAGAGCCTTGAATATGGCACTTTTTAAAAAGTCTCAGGGCTAGGACGAAGGAGACATTACTGGGGCCTGCTCGAGGCAATCGACGAACAACAGGATGGTCGTGATCGTGATCATGAAGTACGGCATTCACTATTGTTGCATATGACTGTCCTCTACTAGATTAAGAAAGGCTAAAAACATAGCAATCATCACAAACTTTTATTGATTTATTTTCTGATAATTCTTATTGCTGTTCTTTTAATTTTTTTGGACCAAGTAATATAAAATAAATTTGTTATATGCCTACCAAGGGATTAAAAAAAAGCTTCATTTATGACAGGGAAGATATGGTTATCACAATAAGATCCAAGCTCAAAATCAAATTTAATGCAATATATTTTAGATATGAAGGTTGAAAACTTACTTATATAAATGAGAATAGGCAGTGTACCATATTATAATAAATGATTTGATTTTCTCTATTTATGTAGATTAAAATAAAATAGCAATCAATCATTACAAATTGGCTTTTGTTGATTTATTTTCTGATTTATTTTCTGGAGCGATAGCACAGCGGTAGGGCATTCGCCTTACAAGCGGCCAACATGGCCGACCCGAGTTCGATTCCTCTGCCCCTCTTGGAGAGCCCGGTAAGCTACCGAGAGTATTCCATATGCCAAACACAGTAACAACAAAGTCTCCAATGGAGACGTTACTGGGCCTGCTCGAGCAAATCGACGATCAACAGGAGGGCCTTTATTTATTTTCTGATAATTCCATTTGCCATTTTAAAAAATTTTGTTGGAGCATATAAATGAAATAAATTTGCAGGAAATTGGCAGGAAACCTTGAGATACTGGTGAAGGGGAGGGGACATTGGTGGTGGAACTGGTGATGAAACATTGTGTGCCTGGAACAATTCTGTTATGAACAACTTTGTAAATCATGGTGTCTTCATAAAAAATGAGTATAAAAAGAAAAATAAATCTTTGGAACTGGAGCAATAGTAAGGTTAGTAGAATGCTTGCTCTGCACATGCCAACCTAGGTTTGATCCTTGGTACCCCATATGGCCCCCAAACTTACTAGGAACTATCCTTGAGTACCCCAAGGTGTGGTCCAAAACCAAAATCTGTGACAGAGGATATACATTCATAATTAACGATGTTTAAAATGCCCTCTCTGGGTCAGAGTGGTAGTACAGTAGGTAGGACATTTGCCTTGCAAATGGTTGACCTGGGTTTGACCCTGGACATCCCATATGGTCCCCTGAGTACCCTTAAGAGTAATTCCTGAGTGCAGAGCCAGGAGTAACTGGCTGTAAATCATCATGTATGACTCAAAAAGCAAAAAACAAAAACAAAAACCACCCAAACACAAAACAAAACAAACAAACACAAAAACCCCAATAAAATGCCCTTTTCTAGGGACCAGAGATTAAGACATTTGCCTTGTACTCAGCAAACCTCAGTTCACCCAACACGCAGTCACAGAGCTGGGAAGAACCCCTGAGAAAAATTGCTGCTGGGTGTAGCTTCCAACCCTAAAGAAGTTTGAAAAAAAATGCTGTTTAAAATTAGAGCTTAGAGCTTATCTAATTCAAGAAGATAATACATATTTAGAGATTAAGAAATGTAGTCTTTTCTAAGAAAACAGCTCTCAGGTGCAAGGTGCTTTATGCAGAATCAAAAGAAAATTGGTGTCAGCACCAGCAATTCAATTCAGGTCTTCTGTATCGATTTGCTTGAGCAGGCCCAGTAATGTCTCCATTGTGAGACTTCTTGTTACTGTGTTTGGCATATTGAATACTCTCGGTAGCTTGCCAGGCTCTCTGAGAGGGGCAGAGGAATCGAACCTGGCTTGGCAGGGCTGGCTTTGTGCAAGGCAAACTCCCTACCACTGTGCTATCACAGAGCCAGACCGCGGACCCTACAAGGTCTAGAGAGTGTGAATTCTTGTTTTTTAAATTTTCCTCATCCAACATTTTTCTGTCCTCAATAAAACGCTATACCCCAGAGGCATACATAGGGAAAATGGAGCTTTCTGGGATTAATGAGCTGCTTTTACAGAAGTATTTCAACTTGAAACATTTGTGATAGAGACACACTAACCACAGATACTGTGACTAAAATGTCGCACTTCTTGTGACCCTACTTCAAATGTAGAGGTCCTCCATTCCTTGGTTCCCATTCATGGGGATGGAAACCTTAATGATATAAGCAAAGCAGGACAATTCCAGAGAATTCAAGAATGTAATGAAGCATTTGGCTGCAGAACTATCTGAAGACGGCGCATTGCCCAAGATTTCTCATGGTAAAGCTGAGGTCGTTTTTGGCTCTGTAATTATATGAAGAGGCCCCACCCTTTAAATAAGCAGTTGTAGGTTCTCAACCAATTATCTCACACTCAACACAGTAAGTCATCAGATATGCCCAGTGCTATTTACCATTGAACGAAACAAAGAGGTAATATGTCAAGGTCTTTGTGTTGTCACACAAGATACCTATGAAGTGTAATTATTTTTTACTTCAAAATCATATATTATAGGACTGACAAAATCCAAGAGGCTTTCCCCATATAAGGAAGAGAAAACAAAGGAAAAATAGAGTCGTGATCATGTAATTAGATTGTTCATTGCTACAAACTCCCATTGAAAGTCCTGTGGATACAATAAACTCAAATACTGAATGGAGTAGCTCGCTCTTGGAAAGGGTATCATTGAGCCTCATCCCAATGTTGATGCTGATAGTTTTGCAGGTTCAGGCCATTACTGTCCTGTTGGTCTCATAGCTTCATCTGCAAGTGGATTGTAAACGACCCTAAACTTTCCCTTTCAAATTCTCTGAATATTTGCGTATCTATCTGCTCTTTTATTAATTTGCTCAAACGTTTTAAAGAAAGAAGTGAAAAAGTGATGCTATATTTATTATACAAATATTTTAAGGCAATTTTTCACAACCAAAACGGTGATTCACATCCTAAATTGTAATAAAATTTTTTATTCAAAAATGAATGAGTATTCTTTTAGCTGGAATAACTACTAAATCAGTGCACATTAACTCTATCATGAGCATCAATAACCCTAAAGCTAGAAGAAAGGTGTTATGTATTTATATTACTCTAGAGTTCCATTCCAGGCTACCCTATTAGAATAATAACTGACCAGTAGAGGGGAAACAATGTAGAAAAATAAATATCAAAAGGAAATAAATTCACAACAAACGAGCGGTCTATCAGTTCATCAGAGACCTCATTAAGTTTCTGAAGATGGGCCCAGAGATGGTTCAGTGGCAAACATACCTGCCTTGTAAGCATGAGGCTGTGAGTTCCAACCCCTGTGCCACCTCTACATCCGGCTCAATCTGGGATGGTTCTTTGGGTTTTCCTACCCTGCAACAGAATCTCTCTCTCCAAAGCATTTATGCGGGGCATCACAATTCAATTGTGTGAGTGTGACCCTCAGTGAACCCTGCAACTAAAGATAGGTGAGCACCCTGGCAGGGTGTGACTCCCTGTCCTGCAATGAGCATGTGTGTGAGCACAAGAACACAGCCACAGATGAGCATTGACCAAAGATATGTGGGCAGTCTAGGGAGGACACGAGTGCGCATGTGCAGTGACCGCCTGTAGCAAGCACGGCTGTCAAGCCCCACAGCTTAGATGGCATTCAACCTGCAATCACCACAGTGAGATCCACACTAGAGAGGAGAGAGGCGGGGGGCGGGGAGAGGGGAATTCCAGAATATGAAAAAATGAGTGACATTGTCAAGAGCTCAGTCAGGCCACTCCCCAGAATAGACTCGAGTTGGGAAAGTAACAGCCGTGCTGCTTGATAAGTGCCAAAGCGTTGCCAAGCCTGGAGTTGGCAGGAAAAGAGGAATGGGAAAGGAGGGGTGTGTAAATGGAGGGGACTTGTTAGAAATTACCCCATGAGGAGTGTGACAGATGGCCAGACCTTCCTTCATCCCAAACCCAAAGTTACAGAGTAGAACATGCTGCCTACAGAGTTTGGTTCACCAGATGACAAAACCGAAAATGGTGATCCTAGTGGGTAAAAAGCATATCTGTTCTAAGAGCTGCCCTGTGCTAACTCTGCTGACTAATCCTCACCTAAACCCTCTGATACTTATTCATCATTTTTGATGATAGGTAGAGAAAACAGGGAAATAAAGTTGCTTTCTTGAGGTCAGATGGGTAGAAGCAACCAGCAGGAATCAGCAAATATGCAGTGAAGGGTTGCAGAGATAGTACAAGGCTTGAAGGTTCTTATCTTGAATGCTGAGACCCCAGTTCCTTCTTTGACACTGCCTGTGGTCCCCTGAGCCCCACCAGGAGTTAACCCTGAGAGCAGAACCAGGCGGCATAAGCCCCTTACCCTACTCCTAGCAGTGCTGGTGTGGCTGAAATCTTCACCCACAGAGAAGCCACACACTGGTGGTGTGGTCTGCGGAAGGTTTTCCTCCCCTTCTGCTGGTGCCAGAGAATTCTCAGCCTCTTTGCTTGACCTGGCAATAGGGTCTTGCCTTGATCATGGCTATGAGAGGCATTTTCTTTCACTTTTGTCTTTTGACTTCTTTTTTAGAGTTGGAAATATCTGTACAAAGTATAGATATTCATGATTGGGTTTCAGGTGTACTTCAAACTTTGTTTCTAATTTGGTTTTTTCCACTTTCAACAGTCTGAGTATCTCTGACCTCAAACTGCAATTCTTTTCTGGGTATCCAATGATACCCAGTTCCAACACCAATCCTTTCACCAGTGTTCACTACCCACCATGAATGTCCCCAGTTTTCTGCCCAGTGCCTAAGTAGAGGGGTATTTTCTAATGGATAATCTGGCATTCAAGAAAGTGGAGCCAGAGTCTTTGTGTATTGGGTGGCTTGTGGTCAGGAATCATGGTTCTCAGGGACCATTGGAGAAGAGAGGCAGCCCAAGGCAGTGACTAGTGACACAGTACCTTAGAGTCTGTGCATCTCCTGAACAGTGTTGGAGAAACCGTTTTCATTGCTTTGGAGTGAGTTTTCATTCTGGATTGGTTTCTTTTGGACCACTCTGTAATTGGACCATGTGAACCATTACTTCAAAAGCAGTGAGAAACTAGCTATTTTCTGAGTCATCCCAGTCTGTGCTTGAAAGTACAATCTTGAGAGAGTGACTGGAAGGAGAGGGTCTCTGAGATAAACTCAGAAGTCTCAGAATTTCTCATTTAAAATTTTTTTGGTTTTGGGGGCCCCACTCGAAGGTACTCAAAGGCTACTCCGAGCTCTGCAGTTGTAGGGGAGGTGGAACCATGGAACCATGTAGTGCAGGGATTGAAACTGGCCCTCCCCAACCCTCTCCCCCAAGGCTGCATTCCCCACTCTCACCCCAAGGCTATATTCCAATCCTTGAGCTGTCTCTCCTGCTACTCTGTATGGATTATTCTTGATCAGACATAGAAATTGATAGACTTGATAAATTGATAGAAACACAAAATTTCATCATCGTGTTTAAACCATTTCACTCTCTGCTCTAAACAGAGGAAAGTGAATGGATAGCCCCCCTTTTTTTTTTTAATTTTATTAGTGAAACACCATGAGGTACAGTTGTAGACTTACAAATTTTTGTGCTTGGACTTCAATTATACAATGTTCGAATACCCATCCCTCCACCAGTGCCCATTTTCCACCACCACTGATCCCAGTATCCCTCCCACACCTCATCTCCCCCTATCCCACCCTGCCTCTGTGGCAGGGCATTCCCTTTTGTTCTCTCTCTCTCCTTTTGGGTTCTGTGGTTTGCAAAAGAGGCATTGAGTGGAAATTATGTTCGGTCTACAGTCTATTTTCAGCATGCATCTCCCATCCTGGGAGGAACCTCCCAACACCCTTTACCTGATGCTCCCTTCTCTATCTGAGCTGCTTTTCCCCCTAGCATGTGCAGCTGGCCTCCAAGCCATGGAGTGAAACTCCTGGTACTTATCTTGGATAGCCCCTTGTTTTAAAAATATTTTCTACAAAGATTTAAAGTGACATAGAGCTATGCTTTTATAAATATAAAAATACTTTAAATTATAAGCTTCAAAATTTGACCCTCCCCCTGCACTAATTTCCAAATAAAATAGGGTAAATATGAAGGAAGCTTGTAAAATTTGAAGAAGAATCTTGTTCTCTTAATTTTATTTCTTTAATTTTGGTGGGGGGGGTGGTTTTGAGGCAACACCTGATGGTATTCAGGGGTTACTCTTGGCAGTACTCAGAGCTGGGACCAAACTTGCAGCTCTTGCATGCAAAGGCATGTGCTCTAGTTTTTGAGCTAGCTCTCTAGCCCTTCACCTTGATTTTAGGAGGATGGGGCATTTAAACTTTTGTTTATTGAACCTCATAGGGGCTAATCCAGGCTCAGTGCTCAAGGACTGCTCCCAACAGTGTTTGGTGGATCACAAGGCTGTCAAACCCAAGACCTCCAACACACAAGGCAAATACTTTCAGCTAAGCCAACCTGGCAGACCACTAAACATTCTTAATCATCCTCTAATACTTACTTCCTCTCTGGAGAAATAAATTCAAACCACAAAATAGATTCAAAGAGTTTGGATATCAAAATCTCTATGAATAGAGGACAACTCTGAACTAATGTATTCTCTACCTTTAGGCAGTTTGTGTCATTCAAGTAGTTGCCAGTGCTTCTACCAGGAGCAGATTGCGCTGGGAAGTTGGGTTGAAGAAATTCCATTCCCATTCCTTCTCTCCTGCTTCTTTCCCTCTGTCTGCCACAGCAGACTGAACATATCCATTTGCAGTAGTATATTCAGAACAGATTAGTGGCACTCAAAGATTGCTTTATCTTTTCTCTGTAGAGAGGTTTCCGATTTTAGAAGTCCTGAAAGCATGTCAGTTGATAAAAGGAGCCCTTTGCTTTTGGGGGAAAACTTTTCCATGAGCAGGACTTGCTTAGCCAAACATACCAGGATGTTTTGTTCCTGGATTTCACTATCTGATAAAGTATCTGGGTGGGGTAGAAGCAAGAAGAACAGGTATAGGAAAATATAGCCAATAGGAAAAATGAAAACTTCAGATACATAAGTCAATCTTTTAAATAATTTGATCACTTTTATGGTTTTTCAACAGAATATTAACAGGTCGTAGGAATCCAGTGTTGAGCTATGAAATTTATTTCACCTATACAATACATAATTAAGAAAAATTTCAATGTCAGATCCTGTCATGTTAATGGTGTTTTGTTTGTGTTATCCAGTGTAATATGCTGCACAATTAATTGATCACAGTTATTTACCCATTTTTGCTGAAGAGTTAAAGAATAACTCAGAAGTGTGTGTGTGTGTGTGTGTGTGTGTGTGTGTGTGTGTGTTTAAAGGTAGTACTCTGGCAAAAAATTGGAATTCTATTGATTTAATGGCATATTCTTTTGACAAGGAGTCATCAGAGTTAGTCTTAGTGATAAAGAGACACCAAACAACCATAATAGAAGGTTGTATAATAATAATTGTTTACCCAGCCAGTTTTTCCAGCACAAAGATTCAAGCTAATTAACATATTATTATCAACTTTTTGGGAGAATAAGTTAGGGTTTTTTGTTTGTTTTTGTTTGGGGATATACCTGGAGATGCTCATGGGTTTCACCTAGTTCTATACTCAGGGGTTATTCCTGGGGGCTCAGGAATGACCTTGAGATACCTGAAAGGTCTGGGATGGCGCCAAGGAAAGGAAAATACAGAGTCCAAAAAAAGAATTTGGTTGAAATGTGGTTTGTTGAAAATAGAGCACTCCTGGGTAGACCTCATAAGCCTCCAGAGAGGCTCATTGCACCCACCTGTGTTTTAGGGGGGGTTATATTGAAGGAAAGGAGGCCTATGGCTGGGAATGTGCAGTTACCTCAGAACCAGATCCTGTTTCTGCCTGGTCGGGGTGGGCTGGCTGTAGGTAATCTTTTGGTATGGGTTCCAGAAATCTCTGGGGCAGTGGCAGAACTGCATATGCTCAGTATCTTTCTCTGAGCTGACCTAACAGTACCGACACCAAATCCAGGCCTCCCATTCCTGAACACAGATGCAAAGCATGTGCTCCCACCCATTGAGCTTTCTCTAGTCTCAAATTTTCTTCTATCAGACTCAGATACACAAGCACATCTTTGCCAGGGTGAACATATGTCCCATCCTCCAACTTATATCTTTAAAGGGAAAACCCAACATTCAGCAACATCACCAATTAGATGCCAGGCAAAGTCAAATCCCATTTATTTTTCTATTTGCACCTAACAACGCAAAGGAAAATGTGACACACTGAAGGGAAGGGAAGGCCACACTGAAGGTCCTTAGCTCCCAAATCCACTTCTGACCCCAGTAATTACATAGATGAATGATCCACTTGCAGTTGCAACTGGCTAACTCTTGACCTCATCAGCTGGTGGGTCCAGGGGCATTCTCTGGGTGAGTGTTCTCTCCCACACTGGTTCCCTGTGCTGTGGGGCCTCCAAATTGGCTGAGGAAAGGAAAGCATGGTGAGCAGAAAGCCTTGGCTAGTGAAAAGCCTTTATAGCCTTCCTCCCATAAGCAGTAAGGGGAAAACGTGCTAGTCATTTGCATTCTTGAACACAATCGGTTTCTGTTAGAAGGACCAGGGAAGCCTCAGTGGTTCAGGCACCTGCCCTGCAAGTTTGAAGCAAGGAGTTTGGTCCCCGATCATGCCCCCACATGGTCAAATATGACTCCAGTGTCCTACAAGCTTAAGGACAATTCCAGAAGCTTTGCTGTTTGGGATCCTCAACACCCCATCAGGATGTGTGCAATGACATGGTTTCATCTTGAGGACCTGCAAACTAATGTGTGTAACTGCCATCCTCATCAACACCCACAACAAAGGGGAGGGAAGGAGTCAGGAAGAAAATGAAGGAAGAGGGTTAAAAGGTTTTCAGAGTGGATGGCTATATTTCCCCAGGACTGCTTTTGGAAACAAAGAAGTTGGAGAACAGTCAATGCAAGCAACAGCTTGCTTCTGTAGTGTTGTTTTCAACTGGTTGCCATGAACAAAACTCTGTTTGGGGCCCTCTGTTTATTTTGGCAGGTGAACCACCTAATCTTCCCTTCTACCTGGGGGTGAATGAGTCATCTTAGCTGCATGAGTTAAGACTGTCAGGTAAGGCGTACACTAGGTCTACATTCAAAACACAGAAGTTTCTCTTGAAACATATTTTTCTTTAAACAAAGAAGTACTTTTGTGAGTGTGTGTGGGGTGCAGGGGTAGTGGAGGAATGAAGGAGGGGAGAGAAGGGCAAAATAAACATCCTCTAAAAAGCTTCCTAAGATTTATGGTTTTTTGCCAAGTAGACAGGTTCAGCATAGTCTTGTTCAGAGCCAGATGGCTAGTACAGGGGATAAGGTGTTGCTTTGCGAGGTGCCAAGCCCAGTTCAAGCTCCTGTACTACATATGATTTCCTCAGGACTACAGAGCCAGGAATAGCCCCTGAGCACCACTGGGTGTGGCCTCAAACGCAAAATAAATCAAAGCAAGCAAGTCTTGTTCTTTGCAGAAATGAACTGAGAGGACTGCTTACTTTTTAAAGAAATTCTACAAAAGCCTTAAAGGACTTTGTGTAAAGCGAGTGTTGTCAAATAGAGTGAAGGCTAGAGCGATAGCACAGCGGTAGGGCGTTTGCCTTGCACGCCGCCAACATGGCTGACCCGAGTTCGATTCCTCCGCCCCTCTCGGAGAGCCCAGCAAGCTACCGAGAGTATCTCGCCCGCACGGCAGAGCCTGGCAAGCTCCTCGTGACGTATTCGATATGCCAAACACAGTAACAACAAAGTCTCCAATGGAGACGTTACTGGGCCTGCTCGAGCAAATATTTTTAAAATTTTTTTTGTGTGATTAAGGTACTGTCATTGACACCTAATAGTCTCAGATCAATATCTAATAGTCTCAGATAAAGATGAGAGACCAGATGTTTTCCTGAGGAAAGCATGAAAAAGCATCAAAGAAAGATTCTTGTTCAGCTGTAAATAGATAATACTAAAAATATTTTACTACCAAGAAGTGGAATTGCTGAGTCAAATAAAAGCTCAATTCTTAGGTTTTTGAGAAGTATTCATATTATTTTTCAAAAGGGATGGACGGGTTTGCAGATAATTTATTTAAAAGGAGATCTCAAAAATTACAAATAAAGTAATGAAAAAATAAGATAGCTTAAAAAAAATAAACCAATGTAGTGTATAGCCAGACCAAAGCAACTGGTGGCTAATTTTACTGGAGTTCTCTGAGGAACTGGGCAGAATGCACTTCAAAATGTTCAACTAGAGGATAAGGAGGTTCATCTATTTCTGCAATGATTGCTCTCTTTGGTTGCTGAGTTTTGCCGCTGTGGGTAAACCCATGCATGTCTGAGCTGCCCCACCTATGGGCTGAGCAAGTTCCCATGGCGCCAGGTAAAGCTCAGGCCAAGAGGCAAAAGACGGGTGCTTAGGGAGGAGAACTGCCAATGCGACAGGCACCTTTCTGATGTAGTACAAGTTAAATTAGGTGAATTGTGGAGACACAGGTAGGACTTCCGCAATGCTGCTAAAGCTCCATGCCCCTCACTGAGTGGACACTGACTTTGGTGCTTCAAAAGAATCGTGGGCTAGAATCTCAAAGCAGAATTTAAAGTGGTATGATCAGCAAAATAAGTTCCCATCCCTGTCGCCATAACTGCAGCTGTTGCTGAAGTTTTAATTGCTGTTTTGTAACATTGACTGTAAATCTCATGATGATCAGGGTCAATTGTAGCCAAGCTATGGGCTCTGATTATTGGGCAGATGGATTTAGCTGTAGGAGGAACCCAAATTGACCTATGACATGAACATAGGTCGACTCTATTTATGTCTCTGAGGAGAAGCACACTCCCACCCCCAGAATCCAAGAGTATAAATTCTGCAGAGTCAACATTTTCTACTAGGCAAGGCACAAATACCTTAAATAAGAGGCCTACGGGACTGGGGACTGATCCCACCATGAGAAGTCTGTGAGCGAAGTCTACAAAAGGCTGTTGTAATACCCTATCTAATATAGTCTGCATGAGGCAGTGTATGGAAAGACCAGTGGGTCCCATGGTCACGTGTTCATTGTTAACTCTGGCTTCCATTGGCATGTTCTATAGGATCTTGTGTCAGTAAATAGTCATCTATGTAAGACCTTGAATAATGGGGTTTAAAGAATTACTGCAGCCAGGGAAGGAAAATGGGTGAATTACTCTCCCCTCCAAGAAACCATGGTCCTCTGAAAACAACTTGTCTTTAAGTGGATAAATTTGGCAGTTGTGGGGAGGGTCATACCTAGAAGTGTTCAGGGGCTACTTCTGGCTCTGTGCTAGGATTTACTCCTGCTTGGGAACCTTGTGGGGCTGAGAATCAAACCTCAGGGACCCTACATGCAAAGCCTACACGTGAGTCCTCTGAGCCATCTCTCAGCATAGTAGTTAATTTTTTTTAGGGTATTACTTTGCACCAAGACATCTCTCCATCCAGAACCCCCAAATTTGTTCCCTTATATATTCCCTTGGCACCTACTAAACATATTAGTCAGACCTTCGACATTTTTGGTACATAAATCATTTCTTCCTGTAGCACCAGGAAGAAATGATTTACTTTCCCTTTGGGGGATATTATAAAACCTCATTCCATGTACTAGTCTGGAAAAGATGAAGGGGGAGCCACGAAGAGGTGCTTATAACTTGTGCCACATCCACCTCAAATAAGACTTTGCTCAAAACAACAGGAAGGTAATTCCTACCGCTAAAAGAAGTGAGAGGAAATATTCTCCCAGGTTAGACAGAACTTTCTACCCAAGTGTGCCCATACCAAGTCTTCTGGTCAGTTTTCCTATCAGGGCTAATTTTTAGCCCCAAATACCTCCAATGATTATGCTTTCTTCTTTAAGTTCTTATTATATATATATATGTATATATATTATATGCATATAATCCAGAGACTATAAAACCAAGCTCCTGGAGGAGAACAATGGAAAGTCTCCTGCCCCTGTGCCTGGTTGTCCTCTCTGAGGTCCCTTGGAGGGCAGGTTGAGTTTCCCTCTCTGCCCTGAGCAGAGCCCCAGCAGCTTAAGATCTCCGGGACCCAGCCACAGCCATGCTGAGACCACTCTCCACAAGCAAGGATGAGCCTCATACATGAAGGAACCAGCAGAGGAACCCAGGTGTGTGGGACCCAGGGTTGAGATCTCCAAGCATGCTTGGATCGGGACTGGGCCTCCTCCACCCAGACCCCCCATCTTCCAGTAGCTAGACAGTTACACCCACCAACTGTTGTATAACCCCATCAACGGCCAATCCAGAGACTATAAAACGAAGCTCCCAGAAGCATGTGGCCGCATTTGCGGCCTGCGACCTCTTACTGTCTAGTTCTCGCTCTCAGAGAACTCAGCAGGCTACTGAGAGTATCTTGCCCGCCTATATTCCTGACTTGGAACACCAGTAAAGGTGATTAGAGGCTGCCCTAAAAGCCCCCATCCCTCTCAGAGAGTCCGGCAAGCTACTGAGAGTATCCCGCCCACATGGCAGAGCCTGGCAAGGTACCGTGGTGTACTCGATATGCCAAAAACAGTAACAATGATGGTTCTCATTCCCCTGACACTGAAAGAGCCCCCAATATGTCATCAGGCTACACTAGCACATGGCAGGGACGAATGGAGACATTACTGGTGTCCGTTTGAGCAAATCAATGAACAATGGGGTAAGAGTAATAGTGAAAATGCATATATATATATATATATCTCACAACTGAAAATATATATATATTTTTTTCTTTTTGGATCACACCTAGAGATACTCAGGGGTTATTCCTGGCTCTGCACTCAGGAATTACTCCTGGTGGTGCTTGGGGGACCATATAGGATGTTGGGGATCTAATTTGGGTTTGCTGAATGCATGGTAAACACCCTACCCACTGCTCCTGCCCAGTTCTGTTATCTTTATATCAGACCCTAAAATAGGTTTTCAACAATTTGTCCTGAAGATGAAGTAGATGAGAAGCTCTTAAAAAGCTTCATGAGCTTCTCACTTTTACACTGTGCCAGAGAAAGCTGATTTACTGGAGAATTTTATTCACTTTTTTCTGCTAACATTTCTACAACCCTTATCATTATCATTGTTTGCATGTTTCTCAGATACTCCAGAGATCATGTAAACCACTGCTTCCTCTTTCAGTCTAACCCACAAATGGGAATATTTTAGTAAATGTGGTGTTCTAGATTGCCAGGGGTTATCACACCTGCACTAACCATCACCCACGCATCTCCAGTTGTCAGCTGGCTGGGCAAACCCATTGCAGACTCCATTCTGAGATGACTTCCAGTACCTCTTGTCTTAGTCTGAAGAACTAGGGACAGGATTTCAACTTAGAGATCCACGAAATTTCAATGAGGAAGTAAGGAAAGTGATGTAGGGAAATGAGAGGTGACCCAGTGATATGGACATTAATGCTATTTCTGCTGGTTATTGTAATATACAACCAGGACATAGTCTTACTATGTACTGTGTAAGTAATCATGCAGAACCATCCCATGAGAAATGCAGAAGGCAGAGTGGTTATAAATGACTCTGGTCTCAATGATTGACAATTCTCTTTGGCCATAACATCAACATTCAGAGAAGTCCTAAGCTGGTCAATTCCTTAGGCAAAGAGGGAGTCAGAGTTACTTAAAGGCTCATGGGAAATTCTGTTGCAGGGGGGTTTCAAAAGCATCTGCTACCCATTTATCTATCATTATTTAGTAAACCTCTGCTAAAGAAATTAGGAAATACTGCTCTGAATTCCTCACCCAGTTCACTTCCATTGCTTCTCATAGCCTGTGGAATTCAAGTGCAGTTCAATAGAAAAACCCCTTCATGCTCTAGCTGTTTTTCTAGGCTCAGGTCTTGATAGTGACTCCTCTCTCATAAGCTGCTTTACCACACATGACATACACTCCGCTAAATTCTTCTTTCTTCCCATGACCTTGACTGCCTTCTGGCAGTTTCCTGGCACTCTACGTCTCTTTGCTAGCCAACTCATTGGCTCTGCCAGGAATGACCTTTTGTAAACTGGCTCTGCCTATCAAAGACATTTCAGTATAGTGATGGTGATTGTTTAACACTGACTGTACTTGATACTTTTGAGTTAAATCTTTAGACTGATTAAAGAAGAAAATGGGGGAAAGGGAGTGGCAGGAGGGATACGGGAAATATTAGGGTGGGAAACTGATGGAGGGATGGGTGTTGGAACATTGTATGTCTGAAACTCAATCATGAAAGCTTTGTAACTGTATCTCACCATGACACAGTGATTCAACAAAAAATGGTAAAATTACTGTTATATATATATATATATACTTTCCATAATAAAATATACAAAAAATGCGGGACCCCTTCCCCCATCCACAATTCCAGCCTATCATTATTTAGATAAAGCAGCACACTTCCTAGAAACCAGCTCTCCAAATGAAAGGATTTTTCTTTCTGCATCGTGTTTTTTTTATCTGATATCACAGGGGTTCTCAGTCTGTGACAGTTACTTTTATGTGGTTATTGGACTGTACTACAAGATGTTCAAATATTTTGTTAAACATTATTCTAGGTGTATCTGTAAGAATATTTCTGTAACAGATGAACATTTTAATGGTCGAATGAGTTAAGCACATTGACCTCCACAAAGGACAAGGGCTTATCCATTCTGCCCAAGGTTGAGAAAGAAAGAAATGGCCATATCTCATTGATTTTATTCTAGCCGAGAAACCGTAGAATATTGGTTTTTTGCTGTATTTAAACTTGGTATAAATTTCAATATGAGTCTACATTCAAAGGAAGGAAAAGACTAATATCCTAGAATCAGAATTAATGTCCAAGAATTAAAGGAACTGATGGTGCAAATTTCAATATGAGTTTATTGGTTTTTCTGCATCTCAGGCCTTTGAACTCAAACCACAAGAAAGTATTGTTTTTTCTGTGTCTCCAACTTACCCACTGCTGCTCGTGGAACACATCATCCTTTCTGTGTGAGCCAATTCCTCATTCTATACATCTCTAATTCTCTCTCTCTCTCTCTCTCTCTCTCTCTCTCTCTCTCTCTCTCCCCATCCCTCTCTCTGTCTCTCTTTCTCTCTCTATCCATATACATTTGTTTCAGTTTCTTTGGAGTAACCAAACTAGTAGGTCATCCCCTGTGTTCTTACAAAAACTTTTCCCAGTGAAGACAAATTCAAAGGCTGGCAAAAAACATAATGTTGTCCCAATTTTGTCAAATCCTCTTAGACGTACAGTTTCTGTTCACTGCTTGCCCAACCTGCCCCTGTCTACCTAGCAACCTGACTCCTGTTTCATTCCTGCCTCCATCCGGGTGTTGAATGAGATGTCTTTAGGCTCATAACAGTATTTCAAAGAGTACCAATAATCTCACGGTGTTCATGATCTTTGAGGATAATCTGGGGCAGGACTGGGAAGTAATACTGAGAGCAGCTTTCTATCATCTTAAGCACTCAGGGCTTGTCTATTTTCACCCTTTCAGATTCTCCCCAAAATATCTTAATTCTTTCACAGTCTCCAGATTTTTGTATCTCATTTTCCTAAATCTCTAGAATGAGGCAGCATTCCCTCGAGATTCCCCAAATCATTCCTTCACCTGTCACTGAAAATGTATGAAGCAAAATGGTACCATGATGCCAAGCATAATCTGGATGGATCAGTTACTTAGACTCATTCCCAGTGGTGCTATATGCACCAAGGTTGTAATATCTTTAATATTTTATTTATAGTTATGAAATGGGATATATTATATAAATATTTAATCTGTAAGTTTTAGAAGAACTCAACACTGTATCTGATACACACTGAGTGTTTATGAAATTAGAGCTATGGGGGCTGGAGTTATAGCACAGTGGGTAGGGAATTTGTCTTGCACATGACTGACCCAGGTTCAATTCCCAGCACTCATTTGGTTCCCCGAGCACACCAGGAGTAATTCCTGAGTGCAGGAGCCAGAAGTGAGTGACCCCTGTGCATTTCTGGGTGTGACCCAAAAAGCAAAAAAAAAAATTAGAGCTATTGATACTTGATAAAGGGGAAATATTTTTAAGTATATTTTTGCATAATTTCCCCCATGTACCTTATTATACTAGGTCTTTCTTTAGGTTAAGAACAGGAATCAGGGTAGAAATTGAAGTGAAATATAGAGGAAGGTTAACATGGAGGAGTGTATGTGAGTCCTTGCCCCCTCAAAGAGACGTTGTAAATACCAAAGTAAAGAAAGAATTGTTTAAATCCCAAAGCTGACAGTTTTTAATATCCTAACCTCATAAGTTAGTCTAAGTTGAAGAGGAAAGGGAAATTTTATATTCTAAAGGTTCCTCTCCCATATCCAGAACGAAGTACCTCTGCATGCTTAAATTCAATTGATAGCACAGGGATCCAAGAGCATTGCTAGGAGCCAAGAGTAGCTTCTAAGCACTCCCCAAGTAATAATAAAGTACAACATTTATTACAAAATATGGGGTTAGGAATATGGCTCAGCATTGAGCCACCTGTGTATGAGGCCCTAGGCTCTGGCACTAGAAGTGAAAAAGGGAAAAAGAGAATGGGACAAAAGAAAAATAAAATAGCCCAACGCATAAAGATACTGAGATTCAGAAATTGAGATTATAATTGCCAAAGAAATAAAAGATATTTAACTATCTTAATTTGAAGATAATTACTGAACAAGGATAAACTCTGCCCTGCTTTCTAGGTGAGCAAAATCAGAAGCCTTGACAATACTTAATTAACTCTTTGAGTCTGGTCATATTGCTCAGAAGTTGCTGGTGAGAGTGTAACAAACTCAGTGATTTGGAAGAAACACTTTAGTGTGCTAATTAATTGGAAAGTGTGCATATTCTGTAACTAGCAATTCAAATTTAGGGTTAATATCTTAGAGAAATATATAGACATCATCCTCCCAATCAGGTAAAGACATCTTTGCTAAAAAAATTCTGTAATAAGTAAAAATTTGCAATTTAAATGTTCACTAATAAGAAATACATTTTAGATACATAAGGTTGAAATAATTATAGAATACTTTACAGGTATTATTTTTTAGTTGTTTCTACTTGTATTTCTCTCTATTCCAAATAACATATCTCTTCAAAAATTATGAACTTTAAATTCACCTCTGACTCAGGAAAATAAAGAAAACAAATCTTTTCCATCCATTTCACTCACCCCTACAAACACAGGTACAGGGGGTATGGTGTCGCCAGCTGGTCAATCTGTACCTGTCAGGTGAGTGCATCAAGAGCCTGACGACATCTTCAGACTTCCAGATACCCCAAAATTGCTGTTGTGCCTTTGGCTAGACTCCAAAAACTTGGGGTAAAATTTACCAAGAAAGTAAACGGCCAAAAGTTAGGTATGTGGGAGACACACCCACAAACCACCTCCGGCTCAGCTATATAATTGGAGGCAAGGCCTCTCTGGTTCCTGATTGAACTGCTTAATGGCCATGATCCCAGAGACTCGAGACCAATCTCAGAACCCAGCGGCTTTTGGCAGAGATGCATCTGGTCCCCGCAATGAGTTATTGGCGCTGGACCACCCCAGGGGGGAAAGGGTGCTGTCCCTCCGCCTGCTCCTACTTGGTGGCTTGGTGGCTGCCATCCTCCAGAGGCCATTGGACAGTCAGGTTTGGGCCCTCAGTGATGAGACACGTGGGACTTCACGGGATGGGGGTGGAGCTGGTCCTTTCCTCCCCACTCCAACAAGACCCCAAGTTATACCCACAAACAGCCTCTCTAGCTCCTGATCAAGCTGCTTAATGACCATGATCTCAGAGACTCAGAAACAAATCTTGGAACCCAGTGGCTTTTGGTAGAAATGCATCTGGTCCCTGCAGTAGGTACCTGTGCTGGGCTACCCCAGGTGGGAATAGGTTTTGTGCCTTGGCCTGTTCCCTCTGGTGGCTTGGTGGCTGCCATCCTCCAGAGGTCATTGGATGGTCAGGTTTCGGCTCTCACTAATGAGACACACGGGGCCTCACGGGATGGGGGTGGAGCTGGCCCTTTCCTCACCACACCAACGAGACCCCAAGTCACCACCCATGAATGGCCTCTCTGGCTCCTGATCAAGCTACTTAATGGCCATGATCCCAGAGACTCAGAAACAAATCTTGGAACCCAGAGGCTTTTGGCAGAAATGCATCCGGATCCTGTAGTAGTTTACTGTCACTGGGCCACCTAGGGTGGGGAAAGGGTGCTGTCCCTCCACCTGCTCACCCTTGGCAGCTTAGTGGCCACCATTCTCCAGAGACCACTGGACAGTCAGGTTTGGGCCCTTACTAATGAAACACGCGGGGTCTCACGGAATGGGGGTGGAGCTGGCCCTTTCCTCCTTGCCCCAATGAGATCCCGAGTCGCCGCCCATGAACTGCCTCTCTGGCTCCTGGTCAAGCTGCTTAACGGCCATGATCTAAGAGACTCAGGAACAAATCTCGGAAACCAGCAGGTTTTGGCAGAAATCTCTCCAGATTCAATTGTTAAAATTTTGGAATTCCAAAATCACGTGGCCATTACTGTGACCACGTGACATCATATGTCATTCATAACCCGCAATAGAAAACAAATTTTCTACTGTTGCCTTTTTTGCAGATCTGAGTGTTGAGGTAAAATCCCAAATAGTAATGGTGGGTCTGGTGTAGAAATATTGAATGTAATCAAAGTAGAGAAAAAAAGTAATGAAGAAATCATCTGCCCCACAGGTAGGGGGAGGGTGTTGGATGGGTGTATACTGGGGTTTTTGGTGGTGGAAAATGGGCATTGGTGAAGGGACGGGAATTTCATTGTATGACTGAGACTTAAACCTGACATCTTTGTAACTGCTCTCATGGTGATTCAATAAATTAAATTATAAAAAAAATGAAAAAAAGCAAGGTGAAATTCATGACTAATCCAATCATCCTATTCAATGGCTGAATAAATAGCAATACATTAAATACATTAAATAGCTGAATAAATAGCACTACATTAAAAAAACAGGTACACACATATAGATGTGCATATATACATAAAGAAACCTCTCCTTTCCAATTTCTCAATGGGTTTATCTCAATATGGGTGGGGGTACATCAATATTCATGTTTTATATCATTATGTTGTGATTCTATAAGTATAGATCTCAGATAATCACATAGCAATGATTTTATTTCTTTAATTTTACAATATTTAATTTTTATTGGCGTTAATTTTTTTTTGTATCTTTGTGGGGGGAGGAGACACATCTGAGTGGTGCTCAAGGTCAACCCCTGGTTGTGCTTGAAGATCAAAAACCAGGTATTTCAGAGGCAAAGCCTGAGCCCCCTTCCTTAGAGTTGTCTCCTAGTCCTGGGATTCATTCTTACTTTTCTCAACATTTTTTACCCCCTATAATGTCAGGGATCAAACCTAGCTTCTCACTCTGCAAAGCAAGTGCTCTACCACTGAGTCACATTCCTGGCTCCCTGGGACAATTCGTGTGTGTGTGTGTGTGTGTGTGTGTGTGTGTGTGTTGTATCCAGATTTATTACAATCAAAAGCATCTTGTTTATGAGATCATTTAAAAACATTTGACCGTTTGACACTACAGTGAGTGTGTGTTTATGTTTTATCAGATATAGTGCTTTTGAAAATTACTTAAAACACTAATAATCATTATTTGTTAATTCAGAATACTTTAAATTCTGTTTTAAATTTTAATAAATTTCTGTTGTTTGAAGATGCACAATTTGTAGTTGTCATTACAGTACTAACATAAAAAAATACATTTTCATGTCTGTATTTAATTCTATTTTTTTTCTTTTTGGGTCACACCTGAAGATGCACAGGGGTTACTTCTGGCTCTGCACTCAGGAATTCCTCCTGGCAGTGCTCAGGGGACCATTTGGGATGCTGGGAATCGAACCCGGGTCGGCCACATGCAAGGCAAATTCCCTACCTGCTGTGCTATCCTTCAGCCGTACATTTTCATGCCTGAAAACTTCCTTATACTAGCCTTATTTTTGCTTGATAGTTTGACTACCTTAAGAATTTTAGATTGAAAATAGTTTCTTTCAGAAATTGAAGGCATTCCTATATTCCTTTTAGATTCCACATTTGTAGGATAACACTGTTCTGTCCTTCTTGCATAACCTCAGGAATAGTTGATAGTTTATTGGACTGAGGAAAAGAAAAAAACACCTTAAGAGGTATTTTGCCCTTGGGCAGTCAGGAAGGGCTTTCTTATATTGATTTGGCTACCTGACCGGGTGGAGTGTCAGCCCAGACTAGAAGGGAGCTGGAGAAGGAGAGAGCAGGGCTGAAAGATGGACCACGGGAAGACTAGCAAGGAGAACATGTGCTTGAGAGAACCTAGGCCCTCCATAACATAAAGTTCATCTATGGGATAAACTTCCTTGTAATAAACTGCTACAAAGATCAACCGGCATGGCCCTCATCTCTTCCTTCTTCTGCCCTTGGCCAACAGCTGTCCCAATCCAGGCCACACACAGGGGCTCTAGGGCACCGAACACGGGCGGTGAGATAGAGCCATCCAGAGAACCCGTGAACACACAACCTTCAGCGTGCATAGTTTTTTACACACATTGTTCTGAAAAGTTAGAGGACATTTCTATTCTTTGCTTGTAACCCATTTACCATCTTTTAATGCTTTCTGTTCATTCTTATAGCTTGAAACCTATATTATACCTTAGAGTCAATTTTTCTTCACCTGTCATGCTTCACTTCTCTGTTCTTTCTGTAACTTCCTTTCAGTAATATGTGGAAACTTTAATTGTATTTTATAATTTTCTATTGTTTTCTCTTCATTTTTCATTTTTTTCTTTTCTCTTTTATTTTTCTTCTCTTTATATTTATTGTGCTTTATTTGCAGTGATATCTCAATAATACCTTTAAAACTTTTTCTGAAATAAACTATTTTATCAGATTTAATTTTTCTAGAGCTTTTTCTTATATACTAATTACTCCTTTTACAAAAATTTTGATCTTTTTTGTGAAAAAAATCTCTAATTTCCAGTGTGTTATTGATAATATATTTTGAATGTGCATGTTATTCTTTCTATTCTTCAATTTAGAAATTTTTCTTGGATGATTGGTTATCCTGGTTTATCCCTTTACATTTAAGAATGAGACAGAAGATGCTACTTCATAATTATCAAGCATGCTACTTTGTCTCAACTAGTGGACTTCACTACAGATAGGTTAAAGGGGTAAACAGATTGTTACTTCAGAGAATTCAAAATTAACTGCAAATGTTAAATCTTTTTTTTTGTAGTGATCAGTTTTCCTGGGGGAGAATTTTCAAGACCCTTGTTTGGAAGGCAGAGCTTGGTGGCCGTTGGTTCAGTGACTGAGGGGGAAAATTATTTGCTATTGAATTTTAGACTGTTTTGGACTGGTTCCTACGTACCCTCAGTCATGATAGGTCCCCAGTACTCTAACCTAACTGTATAAAGTGAAGGGGAACCGGGCTTCCAAATACTTCCTATAAAGGTTTAAATTTTAACTTCATGCCTTTAACTTTACTCTGAATGCTTGCTTTCCGAGATGCAATTTGTCTTTATTTCCGGGATGACTCTGAAGCAAAAATCAACTTGCCTCTTGTTGACTAACTTCTTGCCCCACCCTGCAGCCATTTTTTTAAAAAAAAATTTTATTAGTGAATCATCGAGGGGTACAGTTACAGACTTACAAACTTTCATGCTTGCTTTTTAGTCATATAATGATCGAGTACCCATCCCTGTACCAGTGCCAATTCTCCACCATCAATGATCCCAGTATCCCTCCCGACCACCCCCCCCATCCCTGCCACCCCACCCCGCCTCTGAGGCAGGGCATTCCCTTTTGTTCTCTCTTTCCTTTTGGGTGTTGTAGTTTTCACTAGAGGCATTGAGTGGCCATTGTGTCCAATCTATAGTCTACACTCGGCTTGCATCTTCCAACCCGAGCTGGTCTTCCAAATACCCTTTACTTGCTGTTCCTTCTCTATCTGATCTGCCTTTTCCACAGAGTGGCTACCCCGAGACAATGAGGTTAAAATTTGTTTTTATGATTTTGTTTTACTATTTTTGTTTGTTAGGGAGCCACACCTGGAAGTGCTGAGGGGCTATTTTAGGCTCTGTGCTTAAGAGTGACTCCTGGCAGATCTTGGAGGCCACATACAGTACTGGGAATCAAACTGGGGTCATATGCAGTGCCGGGGATCAACCTCTCACTTACAAGGTAACTGTACTACCTCCTGTATTATCTATCTGGCCCTCGGGTGGATTTTAATGCTTGCTATGTTTTACCTGTTTTCTCTGTATTTTTCTTTTGCCATTTATTCTCTGTATTTTTCTTTTGCCATTTATTCTTTTGTCACATGCTTAAATAAAAACAGACTATTTTATTTTCCAGAATAGAAAAGATAGGGATATGAACTGAGGCAATAGAGATAAAAGAGAAGAAGAGTGACTAAAATCCAGATATTTATTTATAGGTAGAGTTGGGCTGGAGTGATAGCACAGCGGGCAGAGCATTTTCCTTGCACTCGCTGACCTGGGTTCAATACCTCTGTCCCTCTGTCCCTCAGCAAGCAACCGAGAGTATCCCGCCCAGACGGCAGAGCCTGGCAAGCTCCCCATGGCATATTCGATATGTCAAAAACAGTAACAAAAAGTCTCACATTGGAGACGTTACTGGTGCCCACTCGAGCAAATTGATGAACAATGGGAGGACAGTGCTACAGAGCTACAGAGTTTTCAGAACCTGCTGAGCTATGGTCATAGTTGGTGGGGTGATGAATGATGAAAGAAACTAGATAAGAAAAATAAAAGATGATTCTTCCATATTCAGCTGGAGTAACTGTATGTGTGTAGTGAATTGGGAAATATAGGGAAAGAGGAAACTTGGGAAAGCAAAGAACAAAATACTACAGGCATATTCTATTTGGAGACCCCAACAGGTATTGAAGTAAAGAAGTTCTGAAAGCAACTTTCTGTCAATAAGTTTCATATTTCTGCCTAAAGTTCACAAGAGTAATTAAGTTTTATCAGCATAAAGATTTTATTTAAATCACAATACTAGAATAAATTTCATAGAAAAAGAGAAAGAAAGAGGATGAAGACAGGTTTTGGAGACTACCCAACACCTGAAGGTTTGAAGAAAGTTGAGAAGGAGTAACCAAAGAGGAAGAAAGAAAAACTGATAAGATGGTGTCATGGCATTCAACAGTAAAAATTGAATATATGAAATAGCTTCTAAGTAATATTTTTACTTTGAATATGTAGGAAAACTATTGACTGCAAGTAAGGAATATTTAGGTAAGTTTGTTTGAACCAAGGAAATAGCAAAGACAGGTTTCTGTCTAGGAATCTGAAATTGGGTACCACGTTTTATCATTTATTCTGTCTTCTGGTCAAGCATTTAATCTCTGTGGCCCTCAGTTTTATTCCTCTATAAAACTAAGGCTATGTGTCTGAGAGACTGATTGGTATGTAACTGGAGAGTTGCTGTTATCCTTCAGGCATCCTTCAGACAACTCATAAACGGTAGCAGAGCAAAGAGTAGGTACAACTGTAGTCTCAATTGCATAAGGCTATGCCTCTTTGGAGATGTTGGCAATGATTCTCTTTCAATCTATTACATCCTGCACCAGAACCTCATGACATCAAGCTTCCCAAGTCCTAATGACTAATGACTCAGTTCACTGTCGTGAGAAACACGGAACGACCCAAGATGAAGTGGCCCAAGCTTCAGTTAATTCTATTAAAATGCCCTTCCTTCTTATTCATGAGTCAAATGACAGTCATTGTTTGGCCCTATTTATGTGCTTTGCTTTAAAGTTGTAGTATCTTCAACGGAAGTCATAAGAATTCATCTTTTTTTGGAAAAAATTTTATAATTAATCAGCTTAGTAAGGATGGCAAAATATTCTAAGGGCTCAACAATAGCCTTCCAGAGTTCAAATGATGAAAAACACTTGGAGCTAGATTACAGAAATGAGAATGCCAAGTATGAGGTAGGGATGGGGAGCAGGAGGAGATGGGTGGCGAGGAATGAAAAGATAGAACTGAAAGAAGTAACATAAAGTCATTTGGTCTTGGAAACTTTACTGGAGTTGAGGTGTAGTAATTGTACATCAAAACAATTAGCATTCATGCTATTATAAACATGTGACCCAAACTATAATAACAAAAACTGTTTATGAAAAAGGTTAGGTAGGGGGTTAGGAGAGTACCATGGTGAAAAGATGCTGATACTGGTGGAGGGTGTGAAGTTGGAACATTGTTCACCTAAAGCAATATTGTAAATGACAATGCCTAGATAAGTGGAAATAAATGAAAACAAAACACTTTCCAGGGGCCCTGGGGGTATTCAAGCATGGAATGCATGCATGATATGAACAGGGTTCCTGGCTCGATCCCTAGTATTGCATGGTCCCTTAAGTATTTCTAGGTGTGGCCGTGGTGGCCTCCAGCCCCCCCTCAATTATAAAAATAAAAAGTAAATACTCACTATATAAAATTGCTCTATAGTTTTGTGTTTAACTTCATGTTGAAGCATATTGAAGTAGCACAATACTGTCATTGGCTTGCAGTAAAATTTTGATAAGTTTTTTTTTTGTCTGACTTGTTTTTGCTATAATTAATGACAGTGAAAAACATACCCAAGAGGCAAGGGAATATCAAAACAATGTTGATCAAAGAAAGAGTTAAAATTTGCTGAAGTATGCAATTAATTGTGTGTTTAAGGGAGCCTAGATGGGTCGGTCTGTACAAAAGTAACAAAGGCAATATGATACTGACAAATAGTGTTGAGAAAACTGGGCATACATACTCAAAAAAGACCAAAATTACACTTTCAGCTTGTAGCACCATAGAAATGAACTCAAAATGGATCAAAAACCTAAATATAGGGGCCGGGAAGATAGTGTAGTGGATAGGGACTTGCTTTTAAAACAGTTGAGACAGACGTAGAAGGACTGCACTCATTTGTGGAGTATAGAATAACATAATATAAGGCTGACACCAAAGAATAGTAGACACAAGGGCCAGGAGGATTGCTCCATAGCTGGAAGCCTGCCTCATGAGTGGAGGGAAGAAGGCAGATGGAATAGAGATGGGATCACTAAGAAAATGATGGCTGGAGGAATCAGTCAGGATGAGAGATGTGTGCTGAAAGGAGATAATGGATCAAACATGATGAACTCTCAGTGTCTGTACTGCAAACCATAACGCCCCAAAGCAGAGAGAGAGTATGGGGAATATTGTCTGCCATGGAGACGGGGAAAGGGTGAGAGGGGGGTTATACTGGGGAGATTGGTGGTGGGGAATGTGCACTGGTGGAGGGATGGGTGTTTGATCATTGTGTGATTGTAACTCAAACATGAAAGCTTGTAATTTTCTCATGGTGATTCAATAAAATTTTAAAAAAGAGAGAGAGAGAAAAGACTAAAGCATGAAAACACACACACACACACACACACACACACATAAAATAAAAAGAAAGCAGTTGACCTAGGTTTCATCCCCAGCATTGTATTTGGTCTCCCAGTACTGCAAGAAGTGATCCCTGAGCAACATTGAGTGGGACCCCAAAACAAAAGCAAACAAAAAAAGTCCAACCAAAACCATAAGAATTCTAAAGGAAAACAAAAAAAGATATTTTCATAGCTTTAGATTTGGCAATGGTTTCTTGAATATAACACCAAAGCACAGGCAACAAAAACAGAAATAGATAAATGGGACAAGATAAACATCAAAACAATGCTCCAAGGGACATTATCAGTGAAGTGAGAAGGAAGCATGTAGAATGATAGGATATGTTTGCAAATCATACATCTGGTAAGGGGTTAATGTCCAAATCATGGTATAGAACTCCTATAACTCAACAGTAATAAAAAGAAACAAAATTATTAAAAATTAAGAAATATAGTATAGTAAAGGGGGATGCATAGATTACCCTTGACCCCAGTGTTTAGAGAAGAGAAAGATAGAGAAGGAAAGAATCTATGTAGGGAAGAAGAGAGTGGGAAGTAATTGGTGAACTTGTAATAGGGTTTCAGTTATATTGGTGAACTGGCTGAGTGGTAAAGCTATATATCCAAAACACAAACTCAACAACACTGACAGCGTAAGATCTAAGCCCAACCTCTAAAACTTTGTATTGTGCCTGTCTAATTGATGGGTGGGGATGTGGTGTGGGTTGTCGTGGGAAGAGAATATGGGAATACTGATGGAGGGTTATTGACACTGGTGGAGGGATTGGTGTTGAAATAGCATATGCCTAAAATTCAACTATCAAGAATTTTATAAATCACAGTATTTTAATTTTAAAAAATGGAAAAAATATGGTCAAAGTACTTGTTAGACATTGTTCCTCATAGAATGTATAAATTGCAAACAAGCATAAGAAAAGATGCTCACTATCACTGATCATTACAGGAATGCAAGTCAAACCATAATAAAATATCTCAAACCCACAAATGTCAGTCATTCAGTAGTTACCATCAAGAACTTAGTAACTGACAGGTGCTGGTAAGAATTTGGAGACAACTGGAAACCTTGAGCAACACTGTTCTTAAGAGATGTGAAATGGTACAGCTATTACAGAAAACAGTGGGGGCAGTTTTTCAGAAAATAAAAAGTACTCATATTACTCATAAAAATACTCATATTTTGAAACATAAATGAACCTTAAGTTTACCATTAGCAAAATAGTCACAAAAGGCAAATACTGTAATGTTGACCTTATCTGAGAGAGAAAATGAATATAAATGCATTTTCATACATAGCAGGTGCATTGAAACAGAAAATAGGATGGTGATTGCAAAGGAATGAGAGGATGGGGATATTGAAACTTATTTGTTTGATTTAAATTTTAGTTTTGTAAGATAAAAACATTTTAGAGATTGGTTGCACAAAAATGTGAATGTACTCAACATTACTGGACCATACACTTAAAGCTGCTAAGATAAAAATGTTGGCATATATTTTACCACATTGAAAAAAATTTATAAGAGTACACGATAGCACAAAGTTTGAAAACCAGTACTCTGAAACCCTAGTTAAGCACAGTATTCTCATCCCTTCTCCCACCAGACATAAATGCAAATCTTTCCAGGGGGATGGGGTGAAGGAGCACTTAACATAATTTGACCTTAGTAACTTCTTATTTAAGATGAGAATATTAACTCTGTAGGATATGTAAGTTTGCCTAATAAGAAAAAAAGGCTAGCCTCCATACTCTTCCTGGAAAGAAACATTTTCTGATGAGAAGGCATGGTTGAGTCTTTAGTTCTGTATCCTGAGGTTTACTCTCCCCCTCAAAATTCAACTGACCACAAGCCTTGCCTTGAAAGGAGCTGTGTGTGTGTGTGTGTGTGTGTGTGTGTGTGTGTGTGTATGCGCTATTGAGTAATACAGGTCTTTGGAATTTTTGCTTCAATCCCTTAATATTGGAAATATTCAGATTTGCATGTGATCTAACACATAATCAAGCTTCCTAAGTTCAAATTCTGTTTCTACAACTGATTATACTATTGGGGTGGGGTTGGGGGCATTGGGTGCTCAGACCCTGTTCAATATGGATTCACAATAAATGTATAAAAATACTGTACTGAAAATGAGAATAAATATGAGAATCTTATGTTCTTCACCAGTATAGGGGTTTTATTGGGGTGGGTGGTTCATACCCTGTGGTGCTCATGAGTTATTCCTATCTCAGAGCTCAGGGGCCTGGTGATGTTCAGAGTTAATGTCCATGCCAGGAGTTGAATCTGGACTTCCTACACAGCAAAGCATGAGCTTAATTGTTGCGTTATCTCACCAACCCAACACAGGTCTTTTTTTGGGGGGGGGGGTCACACCTGGCGATGCTCAGGGATTACTCCTGGCTCTGTACTCAGGAATTACCCCTGGTGGTACTCAGGGAACTATATGGGATGCTGGGAATCGAACCTGGGTTGGCTGCATGCAAGGCAAATGCCCTACCCACTGTGCTATGGCTCTAGCCCCCAACACAGGTCTTTTATTCAGGATCTAGAATGAAAATGATCCTGGTGACTTCAGTTATCATTACTTAAATATTACCCTACTGTGGGTTAAATGGTCATAGAATAGCAGCCTATGGGTAAAGGAAAACCTAAAGTAAGTGCATATTTATTCCTCTATGAACTCTGGTGAGTGTGAAGAGACAGTGTACTAAAGTTAAGGAGCCTCCTTCAGGGCATTTGAAGATCTCCTAATCAGCCTGTCTGTAGGATGATACATAGGCTGGGGCACGTTCTCATTAGAGGGAGTAACTAGCATTTATTACAATTATTTCCAGAAAAATAATGTGTCCTAAAACATAACATGCATAAATATTGCTTGAGCTTCTCATAGGATAGTGACATAGTCTAGAAAGTCCATAAACACTCATTTGTGTAAACTGTACACAGACATCAGTTGATGAGAAGTCAGATGAACTAACACCATCACCGGTCATTTGGTTAGAACCCAGAGTAAGTGAGTAATACCCCCAGCAATAAATGGGTGACTCCATTCAATGACAAGACCAAGGTTTTGTCTGTCAGAGTCCTTGCTCTGATGATTTCTGGGAAAATTTTATTACTTGGGGCCACCCCAGAGAGCCTTCAAATTAGCAAATGAGGTCAACTTCTGAAGGTCTCATTTGGACATTGGGAAATCAGTTGTCTAGGTAAATTGGGTCAGTCTGAAACGGGCTTCAAACACCAACTAAAGGGATGGGATGCATCAAAGAGGGGCCAAGTCCACGTTTTTATGTTGGTTTGACAAGGTGGGAGTATTCTTAGCTGCAGTGTCTCACCTGGAAGCCCTCCATTTCAAGCTGCATGCAGAGTTCTCACGCCCAGCCTGCTGTCTAGGAGAATAATTGTGAGAACGAAACAGTCTTTCCCCACCCAGGTCTGACGGTTTTCCCAGCCCTTGCCTGGGGCCAAGCATGAGCCACTCCCTGGACTGAATTTGGCAAGGCTGGCCTTAGCATTCCTGAGAGGCCTGCGAGTAAGACAGCCCCTCTCCCCGGGGTACCGTGCCCACAAGCTCAGCAGCACACATGAGTCCCTAGTTTGGGATGATTTCTCACAAGATTTGGAGCATTCACATGGTAGTCTGGGGTCACTCTGAGGTTGAATAAGATACAAGCTGATCTCACACAAACCTTGCAAGGTATACCCTCGCAAGAATAACTGCGGGCATTTACCAGCTCCTGACCTATTTGCCAAGCACCTTCCATAGGTCAGCAGACATGGTATTAATTAAAGGATTAACCAAAAGGGATGAGATGTGATCTTTGCTTAATAAAATGAACACAAGCCACTCAGGAGTCAGCTCCCACTCTCCATTATCTCTCAAAACTAGACAGAAATACTTTGTCTACATAGTATATATATGGTGAACTCCCACTTCTTGCTTGAGAAGCCCTAACTCCTTTTCCCACCAATCTTTCTCCGTACTATTCCCTTCTCTGAATCAGTCATCTCTTTATATCATCATTTATAAATGTAGACCTCTAGAAAAATGTATATAAGACATTTTTTCTATATCAACACAACTAATTTCAGAGGGTTTATTGTGGCATGATTCCTATCACTGTGAACACGCATAAACATGTTGTTTGTGATTCCTTTCAATTAACACCTGGATGCTAAACCCAAAGTCATTGCTGACTTACGAAAAGCATCTACTTACAAGCTCAGTGGGTTTTGCCAAGGGCGAGAGTCTTGTTGAAGAGCTGGTGGCCTTTCCTATCTGGACAACTCCACTCTATCCCACCTCAGTGTCTCCTTTCTTCATTCCCCCACTGGTTCTGAGGATCAAATTTCTCTCCTTGCCTGATGTGACCTTAACCTTATCTCTGAGGTTTTGGTAGCAGGTGATACTCTTAATTCACTCAAGTAATGTTAAGGAAAAAAAAGCACAAAAATAGTTCTTCCCTAAAAGAAACCTCATGCTTGTCAGTAAGGAAGAGAATACTCATGTTTGTTATGTAGGTGGAAAATAAAACGCTATTACAGGGATGTATGTTGTCTTAGAGATCTAACTGGGAATTTCTAGGTTCACCAAGATGGGTGGGTGACATATCTTGGGGAACTGAGGAAAACCTTCACAGAAGTGGTGATCCCTGATCTATGCAGGGTGGAGGAGAGAAGTGCAGTTTTGCTGACCTCATCTTGGGGCCAGCTTTAGCTCTAATCAGCGTCAGAACATAAAAGTCAATCTCAGGAGGTGGCTGGCCCAGACAGACCAACACCCATCCCTGTGGGGCAGGGCAGATGCTTGGGGCACCAGAGCTGCAAGCACTGGACAGTCCCGGCAGGTGGGACTTGAATTAGAACCAGTTCCAGTAATGGCAGTAGGGAGGTCCAACTGGGCAACTCATTGTACAGGGGAGCAGAGTTAGGGGAGGTGGTAGCTGAGCAGAGATGCTCTGGGGAAAGGAGGTTGGGTAGAGAGTCTGGCAGAGGCCAAGGAGATAAAAAAAAAAGAGAGGTCTCAAGAGCTAAGTTCTTACCTGCAGAAGGAGAAGGGCATTGGTCAAAGGTGGGAAGTTTATCACCCGAGGGGAGCAGGGATGTAGTTGGGGGTCATATTTGGAGCATAGATCAAGAGAAATCACCATGTTAGGTGACCTAGAAGTGAGGTAAGGTCCTTGAAGGAGGGTCACTCATGTCTGTCTGATGAGGCTCAGAGATGGCAGAGAGGACCTGGATGGCGAGGAGATTCCCGAGAAAGGAGGAAGGTGCCAACAGCTGATGGTTCTATCTTCTGCTAACCTATCCAAACTTCAGCCTCTGAGATTTCTCTAATTCCTCTCAAAATTGGGCTTATTTCAGCTCCCTCCTTTCTTGCACTTGCAGCTTTGTCATAACTTTAGAGTTTGGCTTTATTCCAAGAGATGCTTTACTACTCTATGTAGGAATATTTCTCAGTGGAACTGAGAGGTGCAGGGAGGCGTTTATGGCTTCAAATCTTCTCTGGCCTTCCCTGGGGAAGATGGTCTAGATGTCCTGGAAGCAGGCAGCTCTGCAGCCAAGTTGCTGGGGTTTGAGTCCTTCCTATTCCACTTATTAGTGTATAGCCTTGAGCCACTTACTTAACTTTGCTTTGCTTCATTGTCCTCATCTGTCCAATAGGCATCAGGACAGCACCTCAGTGAAGGTTGTGAGAATTCAATAAAGTTAGATAAGTATTTAGGATAGCAATCAATAAATGTCAGTTTATATTTCTCCAATGAGGAGAAAGCCGGAGGAAGGTTTCTCAGATTTCCATTCAGCCAACAATGCATTTTGACAAATGCTCTAATCCTCTTGGAATCATGGCTCTTGGCCATGTTCCACATACTTCTGCATACTTCTGAATCTTTTTTACTTAACTCAAACACACACACACAAACAAACACACACACACTTTTATGGGCTGGAGCAATAGTACAGCAGGTAGGGTATTTGCCTTTCACGCAGCCAACCTATGTTTGATCCCTAGCACCCTATATGGTCTCTGAATCTGCCAGGAGTGATTCCTGAGTGCAGAGCAAAGAATAAGTCCTAAGCATCACTGGGTGGCCCCAAAGCATACACACACACACACACACACACACACACACACACACACAGTTTTTTATTTGAAGCAACAGTATTCTACATCATAGTTATATAGACTACATTATAATAACCAAAGTCTACTTTCCATCAGTACAATTAATTTCCTTTACTAATTTCACAGTACTCTCTGCAGGTTCTGATTTTTTGATTATTTAAGCCTTTAAATTTTATTTTAAAATTATTATTTGATATTTATCTTAAGCAGTTCTCAGGAAGCAAACGGGCCTCTCCTGGATATTCATAGCCAATTGGACTGTGGTTCAATGTGAGGGACTGAGGATGCTGCATGGGCCTTTAATGCCTCCAATTATGCTCAGGGGATCATGAGTTGTGCCAGAGACTGAACCCTGATTTGCTGCATCTAAAACACGTGCATCAATTCTTGTGCTACCTCTTTGACCTTCTTTAAGCTTTTTTTTCATGGTGATTCAATAAAATTTTTATTTTTTAATTTTTTTCACGGCAGAGCCTGGAAAACTACCCGTGATATATTGAATATGCCAAACACAGTAACAACAAAAGTCTCCAATGGAGACGTTACTGGGTCCGCTCGAGCAAATCGATGAACAACGGGAGGACAGTGAGTGAGTGAGTGAATTTTTTTAAGATTTTTATTAGTGAAACATCATGAGGTACAGTTGTAGATTTACAAATTTTTGTGCTTTTTTAGCCAGCCATCGTAAACCATTATCATCGGGCCCTTTTCTTCCTTTTCATTTATGGCTCTAACAATAGGGCAAGAGCACAGTGAGTGAAGCACAGAGGATATTAGTGAAACAGAGAGAGCACAGAGAGAAAGAATGATTGTACTTGAAGCCAGGCAGCAACAACAAACCAATGGCCACACAACGAGAAAACTAATCATCCCCAAAACTGAGATTGGGGGTAGGGGCATTAAAAGGGAGGGGATCTTTGGGATCTTCGGGGGTGGGAGTTGGGTACACAGGTGATGGGTGTGGTGGTAGAATAGTATATGAGAAACCAACATTAACTGTATTGTAAACCACAGTACCTCATTCAGTGAAAAAAATAAAAAAGAAATAAAGTGTGTCTGAATGCCAGAGTCTGTGAGGATACCAACTTAATAAGGTGTAGCCCCCTTCCTTGGTGTATCCAGAAAGTGCTGAGAGGAACAATTTCAGGCAGAAACTTAATTCCTCCTGAAAACGTGATTCAATGAGCTCACCTGTTATTTCCTTCAGAATGGTACAGCTCATTTAGGAAAAACGTGGCAAAATTCCAATGATGTGGTTTGCTCAGGGTCTTGGAATCAGAGTATCAACATACACAAGATGTTTCTATCTTGAAAACTGTCTCTCTTTGAGTCCCTACAGTTGGTTACAGGTTCTGCCATAGAGTTGCAAAGTCCTTTCTTCAGGCTGGGTAAACCTGGTATGGAATCAGGCAGACACTTCTTTCTCAAAGAATGTGCTGGCTTAGAATCTGGAAAAAACCTGAGTGCCTGAGAACAGATGACTGGTTAAAGAATCTTTGGTACACCTATGAATGGAGTACTATGTAGCTGTTAGAAAAGATGAAGTCATGAAATTTACATACAAGTGGTACTACATGAAAAGTATCATGCTAAGCGAAATGACTCAAAAAGAAAGGGACAGAAATAGAAAGATTGCATTCATCTGGGGAACATAAAGTAACAAAACAGGAGACTAACACCCAAGAATAACCGAGATAAGTACCAGAAGGTTCACACTATGGATTGGAGGTCAGATGCACATGGTAGAGCAAAAGGTAGCTTAGATAGAGAATGGAGCACCAAATAAAAGGTGTTGGGAGGATCCTCCCAGGATGGGAGATGCATGCTGAAAGTAGACTATAGACCGAACATGATTTCCACTCAATGCCTCTTTTGCAAACCACAGCACACAAAAGGAGAGAGATAACAAAAGGGAATGCCCTGTCACAGTGGCAGGGTGGGATGGTGGGGGGATAGTGGGTGGGAGGGATACTGGGATCAGTGGTGGTGGAGAATGGGCACTGGTGGAGGGATGGGTGCTTGATCATTGTATAACTGAAAACCAAGCACAAAAATTTGTAAGTCTACAACTGTACCTCATGGTGTTTCACTAATAAAAATTTAAAAATAAATAAATAAAAAAGAATGTGCTGGCTTGGTTCTACATTGTCTGGTGCAGGGACAGCCCAAAGACTCGAGAACTCAGGGAATGAGTCTTTTTAGAGGGTTGTTCAGGTTTATTTTCCCTCCTTTCTCTATATAGCATTGCTTTTATCTGTGCTTTCTTTTTAGTTTGTTTTGGGGGCCACACCTAGTGATCCTCAGGGGCTATTCCTGGCTCTGGGCTCAGGGCCCATATATGTTTCTGGGGCTCAAACCAGATCAGCTCTGTGCCTCAATCCCTGTATTTTCTTTCTCTCAACCCTTTGCTGTTTTTTTAGTAGCAGCTCTCGTCTCCTCCTGGGAACTTTTTACCCACTGGGAAGTGGTGTATGTAAATCTGCCTCCTCTTGCTTAATGACATCTGCCCACTTCGCTCAGGAATTCAAAAGTCATCACCATAAGCCAGCCCTGTATGCTAATTGTTACGTTATCAGATGAAACAGCACTGGACTCAGAGAGAGAATCTGGCTCCATCGCTCTCATCACATATGAAGCGTACAGGAAGGGCCATTTGCAAAATCATTTTTTATAACTACTTGGATTTGTACTGGTGAGCTATGGTGAGTGTATTGCAGAACAACAGGGCATGACAAGGGAGCAAGCAGATTTGGAAGCAAATGAACAACTCAATCTAGAATGGCTCATGATATTATGGAAAGAATGGAATTATGGGAAGAATGTTATAGAGAGAATAGAAAAATGGCCTGAGGGTAGGAGAGAGTATAGCAGCTGAGGTGCTTGCTTTGCTTGTAGCTGATGCTAGTTCTCTCTCTGGCACTGCTAGGAGTAATGCCCAAGCCTCCTGCTATTCCAAGGAAAGAAAACTGGTCTCCTATTTGTCCTTTCAGATAAATATACATTGGCAAATGATTGCAAAGATTAAAAAAGTGCAAGATTTTCAAATAACCGCAGAAGGATTAGAGTAGCCAATGGTTCTGTTGGAAAATTTCACCTTGTGAGACCCCCTTTGCTGTTTGGGCCTACCCCTTTCCCCATTCAGCCCCGCCCCCCCTTATTCCCATTCAACCCACCCCTTTCCTTCTTGTCTCCTCCCTGACAGTCTCTCATTCACATATTACCTCATGTAAGCACATCCAGATTGCTCTGAGACTTTCACATGCTATGGCCAAACCTTACAATTACATACCCCCTTTCTTTTGTACATTTAAGTAAAGTTTTCTCTGGATTGCTGATAAAGATCATCTATGGAAAGATAATAGATAAAATCCCATGTCCAGCAGGGACTGTGGGGCCCCAAGTCTAGCCCCTTCTTCCCTCACTAGTCTCTGTTCTTATCCTTATAGCTACTGCCACTGCTGTCATGGGAGATTTCATTTTGCAATTCCAATGGTGTGAAGAGCTTTTGCAATAAAGATTGGTTCAAGTGGATACACACCACGTCTGGTTTTTCTCAATTCTGAGTTGAAACAAAATGTTAGCCTTTCTTAAAAAGAGACTTCAGATATTTTTAACAATGAAAAATAAATAAATAAATAAATAAATGGACACTACCTCCACTACCCAGTCGCCGCCACACTCAAGGACGCTTTCCGGACCCGCGTGGCAGCTCCAGCCGAGACTCACACACGACTGAAGACCCACAGAACAAGATAAGCGGAACTCTCTGAGTCCTTGGACTCCAGGCTCAACGAACCCAGGGACAGAGATTCTCTGCTTGCTCCCACCAACCACAGGTGACAAAAGGATTATAATCAGGAGCCCCACCCTACCCTGCCCTGTCTGCTTTCACCAACCACCAGAGACCCAGGGATCGGATTGCGCACAGAAGACCCACCCTATACCTACCAGGATCAGATAAATACCCCACTGGCAAACCTCCACTACCGACACTACCTCCACTACCCGCCACCACATTCCAGGATACTTCGCGGCAGCACGACACATCATAAAACACTAAATACCCATCTTCCGGAATTGCCGTACCATATTTGATAGGGTTCAAATATGGTAACACCTACGAGGGCGATTAAAGGTCGCCCCAAAAGCCTCTATCCCTCTCGGAAAGACTGGCAAGCTACCGAGAGTATTCTGCCCGCACGGCAGAGCCTGGCAAGCTATCCGTTGTGTATTCGATATGCCAAAACCAGTAATTACAATGGGTCTCATTCACCTGACCCTGAAGGCTTCACCGACATGGCAGCACTGAGAAGGATGAGAAAGGAGAGGCTGATAAAATCTCAAGGCCGAACTAGGATGCCACAACAAAGGAAGACAAAAATGATTGTACTTTCAATGCACGTACGCTAGCATCAGATGCATCCATTGAGGACCTGATGGTACAAGCACGAAAGATCAAGTACAACATCATTGGTCTGACTGAGACAAGAAGTCACCAATCTCATCATGCTGTTTTCGACACTGGAGAAGAATTGATCCTCGGAACATGTGATAAAAGAGATGTCGGAGGCATGGGTGTCCTTATCAACACAAACTTAGCCATGTGCACTGATTCATTCGAATGCCTAACAACTTGAATCGGACATTTACATTTGAATAGATGTGGCTCACTGCCGGCAGTTTCTATCTTCATTGTCTACGCACCAACATCTGATTATGATAAAGGAGAAATTGAGAAGTTCTACATGGAGCTGGAGAAGTTCTGTAAAGAAGACCACACCTTCTACAAGATCATTGTGGGTGATTTTAATGCCAAGATAGGACCGAGAAGATCAGCTGAAGAACTTCACATTGAGACCCATGGCCTAGAATGGAATGAACAGGGTGAGAGACTGTCTGAGTTCATCATGTCAACAAAGACCATCCATGGTAACTCACAGTTCCAGAAGGCTGAATCTAAATGTTGGACATGGGAGTCTCCCAGTGGATGATTCCACAATGAAATAGACCACATCATATTCAATCGACAATTTTGCCTAACTGATGTCACTGTTGTCCCAAAATTCTAAGTGGGATCGGACCACCATCTACTTCATGCAAAATTCTACTTCACAGAGAGGGGAGAAAGGGCTGTAAAGTTTAAAAAGAGAACTCCCAGAATGACCACCAACTGGGACTCTTTGGCACTATTGCGGCAACATGGGAAGATGCCATTGTTGACAACATTGATGAGGAATACAATTGACTGGTTCAGCACCTCCATGATTGTGCGAGGAACGCCGAGAGAGAGATAGCCACAAAAAAACGCCTGTCTTCGAAAACTCTTGAGCTTATTCGCCAACGTGGTTTGGCGCATGCCTCAGGCAACCGCAAGTGAACATCAGAGCTCACAAAGCAGTGCAGAGATGTGATCAAGGAAGACCTCAAAGAGAGAAGAGCAGAAGTGCTGGTAGATGTGGCAGAAGCCGGGAAAAGTATTTGTAATGCCCGCCTGTCCTTTGCCAACTACAAGACCAAGATGACTGCACTCCAACGTCCTGATGGATCTATCACATCCTCCAGAATGGCAATGGAGAAGATTACCCATGACTTCTACTCAAATCTCATCAATAGCCATGTCCACTTGCCAGTATACCAAATTCCACAGAATGGATATGTCGTTCCCAAAGTCCTTCCTTCCGAAATCCAACACGCCATTTTGTCAGTAAAGAAACGAACAGCACCTGGCCCAGACAAGGTCAGACCTGAACACCTGAAGAACGTGCCATCAGTACTCATCAATACACTGGCTCGGCTCTTCACACGCTACCTGTCTGAATGCAAGGTTCCGTCCCAATGGAAAACCAGCAAGACCGTACTACTGTTCAAGAAGGGAGACATCCATGACATTGGCAACTATCGCCCGATCTGCCTATTGTCTGTCATCTACAAGTTGTTCACTCGAGTCATCCTAAATAGGATTGGCAGAACACTAGATGAAAGACAACCATGTGAGCAAGCTGGGTTCCGCAAAGGATTCAGCACCATCGACCATATCCACACGATAACCAAGCTCATTGAGGTTTCTCAGGAGTTCAAGATGCCGCTCTGTCTAACGTTTATTGATTTAAAGAAGGCCTTTGATTCTGTTGAGATGGAAGCGGTCATTGAAGCCCTAGCCAATCAGGGCATTCAAGCCCAATACATCAAGATCCTCTGTGAGCTGTATTGCTGATTCACTACCAGGATCTCACCATTCTACAAAGAAGTAATCATCGATGTCAAGAGAGGGGTTCAACAGGGTGATACCATTTCACCGAAACTCTTCAGTGCCACCCTTGAGAACATCATGCGACGACTGGAATGGGAAGGAATGGGAGTGAAGATAGATGGTCGGCAACTACACCACCTCCGCTTTGCTGATGACATTGTTTTAATAACACCAAACATCAGCCAAGCGACACAAATGCTGGCTGGCTTTGACCCTGAGTGTGTAAAGGTCGGACTACAACTGAATCTTATGAAGACAATGTTTATGAGAAACAGCCTCGTTCCTGACGCCCCATTCACTGTCAACGGAACGACCATCTCCGAATGCAACAGCTTTGTGTACCTAGGTCGAGAAGTCAACATGACAAATGACCTGGCACCCGAGCTGCGCAGGAGGAAGAGAGTGGCTTGGAATGCCTTCAAGAGCGTCGAAGAAATAGCTAAGAGGATGAAGAACCTCCGGCTCCAGGCACATCTCTTTGATTCCACTGTTCTTCCTGAATTAACATATGCCTTAGAGACCTGGGCCCTATGCAAACAGGATGAGAACACTATTCGGGTCTCCCAAAGAGGAATTGAAAGAGCTATGCTTGGAATATCACGTTTCACTCAAATGAGAGAAAGAATCTGGAGTTCTGACATCCGTCGACAATCAAGAATCAGGGACTCTGTCTCATTTGCCAAGGTATCAAAAATCAGATGGGCTGGTCACGTAATGAGATTTAAAGATGACCGCTGGACTAGAGCTGTTACCGACTGGATTCCACGGGATGTCAAAAGACTGCGTGGTCGCCCCCTTACCAGATGATCAGACTTCTTCATCAAGATCATGAATGATCAGTTTGAGGCTCTTCATGTTCCTGGAGCAAACAGACGCCATTGGGCTACACTAGCACGTGACAGGGACAAATGGAGAAGTTACTGGCGCCTGCTCGAGCAAATTGATGATTAACGGGAAGTCAAGTCAAGTGATCAAGTGAAAAATAAATGTTTCTATTTTATTACTATTATATTATTATTATTATTATTATTATTATTTTTAATGTCACTGTGAGATACAATTACAGACTTACAAACTTTCATGATTAAGTTTCAGTCATACAATGATTGAGTACCCATCCCTCTACTAGTTCCCATTCTTCACCACCAATGTTTCCAGTATCATTCCCACTACTTCCATCCCATTCCCATGGCCTCCGTGGCAGGCACATTCCCTATACACACACACACACACACACACACATATACACAAACTCTCTCTCTCTCTCTCTCTCCTTTTGGGTGTCATGGTTCACAATACAGGTACTAAGTGTCCATCATGTTTGGTCCATAGTCTACTTTCAGCATGCAGTTCCCAAGTAAGTCCTCCAAGCATCATTTACCTAGTGGTCCCTTCTCTATCCCAGATGCCTTTTCCCCCATCATGTGTGGCTGGCTTCCAAGTCATGGAGTGATCCTCCTGACCCTTGCCTCTACTATCCTTGAGTGTTAGTTTCCCATTATGTTACTTTATATTCCACAAATGAGTGCAGTCATTCTGAGACTTTAGATTTTTCTAGGGGCAATGGGCAGAATCAGAGATTGGGGAGATGCAGGCACCAGAAGAGAAGCCTCTAGTCTAGACACACCACATGGTACCAAGGGAAACCTGTGCTGGGTTTCAGGGGCTCCCGAAATGAGAGAAAGTTGAACCAGATGACTTTGAGGGGCCCTTCCAATTCGATCTCCCTAGATAATGAGTTTTCATAGCAATTCATAGTTCCCGTCATTAAAAACACTATCCTGTCATATTTTCATTATATTTGCTTCACGTCTTACAGCATATCTATAGATTTTTAAAAATAAATTTGAAATTTTGGATCACTTAAAGAAGACTAAAAAAGGATCCACTGTGTTTGGACTAGCACTGGAAATGTCTCTGCATCCCAAGTTGGTGATTGATGGTTCATGTAGCACCATCAACTAACATGACCATTTGGATTCCACAGCTGCAGTCTCCATCTTGAATGAGAAATAGCATTTTGTCAGATTGCTGGAGCAGGATTCTAGTAACGGCTGCAGAAAGGCTGGCCAAGCACAGCAAGAATTCTACTTCTGCCCAGGAATCTCAGGTATATGCCTGTTCAGTCACGGGTTTCAAGGCTGGACTGACAGCTCACAGCTCTGGTCTTACCACCTTATTTGGAGTAAAATAAAGAAAGGGATGAGATGATTTTTGCCTCTCTGTTAATTTGGTTAATTAATTTTAATTTGGTCTTTTAAAAGTTGATCGACCATAAGTTTAAATTATGGAATTTCAGAGGGAAAACTTTTGTACCCCTATATTTTTATTTATAAGTTACTTCATAATATTTTATTACATTTAATATCCAAACACCGACCTCCACTACCTCCACTGCCCAGCGGCTGCCATGCTCTAGGACGCTTTCCGAGAGCACTCAGGCCAAGAATCACGCAGGAGAAAAGCCCCACAGAAGCAGGGAAGCGGAATTCTGTGACCTTGGACTCCAGGCTCAACAACAGACCCAGGGGCAGAGATCCTCTTCCTGCTCCCAGCAGCCTGGCAGACCTTCATTACCTCCACTACTTCCACTGCCCAACTGCTGCCACGCTCCAAGACACATCATAAAACATTTAGCACAAGATTATTGCACCATATTTGATGGGGTTCAAATATGGTTTGAACCATGGGAACACCCGCAAGGGCGATTGGAGGCCACCCTAAAAGCCTCTATCCCTCTTGGAGAGCCTGGCAAGTTACCGAGAGTATCCCGCCCACACAGCAGAGCCTGGCAAGATATCCATGGTGTATTCGATATGCCAAAATCAGTAAATACAATGGGTCTCATTCCCCTGACCCTGAAAGAGCCACCAATATGGCAGCATTAAGAAGAATGAGGAAGGAGAGCCTGATAAAATATCAGGGCTGAACTAGGCTGCCAAAATAAAGGAGGACAAAAATGACTGTCTGTATTTTCAATGCACGTATACTGGCATCGGATGCATACATTGAGGACCTGATGGTGCAAGCGCGAAAGATCAAGTACCATATCACTGGTCTGACTGAGATGAGAAGCCATCAATCACATCACGCTGTTTTCAACACTGGATAAGAACTGTTCCTCAGAACATGCGACAAAAGAGGCATCGGTGGTTTCAGTGTCCTTGTCAACACAAACTTGGCCATAAACATTGATTCATTCGAAAGCCTAACAACTCAAATTGGATGACTACATTTAAATAGATGTGGCTCACTGCTGGCAGTTTCTATCTTCGTTGTCTATGCACCAACATCCAATTATGATAAAGGAGAAATTGAGAAGTTCTACATGGAGCTGGAGAAGTTCTATAAAGAAGATCACACCTTCTACAAGATCATTGTTGGTGATTTTAATGCCAAGATAGGACCAAGAAGATCAGCCAAAGAATTCTACATTGGGACCCATGGCCTAGAATGGAACGAACAGAGTGAGAGACTATCTGAGTTCATCATGTTGACCAAGACCTTCCATGGTAACTCACAATTCCAGAAGGCCAAATCTAAATGTTGGACATGGGAGTCTCCCAGTGGATGGTTCCACAATGAAATTGACCACATTATATTCAATCGACAGTTTTGCCTGACCAATGTCACTGTTGTCCCAAAATTTCAAACGAGATCAGACCACCATCTACTTCATGCAAAATTCTACTTCACAGAGTGGGGAGAAAGGGCTGCAAAGTTTAAGAAGAGAACTCTCAAAATGACCACCAACTGGGACCTCTTTGACACTATTGCGGCAACATGGGAAGGTTCCGTCATTGACAACATTGATGAGGAATATGATCGACTGGTTCAGCACCTCCATGATTGTGCAAAGAACGCCGAGAGAGAGATAGCCACAAAAAGACACCTGTCTTCGGAAACTCTCGAGCTCATTTGCCAATGTGACTTTGTACAAGCCTCAGGCAACTGCAAGTGAATGTCCGAGCAGTTCAGAGAAGCGATAAAGGGAGAACTCAAAGAGAGAAGAGCAGTAGTGCTGGCAGATGCAGCAGAAGCTGGGAAAAGCATTCGTAATGCCCACCTGCTCTTCTCCAGCTACAAGACTAAGATGACTGCTCTCTGACATCCTGATGGATCTATCACATCTTCAGAAGATTATCCATGGATCTATCACATCCACAAGATTATTCAGTATGGAAAAGATTATCCATGGCTTCTACTCGGATCTCTTCGATAGCCGTGTCCACCTGCACACATACCAAATTTTGCAAGATGGATATGTCATTCCCAATGTTCTCCCTTCTGAAATCCAACACGCCATTTCATTGGTAAAGAAGCGAACAGTACCCGGCCCAGACAAGGTCAGACCCGAACACCTGAAGAACCTGCCATCAGTATTCGTCAATACACTGGCTCGGCTCTTCACACCCTACCTAACTGAATGTAAGATTCCATCCCAATGGAAAACCAGCAGGACTGTACTACTGTACAAGAAGGGAAACATCCATGACATTGGCAACTATCACCCTATCTGCCTGTTGTCTGTTGTCTACAAGCTGTTCACTCGAGTCATCCTGAATAGGATTGACAGAACACAAGATGAAGGACAACCATGTAAGCAAGCTGGTTTCCGAAAATGATTCAGCATAATAGACCATATCCCCAGGATAACCAAGCTCATTGAGGTTTCTTAGGAGTTCAAGATGCCACTCTGTCTAACGTTCATTGATTTAAAGAAGGCCTTTGATTCCATTGAGACTGAAGCGCTCATAGAAGCCCTAGCCAAACAGGGCATTCAAACTCAGTACATCAGGATCCTCCGTGAGCTGTATTACAGATTCACTACCAGGATCTCACCATTCTACAGGGAGGTGATCATTCATGTCAAGAGAGGAATTCGGCAGGGTGATACCATTTCACCAAAACTCTTCAGTGCCACCCTCGAAAACGTCATGGGAGAACTGGAATGGAAGGAATGGGAGTGAAGATAGATGATCAGCAACTACACCACCTCTATTTCGCTGATGACATCATTCTAATAACACCAAACATCAGGCAAGTGGCACAAATGCTGGCCAACTTTGACCATGAATGTGGGAAGGTCGGACTCCAGCTAAATCTCACGAAGACAATGTTTATGAGAAACAGTTTCGTTCCTAACATTCCATTTGCTCTCAATGGAATGAACATCTCCAAATGCAACAGTTATGTGTACCTAGGTCGAGAAGTCAACATGATGAATGACCTGGCACCTGAGTTGCGCAGCAGGAAGAGAGTGGCTTGAAACACCTTCAAGAGCATTGAAGAAATAGCTAAGAGTATGAAGAACCTCCTGCTTTGGGCACATCTCTTTGATTCCACTGTTCTTCCTGTATTAACATATGCCTCGGAGACATGGACCCTACAAAAACAGGATGAGAACACTATTTTTAGGGTCTCCCAAAGAGGAATTGAAGGAGCTATGTTTGGAGTATCATGAGAGTATCATAGAGTATCATTTCACTCAAAAGAGAGAAAGAGTTCAGAGTTCCGACCTCCATCGATGATCAAGAATCAGGGACGCTGTCTCGTTTGCCAAGGCATCAAAAATCAGATGGGCTGGACACATAATGAGATTTGGAGATGACCGCTGGACTAGAGCCATTACCTACTGGAGTCCAAGGATGTCAAAAGATTGCGTGGCCACCCACCTATGAGATGGTCAGACTTCTTTGTCACGACCTTGAATGATCGGTTTGAGGCTCTTTGTGGTCCTAGAATAAACAGACGCCATTGGGTTACACTAGCGCATGACAGGGACAAATGGAGATGTTACTGGTGCCCGCTTCAGTAAATCGATAAGTAACGGGATGTCAAGTGATCAAGTGATCAACTGATTCAAACACCAATCCCATCACCATTACACCTTCCCACTACCAAATTCAGGATGTTTCCATTCCAAGCCCCAAGTCCTGTCCCAAAACACAAATGAAAGAATATATTTTGTATTGTCTGTTATGAAGAACTTCTGAACATGCTTACAAAAAAGTGTTTATATAGAAAACAGTGTGAAGATTGTTCAATTTTGGCAGGAACCATTAAGACATTCTATAGGATATCACTAGCATGTTGTTAAAGTTTGGGTGATGTGAGCTTTGGTATACATGTCTGAAAATATGTGTATATGCATATACATATTTCTCTCTATGATTTATTGCCTACTGTCTGAAACCCATCAAATATGGTGTGGTAATTATGGAAAATGTGTAGGGAGTGTCTATGATGTGTCCCGTGGCTGCGAAAGCATCTGCGCAGTCCAGTACTATGTTCACTCATATGTGAAGCTCGGCCCGAGCGTGTGGAAAGAGGACTGGAGTGTGGTGGCAGTTGTGTTGTGGAGGTTGGCTCCTGGGGCTGGGTCCCTTGGTGTGGGGAGGGCTCACACCCAGCCCCCTCTGGGGCACCCCGAGTGAAAACAACTTGATGCGGAGTCTGGTGGCAAGGTTATGAGGGCCTCATTTTATGCTCCCTTCCTGGAGAAGCAGCTGTGAGTTCTGGAGGGTGGCCGATGAGGAGATTATCTGGCGTCTGCGAAAGATGGCTTATGGATTTGACCTCTGGGTCCCTGGAGACTGGTGTGGGTAGGGTGTGCCAGACCAACTGCCCACCAACCTTCTAGTGCCTTCCCATCACCAAAAATCCCTCTCATCATTCCTCCCACACTCTAGCTTCCCCTCTGGAAACCACCACAGTTTACACCAAGTCTAGGAGTTACCTGTGTCTGTTTGCTTTAATTATTTACAGCAGCATATGAGTGAGAACAAGTGGCAATTGTTATTTACTTCATTGCTTATTTCACTCAGCATCATCACCTCAACTTCCACTTACTTGTTGAAAGTTTCTTTAATACAATCAAATTCCTCTCAAGATGTTCAAAATGTGCTTTCAGAAGCAAGGGCAGCATCTTTAATTTGTAGGGGTTTTACTTGATAAATAAAGACCTGGCATTCCAAGTCAAAAGTTTGTTTTGACTTGAAATTTCACTAGCCAAGGATTCCTTATTAGAGAGACTTGGGAGGAGCAAATCTTTCTTCCCCCAACCAAAAAAAAAGATAGAAAGTTCACAATTCTATCAGGTTTTGGAGACAGCTGGTTACTAACAATCTTTCTATATCCTGATGCTTTTGATGCTTCATGGAAACATAGTAAAATAACAAACATATGTCTGGGTTCCCCAAAGTGACTTTTTTCACTCAGCTATATTTTTCAGTGTTATTCATTCTGGGAAACTAAGAGGCAGTGGGGCAGAGCAGGTTGGGACTCCTGCAAGGATTCCTGTAAGGATTCCTGTAAGGACTGCAATGTTGATGAGAATTGTGGAGGCTGTCAAGAAGCCTTCCCAGCAGTGTGGAACTTGAAATGGCACCCACGTGCATCGTGTGAAATAAGTCATGAGGAGCAACAAAATTCCTGGCACTCATCCCAATGAAACAAGGAGTGGCCCATAGTCAGGGGAACCTGTGGCATCGTTTGATAGGTGGGACCACTGGGTGGGATTGGGTCAGGCCCCGCCCAGCTGGGGCACACTTCTAGCTGGACTAACAGGCTGAACCTGTCCCCTGGCTCAGGAAGCCCGGGGCACTCAGAGTCTAACCACCAGCACCAAGTGTCCTATGTGAAAGCAAGAAATAAGATCAAGCAGAGTCAGAGCAGGAAGGACCAGAATACTGATTTGCTAACCACTGTTCAGGAGAGAGACTTAGTTGCCTTTTAGGTGAGGAACTACTGAGTACTCTCACTGCAACAGGAAAGGACTTGAGTACTGACTTCTTTTGCATAATCCTACCTTACTTCAGGGACTTTGGTGTGTGGGGAATATTGGCATCTATTAAGCACCATTGTGTTATGCTGTAATTACAATAATTATTTGGGGTTCAAAGACAGAGACAAACCACAGAGCTAGACAGGTTAGCGATCTGGGATTTCCACTCCCATCTCTAATGAATGGCATCTTTTCTATCAATTTTTAGGGTTGAGAGATTGATAGGTGGATGAATGAAGAATTTCTTTATAAGTTGCTGTAGATGAGCCCCATGAGACAGTACTTCTGAATGTGTGGACTATGGTTGCATGAGCCTTCTGGGAAGTTCCTTGGTGTTTGATGCCTTAGCAGAAAGCCAGGGCAAGCAACGACGGTAGCCCTGGTAGAATCTATAAGTTCTATTGGGTAGTGGCTGCTTAAACCTGTTCAAAATACACACAAAGATGTGGAAATCATGACCAAAGACATTAGAGATAGGTGTGGACAAAAGGACCTGATGTGGCACCTAAGCAATGTTTGTTAGAGTCATATTTCCTCATTTACTACTCCTGAAAGGAAGTGCCCCTGCCATAAATCATAAAGCCTATTTCAAAGTTGGAGCTAGAGACATTTCCAGGAAGACTAAGAGCAAGAGGCTTATTGTAACAAATGTTAGTTCTGGTTCTTTGTCTGTAATGGACTTCCATCATCTTCCTGCTTCACCGGAGTTGTAGAATTCCCTTTGACTCAATGACTGCTGAAAAAACCCGGGTAATTTGCCTAATGGTTGACCCAGATCTTTTTTTAAAGATTACCTTTCTTTGATTTGGGCCATGATAGTTGTAATTGTCCATTTATTATTTTTGCTGGACATGTTTTTCTGGATTTTAAATATACTCTTCCCAGACCAAGTGAGTAGAAGAAACACTAAAACTTTACATTAATCATGGTTAATTTCTGTGGCAGTTGTGAACATGAATATTCAGAACTCTATTTAAATAAATTGAGGAGGTGATAAAGTTCTGGAAATGTAAAGATTTTTAAAAAACCTACTGAAATGTTATATTACATAATACTGTACTCTCTCCTCCTATTCCCTTTTCCTGAAGAATCAAGTAGGTGGTATATCTAAAGAAACACAGATGTGTTCAAGAAGAGAAGCCAGAGTATATATGGCTAGCTTATGAATGCATGTTCTGCACATTTCTTCTGTTATTTTGTTTCTGAGTAAATATTTCAGTCTTATTAGCTATGTAGGCTGGAGCGATAGCACAGCGGGTAGGGTGTTTGCCTTGCACGCAGCCAACATGGCTGACCCGTGTTCGATTCCTCCGCCCATCTTGGAGAGCCGGGCAAGCTACCGAGAGTATCTCGCCCGCACGGCAAAGCCTGGCAAGCTATCCATGATGTATTTGATATGCCAAACACAGTAACAACAAAGTCTCATGATGGAGACGTTACTGGGCCCGCTCGAGCAAATAGATGAACAATGGAAGGACAGTGACAGTGACAGTGATTATCTATGTGACTTTACCAACTAATTTATTAACTACCTATGACTTTACTATGTTACTTTTGTTGATTTCCACACAGTACAACTTTATGTGATTAGTTCAACTTTATGTACTCATTGAGTTGGGGGTAGTTCCATCTCCAATTTCAATGGTACCTTTATCACTCAGGTTGAATTGTTTCTCCTAGAGAACAAAGGTATCTAACCTGACACAGTTGAGGGCTTCAAGAAGAGGAGAGAATGTTTTACAAAAAGAAGGAAGAAAAAAGTTTTGAAAGGCTCAATTCTCTTTGCATTCCTGGCTTTCAGGCATCAGGCTTTGTAGTTACTGGGGGCTGTAGCACTCTTTATCCTTCTTGAGTAAATGAGAATGCAACTTTCTAGAGGCAAATATTCTAAAACAATGAAGTTTTGACCCTGAGCAGTTTTTTCACCCAAATCTTTAGTAGACAACCATTTTGTTAAACTGAATGACTCTAAAGAGGCACAATAGAAACACTGGATACTTTGTTCATGTGTCTATATTTTTTATGCTTCCCTTACTGTTAGAAAGTTTTCTTGAGATAAGACAATGTCATACAGAATACCAAGTGGGCAATTCAGTTGTTATCTAAGCTATTGGTTCTTAATGCTGATGAAGTTACTGAAAGGAGAGAGAGAAAATGCTTATCTGTAATTTGTATCAATTATGGCAAGAACTATCAAGAATAGAACTTGATTTACCCTATTTTGAAGCCAAAAAGTTACCTGGGCATGCTGGCAGGAGACACAAAACTCTTAGCTCAGAGACAAATCCTACTGACTCTCAACCAACAGAAAACATGCAGTATATTAGTTGTCCTTACCCTAGGTCTCACATAGGTGTGATAGAAAGTCCAGAGAGTCTTCAGTATTCCTTTATGTGACGTACATCATGGCATTGTCACAATTAAGAACTACTCTGTTAGGGTATAAGTTGTATATTAGCAAGCAGTATTTAAACCATCCATTTGTTCTGGGGTGAAATATTACTATATCTTTCAGGGTTGGTTGCTGTAGACAATCACAAACACAATCTGGGTAAGGGTATATATTTTTGGCAGCCCAGCAAGAATATATCGGGACACCCAGGGTCATTGGCACATTGCCTCTCCTAACAAGGATAAGGACTTGTTTCCTCCAATGGACCACTGTTATCCCCTGGCTACCACGTAACTTTAAGACCTCTTTGAGGAATGGTCCCAGATTGGAAGTTTCAGCACACAACTCTGTGTCCAGAAATAGGACTAACTAGATCAAGTTTTGTAAGACGGAGCAGTCCCTTAGAATCATTTGCAAACACAACAGTAGACAAGGACAAAGGATAGTTGACATCCCCAGGATAAGTCATCTCTTGGTTGTTAGGCAGTACTCTGCAATAGATGCTCATTGTGGGGGGTCTCAAGAATCTTGGGGTTTATGTCTTTCACACCAGTCCACCCATTTACCCTACTGCCACACTGCACACTGGCAATCCTGCTTCATCAGTCCCTCTTCTGAGGAGTCTTGTTCTGTGTGTGTGTGTGTGTGTGTGTGTGTGTGTGTGTGTGTGGTGAGGGTGGGGAGAAGGGGAAGGTTCAGACATGAACAGACATGAACAAACACTTCAACTAGCAAACCGCTGGCTAAAATGGTGTCCTCCCTATTATGGGTCCAGCCTGTGCAATACTGTCTCTGTAGAGAGTTGTCAAGCAAGGATTCAGGTTCCTTTGTTCTTAGCTTTTCATTCCCTCTGCTCAGCATTATGTATTGCTCCACTTCCGGGCCCCTCCCCTAGGCCTGCCTCATCCTCACTCCAAGGACCATTAAACTGTCAGAGCCTTTTGTCCTGAGCTCTCTCCCACAATAGAGAGATGATCCCTGCCTCTTTGCTGCCACTTCAACTTCCAGCAGTGCACCATTCATTCAATGACCAGCAGCGGGTTACACTCTGGCCCTCTTCATTTTGCTTTCATTTTTTAACTACTCTTTTTATCAATGAAGCACCCTAGTTTATATCAAGATTTGCTGTTTTACATTGGAAGATGCTAACACCAATCCCTCTACTAGAATCCTGTAGTCCCTTCCCCTTCCCATCTCATTTAATCTCTTTAGTTCCCATTCTATTTATTGATCATGTCTCTAAATTTGTTTGCAGTAGGGGTTGTCTAATCACTTTCTTTATGTTTTGTACATTATCTTTTGGTTGCAGACTCACTTTCACTTAACATAACACCTCTAAATTCTAATTCAAGTTGCGGTCAGCTGAAAATTTTCATTTTCTTTCCTCTTGGCTGAGTAGTATCCCATTGTGTATCTACACTGTAATTTCTTTATCCACTCATCTGTTATTGGGTCCTTGGTTGTTTCCAGATCTTGGTTATTGCAATAAATGCTTCACTGTAAACATACATATATGTATATATCTTCTCAGATTAAGACTTTTATGTTCTGGGGGAGATGCCCAGGAGTGGAATTGCTGGATTATATGAAAGTTCTATGCACAATGTTTTGAGGAGCCACCCAACAGTTTCCCAGAGAGGCTAAACCTTGCAACAACTCCACCAATAGTGAATGAGAATTCCATTTTTACCACATCCCCACCATCTTTATATTTTTGGTCTTTTTTATATAGACTATTCTTGCTGGTATCACATTATAGTTTTGATCTGCATTTTCCTCATAATCGGTGATCAGAAACATTTTTTCATATGGCTGTTGGCCACTTTTATGTCTTATTTGAGGAAATGTCTGTTTATCTCATCTCCCATTTATTGACAGGATTGTTTGTTTTCTGTTGTTGAGCATTGAGCATACCTCATAGATCTTATTTTACCTCACTATAGAGTTTACTTCCACACTCATGGTAAGTGGTTAAAAACTTCAGTCTTGCATATCTCCTTTGCCTCTGTTGCTACCACATAGCACAGTGGTAGGGCGTTTGCCTTACAAGTGGACAACATGGCTGACCCGAGTTTAATTCCTCTGCCCCTCTCGGAGAACCCGGCAAGCTACCGAGAGTATCTCGCCCACATGACAGAGCCTGGCAAGCTCCCCGTGACGTATTTCGGTATGCCAAACACAGTAACAACAAGTCTCATGATGGAGACGTTACTGGGCCCACTTGAGCAAATCAAGCTGGTGACTTCATCTGACCATGCTTGGACCTGGTAACTCTATCCATTATCTCAGCTGAGAACCTGACATCATCCAAAAAATTTTTTTGAGGTTCTTTCTGCACAAGGCATGTTGATTTTAATTTTTAATTTTAATTTTTTTATTTTATAAAGTAGTTCACAATATTTGCTACATTTAATGTTCAAACATAAAATCCAGCTCCCGGACAAGAACAGTGCAGTCTGCCCCCGCGCCTGGCTGTTCCTCACCGGGACCCGTTGGAGGGGAGCGGGTTGAGCTTTCCTCCCCACCCCGACCAGGGCTCCGGCAGCCGAAGACCTCCAGGACCAGCTACCACCATGCTAAGACCACTCTCCGCACACCTGAAGGTACTGGCAGAGGGACAAATCCACGCGGGTTCCGAGGCCGAGATCTCCCAGCCTACTCGGATTGGAGTCGAGCATCCTCCACCCAGATCCTCCAAATTCCAGTAGGCGGGGGTCACACCCACCACCTGGTCCCCTGGCGCCGTGTAATCCCATCAACGGCCGCATTCGCGGCCGCACGACATCTTATCAGGACATCTTTTATGACATCTTATCGTCTCATACCTACTTTGGACAAACTTGCAGGCTATCGAATGTAGCCTGCCCACAGGGCAGAGTCTGGCAAACTCCCCGTGGCGTACCAAATATGCCAAATACCAGTAACAATGATGGGTCTCATTCTCCTAAAGAGCCTTGAATATAATCTCAGGGTTAGGATGAAAGAGACATTACTGGGGCCTGCTCGAGGCATTCGACGAATAACAGGAAGATGAAATGAAAATGAAAAAATGTTCAAACACCAATCTCACCACCATTACACCTTCCCACTACCATATTCCGAATGTTTCCATCCTGAAACCTAATCCCTAGCCCAAAGCAGAATGGAAATAATATATTTTGTATTGTTTGTTGACATCATTCAAATTGAGCAGTTCTTCCACAATTCAGGTCTTTCCTATCCTCATACCATTTTTGCCAATAAAAAACTATAATCCCATAGTGCCTATACATTTTGTTTGTTTTTGGATTTGGGGCACACCCAGCAATGCTAAGGGGTTATTCCTGGCTCTGTACCCAGGGATTACTCCTGGTAGGACTGGGGGACCACGTGGGTTGTAGGTGACCAAAGCTGAGTTGGCTGCATGCAAGGCAAATACCTACCTGCTATACTATCTCTTCAGCTCCATATATACTTACTTTTATCATATCCTTACCATGTATGTAATAAAAACAAAAACTCTTTCAAAATATTTTGAGTATAATGGAATATGAAAAAGGAAATTCAGTTCAAAGCAACAGCATGAACTATGGGAGGAACTAAACTTCTGCTTGCTTCCAGTAAACCCAGAAATCTGGGAATGTAGAATAATTATGACTGACAATCGGGCTGGAGTGATAGCACAGCAGTAGGGTGCTTGCCTTGCGTGCAGCCAGCCCAGCCGAGCTGGGTTGATTCCTCTGCCCCTCTGGGAGAGCCTGGAAAGCTACCGAGAGTATTCAATATGCCAAACACAGTAACAAGAAGTCTCATAATGGAGACATTACTGGGCCCGCTCGAGCAAATTGATGAATGGGAGGACAGTGTTGTTTGTTTTGATAATCTCAGACACCCGTAGCACCAAAACTGGAGCTGTGCAGGAGTGTGGCTGCAACACTTTCTAGCATGCTCTGTCCACAAGCATGTCTGCCCACTGCCACTGGAGGTAATACAGAGACCTCTCCTCTATTGTTTTCCAGAGCCCAAGTGGTACCCTTCAAAACTAGAACCTCAACTGGAATCTTCAGATTTGCAGAGACTTCTGGAAAGGCAAGGACGAAGCAGAGATGGAACTGTGATACCTACATTCTGGCCCAGGACATTGTGCTAATATGGGGCATTTTTATGCTTTTTAGGGATTTAGCCTGTCTATATGTCTCTAGTACCTGCTGCATTGCTTGGCACAAATCCCATATTCAACAAACTGGTGTTGTTCTTAGTACTCTAATGGTAAGGGATCACGTTTCTGTGATTTAGCTTTACTAGTATGAGTGGTTGTAAAAATAAATTTCTTCTTCTATTACATTTTTCCAATCATAAAACTCAATGATGTTTTCTAATAAAAACCTTCTGCTAGTTACTCCTCCAGAGTAAACTTATTCTATAAGTCCTTGCTTAATTGCTATTTGTTTCAGTGTGAATGAAGAGAAAGGTACTGGATAGGCTATGGTTGTTTACTCACTATAATTATTTACTATAATTATCAGTAAATATGCATAAAGCTGTAATCATTCTAAACTTACAAAGACACCAAGAGTGTAGTATAGAGTTTTGATTTATTGAGCATCTTCCTAGAGGAAGATAATATAGTTTCCTCCATTTAACTGAAAAAACATATTTGAAGACGTTGAGAGCCCTCTTCTAAATATTTTTCTACTGTGCTTTACATCTCAAAATGTTTTTATTTTTTATTAGCAGGTGCAGAAATACTAGATCAGAAGAGCCCCCACTGAAAATAAATGGGGTAATCCATTGTTGTTGGCCATAAATTGAAATTATGCAGTAGATTGATAGAAAAGAATTGGGGGAAATTGTGTGGGACTCATGTACTGTGAGGGCAGCATTAGAGAAGCAGGATTCTGAGAAATCATTTTGTCAGCATTTACTCAAACAAAAAACAAACAAACACCGTCCTCCTGTTGTTCATCGATTTGCTTGAGCAAACCCAATAACGTCTCCATTTTGAGACTTACTGTGTTTGGCATATTGAATACATCACAGGGAGCTTGCCAGGCTTTGCTGTGCGGGCAAGATACTCTCGGTAGCTTGCTGGGCTCTCCGAGAGGGGCGGAGGAATCTAACCTGGCTCGGCCAGGCCAGCTGTGTGCAAGGCAAATGCCCTACTGCTGTGCTATCGCTCCAGCATTTACTCATCAAAAAATATGTTGCTATCAACAAAAGAAAAGATAAAAAGCATATGATCATATCAATAGATGCAGAGAAAGCATTTGATAAGATCCAGCACCCCTTTATGATGAAAACCCTAGCCAAAATGGGTATAGAGGGGACCTTCCTCAACATAATTAAAGCCATCTACCACAAGCCTACAGCAAGCATCATCCTCAATGGGGAAAAACTGAGAGCCTTCCCTCTAAGATCAGGGACGAGACAGGGATGCCCACTCTCTCCACTGCTGTTCAATATAGTACTGGAAGTACTTGCAATAGCGATTAGGCAGGAAAAAGATATTAAGGGCATTCAGGTAGGAAAGGAAGAAATCAAGCTCTCACTATTCGCAGATGATATGATACTCTACTTAGAGAACCCAATAACTTCCACCAAAAAACTCTTAGAAACAATAGACTCGTATAGTAAAGTTGCAGGTTATAAAATCAATACCCAAAAGTCCATGGCTTTCCTATACGCAAACAGTGAGAGAGAAGAAAGCAACATGAAAAAAACAATCCCATTCACAATTGTGCCCCAGAAAATCAAGTACCTAGGAATCAGCTTAACTAAGGAAGTAAAGGACCTGTACAAAGAAAACTACAAAACGCTACTTCAGGAAATAAAAGAGGACATGAGGAAATGGAAAGATATCCCCTGCTCATGGGTCGGGAGACTTAACATTGTCAAAATGGCAATACTACCGAAAGCATTGTATAAATTCAATGCAATCCCTATAAGGATACCCATGACATTCTTCAAAGAAATGGAGCAAACACTCTTGAAATTTATATGGAACAATAAGCCCCCACGAATAGCTAAAGCAATTCTTGGGAAAAAGAAAATGGGAGGAATCAACCTCCCGAACTTCAAACTGTACTACAAAGCAGTAATAATTAAAACAGCATGGTACTGGAACAAAGGCAGAACTGCAGACCAATGGAACAGGGTTGAATACACTGACATCTCTCCTCAATCATATGCTCATCTAATCTTTGATAAAGGTGCAAGTAATGTGAAGTGGAGTAAGGAAAGCCTCTTTAATAAATTGTGTTGGCAGAACTGGACGGCTACATGCAAAAAAATAGGCTCAGAACTCTGCCTAACACCATGTACAAAAGTAAGATCAAAATGGATTAAAGACCTCAACATCAGACCAGAAACCATAAGGTACATTGAAGATAAAGTTGGCAAAACCCTCCATGACATTGAAGCTAATGGTATCTTCAAAAATGCCACGCCACTGGCCGAGCAAGTGAAAACAGAGATAGATAAATGGGACTATCTTAAACTAAGAAGCTTCTGCACCTCCAAAGAAACAGTGACCAAAATACAAAGACAGTCTACAGAATGGGAAAGGATATTCACCGAATACACATCTGACAAGGGGTTGATATCCAGGATATACAAAATACTGGTTAAACTCCACAAGAAGAAAACATCCAACCCCATCCAAAAATGGGGCAATGAAATGAACAGAAACTTTCTCAAAGAAGAAATCCGAATGGCAAAAAAGCACATGAGAAAATGCTCTACATCATTAATCATCAGGGAGATGCAGATCAAAACCACAATGAGATACCATCTCACACCTCAGAGACTGGCCCAAATTCAAAAGAACAAAAGCAACCGATGCTGGCGTGGATGTGGCGAGAAAGGGACACTCCTTCACTGTTGGTGGGAATGTCCACTGGTTCAGCCCTTCTGGAAAACCGTATGGACGATTCTCAAAAAATTAGAAATTGAGCTCCCATTTGACCCAGCAATACCACTCCTGGGAATATATCCCAGAGAGGCAAAAATGTATAGTCGAAGTGACATCTGCACTTGTTTGTTCATTGCAGCCCTCTTTACAATAGCCAGAAACTGGAAGAAACCTGAATGCCCAAGAATAGATGACTGGTTAAAGAAACTTTGGTACATCTACACAATGGAGTACTATGTAGCTCTTAGAAAAGATGAAGTCATGAAATTTACATACAAGTGGTACAATATGGAAAGTATCATGCTAAGCGAAATGAGTCAGAAAGAGAGGGATAGACATAGAAAGATTGCATTCATCTGGGGGATATAAAGTAACAAAGTATGAGATTAATACCCAAGAATAGCTGAGATCAGCACCAGGAGGATTACTCCATAACTTAGAGGCCAGCCGGGTATCCTAGAGGAAAGGGCTATTCAGATAGAGAAGGGAGCACCAAATAAAGGATGTTTGGAGGATCCTCCCAGGAGGGGAGATGCATGTCGAAAGTAGACTATGGACTGAACATGTTTGCCACTCAATGCCTCTTTTGCAGACCACAACACCCAAAAGGAGAGAGAGAACACAGGGGATTGCCCTGCCACAGAGACGGGGGGATGGGGGGATGGGGGTGGGAGGGATATTATCCATGGTGGTAGAAAATGGGCACTGGTGGAGGGATGGGTATCTGATCATTGTATAATTGAAACCAAAGCACAAAAAATTGTAAATCTACAACTTTAAAAAAAATAAAATAAAATAAAGGGAAAAAAAAAATATGTTGCTCACTTCAACATTTGCTATTTCCTAAATCTATCAGAAAGGAAACTTATCCACTTGTCATAATAAGACATAGAAAAGGAAACATACACTGAAATACTTTCAATCTGAGCAAATTAGACATTGTCCACATGACAAGTGATAGAAAATAGAAAAATAATCAATAAAAATATAAGTGGAATTTTAAAACAGAGGTAAATCTAAAAATTAATATAAATTCTAAGACAAAATTCTAAGTAAAAATAAAGTGACTGGATGAATAAAAGTGGAAAGTTTCAGTTTTTTCTACCCTGGAGAAGCCTGTGTTCTCTCTTGAACACACATCTCTATCCTTCTCTCCCCTTATACTTCTCTAATCAAATTTATTTCAAGAAAGCTATTTTGCTTCACTGAAAATGTTTCATATATAATTTACAGATAATTTGTATAAAGTATAATAATATATTGTCTATATTCTATTATATATAAATGTGAATGTTAAATCCTAATATCCATATGTATCTGTCCATGAACAGAGATTGGCTATCAATATATAGAACTAAAGGTATAAAAGAATATTCACAGATAGAAAACAATGCATGGCTAAATCTATAAAATGACACAGGATTAGGACAGGTCAGCAGTAGGTATTTTGACTTTCATAATATTTTTATGTTTAAAAGCATTCATATATTCACATATATTTGGAGACACTCCAAATCAGGGCTCAGGGGTCCAGGGCCCCTCTGGTGATTCTCAGCTAAGTGGGTCAATTGTTCAATAAAAGGGCCCAAGGATTAGATGCTACTTGATCAGGCATTCCAAGGAGACCTCAAGGGTTGCAACCAGTGATGCTCAGGGGAGTATGCGGTGCCAGAATACAACCTGACTGGTTGAACCCTTACCACCATACTATCTCCTGCTACATTGACATGTTTGACAATATTTATTAGTATTTTCTTATTGAGTTTAAATTTGTATTGAGCACTACAACGTGATTTCTGCTCATTTGCTAGAGATTGGAGAGGAAGATGATGTTGCTATTTCTGGGCAACTCCAATCAGCCTGCTACACAGTGGTTAGGTCACTCTAATGAGGCATTGGTGTTGGTTGACTTGACAATGTCAATTCTGTCCTCTGTGCACTAGTCCCACATGTCACAAGATCTAAAGCAGAATGGAAGAAAGCCAGCTTAGTCCCCCTTTGTATTTCTTAGCATATACCAACTTTGTGGTGAAAGCATACAAACAAGGCAGAGAGTATCTCTAGCGTGAATTCAGTTTAAGATCTCCAAGTACACAGATGCAAGTCTTCTAACATCAATAATCCCCCCAGAACTCCTGCTGTTGAAAATGCCAAGCCTCAAGCATCCTCCATTAACCATCTCTTATGCAATAGAATTCCCTGTCTTCATCGTATTTCCAACTTGCCTGATTGCACAAGAATGGAAACAGATGACCTGGATAATTGGGATAAGGTTCTAATCCAAATTTTATTTCCCAGCACAATTACTCTCAGAAATAATAGAACAAGTGCTGCAAATGGCTAGTTCAAGGGTTCAAGGCTACTGTTCTTTATTTTTAATTTTTTTAATTTTCAAAGAGTTGTTCACAGTAATTGATTACATAGCATATTTTAACACCAATCCTGCCACCATTACACTTTCCAACACCCTTATTTCGAGTTTTACCACCATCTCCCAAAGCCTGCCCCAAAGGCAGATGCTAAATAATTGATTTTGTATTGCTTGTTATGAATAATTGACTAAAAATGATCTAAAAAGATTTCCTTAGGGAAAAGTGTGTGAAAATGGTTGTATCTCCTCTTGCAGCCATTAAGCCCCATTAACATGTTGTTAGAGTTTGAGTCTTGTGTGCTATATGTATGTATATACAAAATATATATGTGTATATATATATATATGTATGTACATATGCATATATATTTTGTTAAAATTGATTGTCTTCTACCTTACACCCCACCAAACGTGGTGTGCTACTCTTGATATATCAGTGGCATAATTGTATGAAATGTCCTGCAATTCTACAATATTTTTATAGGGTGCTAGAACAGAAGTTAAATTTTTTTAACTGGATGGTGATTTGGGGGTCTGGGGGAATCTGTGCAGCATCCTGCTCTCTTCTGAGTTTTATTTGTAAGTCTGGATCATGGCTGTTAATGCGCATAAATGGTGACCAGAGGCAGTTTGTGGACATGATTGCCAGGAAAGCAGAATTGCAGGGAGATGGGTGAAGGGGCCCATTTATGACTCTGGAAGATTGGAGATTTCAGTCACAAGTCCCACATACCTGTATTTTTCAGTGCAATCAATCTCATGCATGGGGGAGCTCAGGAAACCCCAAATCACCAGGCAGTTAAAAAGCCTGTGAATGTGGCCCTGAGTGTGGTGGTGACTGGGTTCTGGAGGTTTGTGGCTGCCAGGGTTCTTTTGGGGCAAGTGGAAGGGCACACCTGACCCCCTCCAAGATGCCTGGTAAAATCAGCCTGCTGCAGGGTGGGGAGATATCTCTGCAGTGTGCTGCTCTCTTCCAAGATTCATTTGTGAGTCTGGATCTTGGCAAGGCTACAGTTTTAATGCAGAATTCAGATAATATATTGAAACATGCCAAACCATTCTAAGGACTATAGATTTGTTCATTTTTCATATGTTTTTATTGCTGGTTTTTTTTGGGGGGGTGGGGGAGGCACAGACGAGGAGGAGTTCAGAAGTTACTTCTAGCTCTGTACTCAGGGGTCACTCTGGTAGTGCTTAGGGACCAAATCTGGGCCTCTCGAATACAAAGCATGTACTCATCCCATTGTGCTATCCATCAGGCCCCTGTTTTCCATTTTGGGGACATATCCCGTGGTACCACTGCTGACAGGGTTTGGGGATCCAGTTGGAACTCCAGCATGCAAAACATATGTTTCAAACCTTTGAGTCATTCATCTTCCCTTCTCCTCCGGTCAATTCATTTTGTACAGGTCAGTTTTGTTTTTAAAATTATCTTTGACACTTGGAATAAAAATGGTACCAGATCCCCAAAGTTCTGGAACCAATTTTTTTCATAAGCAATGTCTAAATATATTCTTTGGTAAGTGAATTCATGTTCTATGTAATAGTCCCAACATAATTTAATAGTACCTCTAACAATTCATTTTTTCCTATAAAAGGCATTCTTTATGGGTGGATAATTCTTATTAATAGCTTTCAATGACTGGTATCCCTCCGGCAGTTACTCTAATTATCTCCTAAGTCCTGGGCACTGGTTAGACAGGGACTATATAATACAACTAATGATTTTCAAAACTTCCAGTAGAGGTGGGACAATAAATTTTAGGTTATAAACATAACTGATGGCTCAGCACAACAGAATACCACATTCTTGTTAGACAGAGTCTACTATGTTCTCAGCACAACAATCTCTCATTTTTTATGATAATGGAGCTCGCATATCATGATAGCTGCCACTTCTCCATCTTGGGTCCAGGGAGCCATTGATACTTGGTCTTACTCCTCCATCAAAATGTCAACAGATGCCTTTTATTTTTTCAAATAAATCCTTCTATCCTTTTTTTCATTTTACTTTTTAAAAATAAGGATGTTGGACTACATCTAGCTATGCTCAGGAATCAATTCTGCAAGTGCTTGAGGACCACATGTAGTGTAGGGAATTGAACTCCATATAAAGTAAAGGCTTTACCTACTGATTTTCTTATTTGAATGGCATTGCCTTGATCTAGTCACTTACACTTAAACCCTGGGACAACTTTGACTCTTTCTCCTTCTTCTGTCTCATTAGTGTTCACATCCCTAACTCTATTGCCATAGTTTTCTCACTTATTCTTTCCTTTTTTCCCCCTTCTATCAAAACTACTTAAAAATCCATTCTTATTATCCAAATGTTCTAACTGATGTATATCATCATCTCTGCACCAAGACAGCCCGTTACCCTCCCCCCACTCCTCACTTTTATTCATTTTAAATTTATTTTTTTATCAACTCCTGGTAGTGATCAGAGGCAATTCCTGGCTCTGCACTCAGGAAAACATCCAGTGATGGGAATCAGACGTGGGCCTCCAGCATATAATGTATGCTCAGCCTGTTGAGCTATATCTCTAGTTCTTTCCTCCACTTTATCCAGAATAACCTTGCCATGTGTAGATGTATTAAACTGCTTTGCTCAAGGTTGTTCTTTTAAGACCCTTCTGGGTAGAAGGTAGCTTCTGGGTAGAAGCTCCAGTACCTCTCCAGTATCTGTCTGCATCATCATACACTAATCCACTTACACAGGTCTTAGACGCCTGGTCACTGGTCTTCAACTGTGATGCATGAGAGATCACATGAGTAGGTTTCTAAAAATGAGGCTGAGTAAAGTCAGTGAGTAGGAAAGGGTTAGATACAGAATGATTTCTCTCATATGTGAGGGCTTAAATATACATAACAATGAAGCACAAAGGGTCAAAGGGAACATGAAAGATAATTGATACATAAAAACTGAGTTTATTAGGGATTGGAGTTGAAAGAATGGAGTTTGGGGTCCTTGGGGGAGAGAGGTGGGTATTCTGGTGAGGGGTGTGCTATTGAAATTATGTGCATGAGAAATCATCATTAACATATTGTTGTTATTTAAATAGCGATATTGTATTGTAAATCACAGAACCTCAATCAGCTGAAAAAGAGTTTTTAAAAATGCAGGCAATATGATCCCTTCCCTGAGGTTACCAATTCACTGTGACTGAGCTCAGATCTGAGAAGTAGAGGGTTTTCTTGATCTTAATTTGTTTATTTATTTATTTATTTATTTATTGGTTGTCCAGGCGACACCTGGTAGTGCTGAGGGCTTATTCCTTGCTCTGTGCTCAAGGATCATCCCTAACTGTGCACTGGGGACCATAAGTAGTGCTGGGGATCAATTCTGCGATGGGTCACATGTAAGGCAAGCAAGCACCTTACCATCTCTCTGGCTCTTCCTTTTCATTTCAAATATAATTCACATACCATCATAAAAACCTTTGCAAGGCACACAATTTAGAGGGTGTTAGTACTAGGTCACTCAACCACTACTTTTATCTAGTTTTAGAATATTTTCATCATGAAAAGAAACCTATTAGTAGCCACTTCCCAACTCTCTTCCCACCTGGGAACACTAGTCTTTCTGTTCTCAAAATTTGCATATTCTAGACATAATATGCAAACACAACCATACAATATGTTGTCATTTTCTATTGTTGATTTGGAGATTACACCTGGAGGTACCTAAGGAATTTTCTTAGCTTAATGAGCAGTCACTGCTGGAAGCACTCTGTGTACAGATGCCAGGGACTGAACCCCGGTCTTCCACATGCAAAACATGTACTCCAACCGTGAGCTGTATCCTGACCTGGGAATGTTTCTCTCTTTGACTACATCAATTTACCATAGCATTTTCAAGGTTCTTTGATATTGTAATGAACAGCAGAATTTCATTTTTTTTAATGATTGTTTGTTTCGGGGGACACACTTAGCTGTGCTTAAGGCTTACTGCATTCCGTATAGTCCAGTAAAAACTGGCTCTGCACTCAGGGATTCCTAATGATGGTGCTCAGGGAACCATATGGGGTACTAGTGATTGAACCCAGATTGGATAACTGCAAGGCAAACACCTTACCTGCTTCACTGCTGCTCTGGCCCCCTCTTCTTATAATTAAAGAATATTCTACTGTATGTATTAACACATTTTATTTATTCATCAGCTGTTATTGTTTCTACCTTTTGAGTATTATGATTAATGCTGCTATTAACACACAATTTCCTTCTTTCTCTCAGCTTTTGGGACTTTATGCAATTTTTATGGGATTCCTCTGTTTACCATTCATATAATTTGCTTCCCTCCTCTATTCTGAACACCTTTTCTTCTGTCAGTGATTCTTATTCCTCATAGTTTCTGCTGTCTCATGAGTCATTCATTAGCCATGACGTATCATGAATACAGTCATATTGTCTGACTTCATCTATGTGTCGCTTCACCATTAGCTCCTGGTGCTAATCTTGCCTGTTTCTTTCTACTTCCCAATTCAAGAATCTCATGGGCCTCGCACAATTTTAAAACACCAGCTCAGGGTCAACTACCCTTGAGTAGCTGCCCACCCTCCTCCGCCATAGTCCAACCAGTTAGCACTCAGTGGGAATGAGTCCCACGGTGATACCAGCCATGACTGTTTAAGGCTGCATTTGGCAGGAGCTCTGGTCAGCCCTGAAACTGTGACTAACATGTAACACAAATAATATGATCACAGTGTTTCTGGGATATAACAATTATAAGATTTCTGACTCCCAAGGTGACTGGGAGAGGAAGACTCATTCAAAGCAGTGGGAGAAATTAGAGCTAAGAAGCCTCACAGTCAAAATCAGCACAACAGTGTGGAGAGTGCAATGACAGGGATTCCAGAGAATCTAGAAATCCTGGGGGGAACCATTCTTTTCTACTGACATTACTGAAGTAATGTGGAAAGAATTTCCTAGAACATTGTTTTTCAGTGAAGTTAACTTGCACAGCTTCAGAAAACAGAGGACAATGAATAGCAACTGTCTATTTTTCTACTGATTTTCTGGCTCCCTCCAGCAGCTGCAATACACACACACACACACACACACACACACACACACACACACACACACACATGCTTTTTGGGTCACACCTGACAAAGCTCAAGAGTTACTTCTAGCTCTGCACTCAAGAATTACTCCTGGTGGTGCTTGGAGGATCATATGTGTTGGGGATTTAACCCGGATCAGTGGCATGCAAGGCAAATGCCCAACCGCTGTACTATCGCTCCAGTCTCCATCAATTCCTATATTTTGGGTCTATTTTCCTCTCTATTATGAGATTGCTTACTTAGAAAATTTGGAAAATAGAGGCTATAAAAGAAAGAAAAATAACAGTAGGATTTTGATTACCTAATCAAAACTGCAAATACTGCATCAATTTCTTTTTCTATTTGTTTTCTCAATTTTTTTCTGAAAGAACAGATTTTGTATTATCTTGTGCTTTTTTTTCTTTAGTCATCATGCCACTAGTATAACAACACAGCTCCTAAAATACGGTTGCAGAAACCACCCAAAAGGAGAACAAAAGGGAATGGCCTGCCGCAGAGGTGGGGTGGGGAAAATGGGGCGTGGGTGGGAGGGATACTAGGAACATTGGTGGGGGAGAATGGGCACTGGTGAAGGGACGGGTAAATGATCATTGTATGACTGTAATGCAAATACAAAAGTTCATAAGTTTGTAACTGTACCCCAGAGTGATTCACAAAAAATAAATAAATAAACAAAATATGATTGCAAAGCTTTTACAACATAGGATGCTATTATAATTTTGTATTGTGCTATTAGTGATATTTAGATTTTTAAAATTTTTTTATTTTTATGAATTAAGGAGGTGACTTTTAAAAAATTTCCTAAAATCAATATTTTGTCATAAAGGGAAATATATTTTTGAGACACAAGTTTGATCCTTTTGAGACATAAATTTGATCCCTTACTTTCTTGATATAAAATTCTTTGAAACTGACCCTTTTGTGTTAGGATGAAGTCCAAATTTCCTTAGGTAACATGAAGACTGCCTCTTAGCATTGGCATCTCCAGCTTTATTTTCTCCAAAGCCTCAGATTCATCTCCCTGGCCCTGTCAGCTTCTGCTACTTGTCATTTTCCAATTAGCAGAAGTGTCAGGCTCCATAGTCCCCTACATCTGCTGCTTCGCACTGCTATTCTACTAGGAAGCTCTTCCTCCAACCCTTCCCTCTTCCCAATCCATCTCATCCTCTAGAATCTAGCTCAACGGTTACTTATCCCTGACAGCATCCTACCCCCATTTTGTGTACATACCTGAGCTAAGTTTGCATTCAGCTGCAAGTTGGAGAGATCCTGACTTCAAAGCCCATATACAAGTAGGAAACTCTCTGGTTATTGACTGAATGACTAATGCATGCTTGGGCAAATCTATCTGTGATCCTCTGTGCTTTGACCTCATGAAGTGATTGATGCATCTCTAGGCAGCTGCCTAGGGCTCAGGATATAAATAAGACAGGCTGTGGTAAGAAGCTGTATCAGCCTTGGGTATTTTATTTTCCTTGTTTGTTTTTAGGAAAAAATAAAAGAAGGGAAGTCTGTCTTGTGTGTATGTGTGTATTTTGAAAGTTCCCTGTTGAAGTTGACTTCTCTGTGACTCAGAAAGATGTGAGAATTGTTTTCTGCATATCCTAGGCGGCCTGGGCAAGGACACCGCCTTTCCTACAACTGCTATCCCAGGCAACAAGGGCTTCGGGAGATTGCGCTAATCTCAAGGGAGATTGTGCCTTGCTCTGTCTGTTCCAGGCCCTGCTCCTCTCACCCACACCTCCCTTCTATTTAGCCGCAAGCCAGTGCAGGTCATAGAGTGCTTTAAATCTGGTTCCCCACCACCCTGACATGTGCCTCGAGTTCATTATTTAGTACTGTAGCACTGTCCTCCCATTGTTCATCGATTTGCTAGAGCAGGCCCAGTAACGTCTCCATTGTGAGACTTGTTATTATTGTGTTTGGCATATCAAATATGTCACGGGTAGCTTGCCAGGCTTTGCTGTGTGGGCGAGATACTCGCAGTAGCTTGCTGGGCTCTCCGAGAGGGGCGGAGGAATTGAACGCGGGTTGGACAGGCTGGCCATGTGCAACGGCATACACACTGTTTAATTAATGGACTGCTTTAATGTTATTTAACCAGTTCTTTAATTTATATAGACAGCAGTAGGGCGTTTGCCTTGCACCTGGCTGACCCGGGTTCAATTCCTCCACCCCTCTCAGAGAGCCCAGCAAGCTACCAAGAGTATCTCGCCCACACGACAAAGCCTGGCAAGCTACCCGTGACGTATTCGATATGCCAAACATAGTAATAAGAAGTATCACAATGGAGATGTTACTGGGCCCACTCAAGCAAATCGATGTACAACAAGAGGACAGTGTTACAGTGCTAATGTTATTTGGAGGCAAGGGGCCTCTCCAACAATAGCCAAGAGGCCAGTTTCAGCCATCAAGCACACAGGTGCAATGGTAGGGTGGGCCATGAGATTCTGCTCCACTCAGGTCTACACCTGGTGGTATTCCTGGGAAATTCTGCGGTGCTAGGAACTCAGGCATGTCAGGCATGTGCTCCAGCCCTCGGAGCTCTCTCCCCTTCCCCAGATGGCTGCTAGAGCCCATATTGCATCTCCCAGCCCACAAGGTAGCAGGGGTGAGAAGCAGCATCCCTCTTTGCCTTAGCCGCCATAGGAAGCTGTGGTTTAGAAAGCAGTTACTGGCCTGAGCCCCCCCTCCCCCCCAGGCACGGAATGAAAGGTGTCAGTGACACAG